>NW_027256881.1:331798962-332398962 GCF_029215685.1 Pituophis catenifer annectens | reverse complement strand
CCAGTTTTTTGAATTTGGTCAACCAGTGTACCATAATGCACTGCATCCCTAGGGATGGGATAGGTGATGTTGGAGCCTGGGGTATCTGAGGCACCAGGTTTTTGCTTTTATTGTTTTTTGGCTTTTATTGCTGCGTGTGAATGTTAAGAGTCCTCTTTCTTAAGATGGGCAACCATCTTAAAGAAAGAAACCGAATAAAGATTTTTTAAAAATAAACAACAAACAACACAGGTCAGTATATCTAACATGGGAGGCTAAAATATGGAATTAGTTTAGTTTATTTGATTTGTATACCGCCCTACTCCCGAAGGACTCAGGGCGGTGAACAGCCAAAAAATAAAATACATAGAATTGATATTTGTAGCTCTGAGTTATTTGAACACAGCTCCTGGGAGAAAGCATAATGGTCACATGCTGACAGGGGAATTCTGGGAATTGAAGTCCACATGTCTTAAATTGGCATAATTGAGAAATACTGGGATAATCCATAACTGATGGAATGTGGGCCCTCTGTTTGGAAAGAACAGCACTATCCTGAAAAGATGGCCCTTCCTGCCTCAACAGAATAAGTTTCTACTCCTCATGGTTCTGATTGAAGGACTAATTTAAATCGCTGACTAATGTAGCTGAGTGTTTTTTTTACAGTACAGCTTAATCAGTGGTGGAATTCAAATTTTTTTACTACTGGTTCTGTGGGCATGGCTTGGTGGGTGTGGCAACGGAAGGATATTGTAAAATCCCCATTCCCTCCCCACTCCTGGGGCCAGCCAGAGGTGGTATTTACTGGTTCTCCCAACTACTCAAAATTTCCGCTACTGGTTCTCCAGAACCTGTCAGAACCTGCTGAATAGTACTCCTGATTACTTAATGATGATTTTCTAGGGAAGGTCCATAACTGAATATTTTAGCCAGGGCAGGAATTTCCCCCAAATTAGCTGGGATAAGTGCAGCCAGAATAAAAAATTAATTTAATTTACTGTTCTGTTCTGTCAGGTAAATTTAAGATCTCTATTTGAAGCATAAGATTAGAAAAGGGGTGGGGGGAAATCTAATTTGCCTACATTTCCATGTTCTCAGCAAATCTACGATAATTATCCATTTGGAGGTTAAATAGTTTGTGGGAGGACTTCCTTTTCTTCAGGGGAAATACAGTACTGTATTAGCATATTTATTTATTTATTTATTTCTATCCTGCCTTTATTATTTTTATAAATAACACGAGGCAGCGAACATACTTACGGTAATATTCTGCGGTGGGTTTCACGCTTTGTTACCACCGGTTCACCCCATGCGTGCACGCTCACTTCACGTGTGCGCCTTCTGAGCATGCGCCCAGCCTTCCGTGCATGCGCTTTGTTCACGTGCATGCCTTCCGCACATGTGCCCGGCTTAAAAAATGTGCCTAAATAGGATGGCATAGAGCCTGGGCGGGTGGGTGGGTGGGCGGGTGCCCACCCACACCGCGATTTCCGCCACCGGTTCACCAAACTGGTCCAAACCGGCTGAATACCACCTCTGTTAATATTCCTTCCTCTTCCTATTTTCCCAACAATCCTGTGAGGTGGGTTGGGCTGAGAGAGAGATAGTCTCCTGGGGATTAGCCCAGTTGGCTTTCTAGCTGGTGTCTTCACCATTGACCCAACAGTTAACTTAAAAATATGTGGAATGGAATGGAATGGAATGGAATGGAATGGAATAGAATAGAATAGAATAGAATAGAATAGAATAGAATAGAATAGAATAGAATAGAATAGAATAGAATAGAATAGAAAATATGGAATGGATTGGGAGAGAAGAGAAGAGAAGAGAAGAGAAGAGAAGAGAAGAGAAGAGAAGAGAAGAAGAGAAAATATGGAATGGAACGGAACAGAACAGAATAGAATAGAATAGAATAGAAAATATGGAATGGACTGGAAGAGGAGAGAAGAGAAGAGAAGAGAAGAGAAGAGAAGAGAAGAGAAGAGAAGAGAAGAGAAGAAGAGAAAATATGGAATGGAACGGAACAGAACAGAACAGAATAGAATAGAAAATATGGAATGGACTGGAAGAGGAGAGAAGAGAAGAGAAGAGAAGAGAAGAGAAGAGAAGAGAAGAGAAGAGAAGAGAAGAGGAGAAAATATGGAATGGAACGGAACAGAACAGAATAGAATAGAATAGAAAATATGGAATGGACTGGAAGAGGAGAGAAGAGAAGAGAAGAGAAGAGAAGAGAAGAGAAGAGAAGAGAAGAGAAGAGGAGAAAATATGGAATGGAACGGAACAGAACAGAATAGAATAGAATAGAAAATATGGAATGGACTGGAAGAGGAGAGGAGAGAAGAGAAGAGAAGAGAAGAGAAGAAGAGAAAATATGGAATGGAACGGAACAGAACAGAATAGAATAGAATAGAAAATATGGAATGGACTGGAAGAGAAGAGAAGAGAAGAGAAGAGAAGAAGAGAAAATATGGAATGGAACGGAACAGAACAGAATAGAATAGAATAGAAAATATGGAATGGACTGGAAGAGGAGAGAAGAGAAGAGAAGAGAAGAGAAGAGAAGAGAAGAGAAGAGAAGAGAAGAGAAGAAGAGAAAATATGGAATGGAACAGAACAGAACAGAACAGAATAGAATAGAATAGAATAGAAAATATGGAATGGACTGGAAGAGGAGAGAAGAGAAGAGAAGAGAAGAGAAGAGAAGAGAAGAGAAGAGAAGAGAAGAGAAGAGAAGAGAAGAGAAGAGAAGAGAAAATATGGAATGGAATGGAATGGAATAGAATAGAATAGAATAGAATAGAATAGAATAGAATAGAATAGAATAGAATAGAATAGAATAGAAAATATGGAATGGATTGGAAGAGAAGAGAAGAGAAGAGAAGAGAAGAGAAGAGAAGAGAAGAGAAGAAGAGAAAATATGGAATGGAACGGAACAGAACAGAATAGAATAGAATAGAAAATATGGAATGGACTGGAAGAGGAGAGAAGAGAAGAGAAGAGAAGAGAAGAGAAGAGAAGAGAAGAAGAGAAAATATGGAATGGAACGGAACAGAACAGAACAGAATAGAATAGAAAATATGGAATGGACTGGAAGAGGAGAGAAGAGAAGAGAAGAGAAGAGAAGAGAAGAGAAGAGAAGAGAAGAGGAGAAAATATGGAATGGAACGGAACAGAACAGAATAGAATAGAATAGAAAATATGGAATGGACTGGAAGAGGAGAGAAGAGAAGAGAAGAGAAGAGAAGAGAAGAGAAGAGAAGAGAAGAGAAGAGGAGAAAATATGGAATGGAACGGAACAGAACAGAATAGAATAGAATAGAAAATATGGAATGGACTGGAAGAGGAGAGGAGAGAAGAGGAGAGGAGAGAAGAGAAGAGAAGAGAAGAAGAGAAAATATGGAATGGAACGGAACAGAACAGAATAGAATAGAATAGAAAATATGGAATGGACTGGAAGAGGAGAGAAGAGAAGAGAAGAGAAGAGAAGAGAAGAGAAGAGAAGAGAAGAGAAGAGAAGAAGAGAAAATATGGAATGGAACAGAACAGAACAGAACAGAATAGAATAGAATAGAATAGAAAATATGGAATGGACTGGAAGAGGAGAGAAGAGAAGAGAAGAGAAGAGAAGAGAAGAGAAGAGAAGAGAAGAGAAGAGAAGAGAAGAGAAGAGAAGAGAAGAGAAGAGAAAATATGGAATGGAATGGAATGGAATGGAATGGAATAGAATAGAATAGAATAGAATAGAATAGAATAGAATAGAATAGAATAGAATAGAATAGAATAGAATAGAATAGAAAATATGGAATGGACTGGAAGAGGAGAGAAGAGAAGAGAAGAGAAGAAGAGAAAATATGGAATGGAACGGAACAGAACAGAATAGAATAGAATAGAAAATATGGAATGGACTGGAAGAGGAGAGAGAAGAGAAGAGAAGAGAAGAGAAGAGAAGAGAAGAGAAGAGAAGAGAAGAGAAGAGAAGAGGAGAAAATATGGAACGGAACGGAACAGAACAGAATAGAATAGAATAGAAAATATGGAATGGACTGGAAGAGGAGAGAAGAGAAGAGAAGAGAAGAGAAGAGAAGAGAAGAGAAGAGAAGAGAAGAGAAGAGAAGAAGAGAAAATATGGAATGGAACGGAACAGAACAGAACAGAATAGAATAGAAAATATGGAATGGACTGGAAGAGGAGAGAAGAGAAGAGAAGAGAAGAGAAGAGAAGAGAAGAGAAGAGAAGAGAAGAGAAGAGGAGAAAATATGGAATGGAACGGAACAGAACAGAATAGAATAGAATAGAAAATATGGAATGGACTGGAAGAGGAGAGAAGAGAAGAGAAGAGAAGAGAAGAGAAGAGAAGAGAAGAGAAGAGGAGAAAATATGGAATGGAACGGAACAGAACAGAATAGAATAGAATAGAAAATATGGAATGGACTGGAAGAGGAGAGGAGAGAAGAGAAGAGAAGAAGAGAAGAGAAAATATGGAATGGAACGGAACAGAACAGAATAGAATAGAATAGAAAATATGGAATGGACTGGAAGAGGAGAGAAGAGAAGAGAAGAGAAGAAGAGAAAATATGGAATGGAACGGAACAGAACAGAATAGAATAGAATAGAAAATATGGAATGGACTGGAAGAGGAGAGAAGAGAAGAGAAGAGAAGAGAAGAGAAGAGAAGAGAAGAGAAGAGAAAATATGGAATGGAACAGAACAGAACAGAACAGAATAGAATAGAATAGAATAGAAAATATGGAATGGACTGGAAGAGGAGAGAAGAGAAGAGAAGAGAAGAGAAGAGAAGAGAAGAGAAGAGAAGAGAAGAGAAGAGAAAATATGGAATGGAATGGAATGGAATGGAATAGAATAGAATAGAATAGAATAGAATAGAATAGAATAGAATAGAATAGAATAGAATAGAATAGAAAATATGGAATGGACTGGAAGAGGAGAGAAGAGAAGAGAAGAGAAGAAGAGAAAATATGGAATGGAACGGAACAGAACAGAATAGAATAGAATAGAAAATATGGAATGGACTGGAAGAGGAGAGAAGAGAAGAGAAGAGAAGAGAAGAGAAGAGAAGAGAAGAGAAGAGAAGAGAAGAGGAGAAAATATGGAATGGAACGGAACAGAACAGAATAGAATAGAATAGAAAATATGGAATGGACTGGAAGAGGAGAGAAGAGAAGAGAAGAGAAGAGAAGAGAAGAGAAGAGAAGAGAAGAGAAGAAGAGAAAATATGGAATGGAACGGAACAGAACAGAACAGAATAGAATAGAAAATATGGAATGGACTGGAAGAGGAGAGAAGAGAAGAGAAGAGAAGAGAAGAGAAGAGAAGAGAAGAGAAGAGAAGAGAAGAGAAGAGGAGAAAATATGGAATGGAACGGAACAGAACAGAATAGAATAGAATAGAAAATATGGAATGGACTGGAAGAGGAGAGGAGAGAAGAGAAGAGAAGAAGAGAAGAGAAAATATGGAATGGAACGGAACAGAACAGAATAGAATAGAATAGAAAATATGGAATGGACTGGAAGAGGAGAGAAGAGAAGAGAAGAGAAGAAGAGAAAATATGGAATGGAACGGAACAGAACAGAATAGAATAGAATAGAAAATATGGAATGGACTGGAAGAGGAGAGAAGAGAAGAGAAGAGAAGAGAAGAGAAGAGAAGAGAAGAGAAGAAGAGAGAATATGGAATGGAACAGAACAGAACAGAACAGAATAGAATAGAATAGAATAGAAAATATGGAATGGACTGGAAGAGGAGAGAAGAGAAGAGAAGAGAAGAGAAGAGAAGAGAAGAGAAGAGAAGAGAAGAGAAGAGAAGAGAAAAGAAAATATGGAATGGAATGGAATGGAATAGAATAGAATAGAATAGAATAGAATAGAATAGAATAGAATAGAATAGAAAATATGGAATGGACTGGAAGAGGAGAGAAGAGAAGAGAAGAGAAGAGAAGAAGAGAAAATATGGAATGGAACGGAACAGAACAGAATAGAATAGAATAGAAAATATGGAATGGACTGGAAGAGGAGAGAAGAGAAGAGAAGAGAAGAGAAGAGAAGAGAAGAGAAGAGAAGAAGAGAAAATATGGAATGGAACGGAACAGAACAGAACAGAACAGAATAGAATAGAATAGAATAGAAAATATGGAATGGACTGGAAGAGGAGAGAAGAGAAGAGAAGAGAAGAGAAGAGAAGAGAAGAGAAGAGAAGAGAAGAGAAGAGAAGAGAAGAGAAGAGAAGAGAAGAGAAAATATGGAATGGAATGGAATGGAATGGAATGGAATAGAATAGAATAGAATAGAATAGAATAGAATAGAATAGAATAGAATAGAATAGAATAGAATAGAAAATATGGAATGGACTGGAAGAGGAGAGAAGAGAAGAGAAGAGAAGAGAAGAGAAGAGAAGAGAAGAGAAGAGAAGAAGAGAAAATATGGAATGG
The DNA here is from genome assembly GCF_029215685.1 of Pituophis catenifer annectens. Lineage (NCBI taxonomy): Eukaryota > Metazoa > Chordata > Lepidosauria > Squamata > Colubridae > Pituophis > Pituophis catenifer. The sequence goes on along the minus strand of NW_027256881.1, from coordinate 332,392,538 downwards.
AACGGAACAGAACAGAATAGAATAGAATAGAATAGAAAATATGGAATGGACTGGAAGAGGAGAGAAGAGAAGAGAAGAGAAGAGAAGAGAAGAGAAGAGAAGAGAAGAGAAGAGAAGAGAAGAGAAGAGAAGAAGAGAAAATATGGAATGGAACGGAACAGAACAGAATAGAATAGAATAGAATAGAAAATATGGAATGGACTGGAAGAGGAGGGAAGAGAAGAGAAGAGAAGAGAAGAGAAGAGAAGAGAAGAGAAGAGAAGAGAAGAGAAGAGAAGAGAAGAGAAGAAGAGAAAATATGGAATGGAACGGAACAGAACAGAATAGAATAGAATAGAAAATATGGAATGGACTGGAAGTGGAGAGAAGAGAAGAGAAGAGAAAATATGGAATGGAATGGAATAGAATAGAATAGAATAGAATAGAATAGAATAGAATAGAATAGAATAGAATAGAATAGAATAGAATAGAATAGAATAGAAAATATGGAATGGACTGGAAGAGAAGAGAAGAGAAGAGAAGAGAAGAGAAGAGAAGAGAAGAGAAGAGAAGAGAAGAGAAGAGAAAATATGGAATGGAATGGAATGGAACAGAACAGAACAGAACAGAACAACAGAATAGAAAATATGGAATGGACTGGAAGAGAAGAGAAGAGAAGAGAAGAGAAGAGAAGAGAAGAGAAGAGAAGAGAAGAGAAGAGAAAATATGGAATGGAATGGAATAGAATAGAATAGAATAGAATTTATTGCTCTGTATGTATTTAATACTTTTATCGTGTTTATATTCAAAATAACAGTGGCAGATTCTTAAAGGGGGCTTTTGCACTCACTCAAGAGTATAAGGCACCCGCTATGCACCACTTTTCCACTTTGACTGGCAGCTCACTAGAGAAAGCCCTTTCATCACACAAAATTTAGTGTTTTGTACTTTGGCTACTACCGTCACTGGGAAGAATCCGTAGCTGCCTCAAAGAGCAACCTACATAGCTAGGCAAGGGTGTTAGTTTGCAGAAGCCAGGTGACTGACAATCTGTGACAGAGCAGGGAGACAGAGGTGGGGGGTGTCTGCAGGGAAGGGTCCAAAGTCAAGAAGATGGCATTGTGAGGTAGGCAAAAAAGGGCAGGGTTTTGATCACCTGGTTGTGGTGACCACTGTCTTGACTTTTTGGGACTCCCCCTTGCAGAGACCCCCATTAATCAAGAAAGGGTCTCAGAGGTGGGGGGGGGACAGTTATTATTAACATCTAGCCCCAATGAGTCTTTTGCCCCAGAACAAAGAGCAAACTCCTGTGGAAAAGTAGTAGGGAGCCTGCTTTTTGGATACTTGCCTGCAGGTGGCACCCTTGGATCTATTAAAGCGGTGCTTCTTCAACCTTGGGAACTTTATGATGTGTGGACTTCAACTCCCAGAATTCCCCAGTCAGTATGGGAGTTGAAGTCCACATGTCTCAAAGTTCCCAGGGTTGAGAAATACAGTACTGTATTAAAAGAGAGGGCGGGAAGAAGCTTTCACAATCCCTACATTTGAGCTCGCTCTCAATAATTCCTGTTTGCTCTTCAACCCACAGGACTGCACTTATGGGTCCTTGTTCCTCTTCCTTTTGAACTCCAGTGGCCTTTGTTTCTTATAAGGACCTGTTCCTGCCTTCCTTCCCAACAGCCTTTCAAGATCCCCTTTGCAAAAACTAATTAGCTAGAGAAATCTTTAATTTCCACCAGCTGGTGAGTAAGAATCTAAGTAAAATTCTGCTGAGTTGGGTTAAGCCTTTTCCTGCTTCTTCTATCCACAATCAGCTGGTTAGATGCTAGTGGGAAAGTCCACAAGAGAAGTTTTAAGGACTATCGGTAGTGAATGGTCATCTTTAGGACCTGTTGGCAACCATAGTCCAAAATAGCAAGCAGAATCAGGTGGGAAAAACTCCTCCAGTCACTGGCTGGGTTTACATAATGCACTAAGCCATGGTTTTTAATCATAGCTGGATTTATAATCATTGTTTAAATTCAAGTACAGCACAGCACCATATACCCTGGTGTTCTCAGCCCTTCAAGACAGTCAAGAGAAGAACAACAAACCAGGAGAACTAATATAGGTAATCCTCAATTTACAACCACAATTGAGCCCAAAATTTCTGTTGCTAAACAAGACAGTTGTTAAGTGAGCTTTGCCCCATTTTATGACCTTTCTTCCCAGAGTTGTTACAAGTGAATCACTGCAGCTCTTAAGTTACTGTTAAGTTACTAACACAGTTGTTAAATTGTAGGAAGTTAGCACCAACCCCTTTCATAGAAGAATGAAATATTTTAGGAAATATTAAAAAGGCAGAATGTTATGTTTCCCTGGTTGAGAAATGGAGAAACATGTTGTAAGGTCCCAAAATATACTTGAGTCACCAGAATGCCAAAGAGAGAGACTCAAGATGAGGCTTACAGAAAAGCAGATTTTATTTATGGCTAAAAACAAAATATTGGGTGAAACTATATCCAGAACATACAGATACAATGCATGTGAGGAGATAGCTACACCTTGGGGAAAGTATGGCGTCCTTTTATACCTTCAGAGACATCAGCTTAGTACCCAATTCTGGCCCTCTGGTTCTGCAAAGCAGGAGCTTATCCAGATCAAACATAAATTAGGGCTGAGGTGTAAATTATCCCTTAGTTGATGGCTGTAGTTCCAACTGAGATACGTACCATGCTTTTAGATGGCACAGAAAGACGATTGATATGAGTTCAGGTCAAATGGCAGGGACATACGTTTGACAAATACCAGATACAGTACAGAGGCCTAATAACAATATGTTTGTTACAGGAGATACAAATATAAAGGCATAATATGTATTACAGGAACCTAAATGGTTACAGAATCTAGTATACCAGTATATCATATTCTAGTATTATTTATTATATCCTTGGTTGAGAAATGGAGAAACATGTTTTAAAGACAAAGCAACTCCCACCTTCCTGCCCCCCCCCCCGCTTTGTTAATAGGCCAGAGGCAGAAACTCAATCTTTGACAATAGGACGCATCTGCAACACAATAGCAACAGAAACTAACACAATAGGACCCATCTAGGACAGAAATTCACCACATGGCACCTGGGAAGATTACATCAGCCAGCAAGGCTAGCTAAGACCCTCACCCCCTGGAAGTCTGACAACCAACCAGGATACTCTTTCGGGGCCCCAGGAAGTTCAAAGCCAGAGAGAGCATAAAACCCAGGGACTCGCTGTACCTCGTCCCTTTTCTGTTCAGGAACTCAAGCCATGTGATCCTGTCCACCATTAAACCATCTTTCCAAGCAGTCTCCGTGTTTCCAGTGTCTTTTTCCCCACTTGGAGCTGAACCCAGAAGGATATTTCTTCCAACAAAATGAATCTGGCTTCCCCATTGACTTTGATTTGTTAAAAGGTAATCACATGACCCTGGGATGCTACAACCGTCAGAAATATAAATCGGTTTGCTAAGTGCCTGAATTTTTATCACTTAGCCATGGGTATGTTGCAATGGTCATATGTATGAAAAACGGTCACAGGTCACCTTTTTTTAGTACCGTTGTAACATTGAACAGCCTCTAAACGAATTGTTGTAAGTGGAGGACTACCTGTACTACCTTTGTGGTAAGATTAAAGTATCAAAATCTTGCAAGTCTGAACGTATTTCTCCCTTCTGTTACTTTTACTTGCCAGAAAACTAAGGAGATGCTTTCTGAGATGCTTCCTGTTTTTCTTTCTTGGGCTGAAATATCTTTGGTATGATGGATGACTCGGCCTCCGGGATATCTATCCCCCAAGGCCATTCCCACAGACCATTAAATTTGTAGAAATTCTTGCTGAGTTCACCCAAAACTCTACGCCAGGGGTATCAAACTCAAGGCCTGTGGGGTGCTTAGATCTGGCCCATGGGGCCGCCCTGGAAATAGCCAAGGACTGGCCCGCGGTGCCTCTGCTAGCGAAAACGGAGCCCGGGAGAGTCACACATGCTGTCCTCCCAGGCTCCGTTTTCGCTGGCAGAGGCACCGTGGGCCGGTCCTTCGCTTTTCGCTGGTAGAGGGCTAGCAAAACAAACTAAAAACAAAACAAAAGGAGAAATGTTTCCCCTTTTTTGTATTTGAGCATCGAAGAAGGGACAGAAAAGGATAAAGGGAAAGAGGAAAGACAAAGAAAAGAAGGGAAGATGGGAAGACAGCAAGGAAGGAAAAAGAAGGAAAGAGAGGAAGGAAGAAGAAAGGAGAATGAAGAGGGAAGGAAAAAGAAGAAAAGGAAGGAAGGAAGGAGATTATAATGAGAGGGAGGGAGGATCTGAGGGAAGTCCTGTTTTAGCACTTGGCCACCATGAGTGACATCGAGCTCGCAATGCCCCCATCCCCCCCCAGGTCAAACACAGCCCTGATGCGGTCCTCAATGAAATCAAGTTTGACAGTCCTGCTCTAAACCATTGACAAGCAAATTGTATTTGGGATTAATGTTTGGTGTGGCTACGGCCATTCTTTTATTCCCTTACTGTATCTTGTGGGATTTTTATTTTCCGTTCAATTGTGTCCTAGTTTTGGAGACTCCTGGATAAGCTCCTGCAGTTTTCTTGGCAAAGTTTTTCAAAGATAGTTTGCCATTGCCTCCTTCTTAGGGCTGAGAGCAAGTGACTGGTCCAAGATCGCCCAACTGCTTTCATGCCCAAGGCAGGACTAGAACTGACAGTCTCCCAGTTTCTAGCCTGATGTCTTGACTTAACCACTACATATTGTATCTTGTGGTAGAACTCCATAAACAATTAGAAGAATTTCTTCTGCCTGCTATATAGCTCCCTCAAACTAGAATCCTGGATAAAAATAGAGCTTAGCAACTCAGCTATGCCAAACTTAAGGGATAAACCGCTGTCTTGCAGAATAGCTCTACAGGGCCCAGAAAACATTACTAAACATGAATTCTTCCTCTCTTTGCAATTTTGGAATTATGATGTGTCCCTGACTTTTCAGTTCAAGTTTGCATCTACTTCCTGTTGATCAACTTTTCCTATTCAGCACAATGTTTTAATTATCTGATGGGTATGTGAAAGAGCAAACTCAGGCTTGTAAAATTTGGTTTGTCTGCATTAAAACCGAAGTAGAAAGTTAGCGCCCACCCCTCTCCTAGAAGAATGAAATATTTTGATAAATAGTAAAAAAGCAGAATATTATATTTCCCTGGATGAGAAATGGTGAAAGATGCTCCACCTTTCTTAATAGCCCCCAGCAGATATTTTGTACCCATTAAAGACTGGGCCATCCTATCTACCAAACAAAAGACCTTCACCTTCAGGATGATGGGATTAAGACATGACCCTTCAGGACATAATAGGATTAACCCAGTAGTGGGTTTCAAATTTTTTTACTACCGGTTCTGTGAGCGTGGCTTGGTGGGCATGGCATGGCTTGGTGGGCATGGCTTGGTGGGCATGGCAGGGGAAGGATACTGTAAAATCTCCATTCCCACCCCACTCCAGGGGAAAGATACTGTAAAATCTTCATTCCCTCCCCAATCCAGCCGAGCCAAGCCGAGGTGGCGCAGTGGTTAGAGTGCAGTACTGCAGCTACTTCAGCTGACTGCTAGTTCAGCAGATCAGCAGATCAATTCTCACTGGTTCAAGGTTGACTCAGCCTTCCATCCTTCTGAGGTGGGTAAAATGAAGACCCAGATTGTTAGGGGGCAATATGCTATTTAGTATACTCTCTTTGGTGTAAACCGCCCAGAGTCCTTAGAGAGTGGGCAGCATAGAAATATGACTAATAAATAAATAATAATAAATAAATAAATAAACAAACAAACAAACAAACAAACAAACAAACAAATAAATAAATAAATCCAGGGGAAGGTTACTGCAAAATCCCCATTTCCTCCGGATCAACTGGGATTTGGGAGGCAGAGAATAGATGGGGGTGGGGCCATTCAGGATTTTTACTACCGGTTCTCCGAACAACTCAAAATTTCTGCTACTGGTTCTCCAGAACTGGTCAGAACTGCTGAATGTGGGATTAACCCACTAGCAGCAGAGCTCACCACATTGCACAATCTCCTAAAAGCAATGCATCACCCAGCAAACTTCAACCAAACCTGGGACAACCTACAGAGCTAGCTATGACCCCTACAACAGCCAATAGAATACATGTTCTTGCACAGGAACAGGAAACTCAAGTTCAAAGCCCAAGAGAAGGTATAAATACCCCTCACTCTCAACTCCATGTGTTCAGCTGCACCAGGACCATGGGCTTGGTGGTTCTGTTCATCATTAAACCATCTTTCCAATCAGCCTCCATGTTTCAGGTGTCTTTCTCCTGGCTTGGAACTGAACCAGATGGATATTTCTTCCAACAGCAAACATATTTGTTTTTGATCTTCCCAGCATTTAGATTGTATCTGAGAAATGCAAACTTCAGTCTGAACTAGAACAACCTGGAACTAAGGAGAAATTTCCTGACGGTGGAACGGTTGCCTCCAGAAGTTGTGGATGCTCTATCACTGGAGGCTTTTAAGAAGAGATTGGACAGCCATTTGTCTGAAATGGTATAGGCTGCCTGGGTCTCCTGCTTGAGCAGGGGGTTGGACTAGAAGATCTCAAGGTCTCTTCCAACTCTGTTATTCTGTTAACTCAGTGGATGTGAAGCTTATTCAAGCACAATCATAGCTGGTGCTTCTGTTCTTTCTCTACGATTTTCTGGAAAATGGGAAGTTACCTAGAAGAAGTGCTCCCTTGGTGCTTAAAAGCTTAGCCAAGGAGCAGGTGCTGTGCCCAAAGGAGGAACCATCTCCACATTGTTCAAGTGAAGCTCTGAGACATGCTAGGAAATAAAGATGGAAGCAACACATGTACAGCATTCAGAGTTCCCACTTTTGCTTGGCCAGCAACCCCCCCAAAACAGGAAGCCATGCTTAAAATAGGTGACAGGCGTGGTGAGAGGTTGTGCGTTGCGGCTGCAGAGAGATCCCTGCTTCATGGCAATATTGTACCATCCTCTCAGTTACAGGTTGCCCTCAGTTAACGACCCTAATTGGGACTGGAAACTCCATGGCTAAGTGACAATGTCACAAAACAAAATACTCGCATGTCCGTGTGAATTCTGGCAGTTCCCGTTGCAGTCTTTAAGTGCATGGTGCAAAAGTCGTTAAGTGCCAGGTAATGACCGTGCCTTGTGATTTCCTGAAGGCTTCCCCACTGACTTTGCTGTCAGAAGCTGGCAGTGAAGGTCACAAATAGCAATCACGTGGGATGCTGCATCTATCATAAATGCGATTTAGCCGCCAAGTGCCCAAATGGCAATTACCTGTGACTATGGGGACACTGAGATGGTCACAACTTTGAGGGCCAACTGTTTTTGTGACCCAGGCCCAAGTAGGCATTATCAGACGCAAACAGTTCGAAACAAACAGACTTTATTAGAACAGCTGAGAATTAAACTCATTCTCAGCGTAGTCCAAACTAATTCAAAACAAATTCTTCATAGCACAATTCTTCAGCCTTATCACCAACCTTGATCTAATTAGGCAACCTGCCAAAGGCTTTTCTTGGCAAAAATTTGGGAGCAGAAGATGCCGACAAGAAATAAATGCAGCAAGACAAGAAACAAATCTATCAACGTTGTTTTCCGACAAAGAGCCCAAGAGCCATTGCTGGTCTTTTAAGCCTTATGGGAGGGGCCAATCATCTCTTGGCCTCACTCCTGAGTCGTCCTTTTTGCTTTAGCTGCTCTTGCCTTCTGGCAGCTCTTCTCATACGTGCACTAGGAACAGGCTCCTCCTGTTCCTCTGTCTCTCTGCTGTCAGCCTCTGGAGGCTCCGGAGTCTGCACATCACTCCTAGATGGCCCTGGCCCCATCTCTGCCTCTGACGCAGAGCCCTCATCCGGGCCTTCTCCAGCCTCCAGGACTGGCCTATGTTCTTCCTCAGCCTCCTCACTGTCCGGCTCTGCTGCCAGCTCCACAGGCTGCTGGCAGACCACAACAACTGTAAATCTTTTTGTTCAGCACCATCCTCACTTCAAGTGGTCACAGAAGGAGTGGTAACTAAGTGAGGACTGCATGTATTAGATCGACACATTTTTAAAGACAGTGTCAACTTCAAAAGGGACCAGGCCTGTCGCAGCCATCTTTTTGTTTCTCAGGTTGCCCCACAGTATGGGAAGAGGCTGGCATGCAGATCAGACAAAACAATCTACTATCCCGTGGGAATCAAGGTCATCCCAACAGCTGCTAGCCAGAGACGGGAAGAGGCTGCCAAGAAGACACCAGAACACCTACTGGACAATGAGGGAGGGAGTTATCCATTCTTTAATTATGTCAGAGCTGGTTTTATTTTCAATCGTGCCGAAATGATAGACTCAATAAAACAGTACTTTGAGAAAGTAAAAAGTCTCAGAGTTGCTGAATTGGTTGGGTTCATTAGTCGGAACCTTGACAGATGAGTTTAATGTTCTTTTCGAAGAAAGCTAAAATTGTGTTTAACAGTAGCTGCTCTAACAGCTGACTGGCAGGAGGAAATTCCCAGGTGCAGTGAGAGGGGGATTCACACTACATCATACTGTTCCCCCCTACATATGTCAGTGTTAGTCTCCCTGTAGATTGGGCCTGACATTAGGCTGCCTCAAATTTGGGTGCATCTTGGCCCCACCCCAATGTGTCCTGGCGCTGCATCCTGGCCCCACCCATCTCATCGCTCAACAAGGTTCCATCCTTGTTTTTTCCTGGCTTCTGTTCTGAAGCTGCTCACTTCCAAAGGACCAATTCATATTTTAGGGAACTTGTTTGCAAAGATGTGATCAAACCCAAAACGTTAAGTTCAGCCCCTTGACAATGGCAGATGCTTCTCTGTACTGACTTTTCAGGAGGTTGAGTAACTGGGCCTTTCCCACCCCCCTACCCCCCAGCACTTCCGTTTCTTTCCTCCCACCCTTCATAGATATTTGAAAGAGGGAACTTTTGCTGGTTCCCTTTTTTCCCCTTCACAAGCAATGCCAACAGCGCAAGAGAGCAAAGCTGACAAGACCTCTTGAAGACTTCAAGGTATGGTGTGAGAAGTGTTTGGGGGTGGGTGGGAAAATAAGTCCCATATATCTTGTGGACTAGTGTCTTGAAAAGCCTTCCTCGGGTAGCAGCTGGAATAAACTGCTGGGGGCAAAATGGGAGTGCAGTTACTGTACAATAGAAGAGAATGGGAAAGCAAAACAACAGATACGGAGGGTTGCAGTTTCAAAAATTACACTGGATTAGATTCAACTCCACTCTCAACCTTTCAAGCTTAATGGGTGACTTAGGGTCGCTCACCATCTCTCAGATCAACCTGCCGTAATTGGTAGGATTGTTATGAAATTAAAACTACTACTAGCAACTTGAGGTCTTAGAAGAAAAGTAGAATATAAAGTTGATTGAATATGTGTATAAATCATCTCTCAACCACCTGATCTGCATTGTGGATGGTACTGCTTGACTCTATTTTCCCATAAAGGAGCTTCAAGTTTATTTCCACAACAATTTTGTACGGTAGGTTATCGTGAGAGAAGTAGCCAGTAAGTTTCCATCGTTGAAGATGGGTTTGAAGCTCCCTGGTCTGAGTTCAGATATTAAGCACCATTCCAGGCAGCTTATTTAATTAATTCCTCCCTTCCACCACCACCCCATATCCTTCAACAAATTTGTGAGGTGGTATGTGTTGCAGTACTACCACACATAGTACTGTACTGTACTATGGTAGTATCTGACCCTAGAGTCAACTGTGATATTTGTGGTTTAGAAGGAACTTGGATCTTTCTTGTCTTAGTCTAACCGCTTGATCAGTAAGCCTTTCCATTCTGTTTCTGAAGGCAGAAATGTTTCTGTAAACAAAATGTTAATTTGTAAGTTGTTCATTAGTAAAAGTGATGCTAGATGGTTCACAGTGAAGGAGAGGTCAATGTATGTCTTTTGGACATGACTATAGAGCAGTGGTGAAATCCAATTTTTTTTACTACCGGTTCTGTGTGTGAGGCTTGGTGGGCGTGGCAGGGGAAGGATACTGCAAAATCTCCATTCCCACCCCACTCTGGGGCCAGCCAAAGATGGTATTTGCCGGTTCTCTGAACTACTCAAAATTTCTGCTACCGGTTCTCCAGACACTGTCAGAACCTGCTGGATTTCACCCCTGCTATAGAGGTAAACTATATAAAGGGACGCGGTGGCTCAGTGGCTAAGGCACTGAGTTTGTCGATCAAAAGGTTGGCAGTTCAATGGTTCAAATCCCTAGTGCCGCGTAACAGGGTTAGCTCCCGTTACTTATCCCAGCTTCTGCCAATCTAGAAATTTGAAAGCACATAAAAGATGCAAGTAGAAAAATAGGGACCACCTTTGGTGGGAAGGTAACAGCGTTCCGTGCGCCTTTGGCGTTTAGTCATGCCGGCCACATAACCACGGAGACGTCTTCAGACAGCACTGCCTCTTCGGCTTTGAAACGGAGATGAGCACCACCCCCTAGAGTTGGGAACGACTAGCACATATGTGCAAGGGGAACCTTTACCTTTACCTTATAGAGGTGAACAGAGATGGCTTTGTCGGTAATAAAATTGTTAGTGAAACATGAATGCCCAGGAATGAAGAAAAATGTGAGAAACACACTCCAGATTGCCCTGCTTTGACTCTCTTTGATATAAGACGGAGAGGTGACTTCCAAGATTCTGCTATTATGATCTAGATTAATAAAGTTTTAGTAAGAGACTCAGGTGGTGTAGTTCTGGCTGAAAGGCAAAGCCAGCTGGCTAACTTGGTGCCAGTCCTTCTCTCTCAGCCCCAGGAAGGAGGCAATAGCAAACTATAGTAGAACATCTGGTCACGAACGCTTCTGACCACGACCAAATCGGGTTCCGACCAAAAAATTCACAAATTTCTCCCTCCCCCTGCAGCCGATTTTGCCTTCCGTGTAAGCGCCAAATTTCCAAAATTAGGATCGGGTCACGCCCAAATCGGGTTGCAACCAAAGTTATGGAACGAATTATGGTCATGACCAGAGGTTCTACTGTACTTTTAAAAACATGCCCAGATAATTGCCAGGAATCAATACTGACTTGAGGGTGCAAATTTCATTTCAAAATACTAGTATTTGTTTCCTGACATTAATAGCAAAATGGAGTTTCTGTATTCAACAGCAATCGACTTTCCATTTATGCCTTTTAATGGCCTCCTAAAGACATCTAATTGGTTTTCATTGGAATCTGAGGGCTGGGCTTAATGGGTCGATCTAGATCAGTGCAGAGAAGACCAACAAAGATGATTAGGGGACTGGAGGCTAAAACATATAAAGAACGGTTGCTGGAACTGGATATGTCTAGTTTGATGAAAAGAAGAACAAAGGGTGACATAATAGCAGTGTTCTGATATCTCGGAGGCTGCCACAAAGAAGAGGGAGTCAAGCTGTTCTCTGAAGTACCTAAGGGTAGGACAGGAAGCAATGGGTGGAAACTAATCAAGGAGAGAAGCAACTTCGAACTAAGGAGAAATTTCCTGACAGTTAGAACAATTAATCAGTGGAATAACTTGCCTCCAGAAGTTGTAAATGCTCCAACATGGAAGTTTTAAAGAAAAGATTGGATAACCATTTGTCTGAAGTGATGTAGGGTTTCCTGCCTAAGCAGAGGGTTGGACTAGAAGACCTCCAAGGTCCCTTCCAACTCTGTTATTCTATTCTATTCTTTCGAGCTTGTTAGCTATGCAAATCCACCTTATTCCCAGGCAATCTGTCTTTGAACAGCAATCATGTGCTGGAGCATTTTTGGAAATGCACGAAGATGTGTTTAATGGACTTTTGGTCTCATTCAGTTGAACAGTCTTTACTAGCCACTGTATGGTTTCCCCATATTCCTTTTTCTTAAATCATGAATTTTTAGCACTCCAAATCTTACAGATGTGATATAATAAATCTAAGTTTGTATCTCTGCCAAGAAATGGCCACAAAGGGTGGAATAAGCCTCTCCCTATTCTGCCCATAATAGTGCTACTCACTGCATTTTTCACCACTTGAAAAATAATAATAATAATAATAATAATAATAATAATAATAATGCATGGAAAAGCAGTTTCAGTTGCTTAAACTTAGAAAAGCTTTCACGTGGCAACCAATTAAGCCATATGAACACAGTACAGGATCTCTTGTAGAGTTGGTTTAATTGTTGTAAGAATCCTTACAAACAAATAAAATAATGAAAATTGAGAAGGGCTCCTTGGCTGCCAAATCAAATTTCATGATGCAGAAGGATCTAGCTTTTTTGCCATGTAATTGTCGAGGCTGGAAAGAAATTTAGGAGAAGGATTTAGATGCAAATTCATTTTTTTAATTTTTTTTTATTTTTGAACCAAAGCATATCATCCGAAATGTGTACAGTACTTTTTAAAATATTACAGCACTCTTTTTTTTAAAAAAGAGAGTGAACATTTATACAGTATAGTATAACCTGAAAAAGCATTATATTGGGAAATTATTTTGGATGGGAAAAGTAGGGAAATCTGGCAAAATTGCAAAACTAATATACATAATTTTTGAGATGCTGGGCAAAAAAACAACAACATTGGGGTGCTGACTTTTGTAAAAGACCCTCAGGTTTAGCAGAATTGCATAAATGAGAAAAAAGAGAGGAAATTACCACAGCAGATTTGTAAAATTAGGATGGATTAGAATTGACAAATTTGCTACATACATCCCTCCAATTTGCCTTTATGTACCGTAGGATGTGGGGCCTGCTCGCCACTCTGCTGTTTTTCCCCTTTGGCTGTCATGTGGATGCTGCATGTCCCAGGATCAATTTTACATACTTCAATGACACGTCGTGCCTGAATTTTAGTGGCTTGTTTCCTTACCCCAAAGTCAATTTCAGTATATGGAAACAAGTGAAAGAGTTGGATCTGTCCGATAACTCCATCGCAACGTTATCAGAATTGGAGTCTGCAAAAAAGCTGGAATCGTTGTTTCTTCACAAAAATAAACTGAAGAGCCTTCCTTCCGACTTCTTTGACAAAACACCCAATCTGAAGGTCCTGAGTTTGGAGAAGAACAAACTTGGCTCTCTATCCATTGAAGAGTCCTATCGCTGTCTGAAGGAGCTCCGCGTGGACTGTCACTGCAATGTGGCTCGTGGCATTGTGAAATATTGCCACAACTGCTCAGACCAAGGCATCAAATGCCAGTGCTTCACTTCTGAAAGACTGGATAATGTAACTGATTACTACAAGGATAAGTGCTCTGCTAGCACTGGGTACGGTCTCTATGTTGGCATCATCGTACCAATTTTGATTCTGCTCCTGTTGGGCATCCTGGTTTTCTTTGTAATCCGGAGGAAGACAGGGGTCCCAATCAATCAAGAAAAACGAATTTCCAACACATCTGAAGGTACTGCTGGACAATCAAGGTACATCAGCCGCTTACCCCAGCCAGGGAATAGATTTCAGGACAAAGAGTTCCACAAAGACTATGAGAATGTCTTGAAAGACCAATCCAAGGGCAGAGTGGGCAAAGTGAAAAGCGGGCAAGGCAACCACCAGAACCGGAAGCAGACCACTACCAAAAGGTGAGCAATCGGGAGGCATTATGTCTTGGGAAAGCACATTATGTCAGCATCAAACTAAAAAAACAAAACCAAACTCATTGCTTTGCTTGGGGCTTGCAAAGGGATGCCCTCCAAATAGGGTGGGGGGGGAGGGGTCATCATGGCCCATTTGGTGCCAGGTTTTAAAAGTTTTAAAGAGTGAAATGGATGCCTTAAGCAGCTTCAATGTATTTACTCTATATATACATACACACAGTATACACAGTATTTACAGTGTGTATACACTCTATACACACACATACATACATACATATATATATATATACATACACACACACATATATATATATTTACTGACAACGAAATAAAGGGAGACTAGTATAGATCTATTTCAAGCAATTTAGCTCTCATCAGCTAGCCATACCCTTCTGGGATTCGAACCTGGGCTTGCCGGCATGTTAGGCAGATGTATTAACCTCTAAGCCATAGGTTCTCCTATTTGGGTAACTTACAACCACAACTGAGCCCAAAATTTATCTTGCTAAGTGAGAAATTTATTAAGTGCATTTTGCTCCATTTTACGGTTTTTCTTGCCCCATTTATTAAGTGAATCACTGCGGTTGTTAAATTAGCAACACCGTTATTAAGTGAATCTGGCTTTCCCATTGATTTTTTGCTTGTCCGAAGGTCACAAAAGGTGATCACAGGACCCCAGGACAGTACAACCGTCATAAATATGAACCAGTGATCAAACATCTGAATGTAAATCACATGATGATGGGGATGCTGCAATGGTCATAAGTGTGGGGAAATGGTCATAAGTCACTTTTTCAAGTGCTGTTGTAACTTCAAATAGTCACTAAATGAACTGTTGTAAGTTGAGGACTATCTGTACAATACAATATCTAATATAGGAACAATCGCCAAAAAAAAATCACATAATAATGTTAGAAATTTACAGTCTTATGGGCCACATTAATAGCTGTCCAGGGCTGAGCGTTGGACATACCTGGTTTAGAGGTGTCAGCTGGTTATTCAGGAAAAAAGGAAGAGCTGTTCAGTAGGAGTACATGGGTGTCTTTACCTTGAAGGAGGCATTTAAACGAATCAGTGGCCAGCTTGAGGTTCAAATGGCTTTTTGGAAGATCACAGAACTCTGGCTCTGCTTTCTGGCTTCTGGGCCAGGAAATAAGTTCAGCTGAGTCTCTGTTTCGTTCTGCATTGTTGAGAAGATGACTATAGTAGCTTTACCTGCTGTCCTTATTGCTCATTTAACTCTTTTCCGTGTTTTTACAAGTATGCATTTGTTTTATACTTGTTAGCTGCCCAGACATATTTGACTAAGATGGGAGGCCATATATATTTGCAAAATAAATAAATTGGCTGTAGTAGTACATTGTTGCACTATGGAAAGGATTGAATTAGACAATGTCCAAGATCTCACCCAATCCTTACCTTCTGTGATTCTAGGATTTTGCCCATAACAGCTCTCCAAGATCCCCAATGCTTCTCCCGCCAAAACAAAGAAGCTGTCAAATTCTTCAAACAATTCTGGGTTTGGGTGCCACCAGGGCTGGGCTTCAAAAATTTTAGCAAGGGGTTCTCTGCCCAGTTGCTGGGCGTGGCCATGGTGGGCATGGCCATGGCGGGGGTGGTGGTGTCGTCGTTTTTGCCCTCCCTGGGCTCCTGAGGTTTTCTCGAGCCTCCGGGATGGCAGAAACGGCCTCCCTAGGCTCCGGAAGCCCTCTGGAGGCTGGAAACAGAACTTCTGGTAGGCCCGTTTTTCGCCCTCCCCAAGCCTTACCTCCATCCAAAACAGGCCGCGTGGGGACTCCTGGGAGGGGAGGGGAGGGATGGGCGGGGCCAGCCAGGAGTGGGATTTGGGGATTCTCCGAACTGCACAAAATCTTAGCTAGAGGTTCTCCCCAATCCCTGCGAACCCCCAGCAGTCCACCCCTGGGGGCCACAGAAGAGATACCTTTCAGTATTTCTTCTGCACCTATTAGGCTCTAAAACAACAGGTGTTCTTTTAGAAGGGTGAAAAGGCATTTCATCTCACGAAGAAATATGTACCCACTTTAAACAGGATACTTACGTTTTTGGAGCAAAATAAGTTTATTAAACTTACAGGACTTTAAACCAGCGGGTTTTTTTTTTTTTTTTAACCTTGGCCACGTTAAGATGTGTGGACTTCAACTCCCAGAATTCCCCAGCTAGCTCAAATTTAAAAAGCGCTGCATTAAACAAATTGGTCTCCCCCAAACAAATGCAACATAGAGAGCCAAAATACCCCTAGTCACCCCTTCTTAAGAGTCAAAAGCATACAACTTTGTTTTCACAGCTCATTCCAGTTGTATAGAAGAAATAAAGGGGACTTCTGTAGCTGCCTCTTAGTCCAGTCAGCTGCCCCCAGAATGTTTAAAAAAATTAAAAGAAAAAGAAAAGAGTCTGTTAAAAGCAGCATCAGTTCCCTGTCTGTCAGAGAACTGGAATTGAACTTCTCTTTTGTTATGTTCTGAGTGATCCAGAGTGACGTACTTTTTGGTCATATAATCTGCAGCTATCTACGATTCTGGGTCATATACAACTGTTGCTTGACTTGTGCGTTGTGACTTCAGCATAAATGAAGGCCCAATTCTAGTTTGAAATCTGGAAACAGCATGAGGAATAAAAGGATTGGGGTGGTGGTGGATGCATTTGTTTTATTTTAAATTGCTTTTCATCAAGGCTCAGATTGTAGCATTGGAGGTATCTTTTAAACCTGAACTTCCCCCTTTCTGAATTCCTGTTTACATAAGGGAAGTTTGAATTTTCATTTCAGAAATAGATTGTGCATACTATAGTTTGCTCCATTTTTTCAGTTAATTTGCAATTCCTTTTTTTCCTAATATTCCCTATGGGGTGCCTAGATAAAACACCACAAAAAGGCGGTGGTAATTTGATGATACATATAACTGCATCATCATTTTTTGTGTGTTGTTTTGCATCTTATTGATGCACAAATAATGGTAAAGTATCATCATTAAAGTACCTCAGTACAATCTTGAGGTGAAATGACGAGCTTGCCTTTTCGCAGTGTCCTAGCATAGCACAAAAAGATGAGATGAGATGCAAATACAGATAGTTCTTATGACCACAATGGAGCCCAAAATTTTTGTGGCTAAGCAAGTCAGTTATTAAGTGAATCCAACTTCCCCTGTTGACTTTGCTTATCAGAAGCCAGATGGGAAGGTTATAACTGGTGACTACATGACATCGGGACAGTGCAAATGTCATAAATACATGCTAGTTGCCAGGTGCCCGAATTTTGATCACATGACCATGGAGATCCTGCAACTGGTCATACCATACGTCACTTTTTTTACTGGCCTTGTAACTTCAAACGGTCACCAAACAAACGGTTGTAAGCAGTGGTGAGTTGCTACCGGTTCTCCCCGGTTCTTGTGAACCGGTAGTGGAAATTTTGAGTAGTTCGGAGAACCGGTAAATACCACCTCTGCCTGGCCCTGCCCCCAATCTATTCGCTGCCTCCCAAGTCCCAGCTGATCGGCTAGAAGGAAAAAATCAGGGCTCACTTGACAAAGAAGAGAAAAAACAAAACAAGACACCGTAGCTTTAAATTGAGAAACCAAGAAGCCTCCCAACTGATCGGCTAGAACCGATCTGCTCCTTGTAAACCGCTCGGTGGTGGTAGATTTTGGCAATTGAGGCCAAGCTGCCTGAAAGCGGTTTCCGATGCTCTCGGTGGTGGCAGAGCGGCAAAAAACTGTTTAAATTCTTGCCACGGTGCTTCAAAGGGCTGCCCTACAGCTGATCAGCAGTAAAAGGCAGTGTGGTGGTAGACCAGGGCACTCCAAAAACAAATAGGTAGACCAGAACACTCTAAAAACAAATGGGTAGACTGGTACGGCTCTGTAAGCAGTTAAAAGCCTGGTAGTACCTCTGCTCAATCCTAAAGAATTGCTTGTCACATGACCATCAAACCATGCCCACAAAATAAGCCACGCCCACAGAACCGGTAGTAAAAAAATTTAGAACCTACCCCTGGTTGTAAATCGAGGACTACCTCTAACCCAAAGGGTCTGAAAACCTGCAAAAAATTAAATTTTCCAATACCCTCTTCAAATTGATTTTTTTTTTAAAAAAAAGGCGATTTTCTAGCATGAGTATGATGTTTTCCAATATTAAATAATCCAGTACTGTAACATTCAATGAAAATTCATCATCCAGAATAGGTCTTCTCTGTTTAACTGTCTGTTTTTGGTTTAGTTAAAAAAAATCTTTGTAAACAAATTCATCATGTTGCATTGACTTGCTAACCTTATCAAGATGGACAGCAAAAGTTGTTTAAAGTTGCAGTGGGCAGAACTGAGAACTTTGAATACAGTAAAGTAGAGAGTTATTTCTCGGGCTTCCTGAAATGCCTATGTGACTACAGGAAGTCTCTCTTTTTCAAAAAGCACAAGACTGCAATAAATTTGCTGGGTTTCTTAATTCTTGGCAATTCCCATTTCCCCCCTAACGATCTGCTGTAGCAAAGTACCCATATTCTCCCATTTTTCATGATCTGCTGATTTTTTTTTTAACTCCATCATTCAGTGGCCATTCAACTCTGCATTTCAAAGCAAGATCTTGAAGAAATTTGCCAACCTGCATAATGTAGATCAGTATTTCTCAACCTCAGCAGTTTTAAGATATGTGGACTTCATCTCCCAGAATTCCCCAGCTAGCTTGCTGGCTGGGGAATTCTGTGAGTTGAAGTCCACATGTCTTAATGTTGTTGAGGTTTAGAATCACTGGTCTAGATTACCCAGTTCATATGGCCAGGAACTTGAATAGGCAGTCTGGGGCCTTTTGGATGTGAATCCTCATCAGCTCCAATTAGTTTGTCCTCTGGCAGGGGGTTATGGGATTCCGCCCCAGGCGCCTGATGGACCCGGAAGGGTTCCTGACGGAGCTTGGGCCATTTCCTGCCTTCTTAACCCATGATTCGTCCGAGGCCCTAGTCGCGGCCTGGGAACAGGCAGCGGTGGGAGCCTTGGATCGAATTGCGCCTTTGCGGCCTCTGACCCAACGCAGATCCCAGGTGGCTCCATGGTTTACCGCGGAGCTCAGGAAAATGAAGCGTCGGAGAAGATGCCTGGAGGGCAGTTGGAGATCCTCCCGATCCGAATCTGACCGAACACAGTTAAGAACCCATATTAGGTCTTATCTTGTGGCAATGGAAGCGGCAAAACGCCAATATTTTGCCGCTCTCATTGCATCTGCAGAAAACTGCCCAGCCGCTCTGTTTAGAGTGACCCGCTCTCTTCTCAATCATGGAGCGAGGGAGGACCCCTTGCAGGGCAGAGCTGAGGATTTTGTACAGTTTCTGCAAGATAAAATCGCTCAGATTCGGACTGGGTTGGAATCTGACTGAGCAGAGTCTGGCGAGGTGACAGGGGCCTGTCCTGATGGTAACATCTGGGTTGGGTTTGAGCCTGTTTCGATGGATGAAGTGGACAGGATCATGGGTCGACTGGGTGCCTCCACATGTTTATTGGACCCTTGTCCCTCCTGGCTTGTTTCTGCAGCCAGAGAGGTGACTGGAGGCTGGATTCAAGCGGTTGTCAACGCTTTTCTGAGGGAAAGGGTCTTCCCCGCCACACTTAAAGAGGTGTGGTTCATCCCCTCCTCAAGAAGCCCACCCTTGATCCAGACTCCCTTAACAACTATCGTCCAGTCTCCAATCTTCGCTTTATAGCGAAGGTTGTTGAGTCCATGGTGGCACAGCAGCTCCCGCAGTTCCTGGAGGAAACTGACTTCCTAGACCCATACCAATCGGATTTCAGGCGCGGTTACAGCACGGAAACGGCATTGGTCGCCCTAGTGAATGATCTCTAGCGGGCTAGGGATGGGGGTTGTTCCTCCATCCTGGTCCTTCTTGACCTCTCAGCGGCTTTCGATACCATCGACCATGGTATCCTACTGCAGCGACTCAGGGGGTTGGGGGTAGGAGGCACCGTTTTACGGTGGTTCTCCTATCTCTCGGGCCGCTCGCAGTTTCTATGGACGGGGGGAGAGAGATCCACCCAGAGGCCCCTCACATGTGGGGTGCCTCAGGGGTTGGTTCTCTCCCCGCTGCTCTTTAACATCTATTTGAAGCCGTTGGGTGAGATCATTCATGGTTTCGGGGGGGAGGTACCACCAATATGCTGATGACATTCAGCTTTATATCTCCACCCCAGATCACTCTGGGGATGCCCTTTCTGTGATGTCCCGCTGCCTGGAAGCGGTACGGGCCTGGATGGGAAGAAACAGACTCAGACTCAACCCATCCAAGACTGAGTGGCTGTGGATACCGGCATCTCGTGATCTAGTGGCTCCATCACTTGTGATGGGAGAGGAGGTCCTTACTCCCTCAGAAAGGGTCCGCAATCTGGGGGTCCTCCTGGATTCATGGCTATCTTTAGAAGATCACTTGACAGCCGTGACCAGGGGGGCCTTCACACAGGTACGCCTGGTGCGCCAGTTGCGCCCTTTCCTAGATCGGGATGCCCTTGCCACGGTCACTCATGCCCTTGTTACGTCTCGGTTGGACTACTGTAACGCCCTCTACATGGGGCTACCCTTGGGATGCACCCGAAGGCTACAGTTAGTCCAGAATGTGGCCGCGCGGGTTGTTACGGAGGCTTCTCGGTACTCCCGTGTGACACCCCTCCTGCGCGAGCTGCACTGGCTACCGGTGGTTCTTCGAGTTCGTTTCAAGGTGCTGGTGTTCACCTATAAAGCCCTACATGGCTTAGGCCCGGGGTATCTGCAGAATCATCTCCTGCCATCCTCCCATCGTCTGGTGCGCTCACACAGAGCGGGCCTCCTCAGGGTGCCATCAGCCAGACAATGTCGGCTGGCGGCCCCCAGGGGGAGAGCCTTCTCTGTGGGAGCGCCGACCCTCTGGAATGGGCTGCCCACCGGCCTCAGGACAGCCCCTGACCTCCTCTCCTTCCGCTGCGAATTGAAGACGTGGCTTTTTCACCAAATGGGCTGAATCCGTAGGGGTGATTTTTAATAATTTTAATTAATTTTTTAATTAATTTTAACTAATTTTAAATTGACTTTGATGTTTATGTAATTTCTTGTTCCTTCTTGTAAGCCGCCCTGAGTCCTTCGGGAGAAGGGCGGCATATAAATTACATAAATAAATAAATAAATAAATAAATAAATAAATAAATAAATAAATAAATAAATAAATAAATAATAAAATATCTGAAGCAGAGGTGGTATTCAGCTGGTTCAAACTGGTTTGTCCAAACCAGTAGCGGAAAGTGCGCCGCCCCAGCTCTATGCCATCCTATTTCGGCACATTTTTTAGGCCAGGCGCATGTGCGGAAGGCAGGCATGCACACAAACTGAGTGGGTGTGCGTGCGAATCGGGTGTGTGCGCGTGGGGCGAATCGGTAGTAACATAATCTGAAACCCACCGCTGATCTGAAGGTTATTTTGGCCAGTAACCCCATCTAACTGGCTTTCATGTAGTCTTCTCTAATCCAAGAGTCTCCTTCCTCTTCCTGTTGAGAGATTGGTCAATTTCCCCAAATTTCCAAATACCCGTAAACACAATCTGAATGAGATTAATCGAGTTAAGAGATACGTCAAGGAGGATGTATAAGCACATCTTGTTTTTAGAAAAGGAGATTACTTTCCTTCTCTGGGTTTGTTTTACTCTGGTGGGGTCAATCCAATTAAAAACAGAAACGAAAATGAAGAGCCCAATAAAAGGTAATAAAAGGACAGATGGTAGAACAACTGGCTTAAGGATGGAGGAACTGAAAGAGAAAGTCATCTGTAGCTTCTGCTAGAATAGGAGGGAAGGGGCAAGGACAAGATTTGGGAACCCATGATCCTCCAGGGCTGGTTTCACACACCACATTTACATTCTCAAACTAAATTACTTTAACCCAATACTGTAACCCTGTAGCATGCTTTTCCCAAACAAGTATGTCATATTATGGCTGAACATGATGGGTTGGTTCACGCTACACATTAGGATTGTTCCTAAGTGATAGATCACTTAGTTTATAGACCCACAAACTACTAAATACCCCATTGTAGTCTAATGTAGGATGTTGTATGAACCCAGCCAACAAATCGCAATTTACCTCAGTCTTCTTAGGGCTTCTGGGAACTGTAGTTCAGCAACACCTGGCAGGCTACTACGGTAGTTGTCCTTTCCTACTAAGGAATAGAGAAATGCTTCAATTTAACAGCAACAATAACGAAAGCACTGTTTTCCTCTGTTTAGTCTGCAGGATAAACAAGGGAGTGAAATCCCAGAAGAAAGGGCGGGGGGGGGGGGAAATTGCTGATATGATCTTGGGCTGAGGACAGAGATGGTAGGGATGGGTCTGGAAAAGACCTGGCTATGCACTCCCCTTTGCTGATTCTGCCATTTAAGTCGCTTTACATTTTTTCAATAAAACTTTATAACTATCACAATATCAAAAGTTACGTATAATATCAGATAAACACACTATTCCTAAGAAGGCTATAGGTACATAGATGGAAAGCTGGATAGAGCTATAGGGCATGTGACTTTCTAAGTGATTACAAGCAATTTAGAGGGGAATGCAATCTCTCTCTTTTTTTCTTTTTTTAATAAAAAGGCTGATCAGGAAACGTAGGCAAAACAACCATGTTGTGCATTACTATAATAATTACATTATTCTATAATTACTATAATAATTACATTATTACTATAATAATTACTTTATTATTATAATAATTATATTATTCCCAGATATTTCAAATTTGTATAGCAGCCCATCACAAACTTGTACAAGTTTGTGATGGGCTGCTATACAAATTTGAAATATCTGGGAATAATGTAATTACTGAAGTAAATGTAATAAACATAGTTCATTACATCTCAAAGACTCACATGAGGGTGAATTGATTTCTGGACACACCCTATCTGCAATGAAATCATTTGTTGTATAAATGGCAGAGTTCATGAATCGTTTTAGAGACTCGTGGCAATGTAATGTTTGAGAATTTCTGGGGAAGTTAAGTTAAGATGGCAGTCCCAACACACATTAATGTAGATACTGTATTAACATTAATACAGTATTTGGCACACACACACACACACACACACACACACACACACATATACATACAGATAGACAGACAAACAAACATCCTTGGATACATTTGGGTTGTAAGGATCAGTGGAAATCCTAAGCAGTGTGGCTGTGTGATGCCATTTATTTATAGAATAAAGAGATCCACATAATCCACCCTTTCTCTAGAAGTCCACATTCTTAGTATGATGGAAGAAAATTTGTTTTCAACATTTCCTAAGATGGGGGAAGGGATGGGAGAGGAGAATTTCCTTTAAGATATTCAAGTTTGTAGTGTTTTTTTTTTAAATTGGTCTGTGTGCTTGGCCTCCCTGTTGACTGCAACCTGATTTCTCCAGGGTTTCCATTAAATCTCGAAAAACAACAAGAGGAGTGACCCCCTCCTTTGAGGCTACTCTAAGTATAAACAGCCAGCAAGCTTTAGAGAGATGGAAATGTGTGTGTGAGAGGAAACTACAATGTCAACAGTCAAGTCAGCTCAAAAATGTGTCAAGACAACTCAAATTAAGTTGCCAGGTTCCCTGAGAAAAAGGTAGCCTTTACAGCAGGGGAAGACCACTTGAAAAATTGCACTACACAGTATTACAGGAAGTCCTCAACTTACGACCACAGATGAGACCTGAAATTCTGTTGTTATGTGGTTGTTAAGTGAGTTACCACATGTCTATGCCCAGTTTTACGACCTTCTTTGTCAGAATGATTAAGTGAATCCTGCTTTCCCCAATGACTTTGCTTGTTAGAAATTGTCTGGGAAGACTGTGAATGGCCGTCGTGTGATCCTGGGTGACTACGGAAACGCTGTAACCATTTTTAAGTGCAAGGGCTGGTCATAAGTTACAGGCAGTCCAGTGGTGGGTTCCTCCCGGTTCAGTCCGGTTCGGCCGAGCCGGTAGCGGTGACGATATGACGTCACCGAACCAGTTCTCCCCCCCGCCCTCCCACCCCCCCACCCACGTTATTCTTACCTTTTATTTGGTCCCACCCCCAATCTATTGCTGCCTCCTGAGTCCCAGCTGATGACTAGAGGGAAAAAAACTGTTTAAACTCTTGCCGCGGGGCTTCAAAGGGCCGTCCTACAGCTGATCAGTGTTAAAAGCAAACAAATGAGTCGGGTCGAGGACCTTCCAGAAATGACTCTGACCAGCTAGCCACACTCACCTAGTCAGATGACCTCCAAGCCACACCCACAAAATAAGCCACGCCACAGAACCGGTAGTAAAAAAATTTAGAACCCACCCCTGAGGCAGTCCTCAACTTACGACCACAATTGTGCCCAAAATTTCCATTGCTAAGCAAGACAATTATTACGTGAGTCTTTTTGCCCACTTTTATGACCTTTCTTGCCACTGTTGTTAAGTAAATCATTGCAGTTGTTAAGCAAATCATTTCATCATTCAACAAATCTGGCTTCCCCTCCTAGTCCAACCCCTTGCACTCACAGGAGACCTATACTATTTCTGATAAATGACTACCCAGTCTCTTTTTAAAAGCCTCCAGTGATGGGGCGCCCACATTTTCTGGAGGCAAGTTGTTCCACTGCTTAATTGTTCTCACAGTTAGGAATTTTCTTCTTAATTCTAGGTTGCTTCTCTCCTTGGTTAGTTTCCATCCATTGTTTCTTGTCTTGCCTTCGGGTGCTTTGAAGAATAGGTTGACCCCTTCTTCCATGTGGCAACCCTTCAAGTATTGGAGAACTGATACCCCTGGTCCTTCTTTTCACTATACTAGGCATGCCCAGTTCCTGCAATCGTGCTTCGTATGTTCTAGGCCCCTAATCATTTTTTTTGCTCTTCTCTGAACTCTTTCCAGAGTCTCAATTGACCCAAGTCTGACAATTGACTTGGTTGCAGCTCTTCCTCCTGACTCCCAAGGTTCTTCTCACAGCCCATTACAGTTAGAAATGCCCACTGCAAACATTCGTTTTAGAAAGCTTTTTTTAAGAGTCATCGAGCTTTGCCAGCATACACAGGTCATGTGTTTCTCAGCTTTTTCTCTTAACTAATTTCCGGTTGGGCAATCTCTCCCTCTTTCTCTCCCCCCACCCCGTTTTTCTCTGCTTTGAGTAATAGCCAGGAAAAGGAATGGAGAAAGTCCCCAATGAAACCCTACGCCTTGTTCCCAGCAGCAACTTCCGGGGCAGAAATGTGCTTCTTCAGTTGTGCTTAAAATAGTCTACCACAGAGGATTTTTCAGGCTGCTGTTCTGCTGCCTGAATCATTAGCTTCCCCAATCGATATAGTGGGTGGCCATTACAGGTATTCCTCGGCTTACGATCAAAATTTTATTTATTTATTTATTTTATTTTATTAAATTTCTATACCGCCCTTCTCCTGAAGGACTCAGGGCGGTGAACAGCCACAAGATAAAACACATAAATACAAAAATTTAAAATAAATTAAAAACGAATTAAATAATTTGGCTGAATTTAAAATACCCCATAATTTAAAACAAATTAAAATTTACATTTAAAAAAGGGGAGAAGATTTAGGCCAGGCCAGTTTGATGGAATAAAAAAGTCTTAAGAGCACGACAGAAGGTGCGCAGATCCGGGATCCTCCGTATCTCCGGGGGGAGCTCGTTCCAGATCATAGGTGCCCCCACAGAGAAGGCTCCAACCTTTTGTTGCTAAGCAAGATAGTGGTTAAGTGAGCTTTGCCCCGATTTACAGATCTTTTGAGTCGTTCTTGCTGCCATTGTTAAGTGAATCACTGTGGTTGTTAAATTAATACCACGGTTGTTAAATGAATCTGGCTTCCCCATTGACTTTGCTCATCAGAAGGTCGCAAAAGTGGAATGAGAGGAACTATCTTTAAGCAGAAAAATGGCACTGTGTTTCAATTACCTTGGTAGAGCCTTGGTAGTACAAGGGTTTAAGGCACCCTGTTATTAAGCTGCTTAAGACCAGCTGCCTGCAATTACTGCAGGGTTCGAATCTCGCCAAGGCTCAAGGTTGACTCAGCCTTCCATCCTTTCTAAGGTAGGTGAAATGAGGACCCAGTTTGTGGGGGCAATAAGCTGACTTTGTATAAATATACAAAAGGATGAAGGCTATTGCTGAGCACATTGTAAGCCGCCCTGAGTCTTCGGAGAAGGGCGGCATATAAATCAAATTAAAAAAATAAATAAAAAAATTACCGCCTCTCATTGAATCGGGCCGTTTTCATGCCTTTCAGGCCAGCGGCATCAGACTGGCCTCTGTCGCAAGCAAAATTTTAACATAATATAACATTGCAATAGTGGCGAATATCTGTAGCTCAGGTGCAGGATGAGGGCGAAGGCTCGTTCTCCGAGCTTGTGGGTTGGTTTCCCTAGCTCATTATCAGGCGAGGTAACATCTTCAGCGGAGTTTGTGGAGTTATGTTAACATAGCATAACATAGAATAAACCAGAATAACAGAGTTGGAAGGGACCTTGGAGGTCTTCTAGTCCAACCCCCTGCCTATTTAGGCAGGAAACCCTACACCACTTCAGACAAATGCTTATCCAACATCTTCTTAAAAACTTCCAGTGTTGGAGCACTCACAACTTCTGGAGGCAAGTTGTTCCACTGATTAATTGGTAGAATTCTTACGAATTAGGGTGTGCCTGTCAAACACTCTTAGGCATGGAAGTTTTATGTATAGGAACAGTCTTCTTCTGACAATAAATTTATGGAGTTAAAATACTAGACTAGGCAGGGCTTTTTTATTTCAACTAGTGGGCCTCTTATATTTTTATCCCTGCCCTAAATGTCAAAAACCAGTCTTAAAAACAGATTTTGTTTCTGAAAGAGTTTCCTCCATCGCCTGCCCCTCCAGTGAAAGCCCTTGACATGTCTTCAACTAAAATCGCGCAAGAGGCCTAGCATCGTTTAGGCCTTCCTGGCATGGATCCAGGTTATCTGAGGAACCGTCTGGCCCTGATGGGAGTAGCCCGCTCCACTCGTTTCAGTGGAAAGGGCCTACTTCGGCCAAAGAATTTTGGCTGGCCTGCTCCAGGAGAAAATCCTTGGCTCTGCTACTTGGTCTGGGACCTCAACAGAGGACTGCTACATTGGGGGCGGCCGACCAGGTGGAGAAGATCCCCAGGCTGCCCAACATCTAGGTTTTTAACTTTTCTACTCAATTTTTTTTCTAATTTTTTTTATTTTTTTAGTATTTGTTTGTTTGTTTGACTTCTATAGCCGCTCGTCTCAGCAAAACGACTCTGGGCTCTTAATTCAAAACATGTATTACAATTAAAATCTTACAAACATCTTAAAGCAATAAAAACGGTAAAAAGCATTAAAACAGTAAAAACATTAAAACCTGTAATTTGGAATATATACAAATCAAAGGCGTCTGTCTGGCCTGTTAACAATATAGCCAGGAGGTGGGGCCCTTGGTGCATGTAGCGCCCCAGACTCAGGTGCATAGCCAGATTTTTAAAGCTTTATGAAAAAGCCTTTAAGTTTTTATTATATTATAAGCCATCAAAAGTCACTGTGTCAGGGATGTGGCCAGTTAGAAATTTAATAAATAATAATTGTTGCACAACTTGAAACACCTATTCAAATACAGGCAGACACCAAATAAAAGAAATCCATATTACACCTAAAGAAATAATTAGCTTTTCATGAACACCATAATGCTTTCTGAACATATGTTGTCTCTCCCCATTATTTTTAAATGAGGGTGAAGCACCTTTCCACTTTTTGGGAAATGTGTGAAGCTTCTCTCCATGATGAATTGCAGATGGCAAGCTTCAAAATGGGATAAAAATGCATTTCTTGTCATTAGCAGAGGAAGGAAGATAATTTGGAAAATAATTAGTCCTGCAGGGAGCTTAAAGGTGAGATAAGTTGGAATATACTGTATATCTTCCAAGCGTATGGGTAGAATCCATTAAAAAAACCTCCCCCCCCCGATAGATAGATAGATAGATAGATAGATAGATAGATAGATAGATAGATAGATAGATAGATAGAGACAGGCAGACAGACAGACAGACAGACAGACAGACAGCAATAGCACTTAGACTTATATAACACTTCACAGTGCTTTACAGCATATTGACCCCAACTCTCTGGGTCCTCATTTTACCGACCTCGGAAGGATGGAAGGCTGAGTCAACCTTGAGCCGGTGAGATTCAAACTGCCAAACTGCAGGCAGTAGTTTAAAATGTTTTATGATACTTGCCAGAGAGGGAAAAGAAAACAGACTGAATGGTTGACAGTGGTTATTTCATAAGAATCTTTCTGAACAACTGTACATTCAAATTTTCTTTAATTTTAAATATTAATGGCTTCACAGAGAGCTTCATTTTTTTGGCCATTCTGGTTTTTTTGTTTTTGTTTTTGTTTTACATTACTCATTAATTTGAATGTAAAGAAGTTGATTTCTCTATATCATGAGTCATTTGATCTAGGGCCAATGTTTTTCAATGAGCTGGTTGGGGAATTCTGGGAGTTGAAGTCCACACATCTTAAAAGTTCTACACTCCTCTAAAGACTTCTTACTTCATAATGTCATTTAACATCTCTTTGTATTATGCTTTTAATATTAATTGCAGTTTTTAATTCTATGTCTAGCCTGTGTTTAGTTACAGGTGCATAATGAATACATTTGCTATTATAATAGCTCCCTTAAAAGCCCTCAAAATGGTCTCCAAAGGAAAATAAACAATTTAAAACAATAATACATACTGTATCGGATCAAAAATGAGAGGAGGATCAAAATGATTCCATGGGGGGGACATGATAATAATCTTTTTTGTTTGGGGGATTTTGGACCCTCAGGTCTCCATCGAGAAGTGAGAACAGTGATTCTGCTGAAGGCCATCAGCCCGTCTACGCCAATACTCAGGAATTATATTACAACTATACCGGGAAGTCTATACCAGAAGCAGTAGATGATGTCTACATTATTCCAGACCAGTGATACCTTGGCTCCATCAACACTGCTATGACCAAGGATGACCCAAAACATCTCCTGGGCCTGTTGCAATGCCCGTTCTCCAGAACACCATACCTCAATTCATTTGCTGGCATTTTGTAAATCACTGAAGAGTTAGATGGGACCTACAGGTTGGGTGAGACCATCACTGTGGCTTTCTTTAGCATGGTTATGGTGATGTGGTGGAATGGATTGTCTTCAGGCATCATTATGTTATCTTCTCATTGTTGTTTATCTTGATATTCATTAGGTTTGTTTGTTGATTTGGATTACCTATGTTTTCTACCTATGAGGTAGGAGACCTTCTCTGCTGTTGCCCACACTTTGGGGCATGTTAATCCCCAGAGGCAAAAGGAGCCCCAATGCTTTTGGTTTTCTGGAAGAGGGTTAAGACCTGGCTCTGCCAATGAGCACAGGAGTCTAAAAGGATGATGCAGCCCTAGGGGTAGGGATAGGGATTGGCTTAGGGACACTCCCTCCGCCTTGTTAACCTGAGTTCTTTAAACTTTGATTTTCTCTTTTAATTTGTAAATTTTAACCTTGTTCTTAATTCTGTTTTTAACCATGTTTTTAACCATATGTTTAAATTGTTTTATGATGTGGTGGTAAACTGTTCAGAGTGACTTATGGTATAGAAATGTAATAAATGTAAATAAATAAACAAATATAATAAATGAATAAATGGTCATTTTGTGACGGTATTTCACTTTCATGACGAACCAGTTTGGTATAGTGTGCCGGCCTAGAAACCAGGAGGCTGGAGTTCTAGTTCTGTCTTATGCATGAAAGCTGGCTGGGGGACTTTGGGACAATCACCAGGAGATTGTGAGTTCTAATCCTGTCTTAGGCACGAATGTTGGCTAGATGTGATCTTGGGTCAGTCGCTGTCTCTCAGCCCAACCCAACTCACCAGGTTGCTGCTGTGAGGAAAATAGAAAATCTAACAAAATGAAATTCAATGGTGAAAAAAGTAAGGTTCTACATTTAGGCAAGAAAAACAAAATGCACAGGTACAGTATATGTGGTACCTCGCCCAATAGTAGTAACTGTGAGAGGGATCTTGGAGTCCTAGTGGACAACCATTTAAATATGAGCCAGCAATGTGCTGCAGCTGCCAAAAAAACCAACACAATTCTAGGCTGCATAAACAGAGGGATAGAATCAAGATCACGTGAAGTGTTAATAACACTTTATAATGCCTTGGTAAGGCTACACTTGGAATACTGCATCCAGTTTTGGTTGCCACAATATAAAAAAGATGTGGAGACTCTAGAAAGAGTGCAGAGAAGAGCAACAAAAATGATTAGGGGACTGGAGGCTGAAATAAATAAAGAACGGTTGCAGGAACTGGGTATGTCTAGTTTAATGAAAAGAAGGACTAGGGGAGACATGATAGCAGTGTTCCAATATTTCAGGGGCTGCCACAAAGAAGAGGGAGTCAAACTATTCTCCAAAGCACCTGAGGGCAAGACAAGAAACAATGGGTGGAAACTAATCAAGGAGAGAAGCAACCTAGAACTAAGGAGAAATTTCCTGACAGTTAGAACAATTAATCGATGGAACAACTTGCCTCCAGTAGTTGTGAATGCTTCAACACTGGAAGTTTTAAAGAAGAGATTGAATAAACATTTGTTTGAAGTGGTGTAGAGTTTCCTGCCTAAGCAGGGGGTTGGACTAGAAGACCTCCAAGGTCCCTTCCAACTCTGTTATTCTGAATTCTGCATTTTATTCTCATCCAAAAAGAACTGGCTTAACTTCACCAGCCCTAATACTGTACAGTACCAACTTGATTTATAAAACAAGGTTTTATTGGGGAATGAGCTAGCTCTACACTGGAACAAACAGCTGGCCTACAACAAATTCAGTGGTATGAGGGCTGCATGGCAAATATGTTCTCTTGCTTGACCTTTCACTGATGCTATGTCAACAGGAAAGGGTTACCCAAGGATTACTTCACTTGACTGTAATACTGTCTGGGTGGCTGAAATTCACAGTTCGTAAAGGTTGCCCAAGGATGTTATTGTTGACACAAATATCTAAAAAATTAAAAGAATCCCAAAGGATCAGTTTGCCAGGTGGTCAGCAAAGATGGCAAATCACTAACAAGTAAAGAAAAGGGAGAGCTACTAAAGTCCTATTTTGGGATCAGTCTTCTTCAACAAGAGTGTATGTATGTGGTCCATGTGGCCATCGTGAAGAACAGGAGGGAAGCTTATGATCAGAGTGGGTTTCATATACTGTTACTACTGGTTCGCCGTGCGTGCACACACTCGCTTCGTGCATGCACCTTCCACACATGCACCCAGCCTCCTGTGCATGTGCTTTGCTCGCGCGCGTGCCTTCCGCGCATACGCCTGGCCTCAAAAACGTGGCTAAATAGAATGGCATAGCATCGGGGCTGCGCCCACCCACAATCTTCACTACCGGTTCGCCCGAACTGGTCTGAACCAGCTGAATACCACCTCTGCTGATGATTGATAAAAGGGGATTACAATACATTTAAGCTTAAATGTATTTAAGCTTGAGTGTTAAATCTCCAAGCCAGATGAATTGTATCAGAATGAGTTTAATCTCCAAGCCAGATGAATTGTATCAGATAATACTTATAGGGGCTTGTTGATGGTCTCACTAAATATCCTTGTATTATCTTGGACAAATCTTAAAATGACCCAGGTAACTGGAAGACAGAAAATGTCTTCAAAAAGGGACGAAAAAAGCAGAGAGACACAAACCATCAGTTTAATATTGAATACCTGGAAAGATTCTGCAGCAGATCACCAGATGAAGCATTTAATCTGGAGAATAGAAGACAGAAGAAGAAATGGCATTATTTGATTTTGTGAAGGGATATCACCCAGAATAATACTAAATCCAGTTGACTACTCCTTCAATAAGCAAAATACAGGATAAGCTTCTAAAGTACAAGAAGATGCATTTAGCTGAATGTTAGGAATCACTCATCTTTCAGTCGGGATTCAGGCCTGGATATAGCAATAGCACTTAGACTTATATACCGCTTCCCAGGGCTTTACAGCAGTGGTGGGTTCCTCCCGGTTTGGTCCGGTTCGGCCGAGCCAGTAGCGGTGACGATATGACATCACCAAACCGGTTCTCCCCCCCGCCCTCCCACCCACCCCCACCCACCCACGTTATTCTTATCTTTTATTTGGTCCCACCCCCAATCTATTGCTGCCTCCTGAGTCCCAGCTGATGGCTAGAGGGAAAAAAACTGTTTAAACTCTTGCCGCGGGGCTTCAAAGGGCCGTCCTACAGCTGATCAGTGTTAAAAGCAAACAAATGAGTCGGGTCGTAAGTGCGAGGACTGGTTGTAAGTGCGAGGACCTTCCAGAAATGACTGACCAGCTAGCCACGCCCACCTAGTCACATGACCTCCAAGCCACACCCACAAAATAAGCCACGCCCACAGAACCGGTAGTAAAAAAATTTAGAACCCACCCCTGCTTTACAGCCCTCTCTAAAGGGTTTACAGAGTCAGCCTATTGCCCCCAACAAAAATCTGGGTCCTCATTTTACCCACCTCGGAAGGATGGAAGGCTGAGTCAACCTTGAGCCTGGTGAGATTCGAACTGCCAAATTGCAGTCAGCCAGCAGTCAGCAGAAGTAGCCTGCAGTACTGCACTCTAACCACTGTGCCACCGTGGCTCATACTAGTTACCAGTTTGCTTCTCGGTCCAATTCAAGGCGCTGTTTTTGATCTTTAAAGCCCCACATGCCATGGGGCAAAGTTATATTACGGATCACCTCAACTGTGGTCTAAGTGAAGGTCTACCTGTAATAGAGTTGGAGGCTACTCCAAAGAAACCATTTACCAGTGCCTGCAGTTCTGAAAACTATTCATCTCTGGGATACACTTTCTTATCTAGGAACAAACCCTACCAGTTGCAGGTTTAAGGAGGATGCCTAAATTGGTAGGCAAAGCCATCTACAGGATCTAACGCTTTCGTCAACATGGCACATAAGCTCCGCCCCTTCTATATATGTGCGCTGTGTGTACTGAAGTGTGTACTAAAAGGACAATGCTTGCATTGCATCAGTGTGATGCTGTTTTCATTATTCCACTCCTCCCTGTGCGTGCAAACATATTCATCATATGGGTCCCATCATTAACATGAGATAGATTATAGGCAGCTAAAGGTAAAGGTTTCCCCCTTTCCCCCCGACTCTAGAGGCCGGTGTTCATCTCTGCTTCTTAGCTGAGGGAACCAGCAGTGACCGAAAACATTTCTGTGGTCTTGTGGCCAGCATGAGTATACACCAAAGATGCATGGAATGCTGTTATCTTCCCACCAAAGTGGTACCTATTAGTCTACTTGCATTTGCATGCTTTCAAACTGCTAGGTGGGTAGGAGCTGGGGCAAGGATGGGAGCTTACCCCATTGTCTGGCGCTTGGGACTCAAACCCGGGCTGCCAGCTTTCCAGCTGAGCATCTGTAACTGCTGAGCCATTGCGCCCCCCACTACAGGTAGTTAGATAGAGTTTAAAAGGCCCGCTCATATTTGACACATGCATGTCATAACCCCTCCTCCTCCCCAAATGAAATGGGCTGAAATGTCAGGGGAACCTCAGATTTTTCATTTCAAGGCTTCCAGGTTGGCACACTTTATGGCTGGGATGCACCTGGAAGTGAGGGAGTGTTAGATCAGGCGCAGGAAATGAAGACGTGACCAGCTCGATACATTTAGTAACTTTATTAGCTACAGTAACAAGACAAAACAAGACTGGCCGCGCGCTGCCGGAGTTCTCCTTATATTCGCTCCGGCAGTCGCACCGCCTCTGACAGGGATTCAAACTTTCCCACCCGATGGCTGGCAGCCAATCCGGGCGGATGTCCGTATAAGGACATAACAGGGAGAGAAGTCAGAATAGTGCCATCATCCGAACTTTGAACTTGGGTCTTTTGCAGTTGTAATGTGACTGTAGTATATGATCTTGCTGCTGTTTACCTAGAGAGCACTTCCTGATGATTCAAAGCACTTCACCTACGAAACCAAGGGTTTTTTTCACCTTTGGATCATGACTGATAGTTGACATCTTTTAAAGATGATCAAATCAAATCAAATCAAATCTTTATTGCCCAATAAATCAAACCAGCGGTGAAATTCCAATTTTTTTACTACCGGTTCTGTGGGCGTGGCTTGGTGGGCGTGGGCGTGGCTTGGTGGGTGTGGCTTGGTGGGCGTGGCAGGGAAAGGATATTGCAAAATCTCTGACCCCACCCTGGGGCCAGCCAGAGGTGGTATTTGCCGGTTCTCCGAACTACTCAAAATTTCCGCTACCGGTTCTCCAGAACCTGTCAGAACCTGCTGAATTTCACCCCTGAATCAAACCCAATGCACAACATGTGTACAATGTGTACAATGAAATTGAATGCGCCTCCCTTGGTGCAGCCCCCCCCCGCCCAAAAAACACAAAATACACCTCAATAACTCAATAACTCTCAATATCCTGGTTAATAGCTCTTACAAGAATTTATATGACCGCCCAACTCATTCATGGTCATTCCTGGCAGCTTATAGAAATAAAAGCCCAATACAAAATCCAATAAACCTTCATCCTCCCCTTGTGGCAACAATCAAACCAACCACTTGATGGGCTCCATATTACTCTGGGATCCCCCAAAAGTCTTCAGGACCTTTTGAAAGGGTATCAAGGTGAGGGCCAATCTTCTTGCTGTAAGGATGATGTTAAACAGGGAGGGAACCACCATGGAAGAGAGGAAACATCCCACCAGATTGACCTCTTTAAGAGAGGTAACTCATAACATCCCTGGCTAGGTAGATACAACTTGGGAAAGGCAGTCCTTCAAATAACCTGGCCCCAGATCATGTAAGGCTTTATAGACAACCAACACCTTGAACAGAACTCAGGAGCAAGTTGGCAGCCAGCACAGCTCCCACAAGAGAGGTGACACATGTGCAAATGTACACTTGCAAAACCATGAGGGACATTGCATTTTTAACCCATTGAAGCTTCTGGATACTTTTCAAGGCCAACTCCATGTAGAGTCATTGCTGTAATCAAGCAACAATTGGTCTTGTTTTACTAGAACATTGTTGATCAAAGTCCAAATTTTGGGCTTCTACTTGAAGCCCATCCTCAATAGCAGCCTCTCACTAAATATCTAGCTTTGGTCATTCTTTCCAACAACACTTTGGCCAACAGGGATTTTTAGATTGTTAGCTTTTTAATGAAAAGAAGAATTATCTAAGGGGCTGCTACAAGAAGAGCTGGGTCAACCTATTCTCCAAAGCACCTGAAGGCAGAACAAGAAGAAGTGGATGGAAACTAATCAAGGAGAGAAGCAAGCTAGAACTAAGGAGAAATTTCCTGGCAGTGAGAACAATTAATCAGTAGAACAACTTGCCTCCAGAAGTTGTGAATGCTCCAACACTGGAAGTTTTTAAGAAGATGTTGGATAACTATTTGTCTGAAGTGGTGTAGGGTTTCCTGCCTAAGGAAGGGGTTGGACTAGAAGACCTCCAAGGTCCCTTCCAACTCTGTACTTCTGTAATTCTGTAGTGATGAACAAAGATGCTGGGGGAAAACATTCTGTGAGAAGCATCAGTCTCAAAAAAAGTGTTGTTGCACTGCACACTATTTGGTCAACTGTTTTTTTTGTGATTTGAGGACAAGAGCACCTTGACTCTCACGCAAGGAGCCAACCCACTTCCTATCCTGGGCAGCTGTGATATTTCAATGCTTCTTGAGGTCACCAACCACATCTGACTCTGTTTTCTTCAGATGTTTTTCACCATGGTGCTCCTGTTCCAGCTCAACCAGAAATTCTGGGCTGAGAGGAAGAGGTGATTGCCCCCAGGGCTTCAAAGCATAAAAAAAAGGAGTGTTTTGATTTCCTAGCTTCAAAACACACAACCTAACCCACCAAAAATAAAAAAAATAAAAAAATGCACACCCCTGTACCTAAAGCACCAAAAATGTAGCAGTTAAGCAAATTAAAAATGCCGGAAGCTGCTCCTTCTTCTGCTTAAACTATCTTAGTTTATCTGTCTCTTTTTGTCTCAGCTTTATTTTAGACCACAGCAAAGTGGGGACGAAGTTCCAGATCTCCCTCTAGGCTATTATTGCACAAGATACGGCACTGTGTTCCTGAACTTTTTCTGAGTTCAGTTCTTGCCTTAACAAAAAAGAAAAATCTGTGGTGACCTGATTAAAGATGAAGCCATCAAGGGTCAAGGGGAACAAGGGGAAAGGGGGAAAAAGGCATTGGGGGGGGGCAGGCTTCCCATATGACCAAGACTGCTTCAGTCAGGGCAATTAATTGTGCTGTTTGGAGTATTTTGGGCCAGATCCTGAGAACAAAACACCAAGTGGCCAACTTTACAAGACACTCCGGACTGTAAAATGATTAGCCTGTTATGACAGATCACGTGGCTTTGATTTTGCCATTATTTGCCTAATTTACCCTAAGTTACATTTACAGAACTCATGTAATTTTAATTGAATTTTTAAATTTCAGATCTTTATTTATTGTTTTAATGTTTTATTCTGTATTTTATTCACTTATTTAGTTTGTCAACCTCCCAAAGGCTCCTTCAGTGAGATGGGCAGCATACAATTTTGATAGATATATTAGAGATGATAGATAGATAGATAGATAGATAGATAGATAGATAGATAGATAGATAGATAGATAGATACATGGATGGACGGACCAACGGATGGATGGACGGATGGACGGATGGATGGATAGACAAACAGAGAGATAGATAGATAGATAGATAGATAGATAGATAGATAGATAGATAGATAGACAGATGATAAATGATAGATATAGATAGATGATAGATAGATGATAGATAGATAGACAGATAGACAGACAGATAGACAGATGGACAGATAGACATATAAATAGATAGATGATAGATAATCTAGTTACTGAATTAACTCATTCATATTTTATTCATACACTATATAGAATCACAAATTAACTAAACATGCTACGTTGGCACAGCAAATCATTCTTGTTCCCCCTCAAAGGTTAGTACTAACCTCAGTTATCATATTGTCCAGGGATGTCCAACCTTGGCAACATTAAGACTTCAACTCCCAGAATTATTCCAGCCACTAATTCCTTGAATAAACCAATTCCTTGAGGTGAAAATAGAATAGCTGGAACTCATCTTCTCTCTCTCGAGAAAGTCTGTCCCACATGATCTCATTTATATACAGCAGGTGTCTCCAAACCTGGCACCTTTATGATTTGTGGACTTCAACTCCAAAATTTTATGTAATTGTATGACCTGATGAAGATACCTGACCATCTGGTATGTGAGTGTAGAGATAGCATCCCTTAAAAAGGAATGAACATAAAATTTATCAGTATGACCACCAAATTTAGAGATGATTGGAGAGATCAAAGCATATCTTGGAGCACCATAAAAAGGACACCATTTGAGGACATGAACAAGAGCTTCTACCTCCCTGGGCCCACAAGGACAAAGTCTCTGTAAATAAGGAGTCACATGGAATCTTCCCACCAGCAGTACTAGGCAAATATTAAAGCAGGCTCATTAAAGCCCATCTATATTTGCTTAGGATTAGATCAGACCCCAACCCCTGGTCTATGGGCCGGCACCAGGCTGCAGCATGCCACAAACCGGTCCGCCCAAACAAGTGAAGCCCCCTCCGTGGGATGCCTGCAGCATGCAAAACTTCTCTACACGGAACTGATCCCTGGTGCCCAAAAGATCAGAGGCCGCTGGATTAGATTATATAGATCAGGAGTGTCAAACTCAAGGCCCGGGGGCCAGATCCAGCCCGCAGGGTACTTAGATCTGGCCCTCGGGGCCACCCTGGAAACAGCGAAGGACTGGCCTGCAGTGCTTCTGTCAGCAAAAACAGGCTCCAGAGCTCTGTTTTTGGCTGCCACAGCCTCCTGCAACCCTCTGCCAGTGAAAACGGAGCTCGGGAGGGCCGCGGGCAGCCCTCCCGAGCTCCATTTTCACTGGCAGAAGGTTGCAGGAGGCCGTGGCAGCCAAAAACGGAGCTCTGGAGGAGGGGTGGAGTCTACTTACCTTTACTACCGGTTTGCAGCATGCGCAGATGCGTTTTACTGACGTTGGAATTGGTGGGCGGAGCCTCCCGCCGGTTTTACTACCGGTTCTATAGAACTGGTGCGAACTGGGGACAATCCACTACTGCTCTGGAGCCTGTTTTTGCTGGCTGAGCACTAGTGCCACCAGGCGCCCCCAATAGGAGTGACATAGAGCTGGCCACGCCCCCCTTGAGGTCAAACACAACACTGACGCGGCCCTCAATGAAGTCGAATTTGACACCCCTGATATAGATTCAACCTAGAAATAAGCTGATTTTTTTCCTGAAAGTGAGAACAATTCATCACAGCAATAGCTTGTCTCCTGACATTGTGGTTGTTCCATCACTGGAGGTTTTCAAAAATAAATTGGACAACCATTTGCCTTGGATGGAGAAGGCTCCTGCACAGGGCTTGTGATTATCTAACATTTGGCGATAGAATTCAGGAGCACTAGTGATAATATCACTTTGTTGATCAATGTCCCTAACTTTTTCTTTTACTATTGATTAGACCTTCTCAAGGATTCATTGGCCTAAATATTCAGACCACAAAGTTCTCCTACATACGGTGCCAATGAGATCGGTAGCTGTCTGACAACAGCAGACACATCAGGCCAGAGGTGGGTTTCAGCAGGTTCTGACCAGTTCTGGAGAACCGGTAGAGGAAATTTTGAGTAGTTCGGAGAACCGGTAAATACCACCTCTGACTGGCCCCGTCCCCACCTATTCTCTGCCTCCTGAGTCCCAGCTGATTGGGAGAAAATGGGGATTTTGCAGTAACCTTCCCCTAGAGTGGGGAGGGAATGGAGATTTTACAGTATCCTTCTCTGCCATGCCCACAAACCACGCCCACCAAGCCACGCCACGCCCACCAAGCCACACCCACAGAACCGGTAGTAAAACATTTTTAATCCCACCACTGCATCGGGCCTATAGGTCAAGCATAATTCTGAGTCCTGGGATTAGACTCCTGGTTCAGACGTAGCCTTAATATGTGGCATGTTAGCTTCAAGCCTCCAGATTGTATTAAGGCTGCATTTTGAGGTACCAGAAAAGATGTCCTAAGGAAATTTGATTGAATGGTTTCATAACCTGTTAAGTCTGTATATGGGGCAAGTTGTATCCCGCATAATAGCTGGGCAAGTGTTTTAGCCAACTGTTTGATTGATGCTGGGCTGTAAATTTACCCCC
The DNA here is from genome assembly GCF_029215685.1 of Pituophis catenifer annectens. Lineage (NCBI taxonomy): Eukaryota > Metazoa > Chordata > Lepidosauria > Squamata > Colubridae > Pituophis > Pituophis catenifer. The sequence goes on along the minus strand of NW_027256881.1, from coordinate 332,353,709 downwards.
TGTTGCCTATAAAATTTAGTTATTGTTACAGCACTCTTTCAGGCAGTAGAAGTGCCATAATTTACTTGGGCTGTTAATTACCTAGTGGCCTGAAATACAGTGCCCAAGTATTTAAAACATTTGTCTTGCTTTAACTCATGGGAAACAATTGTCCACTTCTGGGCTTGAGTTTCTTTGGAAAAAACTAAAACTTTAGAGTTATTATAGTTGATCACTTCCACAATACAGTAGAATTTCGAGGTTCTTAGTGCCCATTTCATCCCTGAAGAACTGGAGAGAAGAACTGCATTATCAGAGTAGAATTGCAACATGTTTATCAGTTGGTTTAGGAGCATGGATATCAACTCTTTGAAGGGTTTTAATCAGAGAGTTTATGTGTGTGTGTGTGTGTGTGTGTGTGTATACCAAATTTATATTTTGCTGATAAAGAAATAAAAGGAGACTAGTACAGATCTATTTCAAGCTATTTAGCTCTCATCAGCTAGCCATAACCTTACTTGATTCTTTTATCAGCGAAATCTAAATTTGGTATAAAAATGGCTTGTCATGAATGTGACTGCTTGAGGGCTCCTGGATTGGAGCTGAAAGGCGAAAGGGATGCAGTTTGCTCCCTCCCACATGCTGGGGTAGACCAGGTGTCTCGATAGAAAAACATTTAATCTCTTCCCTGGCTCAAGCTGATGAAGAGAGGAGAACTTGTGGCTCAGAGGTTAATACAACTGCCTAACATGCAGGCAGCCCAAGTTTGAATCCAAGTAAAGGTATGGCTAGCTGATGAGAGCTAAATAGCTTGAAATAGATCTATACTAGTCTCCCTTTATTTCTTTATCAGCGAAATATAAATTTGGTATAAAAATGGTTTGACGTGAATGCGATTGCTTAAGGGCTCCTGGATTGGAGGCAAAAGGGATGCAGTTTGCTCCCTCCCACATGCTGGGGTAGACCAGGTGTCTCGATAGAAAACACACACACACACACACACACACACACACACACACACACATATATATATATATATATATAGAGAGAGAGAGAGAGAGAGAGAGAGAGAATGTGTGTGTGTGTGTGTGTTTTTCCTCTAACCAGGTTTTTCCTACGTAACCAAGGTTTTTCTGCAGCCCTGGCTCAGTAGAATAGAGAGAGAGAGAGAGAGAGAGAGAGAATGTGTGTGTGTGTGTGTTTTTCCTCTAACCAGGTTTTTCCTACGTAACCAAGGTTTTTCTGCAGCCCTAGCTCAGTAGAATCACATCCACTCGATTCTGGCCTTTTTTTTTTTCCTGGCAGCCAGCAATCCTTCTCTCTCTCTCTCTCTCTCTCTCTCTCTCTCTCTCTCTCTCTCTCTCTCTCTCTCTCTCCCCCCAAGGGGTAATAAGTAACTAGTTTAGCTAGGGTGTTTATAGCTACAAATATCAGAATTGCACAAGTAGTGTATTTTCCTGTAACGCTGCATGAATGTGAAAACAGGATAAAAAGAGTATTGGTGCTTTTGAACTTTGGTGTGGAAGAACTCTCCTGAGAAAGTCAAGGACAGCCAAGGGGAAAAAAACAGATTGACTAGATCAGTGCATAGTTCTCACTCAGGGCATAAATGACTGGGGTCACTTTTAATATGTTGGAGACATAATGTGAAGAAGACTCAAAAACCAGTGCAGCTTGCAAAGCAGAGGTATCCCATGCAGTGGTGGGTTTCAAAAAAATTTACTACCGTGGGTGTGGCTTGGTGGGCGTGGCATGGCATGGCTTGGTGGGTGTGGCAGGGGAAGGATCTCCTCCATTCCCTCCGCACTCCAGGGGAAGGATACTGCAAAATCCCAATTTCCTCCTGATCAGCTGGGACTCGGGAGGCAGAGAATGGATGGGGGCGGGGCCAGTCAGAGGTGGCATTTACCGGTTCTCCGAACTACTCAAAATTTCTGCTAGCGGTTCTCCAGAATTGGTCAGAACCTGCTGAAACCCACCTCTGATCCCATGGGTGTGCTGACCCAGGCCCATCAGTGTCCATGCCGCTCAATTCTGGACCAGCTAAAGCATCCAAGTAGTCTTCAAGGGCAGTCCCATGTAGAGCACATGGCAGTAGTCAAGATGTGAGGTGACCAGGGTGTGAGCGACTGTATGAAAGGCTTCCCATCAAGGAAAGAATGCAACTGGTACACTAGATGAAGCTGTGCAAGGGCCTATCCCGGGCACAGCTGACAGTTGTTCATCAAGCAGGTACTTGTGAGCTCAAGAACACCCTTGGTGTGTCCACCCCTTTTATCACAGGAAAACTGAGTCTTGCTTCCAGAAGATATTTGGCCAACCCACAAGGACCATCCACTACAGATTCCAGTCTCAAACATTGCCAGTTGCTCACAGCACCAATGTAAACCCTAAATAGAAAGAGATACTGGCGCAACTATAAGTATGGTGAATGATTATGTCTGATGAATGTGTCTTGCTCCATTCATTTCCAGCCCTAAAAAAAACCGATCTGAGTGCACGACAGTTCCTAGAAATTTAGTCTGGCTTCAGAGAGTCAGCCCTCGGGGAACTCTGCCCAGCTGAGCCTATAATTTGCAGCTCAAATAATACTTTGCCCATCCCATCTCTAACAGCAGTCAGGAGAGATACTATGCAAGATAACTACAGAATGCAGAATAACAGAGTTGGAAGGGATCTTAGAGCTCTTCTAGTCCAACCCCGGCTCAATCAGGACACCCTTTACCAGTGATTCTCAACCTGTAGTTCGTGGACCGCTAGGGGAGCCACGATGTCTTCACAGGAGATCTGTGAAGGCTTGAAGAAGTGTTATGATTTAAATCTTGAGTTAAGTCTTGGGGATCCGTGACCAGAAAAGGTATTTAAAGGGAGCCCATGGTGAAGAAAAGGTCGAGAACCACTGCCCTATACTAGAGGTCTTCAAACTTGGCAGCTTTAAGACGTGTGGACTTCAACTCCCAGAATTCTCCAGCCAGCTATGCTGGAGAATTCTGGGAGTTGAAGTCCACAAGTCTTAGAGCTGTCAAGTTTGAAGACCTCTGCCCTATATCATTCCAGACAAATGGCTGTCCAAACTCTTCTTAAAAATCTCAAGCGATGGAGCACCTACAACTTTTATCAGAGAGTTGATAAATGGATAAGATTATGCCTACTGAATGACACACAGGCCATAGGTAGACCCCACCCCCTCAATTCCTGAACCCGCAGCAAAAGGAAAGACATGACGGTGAGGGCATGTTATGGTTGAAAAACAGTCATCTGTCCTTGGGAGGAGTCCAATGCTCAAGATAGTGGATATAATTGCAGGATCAAATCCCTGGGCCGTGGCTTCAATTAGACCAGTGTTTCTCAACCTTGGTAGTTTGAAGATGGGTGGACTTCAACTCCCAGAATTCCCCCAGTCAGCAGCGCTGGTTGGGGGATTCTGGGAGTTGAAGTCCACCCATCTTCAAGCTTCCAAGGTTGAGAAACACTGAATTAGACCATTATGGCTGTTATCATGCCTTTTTTTTTAGCCCTCCTGTAGATGTCCCTGGGTTAGGAAGAGGATGAGAAATTTCTTGGGGGGGGGTGGAGGGGTTGAGGTGTACTTGTCCTTTGAATCAGGGGTCCCCAACCTTTCGGACCTCAGGGACCACTAAATTCATAATTTTAAATCCCATGGACCACTAATATAATCTGCCTAATGACCGTCTGGGTGGGTGTGGTTAGGTGGTCATGTGACTGGGTGGGCATGGCCAAATCGATGGCCAAATCGATATCACTCACATCGGGGGGAACCTCGCTAGCTTCTACTCACCCCTCTCCTGCCAGTTACTCCTCGCCTCCATGCCCGGGCTCCTTAGGGCCCCAACAGGAAGCAGTTGTTGGAGCTAAGCAACCACCACGAGAAAGAATTGGCAAAACAGCTGGCTCACTTCAAATTGGATCTGACCGAGAAGGAGGCTCAGCAGAAGCACCTCACTCAGGACTACGAGCAGAGGCTTTCCAAGCAGAGGGAAGACCTGCAGGAGTGTAAGGCCTGGTACTGGTGCCTAGATGCTCAGCGGGCTGAGATGGTCAGCCAGTTCCAGGCCATGATGCAGTCCCCCTGGAACAAGGCCCTCCAGCTCCTTCCCTCCAGCCTTCGCCCAAAGCCCCACACCAGGAGGCTGAAGCAGACCCCAAGTCGGAATTTCTGTCACTCTCCAACCCACATAAAAAGACCCCAAAGGGGGAGACTCTCTGCAGCAACAGAAATGTTCATTGCACATATCCGGCCATAGTTTCAGGACCCCTGATTTAGTGCAATATAAAAAAATGCAAGTAATTTTTCTGCGGACCACCAAAATTTTCTCGCAGACCACCAGTTGGTGACCGCTGCTTTTGAATGACTTCTTGGAAGCCACCTTTCCCAAAGTCAATGCAAGGAGGAGGAAAATTCAGATTGATTTTATTTCATTTCCGTGTAATCAAAAAGTAACTGAAATTCAGCTCAGTGGATTAATTGCAGTTCATACTATTCCCCTTTTCTTCACACCCAACTGACCTTGATTGCTTGGGGAAAAAAAGTAAAGCGGAGCCAGCTTTCAGATACCAGACCACAAAGGGATCCTGCAGTTCTAAGCTTAGGCTGGAAAGTAAACAAAGAAAAAAGACAACGGCAAACCACTTCCATATTTTTGTCAAGAAAACAAAAAGAGTGTGTGCACATTTCCACAAAGTGGCAAGGAGGAAAGCTTGAGTTGAACCAAACATATTGTTGAAATTTTTAGTCCTTCCCAAGTTCATTTCTAATCTGCGATAAAAACAACAACAATGAAGCGGTATGAATTAAATTCGTTATTTTTCACTCAAGAGCAATGACAACAAGCTGTTTTCACAAAGACCTCCTCCCTCCACTGCAGGTTATATACAGGTAGTCCTCGATTTATGACCATAATTGAACTCAAAATTTCTGTGGCTAAGCGAGACAGTTGTTAAGTGAGTTTTTGCCCCATTTTACGATCTTTCTTGCCGTAGTTGTTAAATGTATCACTGCAGTTTTAATTTAGTAAAATGGTTGTTAAGTGAATCTAGCTTCCCCATTGGCTTTGCTTGTCAGAAGCTCGTCAAAGGTGATCACATGACCTCCCTGGACACTGCAACCGTCATAAGTATGAATCAGTTGCCAAGCCTCTGAGTTTTGATCATGTGACCATGAGGATGCTGCATTGGTTGTAAGTGTGAAAAATTGTCATGTCAATTTTTTCAGTGTTGTTGTAACTTCAAACAGTCACCAAATGAACTGTTGTAAGTCAAGGACTGAAAGCACCTCTCTTCTCCCTTGCCTTTACTTCTCAGAGAACGGGGGTGGGGGGTGGGGGGGCTTCTGAGATGCTTTCCATATCCCCATTTCAGGGGTGGGTTCTAAATTTTTTTACTACCGGTTCTGTGGGTGTGGCTTATTTTGTGGGCGTGGTTTGATGGTCATGTGACAATTTTTTAGGATTTAGCAGAGGTACTGGTCTACCAGGCTTTTAACTGCTTGCAGAGCTGTACCGGTCTACCCATTTGTTCTTGGAGCGTTCCGGTCTACCCATTTGTTTTTGGAGGCAGCGGTCTATCCATTTGTTTTTGGAGGCACTGGTCTACCCATTTGTTTTTGGAGGCAGCGGTCTACCCATTTGTTTTTGGAGGCACTGATCTATCCATTTGTTTTTGGAGGCACCGGCCTACCCATTTGTTTTTGGAGGCACTGGTCTATCCATTTGTTTTTGGAGGCGGCAATCTACCCATTTGTTTTTGGAGGCACCGGTCTACCCATTTGTTTTTGGAGGCAGCGGTCTGCCCATTTGTTTTTGGAGGCACCGGTCTACCCATTTGTTTTTGGAGGCACTGGTCTATCCATTTCTTTTTGGAGGCACCAGCCTACCCATTTGTTTTTGGAGGCACTGGTCTATCCATTTGTTTTTGGAGGCAGCGGTCTACCCATTTGTTTTTGGAGGCACTGGTCTATCCATTTGTTTTTGGAGGCACCGGCCTACCCATTTGTTTTTGGAGGCACTGGTCTATCCATTTGTTTTTGGAGGCGGCAGTCTACCCATTTGTTTTTGGAGGCACCGGTCTACCCATTTGTTTTTGGAGGCACTGGTCTATCCATTTGTTTTTGGAGGCACCGGTCTACCCATTTGTTTTTGGAGGCACTGGTCTATCCATTTGTTTTTGGAGGCGGCAGTCTACCCATTTGTTTTTGGAGGCACCGGTCTACCCATTTGTTTTTGGAGGCACTGGTCTACCCATTTGTTTTTGGAGGCACCGGCCTACCCATTTGTGTTTGGAGGCACTGGTCTATCCATTTGTTTTTGGAGGCAGCGGTCTACCCATTTGTTTTTGGAGGCACCGGTCTACCCATTTGTTTTTGGAGGCACTGGTCTATCCATTTGTTTTTGGAGGCAGCGGTCTACCCATTTGTTTTTGGAGGCACCGGTCTACCCATTTGTTTTTGGAGGCACCGGTCTACCCATTTGTTTTTGGAGGCAGCGATCTACCCATTTGTTTTTGGAGGCACTGATCTATCCATTTGTTTTTGGAGGCACCGGTCTACCCATTTGTTTTTGGAGGCACTGGTCTATCCATTTGTTTTGGGAGGCACCGGTCTACCCTTTGTTTTTGGAGGCACTGGTCTATCCATTTGTTTTTAGAGGCACCGGTCTACTCATTTGTTTTTGGAGGCACCGGTCTACCACCACACTGCCTTTTAACACTGATCAGCTGTAGGGCGGCCCTTTGAAGCCCCGTAGCAAGAGTTTAAACAGTTTTTTTCCTTCTAGCTGATCAGCTGGGACTTGGGAGGCAGCGAATAGATTGGGGGTGGGGCCAAATAAAAGGTAAGAATAATGCGGGGGGGGCAGGAGGACCCAGCTCCCGAACAAAGAGAACCGGTTCGGTGACGTCATATCATCACCGCTACCGGCTCGGCCAAACCAGGCCGAACCGGGAGGAACCCACCACTGTCCCATTTCTCCTATGGGCTGAGATGCCTTTTGTCTGTAACAGTAATAGTAACAGAGTTGGAAGGGACCTTGGAAGTCATCTAATCCAACCCCTTGCTCTGATCCTAACCCCGTGATGGCGAACCTATGGCATAGGTGCCTGAAGTGGCATGCAAAGCCATGTCATCTGTCACAGGCGACGTCACCCGTTCCTCTTCCAGGTGTCTGATGTGCATGTGTCCACGACGATCAGCTGGCCTTCTTGCATGCAGCAGTGCCAGAAACTAGAAAAGCTGGTCTTCCGTTTTCCTACGTGAGCATGTGCGCTGGCTAGCTGATTGGGGCATGCGCATGTGCGCCAGAACCCCGGAAGAGTAGCTGGATGAAACCAGAAGTTCAGTAGCTAAAACCGGAAGTTCATTCTTGGGCATGCGCATGCACCTTGGGCAGGTCCTCTTCTGGGTTGCGGCCCAGACGCGTGCGCACATGAGTGCCGAAAAGGTTCACCATCACTGACCTAACCTATACTATTTCTGATAAATGACTACCCAGTCTCTTCTTAAAAGCCCCCAATGATGGGCACCCACAACTTCTGAAGGCAAGCTGTTCCATTGGTCAATTGTTCTCACTGTTAGGAATGTTCTCCTTAGTTCTAGGCTGCCCTATTTTACGACCTTTCTTTTCACATTTGTTAAGTGATTTACTGCAGTTGTTAAGTGAATCTGGCTTCCCCATTGGCTTTGCTTGTCAGAAGGTTGCAAGAGGGGATCACATGACCCCAGGACACTGCAACCGTCATAAATATGAGTCAGTTGCCAAGTGTCTAAATTTTGATCACATGACCATGGGAATGCTGCAGTGGTTGAAAGTGTGAAAAACAATCATAAGTCACTTTTTTTTAGTGCCATTGTAACTTCGAATGGTCATTACATGAAGTGTCGTAAGTCAAGGACTGATGACCTGTACATTACAATCAATTCCTCCTAGTATCACCCTCTTACTCAGTCACCCATTTCCCTTTTCATCCTTACATTCCATGTAAGGAATTTCCTCCCTTCCTTACCAAGGCCTCTAACTTTATTGAGAATATATTTATCTAAAGAGAAGCTATCTTTGGAATGTACGCCTTATCTCATTCCCTGGGGAAGCTACTTTCCAGGTCTGTAAACAGTGGAGAATAAGGAGGCCAACAAAATCTTAAAAGCAAACATGGTTTCAGAGTCTTAATAAGAATATAATTGCTGTATTTGCATTTCTAATGCTAAAAAATATTCTCACTGTAATTCTGGAATAAAGTAAAAAATTAGAGTAGCTTTAGAATCATCCATTTTAGTACAGCATTTACATCCCAAAGGTGCTTTTCAAAAGGCAACTGGGTTCTTGGGTTTTTTTCTTGAAAACATTTCGCTTCCCATTCCAGAAGCTTCTTCTGTTCCGACCTCCATAGACATACAGCATTTATTAAGATCACAACTTGGTAATCACTTCAGTTGGGGCCAGACAGATGTCCCATAAGCCATGTTTGGGTACATGGAGTGCATTGTTGTCCAACCTTTTGGCTTGCCTGAGCTGCACTGAGTGAAGAGGGATTGTCTTGGGCCACATATCAAATATATAATGCAGTAGTACCTTAGTACTCCTCATTAATTGGTTTTGGGAGGCGTGATGCGTTCCAAAAATGATGAGTACAAAACAATTTTTTCCCATAATGTAACGAGTCACAAAAAGTCCAAAACTGACAAGTTGTAGCTTGTGCATTGAGTACCAAACAAACAACGAGTACCGGGACAAAATTTTCATGTCAAAATACATTGAGTACTAAATTTGAAAGCATTTGAGTACCAAAGTATCACTCTGTAGTTAATGTCAATAAATAGAAAACTTCCTTTATTTTCCTTTATTATCTTGTGGGGCTGCATTAATAGCTGTCCAGGATCACATGTGGCCCCGTAGGCCACAGGATATGCCTGATGTAGTGGCTTTCAGGAGACCCATAAGGTTATGGACTTTCAGCATCTCTGTGGTATGTGCAGATATGGTGTTTCCCTGAAAATATGACCTACCCCAAAAGTAAATCCTAGCTTGATTTTTACATGTGCACCCAATATAAGCCCTACCCCAAAATAAGCCCTAATTAAGACCCCGCCCACTCCAGGGTGTAAAAACTAAGCTAGGCTGGGGATGGAGGGTGGAGCTGACCTACTACTTACCTTCGGACAGTTATAGCCAGGCCTCGCACACCCCAACACCTGCCTTGATGGCTCTGTTATCGGCTGCAGAGGCCTTCAGGAAAACCTTGCTGGCCAAAGAAGTTTCTGAAGGCCTCTGACAGCGAAAAGGAGGCCCAGGGTGACCATGCAAGTGAGGTGAATCAGTGGATGACATCACCCCCGAAAATAAGACCTGGTGCCTTTTTTGGTGGCAAAAAAATTATAAGACAAGATCTTATTTCCGGGGGAAACATGGTAGCTATCAAAATCATTCAAAGGCATCCACCTGTACATCAAATAGATTTCTGTTTGCATATCAACCAACTACTGATGAAAGTCTACCTACCCCACCACTGCAAAATTTGTGAATGTAACATCATCATGATTGAAAAGCTTTGTGTGTGCGAGTACAAGTGTGCCATTAGGTCAGACGGGGCTTGCTTTTCAAGGAGTATTAAATCCAGCAATGCAACACCCCCCCGGCCCCTCTTTAACATTTCTTTGTGTCCAGGTGCAATGCACCGGATTGTCCTCTAGCATCCCTTGGAGATTCAACTTGTAGAGGTAACAGAGAGGAAGGGAAGACCTGAAACCCCAAACGATCAAATTAGGGTGGGGGAGGGGGGCAGTATTTTAACAGAACACAGAACAAAATTTGAATGCAGCATAGCCATCCCATCAAAATCCCTTGATTTTCTGCAAAACGTTTCTGCGGGAGATCTTCGCTCTGTGGTTTGAAGGTCTGTATGTGATTTGCACATAAGTGTGTTGGTATCACGGAGAGCTTTGAAGACCTGTGGTTTTTGTTTTGGTTGTTGACAGCTTTCTGCAACTTTTGTTCTTTGTTATTACCATTACATTATTTTATTCTTCCATGTGTTATGAACTGCCCAGAATCACTGAGTGTTGGGCAGTGTAAATTTATATATATATGCAAATAAATTTGGAACACTAGCGAGTCCTGTAATTTTTCTCTTTCTGCATAGGTCAGTTCGGTGCAATGTTTCTTATAGTCTTTCAAAATCCAGAGAAGACACGTTTATTTCACAACAGATTGTGAGCTGTGTCCGTTTCACCCAGCCTGTACTGATGGCCTGCTTCGTTCAGCTAACATTCCAGACCAGGAAGAAATTTTTGACATTTTGCTTTCAACTTTTGAAAATTAAACACTTTTTTGACCCTGGCATGATGTCACTGCTGTGTAATTCCTTGGTTTGTCTTATCCTGTCATGTAGTTTATTTAGAGGGTGTTACTTTAATGGTTTTAAATGTTATTCTGTGACGGTATTTTATGAGTTTGTTTTTCACAGGGTGAACAGCTTTTGAAAACATAACAGAAAGTGGCATGTGTGTGCAGGAGTCTTTGAGAAGGAGAGAGAAAAGGAGGGAGGGAGAGAGAGAGAAAAAAATTCTTCTGGTCTATCTATGGGTGCACAAAGCTACCGGTATTTGCAAAATAGGAAAATAAAATGAAAACAGCAAACTTTTTGAAAAGAGTAGCATCAAATTAAAATTTACTAAAACACGTAAAGGAAATTATTTAAATAGGCAAACTCTCTGGACTGGGGGCATGACAGAGGACCTCTGGGCCTGCAGAAGATGCAAAATTAAGTGTTGCCATCTCTGCATTATCAGAGCCAATCACTAGTGACGGGAAAAAACTCTTCTCTGCCTGAGGAGTGCCAACTAGAAAAGCCCACGCAGGACTCGATCCAAGTCTGATTTGGTTTAAGGCAGTTTCTTATGTTCTTCAATAAATTACGCTGAAATAATTTCTGAATACAGGCCCTGGGTGGGTTGGCAATTAATTAGCATATTTATTGGATTTCTATATTGCTCTCTAGCAAGCGCTTAAGACTGGCCTGCGGAGAGTTTGCTGCTAAGCCAAGAAAACAAGGAGACAGCCAGGATGGGGTGGTGCTGGAGTGCTTAAGGTGTTGGAATAGGAGCACAGGCAGGCCAGATTCAAGTCTACTTGTTCATTTTCTTAAAAGAACCAAGAAGGATGTTAACCAAGCAGTAGCATGTTGTGCGAATCTGCTGTCTTCATCTCATCTGATTGAATTAATGGCTTGAATTATTTTTTTTCTTTCTTCCAGCTGGACAAGACAGGTGTTGGTGCTTTCAGATAATGGGCTCAAGGACAAACAGCCTTCCCTAGCTCTAGTCTGAGAAACTGATGCAGAGGTGGGTTTCAACAGGTTCTGACCAGTTCCGGAGAACCGGTAGCAGAAATTTTGAGTAGTTTGGAGAACCGGTAAATACTGACTGGACCCGCCCCCACCTATTCTCTGCCTCCCGAGTCCCACCTGATCGGGAGGAAATGGAGATTTTGCAGTAACCTTCCCCTGGATTGGGGAGGGAATAGAGATTTTACAGTATCCTTCCCCTGCCACGCCCACCAAGCCATGGCACGCCCACCAAGCCACACTCACAGAACCAGTAGTAAAAAAATTTGAAACCCACCACTGAATTGATGGCTCCTTAATTTCTCTTTTCAAATGGAGAATTTGGAGGGTGGGGGGGGACAATGCTTCTCATCAAGGGTTCTGCAACGGAAGCATCACTCTTTTGAGAAGACACGGAGTGCCAACTTGCTTCTAGTTTGACTGGTCCTTCACCCCTCTCTACCTGCCAGCAAGCATATCCAGACCCCTTTGGTAAGGTGTCACTTTTCTACACACGCTGGGCACACACGCTGCCCATGAGGGCAAGGTAAGTTCTGCTGAAGGGTAGGGGCCAGCGGGTGGGTGGAGCGATGTGGGCGGGGCAGCCTCGTGGTCCCACATGGGCCAGATTAATGACTTCGGCGGGCCATATCCAGCCCGCGGGCCATAGTTTGAGGATCCCTGAGGTAGACTGATGAGTCAAAGTGTATGAGGCAGAACATTTTACAGTTGCAGACCCTTCACCCACTGGATTGTCTTTCTTCCCAATTGCTACTAGTCCCACATTCCTGCCAGTGTAATGAGTGACAAAACTTTTAATCCTGCTCTTATATGATAAGAAGGAAAATGCCATTTTAACTAGAACTGAGGGTGACCCAACGTTCCTCATTCAAGGTCTGGAGACAAGCTGAAGGCAACATTGCGGAGATGCACACCAAGTCATGCTTCTGCAAGTGGTTAGGTACCACTGAGAACAGTCCTGAGTTATTGTGCATCAGGTTATTCCTAAATTAGTGTGCATTGGCTTATTGAAAACCTAACTTTTGCTGTTCCAGGAGATGCTGCCCTATCTTGCTCAGACAAGAATTTAACCCAATCCTGTACAGATCATGTTTAGTGTTCCCTTTTATGAAAAGCATTCTATTTCCTGCTCTTGATTCCCTGACCTCTGGCAAAGTGTGTGAGACAGATGCTGGTAAAAGAGGTGGAGTAGAGTCCATGAATCCTAGGTGGAACTTTGGAGATGTTCCTTGGTCTCTGAGTCAGCATGAAAGCCAGCCAAGAAGATGAGCTGGAAGGGACAAGTGATATAACCATCCCTGACAACAGGAGATCAAAGAATGATGGCCTAAACAAGGCCCTAACCCACAAAGGTCATGGCTGCTCGTGTACTGCACCTCTAACTCTTCTGGAGATGCTTTGGTTAAGGAAGGAAAGGTGAGAATGGATAGACTAACAGTGGAAGGACCCGAAATCAAATACTCAGTCAGCCATGTTAGTTCTTAGACGACTTTAGGCCAATCATTACATGACAAGGTAAACAATCATACAGGATTGTTCTAAGGGTAAAGTAGAAGGGGGGATCTAATCCAATCCTGTATAGTATCTTGATTTTTTTTTTTAAGGAACAAAATTCATCAATTTCCTAACATAACCACATATTCTTGTCCAAGGACATAACACCTCTTCTCTTCTTGGTTCAGTCATACCAAAAGTCCTGAGATCACAGAGGTTAGATCAGGGGTTAGCAACCCGCGGCTCTGGAGCTGCATGTGGCTCTTTCATCCCTCTGCTGCGGCTCCCTGTTGCTGGTCAGCTCCACAATTGATAGGGCTTTCGGTTAGGACAGGTAGAGGAAAAAGGATGCCGCGCTAGGAGGAGACTCTATGGTGGGGGAACCGGACTTCCGGTGAGCAGAGGAAAAAGGATGCCGTGCTAGGAGGAGACTATGATAGGGGAACTGGACTTCTGGTCAGCTCCAGAATTGAATGGGGGCTTCCAGTTAGGACCTTTGTGGCTCTTTAAGGTTTAAGGTTGCCGACCCCTGGGTTAGATGATAGAGCAAGTGAAACCCCCAGACTCTGTTGAATCAAGATAGAAGAACCCCCATCACATGAATTTGCGCCTGCCTAGTTTGCCTCATTTCCAAAACACCGCACAAACCTTCCCACTTTAGACCGTGTGGTTTGTTTTAATAAACAAATCAATAAAAAGTTCTTTTATGGCAGGGATGACTATTTTATTGTGAGGACGTCTGGCTAAATGCCACCAGCAATCATTGCTTTTGAGTCCAGAGTTTCAACACAGTGGCCAGCGCCAAGAATATCTATAGCCTTGCCTTGACTCCTAGGTTCAATCACTTCTTGTGCAGGTGAAGGTTTTCTTTGAAGTGATAGCATCAAGGCTGTGGAGATATGACCTGATTATTCCAAGGACGGCAGGAGGCAAAGCTCTGGTATCACCCCATCCAAGGATGCCTTATGACAATTAGCTTTGTTTGATTCCATCTTAGCTGAGGTTCATCCTCCAAAGCACCTGAAAGTAGAACAAGAAGCAAAGGATAAAAACTAATCAAGGAGCGAACCAATCCAGAACTAAGGAGAGATTTCCTGACAGTGAGAACAATTAACCAATGCAGCAGCTTGCCTCCAGAAGTTGTGGGTGCTCTTATCACTGGAGGTTTTAAGAAGAGATTGGACAGCCATTTGTCTGAAATAGTATATGGTCTCCTGCTAAAGCAGGAGGGCTGGACTAGAAGACCTCTAAGATTCCTTCCAACTCTGTTATTCTGTTAACCATTCATGCATGGCCATTCATGGCTAGCTTTGCGCAGATTCAGCCAATTAAAAAAAAAAAAAATCTCTAGCTTGTATGTGGTTCCACCCAGGGAAAAAGTCTGTGTTTCTAAAAGGGAATGCTATTAAGGCTCACCTCATGGTGATAGGAGCAGTGAGACATCAATGTTTCTCCATTCTTATTGCTTCTGCAGGGTGTTGCATCCAGTGGTGGGCTGCAATTGGTTTAACAACCGTTTCTGTGAGTGTGGGCTTTGCGCACGCTTGCGCTTTGCATGCTCATGTGCACTTTGCATGCTCACACGCCTAACACACTTGCGCGCAGCGTTCGAAATACAGCAATTTGAAGCTCAGCTGCTTACCTTCTAAGGCAGCCCCGTTAAGTAGAACAGCGGAGGCATGGAAATCAGCTGTGCGAATCAGCTGAGCCAGAAAGAAGAGAATATAGGGCAGAGGCGGCTGGGCGGAGCCAATTGATCGTCGGAACTACCGGTTCGCCCAAACTGATCTGAACTGGCAGCAGCCCACCATTGTCAGGTTGCATCCTGGCAACCCTGTTCAGAGTTACCCGGTCTCTTTTGAACGAAGAGGACTCTGAGATCCATCTTCAGGGCCATGCGGAGGCATTTTCAAGGCACCTGGCAGATAAAATCACTCAGATTTGTTCTCAAGCGTGGTGCAGATCCTTTTGAGATGCCCAGTGATCTGGGAAGGCTTGATCCTGTTGGGCCTGAGAAACTCAGGACTGTAAGCTCAGCCACCTGTGAATTAGATTTGTCTCCCTCCTCGTTAGTCAAGACTGCTAGCAACAGTTAACTCATCACTGAGAAAGAGGGTGTCCCAGGACCTATGAAGGAAGTGCTAGTGCACTCTCTTCTCAAGAGGCCAGCACTGGATCCCACCATTCTGGATAACTTTCTTCCAGTCTCCCACCACCCCTTTTTTAGGGAAGGTGATGAAAAAGGAAGTCACATTGTAGCTCCAGAGGATCCTGGGTAATGTTGTGGCTCGCTGGCGGCCAGCGGAGCTGGAAGCAGAGTCAGACAGTGAGGAGGTTGGGGAGGAACATGGGCCAGTCCTGGGGGCTGGGGAAAGTTCGGACGAGGACTCTGCGTCAGAGGCAGAGAGGGAGATAGACAGCAGTGAAGCAGAGGAGCCCGTTCCCAGTATGTGCATGCGCAGAGTTGCCAGAAGACAAGAACAACTCAGAAAGCAGGGTCGACTTGGGAGTAAAGCCACACCTTGGAGATGATTGGCCCCTCCCATAGGAAATAAAAGAGGAGCGAATTGGGAGGGGGCTTTTGCAGGAAACAATTTGTTCGTTTGGTTGTTTCAAGAGTGAAAAATTCTGTTCATGACTCTAAGAGACTCTGTGCCAAGTTTTGCCTTACTCTGCATTTGGAAACAAGTTACGTGGCAGCTTGCCAAGCAAGATAAGGTGTGTTGAGACATATTCCTTTGTAAAACTGTTTGGACAAACCTTGCTGATTGTGAATGAAAGTAATTCACAGTCGTGTAAATAAAAGAGGTTTTGCCGGGACCAATTCCTGCTTCCTGCTTTTTAAGGGAGCCTAGGTCAGAACAGATAACATAGATTATCTGGACCCCTTCCAGGCAGGTTTCAAGCTCGGATATGGGATGGAAACAGCATTGGTTTTGCTCTTGGACCATCTCTGGTGGGAGCAGTATGGGGGAGAAAAGGATCCATCCTGGTTCTTCTTAATCTCTCAGCAATGTTCAATACTACGGTATGTGAGAATGGGTGACACGGTTTTAAGCTGGTTCACTTCCTTCCTCCAGGACTGATCCCAACTGATGTTGATAGGGAGTGAGAGGTGTAGCCCACGTTTTGTGGGCTGTCACAAGGCTTGGTAGTTTCTCCTCTCCTTTTTAACATCTACATGAAGCCACTGGGTGAGGTCATCTGTCACTACAGGACGAGGTACCATCAGTATGCAGATAATACCCATATGTACATCTCCATCCCAGATGAAGCAAGCAGTGCGGGGTGGGGGGGGCTAGTTGGGGGACAACACCTTCAACTGAACTCTGGTAAGATGGAAGTTTGCGGAGGTTACCATGTTTAGTCTTGGATGGGATAGCACTGCCCCAGACAGATCTAGTATGTAAAGTGGTGGCCCTCCTGGACTCATGCCTCATGTTCAAGGAGCAATGGTAGTCATGGCTAGGGGAGCCTTTGCTCAGCTTTGGGTGGTGCACCAGTTATACCCTTCCTGGATTGAGAAACTCTCCTTTCAGTCACTCATGTCCTGGTCATCTCCTGGATGGACTACTGCAATGTGCTCTACATGGGGCTACGTTTGAAGAGTATCTGGAAGCTGCAACTGGTGCAGAATACAGTGGAGCAAGCAGTTTTGAGGACCTCTTGAGTGGCGCATGTAACACCTTTCCTACATGAGCTGCACTGGGGGCCAGTTTGCTTCCAGATCCAAACAAGGGGTTGGTTATCACTTTTAAAGCCTTTCATGGCATGGGACCAAGATACCAGAAGAACCATCTTGTCCCAATTAGATCAACCCATCCCACCCAGTCAAGCAGGGAGAGCGTGCTGCGTATCCCATCAGTCAAAGAATTTCAACTGACAGAATCTAGGAGAAGGGCCTTCTCAGCTGCTGCCCCCACCCGTTGGAACATCTTCAGTGGTGATATTCAGCTGGTTCACACCAGTTCGGGCGAATCGATAGTGCCGACCTGCGGGTAGGCCTGCCCACCAACCCTGGCGCTATGCCGCCCTATTTAGCCACATTTTGTGCAAGCCGCGTGCATGAGCAAAGCGCATCACATTTTTGGTGAACCGGTGGTAAAATTATGTGAAACCCACCTCTGAACATCTTACCCTCAAAGGTGAGGTGAGCCCCCCCTCCTTTTCTGGTTTTCCAGAAGGTTCTGGAATGATGCAGGCCTGCAAGATGGCTGGTGGTTTGAGGACTTTCCCACTGTCTTGCTGACCTTTAAGCCTTCTGAATTTTTAACTTTGATTTTTATTTTTACTTTAAGTTTTAACTTGTTCTTAATTCTGTTTTTAATCTATGCTTTGATTCGTGTGTTTTTATTGTGTTGTAAACTGTACAGAGTCACTTAGGTGAGGTGGGAAGTGTAGACATTTAATAAATAAAAATAAGAAGGCTGTGTGTCCTCCAAGCTTTATATGGATTTTTCTTTTTTGGCTGACTGTCAGAGCAAGTTTAAATTTTATAAGCCTATGTACATTCAATGTTTCTCTTATTGGCGAAAACTTCAAAGCCAAGATTTTATTCAGCTGATCCCCTTTGGAAGAAAGAACACAAGATCTCGAATCTATTTCCTGATCTGCTAATTTTATTTTCTGCTTTAATTATCTTCCCGCTCCAAATAAATCTTCTCTTATAAATAATATAAACTAACAACAAAATCATATTGATATAAACGAGAATAAGTTAAAATAAATAAGACAACAGGATGAAAATATCAGAACAATGGAACAAGTTGAGTTTCCTCAGGGATGCTTGGAGGACAGAGTGACAATCAGCTTCCTCTCTCCCACAAAGCACATCAGAAAGCCCACAGATTTATTCCTTATGAACATTATTACTTAATATTACTTAATATGGTTGGTAAAGTGCGTGTTCCTTAAAAATTCAGGAGGAGACCTGAAATTATCTGTTCCCCTCCTACAAAATACATGACCTACTTGTGATATTAAAAAAAAGAAACAGAAAGAAGCATTTTTTGGGCATTCAGTTATGGTATATGGTGGAGGAATTCTGTATTACAGAACAAAAAAAGATGCAACTAGGAAAAAAAAAAGAGCATAAACATATATCCAGTGGGGAATTTTAAATCATCATTCTGAGCTTGGGCCCAGTACTTCTTCACAGCAGCTCCCTGTATTTGCACAGTCGTTTTGTTAAAAAACATCCTCCAGATCTTTCCTCCAGATTCAGAACCTGAAGATGCAATTTCCATTTCTATCATTCACTTATAAATGATGATAAATGACACTGGAATATCATCCTGTGACCTCTGATTGGCCTTGCAAGGTGATGATGATCCCTGATAGACTGAGATGATTGGCTGGGAGGAAGATGGCCCAGTTTTCAAAAAAAAAAAAAAAATGGTGCTAAAGGAGCAGCTAATTTGGGCTTTGAGTAATTGCTGTATAAGAATGAAAGACGTTCGCAGAGAGGATAGCAACAGCACTTAGACTTATATACAGCTTCACAGTGCTTTATAGCCCTCTCTAAGCTGTTTACAGAATCAGCATATTGCCCCAACAATCTGGGTCCTCAGACACTTATTTTTCCAAGAAAATGTCCACTTTCACACGAAAAAGGGCTCAACTCGATATGAGTTCATTTTTTAAAAAAAAAGTCCATTACTTTTGCACTCCTTGATTTAAGCAAACGGGATGCCTCTCCTCCCAGAGGCCCCCTCCCCAACTTCATGCACAGTGACACCGTGTAACGATCATGTCATCAAAGAGCTGGGTGGCCACATTCCCATCATCGCCGTAATGCATAAGCACCATTGGCTCATAGGCGGCGGGAACACAACACGGTGCTGGCGTCTCCCCGGAAAGGCTATGCAACCTGGCCTTGATCTGGGCATGCATGCTGGCTGGTTTGTAGTTGTGCGGGCAGGAACCCTCACAGAACTTCATAGAGTAGCTTCGCGGGGCCACCACCCAGTCTGACCACCCAATGGCCTCGAAGGAGACTTTAAGGGACCTCAAGCAGCACTTCCCATCACCCTTCCTGCATTCTTCCTCATCAAGCTGCCTGGCCTTCCTTACTGCCTTTCGAGTTTCGGCCTCTATCGTCAGGGACGGCATCCCTGTCCCTTCTTCTGCCATGCTAGTAGCCAGCCACGCAGTCTCGTCTGACCTAAACTCCAGGCCCAGATTCAGCTTGGGCTCCGAGCTTCCTATCCATTGTTCTACCACACCCTTCAGACTGAGGCTTGGTGAAGTCCTTGAAATCTCTTGGGAACTGAGCAGCTCAGGGTTTATTTTCTCCCTTTTGGACAGTCGGTAGAGATTCACACGTACTGGCCATGTTACATTGGATAGAGCGTTGCTAGGAGAATCGAGCCATTCTTTGAAGAGAGTCAATTCAGCCCGGAGAACGTTGAGGTTATGATGAAGTTCTGATGTCCTGGAGAATTCCAGATGCACATGTGTGGCAGCCTGAAGATTTCCAGATGCGGACTCATTCGTGTGCACAACTGTACAGAGAGGAAGACAGATAGAATAGGTTATCTTTAGTTGCTAAGCTACTGTCAGTAACCCAGCCGTGTGTAGTTCATATAGCAGTGCTTTTCAACCTTGGCAACTTTAAGATGTGTGGACTTCAAATCCCAGAATTCCCCAGCCAGTGGGAGTTGAGGTCCACATGTCTTAAGTTGCCAAGGTTGAGAAATACTGCCCTACAGCAAAACTACCACCTCAATCACGGCTTCATATTACTATTTTCTGAAATGGAGAGGCAGCCACTTTGGGGCTTAAAATTACTTGATCTTTGAATTATATTTTGGCTGCTGCACAGTCAAGGCGACTTTTAACTTGATTTTAGTAAAGTTAAGTGTAATTAACACCACTATCAGTCCCAATTAATGCCTGCGCTGAGAATATAATATAAACAATTAAACTAATTAAATGGACTATATTGATTTATTACTCTACAGTCTGTCAACCCTTTCATTATATTCTTGTGTAATTAATAATCATCCTTTTGGTGGGAAAACAAAAATATAGTTTGATAGCAGAAACTGCAGCCAAAGTTTGGGGGGCAATGTGCAGCCCAAGAGATACAAGATCAGCACCCTACCCTTTAATTAATCCATTTTGTTGCTGCTGCTGCCTCCTTAAAGGACGCTTGGGAATCAGGAGTGATAAGAGGTAGTTGGGGTGAAAAAATTTTCAGAGTTTTCCCCATGTCTCCTTCATATTATTTGTAACAAAAATACCTAAATCATGTATTTGCATAGCAGCAATATAATACTATTTTTAACAAAGAAAACAGATCTAAAGGAGACAGAAAAGGAAAGTCAGTTGCTGTAGTGGTTAAGTACTGGTCTAGAAACCAGGCGATTGTGAGTTCAAGTCCTGCCTTAGGCATCAAAGCCAGTTTTGTGACTTTCGGTCAGGGGTGAAATGCTCCCGGTTCGGACCGGATCGCCCGATCCGGTAGCGATGGTGGTGGGTGGTTCGGAGAACCGGTAGCAAAAATCCCTGCACCCCCCCCCATGCCCAGCTGAGCCGCACGATCATCAGAGGCTTTTTTTTTTTAACTTTTAAAAGCATTTTTTCTGCAACCTCTTCCGGCGAAAAAAATGCTTTTAAAAGTAAAAAAAAAGCCTCTGATGATCGCGCGGCTCCGCTGGGATCGTCAGAGGCTTCTCAAAGCATTTTTTTCTGCAACCTCTTGGCCGAAGAAGTGGTAAAAAAAATGCTTTGAAAAGTCTCTGACGATCCCAGCTGAGTTGCCTGATGGGCAGAGAGGTATTTTTTAAAAAGCCTCTCTGACGATCCCAGCTGAGTTGCCTGATCGGCAGAGAGGTATTTTTTAAAAAGCCTCTCTGACGATCCCAGCTGAGTTGCCTGATTGGCAGAGGCTTTTCAAAGCATTAGAAAAAATGCTTTGAAAAGTTTTTTTTAAAAAAAGTTGGCCACGCCCACCAGTCACATTACCCCCACCCCCACTAAGCCACGCCCACAGAACCAGTAGTAACAAATTTTACATTTCACCCCTGCTTTCGGTCCATCACTCTTCCTCAGCCCAACCCACCTCACAAGGTTTTTGTGAGGAAAATAGAAAGAGAAAGGAGTATTGTTGTGTTCACTGTCTAGAGTTATTTATAAAAATAAGAAAGGTGGGATAAAAAATGAATTTTAAAATGTAGATTTATTTGTAAACAAATGGAGAGCTATATTACAGATAAAATGACCAAGGATTCAAAAAATAAAACACAATAGATCAATTTGTCAGGTGTGCCTCCGTTCAAAACTCAAGAAAGAAAAACCCCAACTCCATGTTTGTAGAGAAAGGTACTTAGTATGAACTGAATGCAACAGAAAGAAAGCAAGGTCTGAGGCAATAGGTGCGAAAATTACATATTGAAAGCATCCCCAAATCCCTCTCCCTAAGGACCCAAGTTGAATGTCCAATCCACATCTCCCCAAGGTGGATGTGGGGTCATGTGGGGTGCTTCTTCAGATAGTCCCATCTATCCGGTATGCCGGAACGGTTGACCTTGACTGCTATCAGCACTCCCTGCAGCTGCTGCGAAGACAGAATTTTCCCCCCACTTTCACGAGACATCTCCACCAGCTCACTTCTCCCCCTCCCAAATACCTATAATACCTCCCCCCTCCCGTTACTATGGCAGCCGAAAGCAAGCAAGCATCATAGAGGCTGACACAACTATAGATTGACACGAAGAATAAATATTTATTTATTTACATTTATATGCCACCCATCTCACTATGCCAAGTGGCTTCTTCACTAATCTTCTGAATTCTTGGGGAATGCTAAGAATGGGAAGGGGAATATCAAGCAAAGTCCATGAGGGGTCCTCAGAAGCCTTTGAAAAACACTCTTAGCACAAGTTGGAAGTATATTTAATAATCATACGAGAAATGGAGTTTGGAGCAAGTCCAAACTTCATGTATTATAATGCACTGAAGTAAATAACCAGAGATTGTACTGAATAGCTCCATAAAGATAGAAGCTCAGAGTGCAGTAGCTGTTCAGGAGTCGTTGCTTAGTTCACACAGTACTTGAACTATGGAATTTGCTACTGCCAGATACAGTAGAACTGTAATGGTGAACCTACGGTGGAGCCATTTCTGCAGGCATGTGTACCGTCGGCCTAGATCAGCTCCACCGTGCATGCAGTTATGGATATGCATAATGTCAGCAGTAGGATAATTCCTTATATAAGGAAGCATAAGAAAAGCATTATTATATTTGCCTTAAGCATCCCAAAGACAATTTGTTGGCCGCTGTAGGAACAAAATGCTAGACCAGAGGAGCCTTTGCTCAGATCCAGGATAAATTCTTGATATAGATTATGTTGGTTAGCTCACAAGTCACCTTAAACTTTGAATACATTTTTTCACATGAAGCCACTATCTGAGTTGAGCTGTAATGGCAACTGTTTGATGCACATATTCTGCATCAAGGAGAAACATTTTTATTTATTCAGATAATGAACACATTGTTAGGTTATTTTTATCTCGTTGCACTAAATCAAGGCTTAAAATTGCTGCATTTTTATCATTATTGATTTTGTTGGCTTTATGGTGATAGGCAGGATAGATGAATAAATGGATAGAGGGATAGAGGAGGAGGAGAGAGAGAGAGACAGACAGACAGACAGATAGAATTTATGACCAGTTTGACACAAGAAATAACAAGATCCAGGCATAAGGTAGTATGTCTTTTTGTTGTTCTATATTTGGTTTGTTTGTAAAGCTACTGCATTGTTTCTGCTGGATAAAAATCTGTTAATAAATAAAGTCCTCAAGAAGAACAGCAATCATTGTTAGGCAAATATATTTTATTGTGATATCAATATAACATGAGCCAGGGCAACTCAGAATGCCCACCTTTGAAGCTATATGCCCTCCCAAGCTGAGGTAATTTTGGTCTTCCAAAAGGGCTGAGAAGTCATGGCTGTGCCAATTGGCCTGGAGCCTCAGTGGGGCATGACATTTTGGAGGTGGCTAATAGATTAGATAGGACCCCTCAAACCCCCCCCCCACCCTTGTGCATTTTGTTCCTTTCTTCTCCATCGTGGTCAGTTTTAATTTTCTTAAATTAAATTTAATGTCTCTCATTATTGTTTTCATATTTTATACGGGCATTTTTTTTTTTTACTGAGGGATATTGAGCCTTTGGCAAGACGGGCAGAATCTAGGTTTGGTTAAATAAAATAAAATAAAATATTGGGACAAGACGGGGCAACTCCGCGTTCAGGGTAGGAACCTGTATTTAAGCATTTCATACCTATATAGATGACCATGTAAGCTTTGCTTCAACCTATCCAGTAAAGGATGTCTACCACCTCCTAGAATATAGGATTCGTTCGTTGAATTTAATTTTTTCCTACATGCCGTTGAAATCTGCCTTCTTATACCTTAAATCCATGCCCTACACTCTGGTCTGAACAACAATGGAAGATCACACAAAAGTAATTCAGAGAAATGTTCAACGGGTCTCCATTCATAAAATATAGAAGTCCGTACATGTTTCACCTGTCCTGGCTTCACCCCTCTGTCTTCTCTTCCTTTGCACAGCTTCAATTTTGATATTTTCTGAAAATCAACATTAAAGCAACCTTTGAGCCTGTGGCGTGTACACACAGGATACGTGCACACAGCCCTTACAAGTTCCCTACTAGCTGCTTTCTAAGAACTAATCTACCTGCTCCAGGAAATCTCTGCATTGCAGCAGAAGCTGAGGCAATTCACTGGCTGCTCAAGAAAAGGGGAAAGGCATACGAGACATGCCCCCACTCCCAATTCATGGAAGACCCTCTGAAAAAGATGAACACTTACATTCAGGCCGCAAAAGGTGAAGAGTGGTGGATGGTGGCAGCGTCATTCGATTTGCCTGGAGCTGTGCTAGCAATTCCTGGTAGTGCAATTGTGCCCTTTGGATCTCTTCTTGATCCACGGGGCCCCGGATGATTGGCGGCATCTCCAAGCCCAACCTCACTAGGATGCTCTGCTTAACAGCTTCTATCTGGAGCTGGACGTCATGACCCCTGTGTGGCCACGGATCCACTCTGGAAATGAAAAGCAGAAGCACCGTTCCCAGACCAGGGACAAGAGTCCTGAAGTAGCATGAGAGGAAGGCTGGCATTGTGCCTATTGCGATGACCGCGTCCTGGGGCAATTTCCCTAATTCCATCGATTCGAGAAAGGTGCTTTCGCTATTGCTACTATCACCTGCGCTGAGAATGAATGAACTTGAACTTGACCAGATCTCTCTTTATAAAGATGAACTTCGACTGACTCACGTCGTCACTCTTACACTGGCGTCAAAGCAGTAAACATAACTGTGAAGAGGAATCCAGGCCGTTCCCTTAGAGAGTGTGGGGGGGGGGAGGGGGGAGGCAAAAATTTCTCCTCCAGGGAAAATTTGACAGTGGCAAACTCTGTGGAATTTACAGTATGGGTTTCCCACTTCACCTTCTCTTCTGTAGTCATGGAGACAGACACATACAACGGCTGTCAGGTGGCTGTGTGGTTTTTGTTGTTTTTCCACCCCTACCCCCCCAAACAATCGAACTGTATCACTGTCCAATGTCTCTGGGTGAATTTGGAAGTGTCCACACATGTCCACATAAGCAAGAGTCCTCGCTTGGGGTTGTGCACTAGCAACACAGTAACCCATTTATTAGAGAATGCTCACCTCAGTGTTCCAGTGTGGAAAATCGCAGTTGCTTCATACTCGATGTCCAGCCAAGACAGGTGAGGAAGTAAAATGAAAGTAGAGAGGGAACTATGGTTTTTCTTAGAATGATCCCATTTTTTTTGTGAAGCTGTTGTAGAACTTTATTTCTGTGCCAGTTGCAGGACAAGGATTAACCTTCTGGCCTCCTATAACCCTAGTTTCAGGGGTGGGCTGCTGGGGATTCGCAGGGGTTTGAGAGAACCTCTAGCTAAGATTCTGTGCAGTTCAGAGAACCCCTAAATCCCACTCTTGGTTGGCCTCGCCCACGCCATCCCTCCCCTCCCAGGAGTCCCCATCTGTCCTGTTTTGGATGCAGATAGGTGCAAGGCATGCACGGAGGCTCAGAGAAGGTGAAAAACCGGAAGTTCGGGAAGGCTGGAAACGGGCTCATTTTCTGGCCTCCAGTGGGCCTCTGGAGGCTGGGTAGGCCGTTTTCGCCCTCCCAGATGCCCAAGGAAAGCCTCCGGAGCCCGGGGAGGGTAAAAATGCCCCCCCACCGTGGTGCAGGAGGCCAACTAGGCCACACCCACCATGGAACTGGGCAGCCCTTGCTAAAAAGTTTGAAGCCCACCCCTGCCTAATTTTGACGGGAGTTGTTAGTGGAACAGGGCTTGGCACATCAACAGGCCTTAATCCCTTTAGCTTTATCATAGAAAAAGGGTACAGGTAATCTTCAAATTACAACTATTCATTTAGTTGCAGGATCCAATCTGAGTCAGTCACTGGGACCAGAGGTTTAGTCTTCTGAGCTTTCTGGAGCCCATCCTGAGGGAACTTCTCTCTCCCCAGAATGTGTCACACATTCACACATCATACATTTTGGTAAGAGGGAAGTTCCCTCAGGATGGGAACCAGCATGAGTCCAAAAGCTCGTAAAACTAAATGCCCAGTCCTGATGACTGACCCAAATTGGATCCTGCAACATTATCCTAGGACACGTATATTTGCCTTCAGTCATTTGGTTAGTGATCATTTGAACTTATAACAGCCCTGAAAAAAGTGACTTACAACCAGTCCTCAATTTTATGACATCATAGCATCTCCCATGATTAAACCTGATTGCTTGGCAAGGACTGCCTGTATCTCCTTTTCATGCAAAACAGCATACTGTATTCATTCCATGGAAACTATTTATTTTGGAAATACTAGAAGTGATCCTTCACAAACCTCTAAAACAGCAGGATAGGGAACAAAAGTCCTGCGGTGTGGACTTCAACTCCCGGAATCCCTCACATCTTAAAATTGCCAAGTTTGAAAACACTGGTGTAGAATATACAGCATATAACTGTGTCTGCCCCTTGTCTGAAAGCATATTACCAAAGTGAGAAAAGGCACAATAGCTCATCCCAACCCTAAATGGAATAATTCTCGTTTCTTCCAGAGGTGATTCATTCATTATTTGTTTATAATGTTTTCAATTGGTTTAGATTCTTGTATCAAATATGGTGAGGAATTTTTTTTGTCTCCCATGGATTGGAGGCAGCCAGTGGTGAGGTAAACCTTCTTTCAAAATCAAACCATAAGCCGTTAGTTGTTGAAGAGAACATGTTGGGATCTAAAGGGAGCAGTGATGATTTTACACGAAGTTGCTCTGATCCACTGTTTGGAAGGTATTTCATTCTAAACTGTCCCATCTTGTTTTATTGCCGTGCCTCGCTTGTCAACTGCTGAGGTGTTGGGTGGTCAGAGCTTTTCAGAAAGAATGTTCTGCAGCATGAAAGGATTCACCAACTGACCATATTGGAAGTGACTCAACTGCAAGGGCCTCTGAAACCTCATAAAAACATTTAGATGAAAATCAGACCTGAATATTTTGAAAACCCACTTAACATTCTGACACATACAGAAGGAAAGAATGCTGCTTCTCTTCTGTCTGCCAAATACCGTAGCTGGAATAACAGGACAACAGAGTTGGAAGGGTCCATGGAGGTCTTTTAACCCAACCCCATTCTCAAGCAGGAAACCCTATACCAATGATGGTGAACCTTTTTGGCACAGAGTGCCCAAACTGGAAGGCACATGTGTGCATGACCGCACCAGAGTGCCGGAAACCTGACGATCAGCTGGTCGGCGAGCATGCATGCCTTGGAAACCAGACGACCAGCTGGCTGAGCTGGGGCGACGGTGCGTGTGCCCACAGAGAGGGCTCTGCTTGCCACCTCTGGCACGCGTGCCATAGGTTCGCCATCACAGCCCTATACCGTTTCAGGCAAATGGTTATCCAATCTCTCCTTAAAAACCTCCAGTGTTGGAGCACCCACAACTTCTGGAGGCGAGTTCATCCCACTGATTAATTGTTCTAACTGTAAGGAAATTTCTCCTTAGTTCTAGGTTACTTCTCTCCTTGATTAGTTTCCGCCCATTGCTTCTTGTCCTGCCCTCAGGTGCTTTGGAGAATAGCTTGACTCCCTCTTCTTTGTGGCAGCCCCTGAGATATTGAAACACTGCTATCATGTCACCCCTAGTCCTTCTCTTCATTAAACTAGACATACCCAGTTCCTGCAACCGTTCTTCATATGTTTTAGCCTCCAGTCCAGAGGTGGGTTGCAGCAGGTTCTGACCAGTTCTGGAGAACCGGAAGCGGAAATTTTGAGTAGTTCAGAGAATCAGTAGTAAAAATTCTGACTGGCCCCGCCCCCATTTATTCTCTGCCTCCCAAACCCCAGCTGATTGGGAGGAAGTGGGGATTTTGCAGTAACCTTCCCCTGGTTTGGGGACGGAATGGAAATTTTACAGTATTCTTCCCCTGGAGTGGGGTGGGAATAGAGATTTTACAGTATCCTTCCCCTGCCACGCCCACCAAGCCACACCTACAGAACCGGTAGTAAAAAAATTTGAAACCCACCACTGCTCCAGTCCCCTAATCATCTTTGTTGCACTTCTCTGCATTCTTTCTAGAGTCTCAAATTTTGTTTTACATCCGGGCAACCAAAACTGGATGCAATAATCCAAGTGGAGTCTTACTAAAGCATTAAAAAGTGGTATTAACACTTCATGTGATTGTGATTGTATCCCTCTTAATGCAATCTAGGTCTGTGTTGGGTTTTTTTTGGCAGTTGCAGTGCACTGTTGGCTAATATTTAGATGATCATATTAACAAAACACCCAGTCCTATTGCACCGGTGTGACTGGGTGTTTTGTTAATATGATTTATTGGGTTAGGGATTTTCTGTCTTCACTGTGTGGGAGGGGAATGCACTGATGGAGCTCAACCAATCTCATTGTACATATGTTGTACACTGACAAAAAAGATTTGAAAAATTGTCCACTAGGAGAACAGGCAATTGGGGAATTCTGCTTTTAAGCCTGTTGACCAACATTTGAAAATCAAACCTATCATTATCATAATCACTTTCACTGCTGTTATCATCATTAACCAATACAACAGAATAATGATTCCTAATATATGGTGCTAGTCTGTGGAAATCCCATGGATGTGTTTGTGGATCCCATTTAAAAAAACAAGACAAAGCAAAATTAAAAAAAAAACAAGTGTCTCATGAGGCCATTAGAGTTTGCATATTTGGGGTAATCCTCAAATCTTGTTAATATGTGGGCATTTTTGCCTCAAATATCTCAAATTACCAGGTTGGGAACCTACCAAAACCTCATGGGATTTAGTGATTTTGAGAGACTTTGGTATTTTGGAGTTTCTCCAACCACATAAAGGGAAGTTGCATGTGTAACAAGTCCCACAATAAAAAACTAAAGAGTTCATAAATTTGTAATTCTCTGGCAACAAAAAAGATCGGGAGGAATCTGGTAGCATGTTTTCCGACTAACAATTTTTGTTAAAAGGTATAAGCTGCATCTCGTAAAATCTACTTGGGAAAAAATGCTACCAGATGTTTTTGCCAGGGTCTATATACCAAAGACATTCAATCTTTCTAGTTATTTTTATGAGTTGCGGAAATAACTAGTTCAAATGGTTTAGGAAGCTATTTTTCAAAATGCAATGCATTCTTTAGTTCAGGATTGTGGTAGATAGCAAAGTTGCTGAATTATGGAGTCCATGGTGCTCTCTGAGCTTGGTTGTTAGTTTGCAGATATTTCATTATCTGACTATTTGACATCATCAGTACCAGGGAGTGTAGATTTTCTGTCTGTTTATAAATAATACCTTGGCCTGCCAGTGTTAGTGGAGGTGTCGTTTTCTCCTTTGTAGTTCTTTGATTAGAGTATTGTTTTCTGTTGGATGGTTTGTTTGGTGATAGTCTGCTTATTAGGGTGATAGCTGCTGGAGAGGATGTGTTCTAGTCGTTTAGTTTCCTTCCTAATTTTTTATTGTCTGTTTTGAATGGTCTATAAATATGATTTATTTCTATGATGGCTGATTGATCTGAATTCCAAGCTTCTAGGACTTGTCTAGCATTTTTGGATTTAGCTTGGTCTCAGATGCTCAGACTTTCCAAGTTGAAACTATGGTTAAATTTGTTCATGTGTTATGAAATTAAGAGACTGTCATCATGTTTTCTGGTTGCTAGTTGATGTTTATGGATGCACTCTTCTGCTTCTTTGTCCTACATAATGGCTGCAGAAGCCCTTTCATTGTATGTTGTAGATCAGGGACCCCAACTCGTCCGTGAATCGGTACCAGTCCACAGCATGCTAGAAACCAGTATGTGAAAACAAGCAAAACCCTATCCATGGGATGCAGGCAACACACAAAACCTCTGGCCCGCAGAAAAACCTTTCTCCTTGGAATGGTCCCTGGTGGTGACCAAATGTTTGGGAACCGCTGTTGTACATGACTCCTGCTTTTTTCTCCTGGGGTTTCTGGGTCTTGTGGTTTACTTAGGATGTTTGGAAAGACTTTTGCTGATTTGTGAGTTACGGTGATGCCTTGTGGTTGTAATTGTCTGTTGGTAGTTCCTGAGGTATTTTTTTTAAATGTATGGCAGCGTTATTCTTTTCATAGCTTGTGTTGGTTATGCTCTAGTGGGTTGAATGGTCTTGCACTTTTTGATAAACCTACATGAGGCATGATAAAGATGGTTAAAGATGCTGAGTTGACAGCCTGGGTTTGAGACCTGAGTGCCGCGTGATGGGGTGAGCTCCTGTTACTTGCCCCAGTCCTATCCACCTAGAATCCCAAAGCATGCAAATGCAAGTAGATAAATAGGTACCACTTCAGTGGGAATGTGACAGCATTCCGTATGCCTTGGCATATTGTCATGCTGGCCACATGACCATGGAAATGTCTTCCTACAATGCTGGTTCCCTCGGCTAAGAAATGGAGATGAACACTGCCCCCTGGAGTCAGACAGGATGAAAAGGAAAAACCTTTATGTTTTTCACTTGGGCATCCATTTTGTTGGAAGGTGTTGTATAGGCAATCTATTTCCTTTTTCTGATGCTCTGGGTTGCTGTAGTGCATTTGTGCTGAACTAAAAATAATGTTCTTAAACAGCTCTTCTGGTGGGAGGTTGGATTGTTACTTTGGTAGTGGAGCTCTTGATTAATGTGGGTTGCTTTTTGATAGATTTGTGTTTCTATTTTGCCATCGTTTTCCCTGCTGATGAGGATATTCAGGAAGAATATTGTAGTGGGTTGATGTTTTCTTCCTCCCTTGTGAATTTTATTTATTTGGAGATGTCATTGTTTTTTTCATGTATTTTCTCTAGTTGTTGTTTTTTTATGACACAAAGATGTCACCTACATACTGGATAGTTTCTAGATGCTTCATTACGGTTTCTGAGTGGTGATCCCATGCAGTGGTTAAATTCAAATTTTTTTACTACCAGTTCTGTGGGTGTAGCTTGGTGGGTATGGTGTGGCTTGGTGGGCGTGGCAGGGGAAGGATACTGCAAAATCTCCATTCCCACCCCACTCAAGGGAAGGATACTGCAAAATCTCCATTCCCACCCCACTCCAGGGGAAGGATACTGCAAAATCCCCATTTCCTCCCCACTCCTGGGGGAAGGATATTGCAAAATCCCCATTCCCTCCCCACTCCTGGGGGAAGGATATTGCAAAATCTCCATTCGCACCCCATTCTGGGGCCAGCCAGAGGTGGCATTTGCCTGTTCTCCGAACTACTCAAAATTTCTGCTACCGGTTCTCCGAACTGCTCAAAATTTCCACTACCAGTTCTCCAGAATCTGTCAGAACCTGCTGGATTTCACCCCTGATCCCATGGATGTTGCTCTGATTTGTTGGCATATTTGTCCATCAAACTGAGTGTAGATAGTGAGGCAAAGGCTGTTGAGGCTTATGATTCTGGGTATTTTGATCTTAAGATGTTTGGCTAGGTTAGGTGTTGTACAGTACTGCTGTTATGGATTCTTTTGCTTGTTTTGGGTCTATGGAAGCGAAGAGTGTTGTGGCATGAAATGAAATCATAATTTCATCTTCTATTATTAGATCTTTCAGTTTCTGGAAGCACTGTAGTGGGAAGTTGATAGAATATTTGACCTCCTCTAGGACATGTCCAAGCTTTTTTTGGACATACAACTTTAGCTGTGTTATATATTGGGATCCCTGGTAAAGATACAATT
Source organism: Pituophis catenifer annectens (assembly GCF_029215685.1). NCBI lineage: Eukaryota > Metazoa > Chordata > Lepidosauria > Squamata > Colubridae > Pituophis > Pituophis catenifer. Next base: position 332,322,647 of record NW_027256881.1, on the reverse strand, counting down.
GGACAAAGAGCTATATTGGGCTTGTGTGTGTGTGTGTTTTTCTTTTAAATTGATCAATGCAAGTTGAAAAATCTGTTCTCAACTTGCCTTACTTGTTTTCTTTTAGCATTTTGCGTTTGCTATAGATGGGCAGGGGGAGTGGAGAAAAAGAGCGTGAGTGAGTTGTTACTCTTAATGTACAGGGAAATGGTGTTAAGACACTACATTATCTTGGTTTCAAGAGGACAGGAAATCCCCACAATCAGAATGTGAAAGTTCCTACCACTGTACAACCACAATGCTGGAGGAAACAATGCAAAACTGGCTTTGTGACATTTCTTCTGCGGCAGAAGCCGAGCTGATAATTTGTTGTTCATGCAAGCTTCTGGGTGTGACTGGGGCTTAAAACCATCCTAGAATCGAAGTTCCTATTCCTTCCTTTCCCCAAATGTCCTTTCTAAGTCAGGTTTGTATTTCATCAGAGCCACAAGGTTCTGCAGCTTGCAATAGCAAAACTTCTCTAAATTGTCATATGAGGAAGGCCTTTTAGAATCCACCAGACTTTGACTGGAAAAAGAAACTTGATTTCTATACTCTGACATCTCTTTGACACTCTTAAGCAATGGGATTTCACAACAGATGACTCAAATGGTGAAGTTTGTGATGGATGTCACAGGAACCTTTGGGGAAAAACCAGGCTGTCCCCAAACCCATGAGAACTCCAAACCACAGAGAAATTTCTTAAGGTACTGATGATGATCAGATCCATACATGAAGATCCAATTAAACCAATGCTATTGCTAATCATACCTACAGTATACACAGGAATCTTCCCAACTGATGGTTAGTATTGAGCCATGGTGGCACAGTGGTTAGAGTGCAATACTGCAGCAGTGGTGGGTTGCCACTGATTGGACCAGTTCGCAAGAACCAGTAGTAAAACCGGCGGGACGCCCCGCCCATCACCCCAGATGTCGTCATCGGCGATCTGCACATGCACAGAAACTTTTGTGCATGCGCAGAAACGCGTGCGTGCATGCGATCCTGTTGCGAACCGTTAGTAAAGGTAAGTAGAACCCACCCTGTACTGCAGGCTATTTCAACTGACTGCTAGCTGCAGTTCGGCAGTTCAAATCTCACCGGCTCAAGGTTGACTCAGCCTTCCATCCTTCTGAGGTGGGTAAAATGAGGACCCAGATTGTTGGGTGCACTATGCTGACTCTGTAAACTGCTTAGGGAGAGCTGTAAAGCACTGTGAAGTAGTATATAAGTCTAAGTGCTATTGCTATTGCTAGTACCTTCTTGGAGTTAGATAACAGTCAATGGAATTCAAGGGAGGCTGGACTTCGTTTGTGCCTATGTAGGGATTCTAGGCTGATCCCTCTTTTAATTCCACCCCCAGGTTCAGCCACTCCCGACTTTGTGTGTGAATTGCTATTTTATTGAAAGAGAGGAAATTATGTTGCAACCGGTTTATTGTATAAATCGAATTTCCATTTTTCTTTTCAACCACAGCTGATTTTACTTTCCTGGCTGAGGGAGGGAGAGGACATTGCATAAAAATGGTGAAGCTTCCTTCGAGTTCAGGTCAACTCCTACTGTTTTTATGGACACACATTCATGTAGAGTAGTTTTGTTAGCAACTATGCGGTCTTCCCAAATATTAAATAAGTGATTTTCTGCTATCGTCTACACTTTGTTGTTGTTAGTTGCAAAGTCGTGTCTGACCCATCACGACCCAATGGACAACGATTCTCCAGGCCTTCCTGTCCTCCACCATCCTCTACACTACATTGTCTACACTACATCGTCTACATCATCTACACTACAGCAGTGTTTTTCAGCCTCAGCAACTTTAAGATGGGTGAACTGGCTCCCAGAATTCCTCAGATGGCATGGGAATTCTGGGAGTTGAAGTCCATGCATCATAAAGTTGATGAGGTTGAGAACTATTGTTCTATGGATTATGAAAATGTCAAAATTTTCAGAAATGGTGAAACTGACCTGTTTGGTCACAGAACAAAAAACAAAAGCTTTTTTGAAAGGCTGGAAACCTTACATGAACTTTTCACTGAAAGAAGAAAAAAAAAGTGAATAGATGATTTATGAATTTGAAGACAGAAAGATGAGGACTAATGAAGGGGTGAAGAGACTTGAGGGAGGCAGGACAATAAGAATATCATTATCTGTTGAAAAGAAGGTCAGAAGTCATCTATATAGTTCCTTAACTTTGGTTTTCTTTTTCTTTTCTTGCACTTTTGCGCAGGATTTTTTTTGTAGTTGTAATTGTATGAAAACTTCAATAAACATTATTTAAAAAAAGAAAACACTGATCTAGATTATGCAGGTTTGTAAATATTCCCAAGAGTCTTAATTTCTCTTTGAAATGCAGTGCTGAACAAGCACTGTGTGATTGGAATTATTTTAAAAAAATTAGCTACAGAGGCAATTTGGTAATTTTGCAGCAGCCATTCTGTTGTGGGGTTGGACAAAATGACTGGCCGAGGAATACTGGGAGTTGAAGTCCCCACATCTTAAAACTGTTGCGGTTGAGTAAAATCTATTAGTTTACAATAGAAAAGAATATTTATAGCTCAGGGTTGACCTGTGGAGTCCTTGATGGTTTTCTTGCAGGCATTTCATTACCAAACAAGGCAGTGGTGAAATCCAATTTTTTTTAACTTCCAGTTTTGTGGGCGTGGCTTGGTAGGCATGGCGTGACTTGGGGTGTGGCTTGGGGTGTGTGTGGCAGGGGAAAATACTGCAAAATCTCCATTCCCACCCCACTCCAGGGGAAGGATACTGCAAAACCCCCATTCCCTCCCCACTGCTGGGGAAGGATATTGCAAAATCTCCATTCCCACCCCACTCCAGGGGAAGGATACTGCAAAACCCCCATTCCCTCCCCACTGCTGGGGAAGGATATTGCAAAATCTCCATTTCCACCCCACTCTGGGGCCAGCCAGAGGTGGTATTTGCTGGTTCTCTGAACTACTCAATATGTCCACTACTGGTTCTCCAGAACCTGTCAGAACCTGCTGGATTTCACCCCTGAAACAAGGTAACATCATAACCATAGAACTGATGATGTTACCTAGTTTGGTGATTAAACACCTGCAAGAAAACCGCCAAGCTCAGAGAGCACTAAGGACCACACTGGTCTACATCTCTGATAACTTCTGAGGAACATCCATTCAAATATTAAACATCTTCAAGCCTGTTTGACCAGGGTTGCCATCTAGGCTAGGCTAGTGAATCAATTAAAATTCTTATAGCACTTTTTATGGGTGAGAAGGTCACCAAACAATTCTGGTTCCTGAAGCCAAAACAGATCTCCAACTAAAAGAGTGAGATGGGAGACAGTGAGATGGATGGCATATAAATGTAATAATAAATAAATAATCCCCAGTCATTTTTAAAAAAAAATATGCATTATGTTAAGTAGTTCAGGGAAAGAAGGCTGGGGAAAGAGGAAGAGTAGAGAGAAGTTAACAAACAAAAGATCTGTGTTTATTTATAGCATGTTGCAAAATAAATTTATCAGCGGATAGTACTGTAGGAAGTTAGCACCCACCGCTTTCCTGGAAGAGTGAAATATTTTAGGAAATATGAAAAAGGCAGAATATTATATTTCCCTGGATGAGAAATGGAGAAGCATATTTTACAGACAAAGCAGCTCCCACCTTCCTGCCCCCCACCCTTTGTCAATGGGCCATTAAGGCCTGGGCCAGTCTATTCTACATAACAAAGATCTGCCTCCTTCAGGCAGAGCCATAGTAGGAATTGCCAAAGATAGGATTAGCCCTCTACACAATAGCAGCAGAAACTCACCACATGTGACCTGGGAAGCACATGTGACCATCAACCAGCAAGGCCCCCACCACCTGGGAGTCTGACAACCAATCAGGATACTCTTTCGGGGCCCCAAGAATAAGGTGACCAGATTTTAACATTGGTAAAGAGGGACATTGTGGGCGTGGCTTATTTTGTGGGTGTGGCTAGCTGGTCATGTGACTGGGTGGGCGTGGCTAGCTGGTCATGTGACCGGGTGGCCATGGCTATGTCTATAGGGTAAGGTGAACAGATTTTAACATTGGTAAGAAGGACACCATTGTGGGCGTGGCTTATTGTGTGGGCGTGGCTTGGAGGCCATGTGACTGGGTGGGCGTGGCTACCTGGTCATGTGACCGGGTGGCCATGGCTATGTGTATAGGGACTACTCAGAGGGCTGAAAAGTCATTTCTGACAGGTCCTCACACTTTTGACTGGTCCTCACACTTATGACCATCCTCACATTTATGCCCGTGCAGCATTCTTAACAACCATGTCACTCATTTCACAACTGCTTCTCTTCAACAAGGTGACAAGATAGGGCAAAAATATAAAATGTGAGGACAGTCGTAAGTTCGAGGACTGGTCAAAAGTGTGAGGACCAGTCAAAAATAACTTTTTCAGCCCTCTGAGTAGTCCATATGCACAAAAGGACTAACCAGAGGGCTGAAAAAAGTCATTTCTAACAGGTCCTCGCACTTTTGACTGGTCCTCACACTTATGACCATCCTCACATTTATGCCCGTGCAGCATTCTTAACAACCATGTCACTCATTTCATAACTGCTTCTCTTCAACATGGTGACAAGATAGGGCAAAAATGTAAAATGTGAGGACAGTCGTAAGTTCGAGGACTGGTCAAAAGTGTGAGGACCAGTCAAAAATAACTTTTTCAGCCCTCTGAGTAGTCCATATGCATTAAAGGATTACAGCAATAGAGAGGGATGAAGGAATGGAAATTAGAGTAGGAGTGAGGGTAAGAGAGGGAGGAAGAGAGGAGGAGAAGGAGAAAGAAAGAGGAAGTAGGGAGGAGAAAAAGAGGGTGGGGGGAAGAGAAAGTAAGAAGGAAAGAAAAGAGAGAGGTGGTAGGTTTGAGGAGAAAGATTGCTGTACAATAAAAAAGATGAAAGGGAAGAAAGCCAACCCCAAGCAAATATAAAGATATTAAGATAAAGAATGAATTGTTAAACTTTAAAGAATAAAAGAGAACAAATATGAATAAATAGCAATAATTAGAAACACACATACAAACATACAATGTATTTTCTTTGAACAGAATATTTGGCTGGTTCACAAATTTAAACAGCGTTTAGTCATTTCAATTAAATTTACAATTTCTATATTTCCTTTTTGCCATATTTATTCCTCATCTATTTTTAAAAAAAACCAATATTACCCTTCATCCTCATCTCTAATCTTAATCAAATTCAATTTTTCCCTTCTATTCTATATTATACCCCTTCCCATTGTCATCTATTTTTATATCCATCCTCACATTGTTTAATTATGTAATTATGTAATACAGTTGTTTAATACAAATTCAACATTTTAATATAAATCAATTAGTTATAAAACTATCTTTTTTGTATATTAATCAATATGAACATGAATATTCCAATTATTTCCATGCAATCCAATTGATTGCATGATATAATCAATTAATTATATTTACCAATAATAATAAACCAAATAATTTCTCCCATATATTCCTCCGAACCACAACTTAACCATTTCTGCTTTCAACACAATATACAATTAATAGTATCTCAATTATTACAATTCCCTAGTTAAATACAGCTTTTTTTCCTTTGTGTTTTAAAATCTTGAACTCTCCTCCTAAATTTCCCATTGTTTGCAGTTTTTCACCTACCTTTTTTGGGGTGGAAAAATAAAAATAAAAATAAATCTCTCTCTGCCTCATTTTGTCACGCTGCACCAAAGACCCTGGTTTCGGTTTCGTTTCTGAAGCTTAGCTAGGGGAAAAAAAAACTGCTTTACACTGATTGCCTGTAGGGCGGCCTTTTGAAGCCCAGGGCAAGAGTTTAAACAGTTTTTTTTTCTTCTAGCCATCAGCTGGGGCTCAAGAAAAATCGGGACTTTTTTGAAACGCCACGGGACGCGGGACAAATTGCTCAAAAGCGGGACTGTCCCGCCAAAAGCGGGACGTCTGGTCACCTTACCCAAGAAATGCAGAGCCAGAGAGAGCATAAAAACCCGAGGATTTACTGTATCTGCCCTTTTCTGTTCAGGAACTCAAGCCATGTGATCCTGTCCATCATTAAACCATCTTTCCAAGCAGTCTCCATGTTTCCAGTGTCTGTTTCCCCACTTGGAGCAGAACCTAGAAGGAGGTTTCTTCCAACAGTACTTTCATAAAAAAACCTTTCTAACAGAAATGCTAAACATTAAACACACAATGCAATAAATAACTGTTAGCCTCATTCTTCCACTTCTCCCCTCCACCCCCAATGATCTGGTTATATTTTCTGACGTGGTGGTTTATGAGTGGCAGATTAGGGCATTGAAGGGAGCTGATTATAACAATGAAACAGAAAGGCTGTGTTGTTACATGTTTCCCCACGATTGGTAGATGGCTAGCAGATGCATTCCCATCATGTGCTGAGCTTGGTTAGATTAACAAAGTTAATCTAGGTTCTTAGGAATGAGGACATTCCCTGTATGTTTAGATCAGCCTTTCCCAACCTGGGCAAATCCTAAAATTCTCCATTGCAGGGAATTCTAGGAGCTGAAATCCAAATGACAAGGAGTTGCCAAGCTGAGAAATGGTGGGAAGATATTTTATAGTGCAGTCCATTGTGCAAACCCAGAAAATAGATTAATGCAGTACTCAAGCCTGTCTTGTAAATGCAACTGATCAATTAAAATTTGATAAAGCAATTAACAAAATTAAAACGACCAAGCAATTCAAACAAAAGTCTGGATAAAGGCTCTTAAAAAATAAAATAAAAAGAATGGCAGACTGAGTGCAACTACCATGGAAACAGATTCCAATTTCTGGAAGCAGCAGAGAAAATCCCTTTTGTGGTGGAAATTGAAGGATGGAAATTGAAAGGACGCGGTGGCTCAGTGGCTAAGACACTAAGTTTGTTGATTGAAAGGTTGGCAGTTCAGCGGTTCAAATCCCTACTGTCCCGAAACGGGATGAGCTCCCGTTACTTGTCCCAGCTTCTGCCAACCTAGCAGTTTGAAAGCATGTAAAAAATGCAAGTAGAAAAATAGGGACCACCTTTGGTGGGAAGGTAACAGCGTTTCGTGCACCTTTGGCATTTAGTCATGCCGGCCACATGACCACGGAGACGTCTTCTGACAGCGGTGGCTCTTTGGCTTTGAAACAGAGATGAGCACCACACCCTAGAGTCGGGAACGACTAGCACATATTTGCGAGGGGAACTTTACCTTTATGTAAGAAGACATCCTTGATGACCTTAATGTCCAGACAAATTCATATTGAGAGAGGTGGTCCCAGGCCATTTACATTTTTAAGAGCAAAAGGAGCATTGTAAACTGTTCCAGTAAGATAATATAGAACATGGGACTAATATCCTCCCAGTCTAATGCAGCAATTAGCAGTCAGGTGCTATGTTTTCCGTTAGAAAACTGTTTGCTGGCTGGGGAGGAACATCTCGGTAAAATGTAGAGGCTTTGGGTTTGAATTTGAGCCAGTTTCCAGTGAGATTCCATCAACAATTCTGAATGGAGTTGCATTTCATTCAGGGTTTGGAGGGTTTGGAGACTCTGATGAAATCAGAATATTTGGAGTGTCTAATTCTACATAATTTAATCCTCTCAAAGATGAGCATTTTCTAAAAATAAAATTGAACAGAGATCCATGCAAAGTTCATTTAGGAAAAATGAAATCAAATGAAGAAAAAGGAGAAGACGTAAAGAGCGAAAAGGGATTTGCAATGGCTTATGAGTCAGCTGTGTGATGTAGCTACAAGAAGGCAAACATAATGTTAAGCTGCAACAGTAGGAAAATACTTTCCAACTGACAAATAATAGCTCCACTTGACTCTGCGTTGGTCAAAAGCTCTTGCCTAAAACCTGAGTTCTGAAAAATAGTTTGATGAGGTGAGGTGAAGTCAATGCAACCATGTGACAAAACTCACTTTGGTTTTCTTTGTCTTCTTCTTCTTCCTAGCATATTGGAAAGAAGAGCAAGTGTACTGGAAAGGCATGATTTTGGAATGGCTCTAAGTCAGGATCCAAAAGCAGAAATTTGAGTTCTCTTTCAGCAGCAGGTAACATAATAACAGAACAGAATAAGAGGGGTTGGACTTGGAAGGGACCCTGGAGGTCTTCTAGTCCAACCCCCCCCCACCCCGCTCAAGCAGAAGACCCTGTACCAGTGGTGAAATGTAAAATTTGTTACTACCGGTTCTGTGGGTGTGGCTTGGTGGGGGGGGGGGTAATGTGACTGAGTGAGCGTGGCCAACTGTTTTTTTTTTTTTACTTTTAAAACCATTTTTTCTACCACCTCTTCGGCCGAAGAGGTTGTAAAAAAATGCTTTTAAAAGCCTCTGACGATCCCAGCTGAGCCGCGCAATCAACAGAGGCTTTTTTTTTTTAACTTTTAAAAGCATTTTTTCGGCCGAAGAGGTTGTAGAAAAAATGCTTTTAAAAATAATTTTAAAAAAAGCCTCTGATGATTGCGTGGCTCAGCTGGGCATGGGGGGGCAGGGATTTTTGCTACCTGTTCTCCGAACCACCCGCTGCCATCGCTACCGGCTCGGGGGATCCGGTCCGAACTGGGAGCATTTCACCCCTGCCCTGTATCATTTCTGACAAGTGGCTGCCCAGTCTCTTCTTGAAAGCTTCCAGTGATGAAGCTCCCACAACTTCTGAAGCCAGGCTGTTCCACCGATTGATTGCTCTCACTGTCAGAAAACTTCTCCTTATTTCTAGGTTGAACCTCTCTTTGATCAGTTGCCATTTATTATTCCTCGTCTGGCCTTCGGGTGCCTTGCAAAAGAGGTTGATCCCCTCCTCTCTGTGACAGCCCCTCAAATATTGGATGGGACAATTCCCATATTGATGAGAAATCTGGTCCCAATTTTCATCATTAAGCTAGTATCTCTCACAGGTGCTTTTTCTTCTTCAAAAGGCAGGAGTGGGCTGCTGGGGGTTCGCAGGGGTCTAGATGAACCTCTAGCTAAGATTCTGTGCAGTTTGGAGAACCCCCAAATCCCACTCCTGGATGGCCCTGCCCATGCTTCTGCAAGGAGTCCCCACGCGGCCCATTTTGGATGCAGTGGGGAGGGTGAAAAACGGCCTACCGGAAGTTCGGGAAGGCCAGAAATGGGCCCATTTTCAGTCTCCAGAGGGCCTCCGGAGCCTGGGGAGGCCATATTCATCCTCCCGGAGGCTCAAGGAAAGCCCCCGGAGCCCAGGGAGGGCAAAAATCCCCCCCCACTGTGGTGCAGGAGGCCGACTGGGCCACGCCCACCCAGCAACCAGGCAGAGAACTCCTTGCTAAAATTTTTGAAGCCCACCCCTGTCCAAAGGCAACTGTAAAAGAGTCCACATTTTGGATAGAGGGGACCACTGGTTTGAAAGAGGGGTAAAATAATCCATCCAAACATCCCTCCCTCAACAGAGGGCGGGGAGGGGAATAAGACACTACATATCTCCAATTTACAGTGCATCCCTTTCAGCAGTTTCAAGAAGATTCCACAAACAAGCACACCCTGATAAACCCCCAAATGGTCTCAGTAGCTCTCAGAGAATGCTAATGACCAGATGACTACAAGGAAATACAATCCTTCCATCCCTCCCACCCCACAACCCTTCCAGGGTTGGACTAGAAGACCTTTGGAGTCCCTTCCAGCCCTGTGATTCTAAGAAGTACTAAGAAGACACGAGGTGCAAAAAAATGAGATCACCACTGATTGTGACTTCTGAAAAAGTCGGTAAAAAGCAATTGTAATGTCAAATAAGCTTCTGGTGCTTAGCACCAAAGAAGCAGTTGAAATTCCATAGCAAGGAAATGGTTTCCTTCATTAAGAAAGATAAACGCCAGAAATGAAGAAGAAAGCAGATGCTTGGAATTCCAAAATCCAGCGTCATCTGACTGCAAAAGGTCAGAGATGTGGTGGGAACTCCCAAGTCCAACATCTTTGACCTTTCTGTGAGGCTGGCCTCCTCTCCCCTCTCCCACAATCAGCAGCTGAAGCCTGTATCTGGAGGGTTTCGTTTTGATCCGCAGGGGTGGAGGAGGAAGCCCCTGGGAATAAAGGACCTTCATACAAAAATGGAAGCATTGTGAAAGGGGAATGTTTGGGCCACAGCCTGAATTCTGAATGGAACTGATTGACGATAAAGGGTCTAGAGACTAAATCGTATGATGAATAGTGGAGGGCAGAGGTGGGCTGCACATGCTTTAACAACCGGTTCGTCAAAATGTGACCGTGCATGCATGTCCGCTTCTTGCGCATGCACTATGTGCGCACCTTCCGCGCTTGTGTTCAACACCTAAAACAAAGCTTTTTCGAGGGAGGCGCCTTCCTGCCCATCTGCGAGGTCATCAACGGTTAGTAGAACAGGAGAGGTGTGCAAATCAGCTGGTCTGCGGGGTGGGGTGAGCGAGTGAGCGAGCCGGAAAGTAAGGTATCTAGGACCAGATAGTGTCAGGGCGGGTGGGCGGGGCCAACCAGTGCTTGGAACTACCGGTTCGGGCGAACCAATCCAAACCAGCAGCAGCCTACCACTGGTTGAGGGGACTAGGTATGTCTGGCCTATCGAAGAGAAGGCTTAAGGAGGATATGATAACTGTCTTCCAGTATTTGTGGGGCTGTCACAGAGAGGAGGGGATTGACTTATTTTCTAAGGAACCAGAGGGCAGGCCAAGAAGTAATGGGTGGAAGCTTGTAAAAGAGAGATCCTACCAGGGGTGAAATCCAGCAGGTTCTAACAGGTTCCGTAGAACTGGTAGTGGAAATTTTGAGTAGTTCGGAGAACCGGCAGATACCACCTTTGGCTGGCTCCAAAGAGTGAGGTGGGAATGTAGTTTTTGCAATATCCTTCCCCCAGGAGTGGGAAGGGAATGTAGATTTTGCAGTATCCTTCCCCTGGAGTGGGGTGGGAATGGAGATTTTGCAATATGCTTCCCCTGCCACACCCACAAAGCCACGCCCACAGAACCCGTAGGGAAAAAAATTGGATTTCACCCCTGGATCCTACCTAGAAGTAAGGAGAAGTATTCTGACAGTGAGAACAATTAATTAATGGACTAGCTTACCTCCCAGAGCTGTGGGTGATCCATTACTGGAAGTTTTTTTGAAAAATAGACTGGAAAACTATTTGACTAGGATGGTGTAAGGCTCCTGCCTAGAGCATGGGGTTGGAGTAGAAGACTTCTGAGATCCCTTTCAACCCTATGATTCTATGTTCTATGTTCTCCTTGATTGCTCCATGGGATGACCTATGGGAAGAATGGGCCAGGTAAGATGGAAGAAGTCCTAGCACTTCACTTCACCCAGATCTTTTGGAAATGTTCTGGTAGCTTCAAGCATAACATTTGTCAGGAAAAACAATGCCCAGAATGCAAGCAAAAAAAAATCTCACTGAAGCTTTGTTTAAGCCTAAAGGATCATTTTATAAGGCGGTTATGGAAAACAGCTGCTCAGCCCCACTATAATGCTAAGGGTCCACCAGGATTATTTTAATTAAATTTAATTAATTTAATTAATGCAATTTAATTTTAATTATTATCATGTAATTTAGTATTTGTAGCAGAGATGCAGAATCCCCTCCCCTCCAAGGCCTCAGATGTAGCTCTCCAAAGGTCCTCCACGTATTTCTGCAGGACTGTATAATTTTTAATGTGATGGGGGAATGTCAAATGTGTCAAATAATCACCTTAATGACATTTAATTACTTTCAATTCCATTAAATTTCAATGAAATCCATTTTTGTTTGTAGGGATGTTCCACTAACTTTTTGAAGATCGGTGCCCTACATCAAGGGTGTCAAACTTGCATCGTCACATTGTCGTCACGTGATGTATTGTGACTCCCTCCCCTTTGCTAAACCGAGGGTGGGCAGGCGTGGCCAGCTTGGGATGCCTTCGGTTTGCGAGTTTGACACCTCTATCCTACATGATCTTTAAAAGTTAGGGGTCTCTTTACAGATTTAAAGGAGTGTGTATCCCTAATTGGCATGAAAGCAATGAGGATGGTCATCTGGAAATTTAAAGGGGAACTGGGACCTCTCATACTGGCTGGGGAATTCTGGGAGTTGAAGTCCACATATCCTAAAATTACTAACTTTGAAAAACATTGGTCTAAGACAGGGGTCTCTAAACTTGGCAACTTTAAGACTTGTGGACTTCAACTCCCAGAATTCCTCAGCCAGCATGAAGCTAAGGAATTCTGATAGTCTACAAGTCTTCAAGTTGTGAAGTTTGGAGACCCTTTGTCTAAGAGAGACACTATATTGTTTTGAAATAATAGAAAATACATGTAGCTCGGGTTTCAGATTTTGGCAGTAGTTTGATCTCCAAGCTTACTTCAATGTAGTATCTGAACCAGGGGTGAAATTCAGCAGGTTCTGGAGAACCGGTAGCAGAATTTTTGAGTGGTTCGTAGAACTGGTAGCAGAAATTTTGATTAGTTCGGAGAGCCAGCAAATACCACCTCTGGCTGGCCCCAAAGTGGGGCGGGAATGTAGATTTTGCAATATTCTTCCCCCAGGAGTGGGGAGGAAATGTAGATTTTGCAGTATCCTTCCCCAGGACTGGGATGAGAATGGATATTTTGCAGTATCCTTCCCCTGCCACACCCACGATGCCACGTCCACCAAGCCACACCACGCCCACTAAGCCACGCCCACAGAACCGGTAGTAAAAAAAATTGGATTTCACCACTGATCTGAACATTTTATTACCAGACTAGGTAACATCAGCAGCAGGATTTTCTTGTTCTATTAGCTTATAAATGTCTTGCGTGCCTCATCGTGTGATTGGTTGTTTGTTTGGAGCTATATTTAAATTCTGAGCAAAACTATACTCTTTTGCTAACACTAACACCTAAAGTGAAACTTTGGCATACTTCCTTGTTTAATCCAGAATCACCAACTTTAGTTTAAGGCAAAAGACAGACCTGAGTTACATACTTTTCTGAAGAACAGGCTACAGGGTGAGACGGATGACAAATGTTAACCCCATCCTCAAAAAAGAGGAAAAGGAGGTTTTGCAAAAGTGTAAACCAGTTAGTCTGACATCAATAGCTGGAAAAAATCTAGAGTGTTTGATTCTGGCTCTGGTGTTCTTCAATTGTTTTATTCATGACTATGATTAAGCAAGGAAGGAATGCTTACGGTATTTGCAGATGTCACAAAAAGAGCAACTCCCTAGAAGAAAAATTCAAAACTGTCTGGATGTAGCTAACAATTTTAATACGTTAACAATTTTAATTATGGATGGATTTTTAACAACCTTAACAATTTGAATATGTATGGACTTCAGCTCCCAGAATTCCCCACCCAGCATGGCTGGCTGGGGAATTCTGGGAGCTGAAGTCCACACAATCTTAAAAGTTGCCAAGGTTGAGAAATACCAGGTTAGAGGAAGTAGCTGAAAATAACAATAGCTTTTCACAGAGACAAATGCAAAGTGCTTTACTTAGGAAATGGAAATCATATTCATAGGTACCAAATGGAGCTTTCTAGGGTTGGCAATACGATTAATGAAAAAATATGAACGAATTCAGGAAGGTTACAATTAGTGTGAGCTTGAAGAAACACAACATTTGATTTTGGGTGAATTGTGGTTGAGGTTTTAAATGCTGTTAATCTTGCAAAATGGAGAAAAGGAACATTCCATCAGAGGAAAATAATATAAATCTAAACAATAATGAAGTTGTTATTAATTACAGCAAAAAATTGATGTAACTGAAGGACATGAATGGGATGACTTGAAGAGTCTTGAAGATTGTCTTGAATGACAGACTTGAACACTGGGCCCTATCTAACAAAATGAAATTCAATGTAGAGAAAAGTAAAGTCTTACACTTAGGTAAGAAAAACCAAAAGCACACATATAAACTGGAGGAAACCAGGCTTAATAGCAGTGACTGTGAGAGAGATCTTGGAGTCTTAGTGGACAACCAATTAAATATGAACTAGCAGTGTGTAGCGGCAATTAAAAAAGCCAATGCAATCCTAAATTGCATTAACAGAGGGATACAATCAAGATCAAGTGAGGTACTAATACCACTCTATAAAGCCCTAGTAAGACCACTCCTGGAGTACTGCATCCAGTTTTGGTCACCACACTATAAAAAAGATGTTGAGACTCTAGAAAACATGCAGAGGAGAGTAACCAGGATGATTAGGGGATTGGAGACTAAAACATATGAAGAACGGTTACATGAACTGGGCATGGCTAGTCTAGTGAAGAGAAGGACCAGGGGAGACATGATAGCAGTCTTCCAATATTTGAGGGGCTGCCACAGAGAGGAGGGGGTCAAGCTGTTTCCCAAAGCACCTGAAAGCCAGACAAGGAATAATGGGTGGAAACTGACCAAGGAGAGATTCAACCTAGAAATGAGGAGGAACTTTCTGACAGTGAGAACAATTGACCAATGGAACAGAAGTTGCCTTCGGAAGTTGTGGGAGTTTCATCACTTGAGACTTTCAAGAAAAGATTGGACTGCCATTTGTCAGAAATGGTGTAGAGTCTCCTGCTTGAGTGGGGGGTTGGACCAGATGACCTATAAGGTCCCTTCCAACTCTGTTAATCTGTTAGGATTGTAGCAACAATAAAAAGGACCAGATGCTGGAATAGCTGAATCTACAGATTTTTGCTTCTTTGGTTTTATTTTGCTTTCTAGAACTACTCTGTGAGTTTGTTAAACTACAGGTAGTCCTTGACTTAGAACTGGAATTGAGGCCAGAATTACATTTGTAAGTCATTGTGGTCATTAAGCAGATCGACATGTGATGACACCTGATTTTGTGACCTTTTTGAGGGGGTTGTTACGAAAATGCCATGGTCGTTAATTAAATCCATTGCATTCAATGAAAATTTTTGCCAGAAACTGGAAGTAAACTCTAGAAAGTGACAAAAAATGTTGAAAATCACATTCACGTGATCCCAGGGCCAAATGGCTGTAAAGATGAGCTGGTTGCCACGTGCCCAAGATGTGATCACGTGATCACAGGGCTATCGGAACTTCAAAATTAGATTGTAAGTACTTTTTGTGGGGTCTATCATAATTTGAATGGTCACAGAGCAACCCATTATTAAGCAAGGACTACCTGTATACCTTTAAATCAAATTTTTTTTATCCCTTTATTGTAATATTTCATTAACATATTTATAACAATTTATGTTTAAAATCTTTTCCTCCATCAAAGTGGAACCATTTACCATAGAAATACCACTTCCAATCATGGGAATTCAAATAAGGCAACTATGTCCTGGAATACATTAACTCAGGGGTGTTGATTTCATTGAGGGCCGCATCAGGGTTGTGTTTTACCTCAGGGGGCCGGGGTGCGCGTAACCAGGGTGGGCGTGGCCAGCTCAACGTCACTTATGCCGGAGGCGCCTGTGGTGGCCCAAGTGCCCTGCCAGCAAAAATGGGCTCCCGAGCTCTGGTTTCGGCTGTGACGGCTTCCTGCAACCCTCTGCCAGCAAAAACATAGCTCGGGAGAGCCGCATGTGGCCCTCGCAAGCTCCGTTTTCACTGGCAGAGGCAGAGATCCTTCGCAGTTTCCAGGGCGGCCCCACGGGCCAGATCTAAGCACCCCGCTGGCCGGATCTGGCCCCTGGGCCTTGAGTTGGACACCCTGCATTAACTGCACTAATCAAGAGATACCAGTAGCTGATTACAAGTTTAAGATAAGTCGTCAATAGTATGTAGCTACAAAAAAAATATCAGCAAATGCAGTTATCAGCTGAAGTGGCTGAAAGTATTGTTTCCAAATTGCCTGAAGTGCTATCGGTCAAACCCCACCCGCATGTCTGAATCATCCATGTCTAAGAAGAATGCGGACTAACTGGAATGTCTTCCGAGGACAATCAATATGATTGGGGGACTAAAATGAAGTCTTGTGAGGAGAGACTGAAGGAACTGAGGATGTTTCACCGTGAGAAACAAGGCCGGAAAGAGAAATACAATGGCACTCTTGACGTAGCTTAGTCACCCAGAAAAAAGATGAGGACTGAATCTCTATTGTTTCAGCAGGTATAGTCGGAAAGCAGAGACTAGCTGAACGTTAGAAAAATCTAACAGCAGTTTGAAAATATGATCAATTATTTGGAAGATAATTCTTCACTGAACATGTTCAAAGGGAGACTGCCCTGTTTCCCCCAAAATAAGACATCCCCTGATAATAAGCCCAATCAGGCTTTTGAGCACATAGCAATAAGGCCTAGTGCTTATTTCAGGGTTCAAAAAAATATAAGACAGGGTCTTATTTTTGGGGAAACATGGTAGACAGTCACCTGCATGAGAAGCTTTATTTGAATTTTTGCATTATGGGTCGTCCTCAACGTATGATTGCAATTGAAACCAGAATTTCCATTGTAAGTTGTTGCAGTCATAAGTCACCTTAGACCTGATTTTGTAACAATTTTTACCGCAGTCGTGAAAGCAAATCATCGTGACTGTTAAGTGAGTTACCATGGCTATGGCTATTAAGCGAATCATGTAGTCGTTAAGCAAATCTAGCTTCCCCAACGGGTGTTTTTTTCCAGAAATTGTCAAAAAAAAAAAAAGGTTGCAAACTGTGACTGTGTGACTGCAGGAGAGTGCAACTGGACATAAATGTGAGCCAGTTGCCAAGTGCTAGAACTGCAATCTCGTGCAATCACATGACCAAGTAGAAGTCATAAGTCACTTTTTCCAAGGCCCTCGTAACTTTGCACCATCGTTAACCAAATGATTATAAGTCAAAGATTACCTGTAAGCAGGGGGCTGAGCTTGATGACTTCAGTGGCCCCCTTTTGCTCTGATTCTACTGTATGAAATACTTCAGAGAAGGGAAGGGTAATACAGGTAGTCCAGGGGTGAAATCCAGCAGGTTCTGACAGGTTCTGGAGAACCGGTAGGGGAAATTTTGAGCGGGTTTGGAGAACTGGCAGAT
Source organism: Pituophis catenifer annectens (assembly GCF_029215685.1). Classification (NCBI taxonomy): domain Eukaryota; kingdom Metazoa; phylum Chordata; class Lepidosauria; order Squamata; family Colubridae; genus Pituophis; species Pituophis catenifer. The sequence goes on along the minus strand of NW_027256881.1, from coordinate 332,305,728 downwards.
ACCACCTCTGGCTGGCTCCAGATTGGAGTGGGAATGGAAATTTTGCAATATCCTTCCCCCATGAGTGGGGCGGGAATGGGGATTTTGCAGTATCCTTCCCCTGGAGTGGAGTGGGAATGGAGATTTTGCAGTATCCTTCCCCTGCCAGGCCCACCAAGCCACGCCCACAGAACCGATAGTAAAAAAAATTGGATTTCACCATTGAGGTAGTCCTTGACTTATGACCATCACTGAGCCCAACATTTCTGTTGCTAAGTGAAACATTTGTAAAGTGAATTTTGCCCCATTTTACGAACTTCCTTGCCATCATCGTTAAATGAATCACTGCAGTTGTTAAGTTAGTAACACAGTTGTTAAGTTAGTAACACGGTTGTTAAGTGAACCTGGCTTCCCCCTTGACTTGGCTTGTCAGAAGGTCACAAAAGGTCACAAAAAATATGACCCTGGGGACACTGCAATCGTCATAAATATGAACCAGTTGCCAACAGTCTGAGTTTTGATCATGTGACCACTGAGACACAGCCATGGTTGTAAGTGTGAAAAATGGTCCTAGGTCTTTTATTTTCAACGATGTTGTAACTTCGAACAGTCACTAAATGAACTGTTGTAAGCCGAGGACAGGTAGTCCTCCACCTATGACCACAATTGCATGTAAGATTCCATTACTCAGCAATGTGGTTGGTAACTGAGTCGCACATAATTTTACAAACTTTTTTGCTCTGGTTGTTAAACAGATCATGTAATCATTAGGCAAATCTGGCTTCCTCCTTTGACTTTGCTTGTCAGAAACTGGCTGGGAAGGTTGCAAATGGCGATCATCTGCCCCCAGCACACTGCAAGCATTGCACATGTGTAGCAATAGCACTTAGACTTATATACTGCTTTACAATGCTTTTATAGCCCTCTCTAAGCGGTTTACAGACTGAACCTCTTGCCTCCAACAATCTGGGTCCTCATTTTACCCACCTTGGAAGGATGGAAGGCTGAGTCAACCTTGAGCCTGGTGAGATTTGAACTGCCAAATTGCAGGCAGCCAGCAGGCAGCAGAAGTAGCCTGCAGTACTGCACTCTAACCACTGCGCCACCATGCTTGTTGTCTAGGGCAGTGATGGCTAACCTTTTTTTCCTCAGGTGTCAAAAGTGTGCGTGCGTGCGCTATCGCACACATGTGCGTGCCCACACCCATAATGCAATGCCCCTCCCGCATGCCCCGCCCCCTGCACATGCGCACGCGACCCCCTCTCCTTTTGGCCTCACATCCCAAAACTGCGCCGGGGGGGGGGGGGGGAAGCCTCGCCTTCCAAAATGGCTGGGAGAAGAAAAAAAGCCTCACCTCCCAAAACAGCTGGGAGAAGAAAAAAAGCCTCCCAAAATGGCTGGGAGGGGGGAAAAAAGCCTCACCTCCCAAAACAGCTCTGGGAGGAGAATCTCGGGAGATCTGGGAAGGCAGGGGCAGCAGAAAGTGAGGAGAAAGGTAGCCCCCCCCCCACAAGCACGCTTGTCTCCTGCTTGCAGGGCAGAGACCCAAAAATCAGCTGGCCAGCGGGAAGCTCTGGAGCATGCGCAGTAGAGCTGAGCTGGGCGACAGCTCACGTGCCCACGCATGCCCACACGTGTGCCATAGGTCCGCCATCACGGGCCTAGGGCCTGAATTTTGATCATTACACCACAGGGAAGCCGCGACGGTCGTAAGTGCAGGGACTGATTGTAAATCACTGTTTTCAGCCCCATTGTAACTTGCAACCATCATTAAATGAATAGTTGTGAAGTATGGACTACCTGGAGCTGCTGCTTCTTTTCCCCATGATGTTGGGCACTCGTATCTGAAAACACCAACTGAAGACTGATTCATTCTGTCTTGCTTTCTCCCTCGCCTGAAACATGTATGGCCATCTGGTTCTGGAATATATTTGAAGCATTATATGTCTCCTCTTCCCCCTTTCCGAACCCTTCTTCTTTGCTGAAGGCTTCATGCTAAGTGTGCAAGCTTCCCTCAGACGGTTGGAATTTGCTTCTCACCTCTGTCCATAAGGCTTTTTTTTTTTAAGGGTGCTTTTAAAATGTAAAGGGTTTTAAAGGGTGCTTTTAAAATGTAACATTGGAAGGAACTAACGTTGGCTGTTAATAAAGATTCTAAAGCCTGTGGGTTTTTTGTTTTTTTTTAATGTCTCTGGGAAAACAATATGATGAGAATCATATTTGCATTTAAGTGTTTAGCCCAGCTGGCATATTTATTATTTGCTTTCTATAGCTGCCCGTGTGTGTGTGTGTGTGCATGTGTGTGTGTGTGTGTGTGTGAGAGAGAGAGAGAGAGAGAGGGAGGGAGGGAGGGAGGGAGGGAGGGAGGGAGAGAGAGAGAGCTGTGTCACTTGGGTTACAGATTAAATTTGAGTTTTCTTCTTTTATTATTATTATTTATTTATTTGTCGAGTACATATTAGATTATATATAAGTATAAGCATGAACTGAATACATAAAATGAATACAATTAAAGGGAACATTAGGACAGGGACGGTAGGCACCCTGGTGCTGCTCTTCTTCTTCTTCTTCTTCTTCTTCTTCTTCTTCTTCTTCTTCTTCTTCTTCTTCTTCTTCTTCTTCTTCTTCTTCTTCTTCTTCTTCTTCTTCTCCTCCTCCTCCTCCTCCTCCTCCTCCTCCTCCTCCTCCTCCTCCTCCTCCTCCTCCTCCTCCTCCCCCCTTCTCCCTTCTTTCTTTTTCATCTTCTACCACTTCAGATATCAAGAGAGATGCAAGGCTCTGGCTCTTGCTCTTCTGGTTAATTATTGTTGCAAGTTCTATAGATATGCCAAAATAAGAAAAATATGTTCCAATATTAACGACAGAATATGATTTTCAAATGTCTATAAGGTAAAAATTTTCTTCTTCCAATGTGGCTCTTCTGGGATGATTTTCTGACTTCCCAGTCTAACCTATGACCCTATTTATCCTGGTGGTTTCAAGTAGTAACTTGATTTTACCTTACACAGGGTTAGGGATCAGCCAAGATTTAACAGTAACAGAGTTGGAAGGGACCTTGGAGGTCATCTAGTCCAGTCCCCTGCTCACGCAGGAGACCTGTACTAGGGATTCGAACTGCTAAACTGCTAACCTTTCTGGTTGACAAGCTCAGTGTCTTAGCCACTGAGCCACCTAGTCAGGATAATATCCTGTAGATTCTGCTTGTCACTGCAGATGCATCTCTCTTTTTCCCCAAAAGTATCTAGACAGGCAGATTTATACATCTTTCTTCGACGTAACACAATTTTAAGGCAATATGGAGCGGAGAATTTCTCTTTCAAACCCTAGAGATTCATTCTCATGAATCAGGTAGGAAAATATGTAATCAGGCCTCTCAAACTGAGAGGCTTGCATTCCGTGTGCAATATCGCCACCTGGTGGTCTTCAAGTGCAACATATCAACTTGCTAGAACATATACAGGTGAAACTCGAAAAATTAGAATATCGTGCAAAAGTTCATTTATTTCAGTAATGCAACTTAAAAGGTGAAACTAATATATGAGATAGACTCATTATATGCAAAGCGAGATAGTTCAAGCCTTGATTTGTCATAATTTTGGTGATTATGGCTTACAGCTCATGAAAACCCCAAATTCACAATCTCAGAAAATTAGAATATTGTGAAAAGATTCAATATTCTAGGCTCAAAGTGTCCCACTCTAATCAGCTAATTAAGCCATAACACCTGCAAAGGGTTCCTGAGCCTTTAAATGGTCTCTCAGTCTGGTTCAGTAGGAATCACAATCATGGGAAAGACTGCTGACCTGACAGTTGTGCAGAAAACCATCATTGACACCCTCCATAAGGAGGGAAAGCCTCAAAAGATAATTGCAAAAAAAGTTGGATGTTCCCAAAGTGCTATATCTAAGCACATTAATAGAAAGTTATGTGGAAGGGAAAAGTGTGGAAGAAAAAGGTGCACAAGCAGCAGGGATGACCGCAGCCTGGAGAGGATTGTCAGGAAAAGGCCATTCAAAAGTGTTGGGGACTTTCACAAGGAGTGGAGTGAGGCTGGAGTCAGTGCATCAAGAGCCACCACACACAGACGGATCCTGGACATGGGCTTCAAATGTCGTATTTCTCTTGTCAAGCCGCTCCTGAACAACAAACATCAGAAGCATCTTATCTGGGCTAAAGACAAAAAGAACTGGTCTGTTGCTCAGTGGTCCAAAGTCCTCTTTTCTGATGAGAGCAACTTTTGCATCTCATTTGGAAACCAAGGACCCAGAGTCTGGAGGAAGAATGGAGAGGCACACAGTGCAAGATGCTTGAAGCCCAGTGTGAAGTTTCCACAGTCTGTGTTGATTTGGGGAGCCATGTCATCTGCTGGTGTTGGTCCACTGTGCTTCATTAAGTCCAGGGTCAACGCAGCCGTCTACCAGGAGATTTTGGAGCACTTCATGCTTCCTTCCGCAGACGAGCTTTATGGGGATGCTGACTTCATTTTCCAGCAGGACTTGGCACCTGCCCACACTGCCAAAAGTACCAAAACCCGGTTCAATGTCCATGGGATTACTGTGCTTGATTGGCCAGCAAACTCGCCTGATCTGAACCCCATAAAGAATCTATGGAGCATTGCCAAGAGAAAGATGAGAGACATGAGACTGAACAATGCAGAAGAGCTGAAGGCCACTATTGAAGCATCCTGGTCTTCCATAACACCTCAGCAGTGCCACAGGCTGATAGCATCCATGCCACGCCACATTGAGGCAGTAATTGATGCAAAAGGGGCCCAAACAAAGTACTGAGTACATATGCACGCTTATACTTTTCAGAGGTCCGATATTCTATGTACAATCCTTGATTTATTGATTTCATATAATATTCTAATTTTCTGAGATTGTGAATTTGGGGTTTTCATGAGCTGTAAGCCATAATCATCAAAATTATGACAAATCAAGGCTTGAACTATCTCGCTTTGCATGTAATGAGTCTGTCTCATATGTTAGTTTCACCTTTTAAGTTGCATTACTGAAATAAATGAACTTTTGCACGATATTCTAATTTTTCGAGTTTCACCTGTAACCTCAGCAATTTTGGCGTAATTCAGAGATGCTGGGCAGTGGACCTTTGCTCTTCAGAACTAAAGGCAGGGGATAGTGGAAAGTTTAGTTCAAAATAGAACAAGCACGGACTTTTCCCCAAGGTCTGTTTCAAGTAAAAAGCTTTTGTTGGACTGCACTAGCCACAGTCAGCGTAGCTAAAGTCACAGAAATTGGTGCCAGGAGTCCAGCAACAACTGAAGAGTCAGAAATTCCCCATCCCTGTTCTAATCAATGCAATTATGGCTTCAGACTCAGGATGGCCTTCCAATGTAAACTTGCATGAAATGGGGGATAACTGAAAGCCTGCAGCTTTGTTCTCCTTTCCAATAGATTAACAGAATAACAGAGTTGGAAGGGATCTTGGAGGTCTTCTAGTCCAACCCCATTCTGAAAAAGGAGACCCTATCATTGCAAACAAATGGCTGTCCATATTTTCCGGCGTATAAGATGACTTTTTAACACAGGAAAATCATCTCAAAAGTCAGGGGTCATCTTATACGCCGGGTACCCGAATCTGAGTTGCTGGCACTGACCGATGACGCTACGGGAGCGCCGACAACATTGAGGGGAAGCTGTGCCGATCTCGTCAAGGCTGCATGCCGCTGACCCAGCTGGTTGCTACGCAGAGCTTCCCCCACTGTCCCAGGCATCCAGGGGGATATTACCGACGCTCCGACTTCCCCAGCTGACCCCCAGTGATGGCGAGCCCCACCTGTCTGGGGAAGTTGGAGCGTCGGTAATATCCCCCTGGATGCCTGGGTGAAGCTCTGCGCAGCAACCAGCTGGTTCCAGCATTGAGTGGCATGCAGCCTTGACGAGATCGGCACAGCTTCCTGTCAATGTTGTCGGCGCTCCCGTAGCGTCATCAGTCAGCGCCAGCAACTCAGATTCGGGAAGCTGTGCCGATCTCGTCAAGGCTGCATGCCGCTCAATGCTGGAACCAGCTGGTTGCTGCGCAGAGCTTCACCCAGGCTTCCAGGGGGATATTACCGACGCTCCGACTTCCCCAGCTGACCCCCCGTGATGGCGAACCCCACCTGTCTGGGGAAGTCGGAGCATCAGCTTTGGAAGCCATATTAACACCAGAAGCTTCCCCATTGCCACCTTCTTGAGCTTGGGAAAGTAGGAGGGGGGAATTTAGTAGAGAGATTGTAATTATTTATTTATTTATTTATTTATTTGTTTGTTTGTTTGTTTGTTTGTTTGTTTGATTGATTTATATGCCACCCTTCTCCGGAGACTCGGGGCGGCTTACAATGTGTTACGCAATAGCCTTCATCCTTTTGTATATACCTGCTTAGTAGGGCTTTCGGCCCCCCATAAGTGGTGTTCTTTTTTTATACAAAGTCAGCTTATTGCCCCCACAATCTGGGTCCTCATTTTACCTACCTTGAAAGGATGGAAGGCTGAGTCAACCTTGAGCCTGGTGAGATTCGAACTTGCAGTAATTGCAGGCAGCTGGTGTTACTTAACAGCACGTTAGTCTGCTGCGCCACCAAGGCTCTTAGTTAGACATAATAGCATTCTTCCCTTCAGTCAAGGTCATGGTGTTCCTGCATCTGGAGGAGGAGGAGTTGCAATGGTGGCTCAAGTTGGGACAGATGGTGATTGGGCCATATGACAGACTGATGGGTGCAGGGGGCTGGATTTGGGGTTTTGATTTACTGAGGGAAAACCCGGAACTCTCAGATTCAGGTTTTCCCAGATGTGTCAGTATACCTACTCTAATAAATGGAAGATTTGAGATGATCTCAGAGTTTTTCATTGGAGTTGGGGTTGTTCTGGAACGCTGCCAGCAGGACTGCCTTCTTTTGTGAATGGTTAGCCTTAGAAAGCCACATTATCCACACTTTCTTTCAGTGCTGGAGGCAGGTTTAGGATAATCCTCACCTCCATCCCATCTCTCCTAACACAGTTCTTCCACTGCGAGCAAACAGGAGCAATGGGGCATTTGGGCAACAGGCTGAGCAACGAAGCCATTTTTTTCCAGGTTCAGCATCAGTTTCCAGGCCACAAGTCACAAGCTGTCTTATCTGCCATAAAAAGGCACCTGATGCACAATGATGTTATGCTACTTTACATCCTCAGACCACACTGGTAGCACCTGGCAACCGTTACCATATCAAATGCAACACAAAGGTGCATCCATGAGCTTGACTGAACCGCAATGGCCATGTTGCGACTCCAACCCCTGAGCCTGTCTTATCGGAGGGAGAAGACTCCGAAGGTGAAGGAGAGGAGTTGGCCAGGCCTCCCTCTCCAGGACCCTCCTCTCTGGCAATGCCTCAGGTGTCTCCCGAAGGAGAAGAGATTGGCCAGGAGCCAGGTATCTCCGAGCAGTCGCAGTCGGACAGTGACGGAGATAAGTCTTGGCTGGATCCATGCCAGCGTCGGAGAGACAAGCGCACAAAGCAGAAAAGGAGGCATGCCAGAGATTAAGCTGAGTCACTGGACCATACCCCACAGGGGATAAAAGAAGGTGTGGTGGCCATTCAGGCTCTTGTGACGGACAAAACTAAACAACTAGCGAGTCACATTGTATCTCTGAAACTACATTATCTGCCTGCCTTGGATTTAATACAGACTGGACTTGACAATTCTTTGACTTTGTGTATTTGTTTTGGTTTATCTGATGGAGGAGGAACACCTCCCTCTGTGAGTAAAGTTCTTGGCAAGCAGCTACTGGGTTGCTGCCAATCCTGTTATTGAAGGAATTTATTGTCTGCAAGTTTTATTTAACCCCTGGCTGACTGTTTGTGTGCGTGTGTGAGACGGGGACAGAACAGGCCAGCTCTGATGGGTGCTTTCACCATTACACCAAGCTGGCTCTCCAAAAGTTTATGGCTTGTAACAGTAATAGAGTTGGAAGGGACCTTGGAGGTCATCTAGTCCAACCCCCTGCTCACGCAGGAGACCTGTATTAAGGATTCGAACCGCCGAACTGCCGACCTTTCTGATCGACAAGCTCAGTGTCTTAGCCACTGAGCCAAACTGAGTCCAAACTGCAAGATGCTGCTGCTGCAGGAGCCCAGACAGAGCAACTAATCTTAGAAGTTTCCCTCCAACTGAAGTCAATGAAAGTTTCCTCTACAAAACCTGGGGCCAGCTTAAAAGTATGCCATTGTTCACTTGTGCTGAAGAACAAACCTCCCATAGACTGCTACCCTCTGGAGATCAATGGGGAAGCTTCAGTATCACATTCCACAAGGGAGCCATGTTGAAAAAAGGAGCATCTCCCTTCCCTTTGTGCTCTATTTCAGCCACTTGGACACTTTCCACAACACAACCATCGAATTCTAATGGGATAGCTTCATGTCCAATTAGGTAACAAATAGAGCCACAAAGATGATTAGGGTACCGGAGCCTAAAACATATGAAGAATGGTTGCAGGAACTGGGTATGTCTAGTTTAATGAAAAGAAGGACTAGGGGAGACATGATAGCAGTCTTCCAATATCCCGGGGGTTACCACAAAGAGGGAGTCAAGCTATTCTCCAAAGCACCCGAGGGTAGGACAAGAAGCAATGGGTGGAAACTCATCAAGGAGAGAAGCAACCTAGAACTAAGGAGAAATTTCATGGCAGTGAGAACAATTAATCAGTGGAACGACTTGCTTCAAGAAGTTGTGGGCACTTGAACTCTAGAGGTTTTTAAAGAAGAGTTTGGACAACCATATGTCTGAAATGGTATAGGGTTCCCTGCTTGAACAGGGGGTTGGACTAGAAGACCTCCAAGGTCCCTTCCAACTCTGCTATTCGGTTAGGTAGCAGCACTTGGCTGACCTCCAAAACTAAACACACACAGAGGAAATCCCATGGCTGTGGACTAGCCAAAGCAATTGGAAAAACATTCTGGAAGTGATGAACTGTTTCTACACTTATGCCAATAAAGTCACTGCAAATTCTAGGTTGACTTAGCATCGGGCAGCAACGAAATGGTTTTTTTTTTAAAGGAATCTTTTTAATAGCCCTTTTCAGCCTGCACCCCAAAACAAATTTAACATTTGTTAGGATATTAAGTTTAGTAGCTGGAATAGTGAAGTATGAAGTGGGCCAAAGCAGAGTTATAGTCGATTGGTTAGAGCAGGGGTCTCCAACCTTGGCAACTTTAAGCCTGGTGGACTTCAACACCCAGAATTCCCCAGCCAGGCAAAGCTGGCTGGGGAAGTTGAAGTCCTCCAGCAAAGCTGACTGGGGAATTCTGGGAGTTGAAGTCCTCCAGGCTTTAAGTTGTCAAGGTTGGAGACCCCTGGGTTAGAGTACTGTGCATGAGGCAATCTGCACTCTGATTGGTTGCTCTAAGTATAAAGGGGGAGTTTCCCTTTTCACCCGCTTTTTTTTCTGTGTTCTGTATGTTGTTTGATTTACCTCATGATGTTCTTGTGTTCCTGTCTTGTCTTTTGTAAATATGTTAAATAAATTTATTTATATAAAACTACAAATTTGTGTCAGTGCCTCTGGCAATACCTTGACAACATTCTTCAGTTAGGTGGCCTCTTTTGGTTTATGAATGAGCAAAAGAAATGTTAAGAACTGATCAATGTAACCAGGGGAGCAGGAGAAAAAAGCGAAGCAGAAAAAACAGAAAGGACACTTCATTTTTAATTGATTAAATAAAAGGAGTTTAATGTAACCATTAAAAAATACTCAGGTGCTTAGTACTGAAGACAGGGGTTTGGTGGAAAGAAAACAACCATCCCCTAAAATTAACTGGTTTGCCAAAAAAAAAAAAAAAAAAAAAAACACCTGGGAAATTATAGAATAAATTACATTTTCTATAGTTAGGAGGGGGGGGGGAAGGTGAAACAAAAGGTCCGGAGTTTTAATGAAGAGAGATTCCTGAGGAGATGAAAACAGAATGAAAACAAAAGTCAAGAGAACTCAGAAGGAAAACAAAACCATTTCGGGCAATTCAGAGGTCAGGATTCCAGACCTTGACAAAATTCGGCAGCTTTAGCAGATGGTCAGTCTCCAAGGAGCTGCAGACCCGAAGGGCAGGCACATGAGCCAGGTGGCGTTTTGAGAGGTAATCTGATGCATTGCCAGAGGTGAGAGGAACTCTTGCTTGAATCCTCTGGAACTGGAGTCAAGTGTCTAAATACAGGCATCCGGGGGTGTCTGCAGCATATAGCAATAGCACTTAGACTAATATACCACTTCATAGTGCTTTTACAGCCCACTCTAAGCGGTTTACAGAGTCAGCCTATTGCCCCCAACAATCGGGGTCTTCATTTTACCAACCTTGGAAGGATGGAAGGTTGAGCCAACCTTGAGCCAGTGAGATTTGAACTGCCGAACCGCAGCTATCAGCCAGCTGAAGTAACCTGCAGTGCTGCACTCTAACCACTGCGCCACCTCGGCTCTTATATACCGCTTTACAGTTCTTTTATAGCCTTCTCTAAGCGGAGACAGCATATCTGCTCCCAACAATTTGGGTTCCTCATTTTACCCACCTCGGAAGGACGAAAGGCTGAGTCAACCTTGAACCTGGTGATATTCAAGCTGCCAAATTGCAGGCAGCCGGCAGTCAGCAGAAATAGCCTGCATTACTGCACTCTAACCACTGCGCCACCTCAGCTCTATATGGTCAAAAGCCCAAGGTGGTGGCTGCAACAGTCAAGTCTCCAGCCACCTAAAGGAGGGGTGTCCAAGCATGGCTGTCTGGGGAAATCTGGGAATTGAAGTCCATAGGGCTTAAGTTTCCAAAGGTGGACCTGTGCCCTAAATGCAAAGGGTACTTTTGAGTCTGTCCAGCATTGGATCCACACTGGAGTCCCAGGTATAAAGGTAGTCCTTGGCTTTGTTTAGTGGCCATTCGAAGTTACAACGGAAACAAGGGACCTGCAACCAGTTCTCCTGCTTATAACTGCTGCAGCATCCCCACAGTCATGCAATCAAAATTCAGGTGTTAGGCATCTGGCACCTATTTACAATGGTCACAGCATCCCAGGGGTCATGTGACTGTCATTTGTGACCTCCCCCGCTGCCTTCTGGCAAGCGAAGTCAATGGGGGAAGCTGGATTTGCTTAACAACCATGTGATTCCCTTAACAATGGCAGTGATTTGCTTAACAACCATGGCTAAAAAAAGTCATAAAATCAGGCACGACTCACTTAACCATCTTGCGAGGCAATGGAAATTCTTGTCCGAATTGCGGTTGTAAATTGAGGACTAGCTGTAGTGGCTGGGTAATTTTGTCGCTCTGACTAAATAAGTTTCTTTTAAATAAATATAATAACCTAACTGATACTAAGGAATGAACAGTGTTCTGTATTTGATAGTTAGCAGTGTGTGATTTATAAACCCATTCTAAAAGGTCTTTACTTTTGGGAAAAAAACACAACTAAAACTCATGTTTTAAGTGCTGGTTTACAAAATCTGGTTTCTTTTAACAAGGGCTGGTAACTCAGGAATTCTGGGAGTTGAAGTCCACAGGTCGTAAAGTTGTCATAAGTGCCATTCCCTGAATTAGAGGACTCTGGATGACGTCTAGGTTTTCAAGTGGCGCCTATTTTTTCGGGATAGTGACAAAAAGATTAGGAATTATCAAACAAGTAATAATTACATTGCTAAGGCTACTAGACTGAGTCTGCCTGTACGGCAAGGCAAATTCTGGTTTAGCAGTGTGGAAGATTGCAACCGATGGGACAGTTCATCAGAGGACACTGTGCTGATGATCAAATTGCTGTTCACCAGTCCCCTTCCACCCCCACCCACCCTTTACGCCAACCCCCATTGTGGAAGCTAGCCAGGCAACATTTTCATTAGAAAAACACCAGACACAGAGGTCCAATCAGAGCTGGTAAAGTGGGGCAAAAGCCCCAATTTGTAGCATAGAGAGATCTTCCTCCTGCACACCCGGGAGTGGGGGTGCAGCTGAACAATAAGGCTTAAAATGATTTATACAGAAGCACCCTATATTGTGCATTAAGAGAAGCAACTGTCCTCTGGGCTGCTGTTTTCAGAGCCATGCCACACCTCCCACCAGTAAACGTCACTCCAAAGCCTGATTTTTCCCTTCCCCCTCCCCAAATTCTGGGCAAAAGGTCTCTTGAGAAGTTTTAGGTTACATGCACACCTCTTTCCTGTGCCAAATTCAACATTCTCAACTGTTTTAAACACTTTAAAGGTATACCATCGAACAGTCTGTTCACACATTTACCAATCTCCCAGTAAAAATAAGCTTCCAAGCAAAGCTCTGTATTTGTTTGCACACAATACTAACAAATTATGTGTGCTGCACTAAACACAAAAACAGCTGGTTAAAAAAAGTTTCAGATTGCCGTCATAATAATTTACATCCCAGTAACTGAAGGTGTCAATTATAGGGACGCAAAATGAATACGTAATCATTTTTAATCTATTTGTACTAAATACTAGTAGTCCTTGACTTACAACCATTCATTTAACGACTGTTCAAAAATTACAAAAGCACTGAAAAAGGGGCTTCGATCAGTTCTCACATCACAGCATTCCCACGGTCTTGTCAACAAATTTTGGGCACCTGGCATATATTTACAGCAGCTGCAGTGTCCTTGGATACACCATAAGCAACCTTCCTAGCCAGCTTCCAACAAGCAAAGAATGGGGGAAGCTGGATTTGCTTAATGATGGCATGATTCACTGAACAACTGCAGTGATCTGCTAAACAACCACGGCCAAAAAGGTCATAAAGTAGGCATGACTCTCTTAACAACTGCCTTGTTTAGAAATGGAAATTCTGGTCCCAATTGTGGTCGTAAGTCAAGAACTATCTGTATGTATATGATACACATTCTAAGTCAGCATCCAAGTTTAGAGTGTCCAGAAAAGGTACGGATTCAGAAGTTTCTGAATACAGCCCATGGTGTGATTATTAGGGGACTGAAAGTTCCACGGAAGGAAAAACACACAAGGGATGGCGGAGGACTAGCAGAAGAATCCTTGTGTCAGTATGGACAGACCAGGATGCTTGACGCTCTTCCTTGAACTCATATTGTCAGAAATGAGGTTACTGTAGGGCACCATTTCCCAACCTTGACAATGTTAAGACATTTGAACTTCAACTCCCAGAATTCCCCAGCAAGCATACCGTGGCAGTGCAGTGGTTAGAAAGCAGTATTGCAGGCTAATTCTGCCCACAACATAGAGTTCAATCCTGATTGGCTCAAGGTTAACTCAGCCTTCCATCCTTCCAAGGTGGGTAAAATGAGGACCCAAATTGTTGGGGGCAATAGGCTGACTCTGTAAACCGCTTAGAGAGGGCTGTAAAACACTATGAAGCGGTGTAAAAGTCTAAGTGCTATTGCTATTGCTATCTTAAAATTAGCAAAGTTGGGAAACACTGCTATAAAGTGACTGTTTGAAAACTGAAGTATTGTCAATTCCACAGAATGAGACGGTGCTACCGGGCAAATCTTCTCACCGTTCCAAGAAGCTTTCTTTCAAATCAAGTCACTCCAAGCAGTGAAGCTTGAAAAATCCCATTCCCTTAGCAAACAGATGATAAAAAGAAAATGTAATTTTAAGAAAGGAAGAATGAGGGAGAGAAATTTCCAGTAAGGGTAACCATCTCTTTAAAAAAAAAAAAAAGATATGGTCCCCTAAAAGGAGGTTTTTAATTGTAACAATCCACCTTTCCTTCCATTTAAATGTTAAGCCATTTCACATCTTAAAGAAAAAAAATATCCAGGTCACCTATTCTTATCATTTCAAAGAGAGATAGCCTTTATACAATGTGCATATCTGCACCCATCTAATAGATTATATAAATTTCACAGCTACACTTTATTAGAACTAAAAACAGCAGCCTTTTGTTCCTCAAACTGCATTGTTGCTGTTTTGTTTTTTTTTAAGAAAAGGGGGCAAAAGGCCCCTTGCACAGTTTGCCATCTTACAAAGTGTTCCAAGGAAGAAGACTGCTTGCAAATCTAAAAAACAAAAACAAATGTAGACCCTATGCCATGACCCCACCTTTGCTAGAGTGGGGATCGGGGAGTGGGAAAAGCACAGAAGCCATCACATTTGGATGAAAAAAAAATATTAAATAAAATAAATTATTAAATGAAGGAGTTGGCTGACTTACCACACCCAAGGGTGCTTGGAATTTGAATGCAAGTGTAAGAGGCTGGTGTGTGCAAACAATTTTAAGAGCAACTTTAGCAACCCGAAAAGGGCTACAGATGAGGTTCACATAAGACTGTCTCAGAATACGGCCACGCATTCAAACCCCAGCATCCCTTTGTCTTGCAACCAGATTACCACTGGGTTTAGCAAGCCGACAAGCACAAGGCAGCTCTCACTGAGAGTTACTATAAAAGCAGGATCAATTAGTTTAAAAAGAGAGAGAGAGAGAGGGAGAGGGAGAGAGAGAGAGAGATTCAAACAAGAATGATTTTACAGCAAAGAAGAACCGGTTTCATTTTAAACCAGACCATTTTTAGCCAAAGTTGCTTATTTTTTTGTGGCCAGTTCAGTTTTATCAGGCAATTCCATTGTCCAAGATTATAGAGTGGCCGAGTCTCCATTCTGCCATACAAGTTGCTTCCTGCTGCTTCATCCCCAAAGTCTCCCTGTTTAGAGTGAAGTTGAACACTGCTCGTTTTAAAAGGAAAAAAAAAACAACAACCCCACAGTCTTTAATCTTTTGAATGTATATTATACCCTAATCCCATCTAGGTAAAAAGTGCAGCATCGTTTTCTACAGAGCCGGCAAGGGCCCACCGTCAGGTAAGCATTTCGGAAGGGAGAGCCCAGGGGAAATTCCTGGAGAACTACTCTGCTGAAGAAATCATGGGCACTTCTGCCCAGAAGCAGCTGAAGCAAAAGAGGCCTCCACCAGGCAAAAGATGGTGCCAGCAAGTCTTCCCTCCCTTCTCCAAGCAAGCAGAAATGCCAAAATCCTAATCTCGAGCCAGAGTCTCATCCCTCCCCAGCAGAGCAGAAAAGGTTAGAAAAGGATATGTACCGTATTATTTTTCTAAGGTACAAAAGGATATTTGAGCAACATCTCACTTTGAGGCACTGGGAAAGATAGCTACGGTAGGGCTATTGGGGATGGGGTGAGGGGAAGAGGCCAGTTCCTACGGCACATTAAGCCAGCAGGCCAGAAGAGAAGAGAAGCTCTACATTTCAGATCGATGGGTGGCTACGGAAGTCAGGAAAGGCAAAATCCAAAGAGATCTGGTCTTTCTTTAAAAAAAAAACACACACCATCAACAGATTTGGCATGAGGTGTCAATTAAAGGAAATTTTCCCGCCTCTCTTTTCATCCCCAAGCATTCCTTATGAAGAGCAGAACTCTACCCTATAAATTGGAGGAATCTGTTTTAAGCAGTGAAGAAAATAAAATTTTCCAAGCTTCCGGGTAAATGTACAATACATCTTCCTGTAAAGGGAACAGCACTTCCTGCGAGGGTCCTACATTTTGAACCGAAAGCACTGCTACAAGTTGAGTGGAACCATCAAATTGTCCTTCTGAAAACACAAAGGCCTTGCAAAATTGAACTGGAGCACATCAGACAACTGGAGCAATTGCCTAACTGGCAGATCCTCTCAATCCGCTTAACGATCTTTGCAGGACCTGAACACCGATGGGGACCCCGAGAAGTTAGCGAGAACTAGTTTGGCTGGAATCAAAAGAGAAGCAAAGGAGGATCTCCCAAAATGTATCTCCACAGAGTGCCAGGAATCCATTTCTGTTCTCAATCCTCTACATGGACGCTGCCAGCTGGGATTCTGTAAGAACAGGAGAAAAGTTTTTGGAAGTGCAACCATGAGGAAAGTAAAGAGGCAGGGACTTTGGCCCGAGTTCAATGTTCGTTGTGACAGTTGATGTTGCTCTCAGATTGTTCTAAGACATTGAGCATTTCCTCTATGATGGCCTGGAGTGCACGGCCCAGCTGCTCTGCGCTGTATGGTTTTCCCAAGGGAGGCACGTGGACAAATGCAGATCGCCCATGGCTCTGGTACAGGGAAGTGTAGTATGTGAAGTCACACAGATACCTACAAGAAGAACAATGAGATTCTTCAGCCAGGGAAGGGGGAGCAAATTTTATAAGCCCTTGCATTTGAAAGCCTACAAAGATACAGTCAAATGAATTATGGCATTTCATTCCTCTGCTCTTCAACAGAAGTGAGTACCTGTAGTTCAGGAATTGAATGGTGGAGTTCTTAGTGCTCTCTAAGCTTGTCTGTTTGCTTGAAATTGTTTCATTACCCAACTAGGCAATGTAAGCAATCCAAGTGCATCAATGAACCCCAACTAGCAGGCAGAATTCATGACCAAAACTCCTTTATTAAATTTTTATGCCGGCCATCTCCTCTATAAAGTGACTCCTTAATCTCACAACACATGGACAGACATAACCACAGTTTCAACTGGGAAATTATTGGCATTTTAGATCAAGCCAACTCCAAAAATGCTAGGGAATTCCTGGAAGCTTGGCATTCAGACAAATCAGCCATCAATATATATATAGAGGATATATATATATCTATATATAGGATATATAGAACTAAACCACATTTAC
The DNA here is from genome assembly GCF_029215685.1 of Pituophis catenifer annectens. Lineage (NCBI taxonomy): Eukaryota > Metazoa > Chordata > Lepidosauria > Squamata > Colubridae > Pituophis > Pituophis catenifer. Next base: position 332,289,157 of record NW_027256881.1, on the reverse strand, counting down.
ACATCATTTAAAATAAAATCTAGGAAAGATACAAAAGGACTACAGGGTAGTCCTTGACTTACAACCACAATTGAGCCCAAAATTTATGCTGATAAGCAATGCGGCTGTTAAGTGAGTTGTGCCTCCTTTTACAACCTTTTTACCAGTTGTTAAGCGAATCACCGCAGTTAACTGAATGATGTGGTCATTAAGTAAATCTGGCTTCCCCTATTAACTTTGCTCGTCAGAAGGTCACAAAAGGTGATCGCGTTACCTCGGGATACTGCAACCATCATAAATACCTGCCAGTTGCCAAGCACCCGAATTCCGATCATGTGACCATGGGGATGCTGCAACGATCGTTAAGTGTGGAAAACGGTCGTAAATCACTTTTTTTCAGTGCAGTTGTGACTTCAAACGGTCACTAAGTGAATGGTTGTAAGTCGAGGACTGCCTGTACCTCAAACCATCTCTCTCCGCCCCCACTCTTTTCCATCCCCTTGCCCTCTCTTCTCTGCTTCATACCGCCCAGCATCCTCTGATATCGTGACTGTGACATCCAGTCCCAATGCAGAGACTCTCTTGCACACGGCGTCCATGTCGATGATCGAATCAATGCATTCTGGGCCCCCTTCAATGCAGCATTCGGAACCTGGGCAGAAGTGGCAGTTGTCTAAACCCCGGTATCCCACGTTGTGGCCGCACTTTTCCAACGTCACTGTTGTGGCCATGCCAGACAGTCCCACGTGAACTATAAGCTGTTTTGAAAACAAGTCAAAAGCTATCTGTTGCAGAAGTGGAAAAGCAGGTTCATGAAACTGGCACAGCTGAGAGCCAAACTAACGACCTGAGGTCAACATGCCCTTAAATCTTTTCCAAATAACCCCTGGAGTGTACATTCCTCCCATCTGGAAGAAGGAAATGCATATAACCATAGTGCATGTCCTTACAGAGACAGATTCTGGTTAAAAAAGGAACAAAACTCAACCTTCCTCTACCACCAAGAAAATACAGCCACTCTATATAAGTGTGCCATGATCTTTGCAGTATTTGTTGACTCTTTCTTTCTTTCTTTCTTTCTTTCTTTCTTTCTTTCTTTCTTTCTTTCTTTCTTTCTTTCTTTCTCTCTTTTTCTTTCTTTCCTTTCTTTCTTTCTTTTTCTCTTCCTTTCCTTTCCTTTCGTTTCCTTTTTAAAAAGTGGGATAACCATGGGCCTAAGCCATTAAAACAAATTACCCCCCCCCCCCAGCCTTTAAAGATCTCTGGGAAATGCAATCATAATATATCCCAAAGGTGCTTTTTCAGGAGGCAACTGGACTTTCTTGTTTTTTCTTTGAAGAGGTTTCGCTTCTCATCCAAGAAGCTTCTTCAGCTCTGGCAGGATAGTGGGGAATGGAAGGATCCTGTCAGAGCTGAAGAAGCTTCTTGGATGAGAAGCGAAATATCTTCAAAGGAATAAACAAGAAAGTCTAATTGCCTCCTGAAAAAGCACCTTTGGGACAACCATGACCTGGATGACTGATAATCTCTACAGACAATCATAACATACTTGGGTTTTGTTTTTGTTTTTTTTTTCCTTTTTGGGGTTGTATTTGAATCTAAAGTCCATTCAAAATGCTACTATTACCCCTTGAAGCCCTAACTAGCTTGTGACCAGATGACTTTAAGGTTCGCCTTTCTTATATAGAGACCCAGAACCTAAAATTATGCTCAGACAATTTTGCTAGAAAAGATTACCTTGGTTGCCAGATTATTCCCTTTGAATGCTAGCTACCTCATTTATCTGTTTATTTGATTTCTCCAAGGGTTCTAAATTTAAACATACTTATCTATTGTTCTGTTCAACGTTGCTGCTATTGGTTTTACAGTGTATTCAGGTTTAGGATGGTTCAATGTTTTGCTCTAGCTAAAGTTTACAAACTTTGCTGTTTTACGAGGTGGTATGCAAACAAGGTACAGCACAAACAAGCCAATAAAGTCATATGCGGACTGCTGCTTGGATGCTGGAAATACTGCAAAAGAGACCTGCTGGATCAGATCGTGGATCTATGTAGTTGAGCAGCTGGTAGACCCACAGGCTAAATCAGACCCAGAAGTTAAAAAGTAAGGCGGAACAGAACTTGCCTCCTATCATTCCTGGTCCCAGCTCTGAGACAAACTCAGACTGGTGGTTTATTTTAGATACAACGGCTAATGACACCCAGCAAATCCACCTTCTATTGTTTTTGGCCCCATTCCTCTTAAAAATGATCAAATCCAAGTTTTTACTTGGAGTTGGGAACTTTCTGGAACACTGACAGCCTGTTTTCTAAAACATACACAGCACGGGTAGAACAAATCCAAGAAACGGTAGTGGTGGTAGAGTCTAGCTCTGCTCACTGAAATGCTTAATTCTTGCCAAGTTAAAAAAAAAAAAAAATGCTGCCCTCCGTCACCAAAAGTTAGTTCCTTTCTAGCAGGAGTGAAATGATGCCAGTTCGGACCGGATTGCCCAATCCGGTAGTGATGGCGGTGGGTGGTTCGGAGAACCGGTAGCAAAAATCCCTGCCCTTCCCCATGCCCAGCTGAGCCACGCAATCATCAGAGGATTTTTTTTTATTCACCTCTTCAGCTGAAAAAATGCTTTTAAAAGTTTTTTAAAAAGCCTCCGATGATCGCGCGGCTCAGCTTGGATCATCAGAGGCTTTTAAAAGAAAAAAAAAGCCCCTGACGATCAGGCAACTCAGCTGGGATCGTTGGGGCTTTTAAAAGCATTTTTTTTTACAACCTCTTCGGCCGAAAGAAAAAATGGTTTTAAAAGTAAAAAAAAAAAAAAAAAAAAAGTTGGCCATGCCCACCCAGTCACATTAACCCCGCCCCACCAAGCCACACCCACAGAACCGGTAGTAACAAATTTTACATTTCACCACTGCTTTCTAGTCTTCTCCCAATGCATTGCCAGAATGGGAGGGAGAAAGCAGAATGTGCCCACCCTGGAGGAATGAGTCGGACAAACAGGAAACCTGCCCCCATCGTCTGCCAAGTGGGTGAGAGGCCACAGCCGCCCCTCCACTCAGGGTTCTCCCTCGTCCCCCATGATTGTCCTTCGCCTCAAAAATCAGGGTTTTGCAAACTGAGCCAGTTTCCTGACACCGATCTTCCTCAACCTCACCGCCGCTGTCACGTCCTTTCACTCACTTGTGGGCTGTGTTTCTTCCATAAGGCGGGAATGAGCCTCTGCACAGCCTGATACTCAACAGGAATCTCGTAGACATGTAGATCCACATCCTCTCCGAGGCCCATTTTCTCCAATTCCTGAAAAAAAGGGGAAAAAAAGAGGTTTCAAAATAGTTTGTCACCTAGAAGGATCTCAGAAATGTGTGTTTTCTCTGTAGCTGCCCAGGCCCTTTGGAACAGTCTCTCACCTGAGATTGGGGGGAGGGGGGGGGAAAGGATGCGTAGAGGCTGTGAAAACCTGGGATTCCCCCCAAGCATTGGGCTAGGATGGGATTGAATCAGGGGGTTAAAATGATGTATTTTTATGTTGCTGTTTTTAATTGGTCGCTGTGAGCCACATATGATCGTTCTGTAAGAGACGTGGCCATACACATTCTTTAAATAAACAAGGGATTTCCACTTAAGTCCAACCATAGTTATTTGGGTACATGGGCTAAAAGGAACTCATAATATTCAGTGGCAGTCTACTTCTAATTATCAAATGCTGAGCCAGGAGGACTGTTTTATGCTGATTATGCCCTTGCTGGTCTCAGCAGGTGGCACCACCTAAATAGGGTTCAGCCCAATTAGGATTTGGCTAGAGATGCCCAGGAAAGATCAGAGCTATAATTAGAACCGGGAAGTCAAAGAAGCAGGTCTCACTAAAAGGAGAACTATCTTTTTCTTTTACAAAGAAGGGCCATTCTATGAAGTTACTAGGATTTACATTCAACTCAAGGGAGGCTGTAATTTTTTACTTATCCCATAAGTAAAACAGTAGCAAAAAAAAAAAAAAATTATAGCAGCGTTAACTGCAGCAAGAAGTATCTGAAATAAGGATGATCCTCCCTCCTTTTCCTCCCGTTAAAGCAGGTTTTCTCAAACTTGGCAACTTTAAGCTGTTTGGACCTTCAACTCCCAGAATTCCCCAGCAGGCAATGATGGTTGGGGAATTCTGGGAGTTGAAATGCATATAGCTTAAAGTTGTTGCCAAAGTTCGGGAAACAGCGCATTAAAGAAATGTTTCTTAATTAATCAGGCAGATGGTGACTAATTAACAAGGAAATCCAAAGAAGCTGCAGACAAGTAAATAGCTGTTTTGGAAAGGAAGGGCTACTTTGGGATGGTGGACATCTGGCTTCTGATATGGATAAGGTTTAAAATCAAGACACCTGGAGGATACCTGACAGTGAAAGTGAGGTTACTGTCCAGTAAGGAATATCTCTACTGCCTTTGATGTTGTAACCCCCGTCATGAATTTTGAAAGCAAAATCAGAAATGAGGTGATAAGCCAAGGGAAATCATCAAAACCATAAAAAAGCGAAAGTTAGAATATTTTGGACATGTGATGCAACACCCAGAAAAATACGGCATCCTTCACTTAATCCTCCAAGGAAAGATTGAAGGCAAACGAGGTCCAGGCAGAAGAAGAAGATCATGGCTTCAAAATCTAAGGGACTGGTTTGGACAAAACTCAACACCACTTTTTCGTGCGGCTGTTGATAAAAATAGGATCACCAACGTCCGATGACGGATATAGCACAAGAAGAAGAAGAAGGTGCTCTAGAGATGGCCATAAAGATCCTCTGTTATGGGATAGATAGATAGATAGATAGATAGATAGATAGATAGATAGATAGATAGAGATAGATAGATAGATAGACAGCAGGCAGACACAGAGAGAGACAGAGAGAGACAGACAGACAGACAGACAGAGATAGATGTGGATAGGTAGGCAGGTGGATGGATGGATGGACAGAGATAGATAGACAGACAGACATACAGATGTGGGTAGGCAGGTGGATGGATGGACAGAAAGGGATAGATGATAGGTAGGTAAGTAGACAGACAGATAGGTGTGGGTGGGAAGGTAGGTGGATGGATGGATAGAAAAAGGTAGGTTGGTAGGTACCGTGTTTCCCCCAAAATAAGACCCTTATTTTTTTTTTGAACCCCAAAATAAGTGCTTGGCCTTATTTTTGGGGAGGTCTTATTATTTTGGGGTGCGTGGAACAAGATGGGGCTTACCTGATTTCCAGCTCTGCGTTTAAATATTTTCGGGGAGGGTTTATTTTCAGGGAGAGGCTTATTTTAGTGCATGCGCTCAAAAGCCCGATTGGGCTTATTATCAGGGGATGTCTTATTTTTGGGGAAACCGGGTAGGTAGGTAGGTAGGTAGGTAGGTAGGTAGGTAGGTAGGTAGGTAGATAGATAGATAGATAGATAGATAGATAGATAGATAGATAGATAGATAGATAAATAGATAGATAGATTTATAGACAGACAGACAGACAGACAGACACAGATGGACGGACGGACACAAACAGAAAGATCTCCAGGACTACTTTAAGGAACCTCCTGGTGCTTTTGCCCTGTAAGATGCAGGCTCCTGAAATAATAAGTGAAACCCTGGGCCACAGTTTATTTTCTGCATGACCCAGTCAAGCCTCAGAAGACTTGGCCTATGGTCTGAGCCAGAACGGGAAGCTCTCCAGTCTCAATGCTGCAGCCCACAAATCAAACTGGATCATATTGCTCAGCAACAAAACTGCTCACTTGCTCCCCCCCCCCCGCCCGTCTTACTAAGGTGAATAGCAAAATGCAACGATCATTCGACAAGCCCTTCAGATTATCCTGTCACCAGCCGAGAACGCTGGGAAGCTAAAACAAACAAATAAGTAAGTCAAAAGTACAGCCCTCCCCAGCCACGAAAACATTGCCAATCAAAGAGGCACAAATTACAAGCCTGTCTCAGGATCTATCCTGATACGGGACGCAAGGACAACGCTTAGCTCTTAAAACTGGAGGCCACATTTATAGCTAGAGACTTCGGGCTGGGTGATTAAGAAAAGAGATTTTACAGTTTGGAGGACAAGTAGGGGAATTAAATGAGAATGCAGTTTGGGGGCAGTGGAAAGGGTTAAAGTTCCCCTTCTCTTGCAAAAAAAAAAAAAGCCTAATCTAATGAGCTCTGAATCTTCTATTGATTTTGGAGGAAAAGAAAATCACTAATTCTGGAGGCATCTGGTTGACAAGAGCTGAAAGAGAATACGTAGCCTGGGGGACCACTTTGGTATATTAGCAGCCATTAACCATGAAAGCTAGAGGGAAGCTATATTCAGAGGCAGTCTACCTTAGCAGAGCAGAGCAAGGAATGCTGTTGCTGCTGCTTATGGGCTTCAGAGTTGGTGAAAAGTCTCATTTTTAATTCTATGAGCAAGGGAATACTGTTTATTTCTTGTCACAATAAGAACTGCAAGTTCAAGAAAATGGAAGACCTTTGCAGCACTTTTTGTGGCTGTTGCACTAAAACCCATCAGCTTTCGTCTTGGTTGCTACAGGTAGTCCTCTATTTATGACCAGTGAAAATGGAACTTACCACCCAGTTTCGAAATTCTGATGCCTGTTGTCCCCCACCCCACCCCGTGGTCATGTGACCATGTTTTCGGTGCTTGGCAACCAGCCCACATTTATGGCCGTTTGCAGCATGCAAACGAGGTGGTCGTGCAATCATGATTTACGACATTTGCCAGAAATTGGTCTTTACTTCCAGCTTCTGGCAAACCCCCCCCCCCCATCCTCCCATAGTGAATAATGGGTTTGTATAATGACTGCAGAGTTTGCTTTATGACTGCTGCATTCACTTAACAAACACCACAAAAAAAGTTAGTAAAATTGGGCCGCGGTCATGTGACCTGCTTTACAATTACGATCGTAAGGACTATTTGTACCAGAGACGAACAGGGCTCTTCTGCTGCAATGTAACTTCCAGAATGTATTGATTTTGATTATCTCACCACAATCAAATACAACTCTCAGGGGTTGGAACTAACTAAGCTAAAAGAGTATAAATCTTAGAACTAGCTGGGAATTCTAGTCCAGCATATCGGAATGTCTTCAGGCTAGAAAAGGCAGTTCTGGCACTGTGGGTTAAGCCAACTTTCGGGTATTAAGGTAAACCCCTCCTTCCTTTGCGGTCAGATCATTTCAGCGCCCCCCTCCCCATTTTATGAAAAGTTCTGTTTTTTCCCCCTTACACTTTTATTTCAAAATGTTTAAGATTTTATTTATATTTCGAATTTACATGGCTGCCCATTTTACAAGAAGTGACTCTGGGCAGTCACTTCAAAGAAATAAAACATACATGTCAAAAAAGTCAGTATTAAAGAGTTTTAAAAGCGTGAGGCACGCAACAGTTTAGATTAGCAAGGGAAGCCACCTCAAAATCTCATCAGTTTCCTGGGGCCCCCCAGGCCTGGGACAAAGCTAGGACTTCCAGAACATTAACAGAGATGGAGTGGCTTCACTTCAGGGAGGAGAATGTTTCTTAAGGCAGGTGCAACAGCAGAAAAGGCCTAGCACCTCCGGGCTTTAGAGTAATTCCCTGAGACATGGGACCCACAGCAAGCCTCTTTGCTGCATGCTGGATCTGATGGGACAGGAAGATGTAATCAGAGAGAAGCAGTTCCTCAGATCAGGGGTCCCCAACCCCTGGGCCGCGGCCCACTACCAGGCCATGGTCTATTTGGAACTGGGCCCTGCAAGCGGCGGGATGGCACACACATTGCGTACGTCGAGCTCCGTGTATGCATGCTAGCCCGCCGCTCACATGGCCCAGTTTCCTTCTCCTCCCTGCACCAGGCCACCAAGCTGCAAAGTTTAGAGACCGCTGCCTCAGATAACTTATATTTTGTTATGTTTAAGGTAAAGGTTTCTCCTGCCCAGGGGGTGTGCTCATCTATGTTTCTTAGTTGAGAGAGCCAGCATTGTCAGAAGACACTTCCGTGATCATGTAGCCAGCATGATGATATATCGAAAGGCATGGAACACTGTTACCCTTCCACTGCAGTGGTACCTATTTTTCTACTCACATTTGCATGCTTTTGGACTACTAGATGGGCAGAAGCTGGGGCAAATAACGGGAGCTCAGCCCATCTTGCGGCGCTCAGCTCTCCAACGCGGACTGTCAGCTTTCCAAGCTGACAAGCTCAGCGTCTTTAACTGTTGAGCCATTGTGCCTCTATCTAGTTATGTTTACTAGAACATAGATAACTCAAATAACCTATACCTGTGATGGCGAACCTGTGGCACAGGTGGCACGCATAGCCATATCAGTGGGCACGTGAGCTCAGCTCCGGCACGTATGCACGCGCCGGCCAGCTGATTTTCGGGCTTTCCGGTCCCACTGGAAGCTGGCAAACGGGCCGTTTTCAGCCTCCGGAGGACCTCCGGGGGTGTAGGGAAGGCCGTTTTCGCCCTCCCCAGACGGGCTTACTGGGCCATCGCATGCCAGGAATGGGGGGGTTTTGCGCACGCATGTGCGGGGCGCATGGAATTATGGATGTGGACACGCGTGACCCCCCCGCCCTCCCCTCCTGACACGCAATGGAAAAACGGTTAGCCATCACTGACCTATACTGTCCCAGATCTGGGAAAGGTTTATTAAAGAACATGTAAGTCATCTTCCTCAAGAGGAAGTGCCCTGTGAGACTACAACTCCCAGATTCCTCAGCTATGACGGGTTGGAGAACATGGATGTCTCTCCCGCATGATGTCTCTCCCACTGGCCTTCTACTTTTCACTTCTACAGTCTTGGATTCTGTATGCACACAAGTTTTTCAGATCCAGCACCTGTTGTTGCATCTGGTATTTCCATAAATGGATAATGGAGAAGGAAGGTGGAAGACCAGCCGAAGTAAGACTCATCAACATCTTCGCAGATGGCCAATTCCTGACAAAGCCTCAACTTTCTTTTTCTGGCAGCTGGAAGTATCCAGGATAACTAGCGTGGCTGCATCACGAGCAGCTTAGCAGTATCTAATGCAAAACACTTGTCTAGTCAGCTCAATGGGAAGCAACCTACAACCCACTTTTTCCTGTCTCCAGACTGCGAAAGCAATGCTCTGCCTGAACTTTCGACAAGATTTAAAATGCATCATGAAAGACTGTGCAGGCAGGGCAGGAAGCAAAGAAATTCCAAAACATTTTGAGCTATTTTCACATCCACTGAACCACTCTAAACCTCGCACCTCACTGAGCTCTCCACAGATTTCCCTGGGAATGGAAGTAAATATACCACACGATTCACTTATATTTTTAATAAGGGTGTCAAGTTAAAACCAGAAACCATTTCAAGAAAGGGAAACAACATGTAAATATAAAAATGGAGTGATTGAGAATGAGAAACTATCGACCCAGAACTGCCAGTCCTGATGAATTAAGGATTAAAAAAAACCCAACTCATTCTGCAATATCTGGTCAATGATGCAAGGCAGCCTTCCTCTCACGCCTCTGGCAATCTGGAGTTGCTTGGACTACAACTGCCAGAATTCTGTTTGTTATCTTTGTTGCAAAGCAGTAGTGAAATCCAATTTTTTTTGCTACCGGTTCTGTGGACGTGACTTGGTGGGCGTGGCAGGGGAAGGATACTGCAAAATCCCCATTCCCACCCCACTCTGGGGCTAGCTAGAGGTGGTATTTGCCGGTTCTCTGAACTACTCAAAATTTCCGCTACCGGTTCTCTGAACTGCTCAAAATTTCCGCTACCAGTTCTCCAGAACCTGTCAGAACCTGCTGGATTTCACCTGTTCCAAAGCAAGGGAGAGCAACTATGGCCCCTTCACAACCTGTAGATTTCAACTCCCACAATTCCTGGAACAGGATTTTTTTCTGCTACTGGCTCAGGAATTCTTGGAGTGGAAGTCCAAGGTCATAAAGGGGTCATAATTGCCCACTTCTGTGGCAGAGTCTCAGACTTGCAGTCTCCAAAGTACATATGTGGATAGAAGATGATGAGAAACATCAGTGCTGAATCAGCACTGAAGGCTAGATTGGGAAATTGAAAAATATTATGAATTCCAGCACGACAATGGCAAACCATTTCTGGACTGCTGCCAGGTGGACTTAAGGACAAAGTTGTTCAGACTTCAAACTCAACACGGTGGGAGGTTTTAAAACCAAAACAGATCTTGAAGGCATAGGAAGAGAAAGGCTGATTGAAGGGTGAAATGGTTAGGAACCTCAAGATCCAGCAAGGCACAACAATTCTCAGAGAGAGTGCTAATGACCAGATAACTGCAAGGAATATAAATCCTTCTATTCTCCACCATTCAGTCAGAACTGAAGAAGCTTCTTGGATGAGAAGTGAAACGTCTTCAAGGAAAAACAAAAATGTCCAGCTGCCTTTTGAAAAAGCACCTTTGGGACAATCATGACCTGGAAGACCGAGACTCTCCATGAGGGGTCCTTGGTTTTTTGTTTTTTTTTAAATTTGACTTATATGCCGCCCTTCTCCGGAGACTCATGGCGGCTTACAATGCGTTAAGCAATAGCCTTCATCCTTTTGTATATTTATACAAAGTCAGCTTATTGCCCCCACAAACTGGGTCCTCAATTTACCTACCTTAGAAAGGATGGAAGGCTGAGTCAACCTTGAGCCTGGTGAGATTCGAACTTACAGTAATTGCAGACAGCTGGTGTAAATCACAATGCTATCAGTCTGCTGTGCTCTCTGAGCTTGCTTGTTTTCTTGTAGATATTTCATTACCCAAACTAGGTAACATCTTCAGTGCTGATAAGGAGCGCAGTTTGCTGTCAAGTTTATATTCAGGTGGCTTGCCCTGTCAGTGTTGGTGGGAGTGGTTCTTAAGAGATTCTTTGATTGGGCTGTTTACTGTTGGCTCCTTTGGCAGTTTCTTGATTGGGGTATTGGTTGCTTGATGGTTGGCGTGAGGTTAACCTTGGAGTTAATCTATGCTGATCTGGGTGTGGATTGCGGGTAGAGAGGTGCTTGGGTATTTTTGTTTCTTTTTGGGCTGAGTGATAGTCTCTTTTGCATAGATGTTATGTTGCATAAATCCAAACTGCAGAGTTAGAGATAAACCAAAAAACAAGGGAATAAAGCCAGAGCTAAAGACCCACACGCCCATCCAAACTGATGGACTGAGTCAAAAGCTGGTCTACCCGGCAACAAGGGCGGGACTTAACAGTGATGACAGACTCAGTCCATCAATCTGATTGGGCGGGTACAACCCATCCTGGCTGCTGTCTCCACCCACAATGGAGAAGTTAATATCTATGTGTCTACTGAAAGCTGATATGTCAGTCCACACTATTAAAAAAGGTATTGAGACTCTAGATAAAGTGCAGAGGAGAGTAACCAGGATGATTAGGGGATTGGAGACTAAAACATATGAAGAACGGTTACATGAACTGGGCATGGCTAGTCTAGTGAAGAGAAGGACCAGGGGAGACATGATAGCAGTCTTCCAATATTTGAGGGGCTGCCACAGAGAGGAGGGGGTCAAGCTGTTTTCCAAAGCACCTGAAAGCCAGACAAGGAATAATGGATGGAAACTAACCAAGGAGAGATTCAACCTAGAAATGAGGAGGAACTTTCTGACAGTGAGAACAATCAACTAATGGAACAGAAGTTGCCTTCGGAAGTTGTGGGAGCTTCATTACTTGAGACTTTCAAGAAAAGATTGGACTGCCATTTGTCAGAAATTGTGTAGAGTCTCCTGCTTGAACGGGGGGTTGGACTAGATGACCTATAAGGTCCCCTCCAACTCTGTTAATCTGAGTGTCATGCTTCTAGAAATTCCCTGGCATTTTTGGACTTGGCTTGGTCTAGGATGGTCACATTTTCCCAATTGAAACTATGGTTAAATCTGTCTATATGAGAATCTCCATAGACTTTCAATTAAGGAGGTACATTTGTACTATTTGGCATCTTTGTTAAATTCCCAAAGCAGTTTTCAATATTTTTCTTTTAAAGTATTTAAATATTTTTTTTCAGATAAGAGACAGCTTACACAAAAGAAACATCGTGTTTATTCGAAGTTTTTTGAGTGAAGTTTTTCTCCCTGTGAATCACGGTTGCATTGTTAAAAAATAAAAATACCTTAGTTTTCTACACCCAGAATTGTTAATATAGCTCAAATGCAAAATGCTAAGAATGTTTATTTATTTATTATTTATTAGTCGCATTTCTATGCCGCCCAACTCCCTAGGGACTCTGGCGGCTTACAGCAAAAAAAAAAAAAAAAGTTCATTTTTTGCCATCTATGATGTAAGAAAAAAAATTGAAAACAGAAAAGATAAGCAAAAACAAATAAATTATTAAACAGCTTTCTTCTCATTAGTGCACTATTAAGAACTAGCGATGTATAGTACCTGGATACTAAATTAACATTTAACACTGCAAACATTAAACTGCATTATTCTCAGATGTGACTGTGTTTCATGTAAAATACATTTGCTGCTTTTCAGTTTTCTTCCAACGTTTTCCATTGGTAAACTAAGCAAGTTCCCAGGAAGAAAAAAACAAAATTCTTGACTTTTTGCATTTCAGTTCATCCTTTTCTAATTTGAGACTTCCTCTGTTCTAAAGGGATTCTTCTGCAAAACCAGGGATTATATGCTTGGGTGACAGTGGATAAGGACAGCTGGGATCCATGCATGAAGCAGTAAGTTGGGAAGAAACTACAAATAAAACGAAACAAAAACCGCCTTACTAAAAATCAGACCATTTGAGGATTTAATCCAACACTGCTTACTTTGATTAGCCAAAAAGAGATAATTCTTCTCTATTTCCTGCTACCCAAACCTTCTCCATTGCAGGCTTAACGGCAGGTTGCTGGAACTAAAATCAGTATTTTCTGTATACCAACTATTCTTTTATTAGGCTTTACAACTCTTTAAATCTTCCCCAATGGGCTTCCCTGAATTGCCTAAGGACACTCAAACCCCATCTTTTGTGCATCTGTTCAGGGTCCAAAGATCATGCTTGACCATCGTATCTCAAGTTGGGTGGTTCCAATAAAGGAGAGTAGCTCAGGATTGAAATGGGGGTCCTTGGTGCTCTCTTGAGTTTGGTTGTTTTCTTGCAGACATTTCATTACCAAACTAGATAACATTATCAGTGCATTACTTAGGTCAGGTAATGAAACGTCTACAACAGGGGTGTCAAACTCAATTTCATTGAGGGTCGCATTTGACCTCGGGGAACCGGCATAAGCATGGCCAAGGTGGGCGTGGCCAGCTCAACGTCACTCGTGTTGGAGGCGCCGGTGGTGGCCCGAGCGCTTTGCCAGCGAAAATGGGCTCCCGAGCTCCATTTTCGGCTGTGATGGCCTCCTGCAACCCTCTGCCAGTGAAAATGGAGCTTGGGAGGGCTGCGTGCGGCCCTCCCAAGCTCCGTTTTCGCTGGCAGAGGCACCGTGGGCTGGTCCTTCACTGTTTCCAGGGTGGCCCCACGGGCCAGATCTAAGTACCCTGCGGGCTGAATCTGGCTCCTGGGCCTTGAGTTTGACACCCTTGGTTTACAAGGAAACAAGCAGGCTCACAGGACCAAGGATCCCTCATATTGGATGGTTGCCCTTCTAAAGGTAAGCAGGGCTGCAATTATTTTTGTTTTAATATGGGTTTTAAATTAAATTAACTACATCTATACACAAGCAGGATTGTTTTCCATATAACAAAACAATGTTTCTCGGCTTAAATAGCAATTTTTAGATGCAGCTCTCAGGACATTTAAAGCTTCGTACAATACTCTTAGGACTGGAAATTCTGTACTTGATCCTAAACATTACATATAGAAAAGCGAATTGGATGATGTGGAATACAAAGAGTCAGAGCATGAAACCAAAGCACAATGCAACGTTATTTGTGGTGGAGGACAAGTTCAGCACACTGTTCAAAAACAAGAGAAATTGAACAATTCAGGGCTTTGAAGCTCCTTCTGGACATCAGAAGCGGACTAGATGACCCTCTTTCGTCTGACACAGCTGGCTGACTTTTAAGTTACCACTGTCTTAATTCTTTCTTTCCACTCTAGTCCTTATAATTTCTACTGTTCTCTTTTTTTCTTTTGACTGAAGAGCACAATATGTCCGGAGGGGAAGCTGGGATTTGCACAAAAGGGGTTTTAAATTGGTTTACTTGAAGAACATTTTTTTTTAAATCAAAATGTGAACATTTTATGTCTTCTTCTTCTTTCTTTTTTTTTTTAAAGTAGAGACCCCCTAGAAAAACAGGGTTACTAGCTACTGGAGAGAGGAGAGGCAGGGGGTGTCTCAAGCAGGCAAGTTCCAGAAGCAACAATAATAAATCACATGGCTGGGCCAATGCTCCAAAGGCAATTCTGGGTCTTAACAGTACATCATTATTGATCCGCGTTTGAAATGCTTGGATTCATTAGCAAAGGCAGGGGCTGGAAGGCAACGTTCAAACACACCGTGATAGAAGCAGGAGGGATGAAGGAGGAAAATGATCCTGGTGAAGCACCAGGCAGAGTGGGGTCCTTTTAAAGTAAATGTTCCAAGATTCGATTCTTGAAGTCTCAAATTGCAGCACAGACATTTCATCTGAAAGCAGAAAGTACTAGACATAACACACTAGCAATCTGTATACAAGAGTGGGGGGGAAGCCCTCCAGGCAGTCCTCACTTCTGATTTCCCTTTGAAGCTCATAGGGAGAGGGGGAGAGAAACCAAACCTAACTGAACTGTTTTCACCAGCTTCAAAATCTTTTGTGTGCGAGTTATCTGCATTTCTTGCAGATAAATTGGATGTATCACCCCAGTTCTACTAACTGGGTATTCTCGCAACTCCAGCTTGATTCCCAGACTGAACCCAAGGTTATTGCTATATTTTCAAGAGATGCCACTGAAATTACTTACTACCCTGAAAATCTCACCTATTGCAAAAAAGACAGATGTGAAATGCACTCAAAGAGACCTAAGAGTCCAAGTTCGGATACCTGCAGAGAGGATGTTGACATAGAGCAAAGAAGCATGAGCGTAAACTAAAGTTAGTGTAAATTCCCATGCATAGGTTCCTACTGCTATCTTCCAAACCATGCAAAGTCTGCTCATGATTTATATAAATAATTCACACCGGCTTGCCCATGTTACAGGCCGGTAATTCTATTTTTGCTAATTGCATACCATGTTGCCACAAAGTAAATAGACACGTACAGGTTGCCTCTGACAGTTGGAAGTCAAGCGCTGACATTTTTCTGCTTTCTCTAATTCTACCAAGCTTCACTTATATGTGTATTCAGTCTCATTTCTCAACCACAAGGACCAGAGTCTTCCCTTCCTTGTTAAATATGATAACTGAAGTCTAAAAAAACATTGAAAAATCACTTATTTTTTTCCCTATGCCTCAGTGAAGCCACACTTATAACTGGTACAGAGGAAAAGTGTTAAAAATACGATTGACACACAATAGCAAAACGAAAACAAAAAATCATGCGGCCCCCACACGCATACCCCTCCCACGGACGCCTCTGCATGGGTGTGTGCACCCCCCCACACCTCACCCCTGCACATGCGCACACGCCCCCCCCCGTGTGCATGGCCCCCTCATGCACCCCACCCCCTGCACAGCAGAGACCCGAAGACCAGATGGCTGGCGGGAGGCGCATGCCCATGCGCAGGAGGGCTGAACTGGGGCGACGGCTCACGTGCCATCAGAGAGGGCACTGCGTGCCACCTCTGGCACGCATGCCATAGGGTCATCATCACGGGTCTATATCAAACAAATGCAATTTTCACAAGGGACAAATGCAACTTCTTGCAAAAATACATTCCTGGACTACTTATAAGTTGATAATCAACAGCATGATGCTTTGGAGCAGCAGTGAAATCCACTTACCGTCGCTACCGGTTCGGGAACGGGATTGTGTGTGCGCTATGCACGTGCTTCTTCTGTGCATGCGCAGAGGATAAGAAATGGGATGTAATGACGTCCCGGCAGGTGGGCAGAGCCTCCCACCACCGGTGCTACCGGTTCGCACGAGCCGGATAGAACCGGCCGGATGTCACCGCTGCTTTGGATACAAAATAGCTTACACAGGTAATTGACCACATAGCAAATGAGTGATAGACAGAGAGGAGTATTTCTTACAAGATATATTTTTGTCTGATTCCATCCGGACAGTGCCACAAATCAACCGCAAATCAGGGTAATGGATTAACTCAACAATGATTTTATTTCAGATGTCACTTTCTTACATTTCAAAACATTTATTGTGGTATGACAATGAAGCATCGCCTGAATAAGGAGCAACTAATCTTGCTCCTCTGAAAGATCTCCCCAGTTGAGGGTGGTCAGGGGGGGAATCTAAGAAGTTTGAAAGTATATGTTTTAAATGAAACACATTCCTTTGAAGTAGCTATACTTCTACCATCAAAGCTTCAAAAAGTATTTTTTAAAAAACTTTCTGACTTGAAAGCAGCTATACATTAAATATCAGCACACCAAAAAGTCTGAAGGCATTTTAAAAAAGAAAAGTTTACTTTTTCTCTCTGTGTGAAAAAAAAAACTGCAATAGATGTGCAACTATACATATTATACATTCCCTCCCTTCCCCTCTCTCAGTATAGGAATTATACTCAGTTATAAAGGGGAGGGGGGAACAAATCCCTCCTCCAGTCAGACAAACTTATTATCTGCTGCCTTGTGTACCTGACAAACAGTAAAACTGAACGTGTGTGACCGATTCCCTGGCCCTCCACAATGGGCTGCTTTGTGAGTTTCTAATATCCTTATCTGGCCTGTCTAGACACTCTGACAGCAATTGTCCATGCGGATGTCGGGACGCGCTCTGACCTCACTCCTCGCCGGCCGGGGGGAGGGGGGGCGAATAAAAGGCGACAGGAGCCAATTAACTTCACAGTCTAGAGGGCACACCTGGGCCCCTAAGCAACCTGCTGGAGGCAGGCAGGAAATCAAAGTTAACACCCCCCCTTTAAAAAAAAAAGCAACTTGGAAAGCAAGTTCTCCAAAACAGCAAATAGCACGTTTTAACTTTGGAGCCCCAGAGGAGTTGGGAATATAAGCATTTCAAGTTCGGAAAAATTGACCCTTTTGGACGTCGGTATTTCATTCTGCATCTGTGTGTGTGTCTGTGCAGGCGTGCGGACAGGCGCACAAATGGGTTTTTGTTTCCAGCAGGAGCGATCGCCTTCGACTCAAACCTCTATATTTAAGCCACATGAAAATAACTTTGGTTAATATTTGTAGACGGCCTGACAACAGATTCGGAGGATTTTTCCAACCCATTCCTCTTTGGCTTTGTTGAAGATTAAGCCATGGTTTTCCATCCACACACCCCCCTCCATGTCCCCTTGAGCATTTCCAAGTCGGACAGTCCGGGATATGTATTCAATGGCAAAGAAATCCTTCAACAAGAGAAAGGAATTGGGGAAAGAGGTTTCTTTCTTTCTTTTCCCCCTTCTTCTTCTTCCTTTAAAGCTTTAGGATGCAGGATAATGCCCAAGACGCAATAAACCAAGAGTCCGCTTAGCCTCCCTCAAACCGGGGAGGATTTACAAAGATTGTTTAATTGATTTTTTTGTCTATTAAAATGCAGATCACACTGTCTGGAACTCAGAAACTCAGACACAGTTCTTTGTGTCCACTCAGCTCCATGAAGTCTTGTCTGCCACAGGCACAATGCTTTAGTTGCATGCGTTCAAAGGCAGGCTGTTCCTTTTCTTTTGTCTGGGCCTCTTCAGGCTGGGGACAGAATTGTGCGCAGTTTGTTGCACACAAACATGCTCAAGGGAAACTGCAGGCTGGGAGGGGAGAAAGAGGTTTTTTTTTAAAAAAAAGAACGAACGAACGAACGAGCCCAAGTTTCTCTTTAAATTGAGCAGAAACTCAAGGAAACCCAACAACCCTTCACAAGTTTACTCAGTAGGTAGCCTTGACTTCCAGGAAAATGTGCACTGAACTGCAGCCACAAATCAGTTGAGGGAGGGGGAAGAAAATGGAAGAATTAAGGAAATGCTCTCAATTAATTATACTGTCGTTTTAAAATATCAAGCCTTCCCAAATCATTGAAGAAATACAAATGTGAAGAAGTAGTCAGCATTCCTCCTACCGTCACGATGCACATACTGGGTTCCACAATTCTCGACAAAAACATAGGAAGTTTCTCACCCAGAAGAAGGGAGATGCCTAATCCAGCACACCAGTTCTCACCATGGTCAGCAAGATGCTTCTGGAAGGACCATGATTAATTAATTACTCAATTAACTTTGCATGTTGCCTACTCTTTGTACAACACACTTACCCACATCAGAACCTCAGCTGTCACTTTAAAAAGGAAGCTAAAAGGTCCTGGCACCCAAGTTCCAAGCCCTTAGGTATGAAGAATGTGGAATGTGGAAGAATGTGACACTGTCCCCAGAATTTTGGCTCATGCCTTAAAGCAGGAAATGAGGTATGCCTCTTTAAATATGGAGGCTCTACATATATATACTTTTCATAGCTGACAGCTTCTGATAGTCAGGAATTACAGTATTCTAAATCCTACCTCCCACCAATCTCTTTATACCAATCACGGCTTTACCGCCCCTATTTTCATTTTTTTTAACTGAAAAGTTTCACACACACACACTAGCTTGTCCTTCAACACATCAATTGCCTGGTTTGATTGCTCATTTTCTGCACCTTCCCTAACTCTACTACTGTGTGTCCTTCAAAATACAGCAACAAGAAGAACTGTGTGACCTTCAGTTCATTCAAAGGCTTAAGAGACAGTTAGATCTGGGATTCCACTGGAAGAATCCTCCAAACTCCAAAATTTATTTTACGCTGTACTTTATAAACAAAACTTTCAGAGCGATGCGCCATTACAAATGCACGTACGATAAAAAAATCATTTTAAAAGGAAGCATTTGATCATACATCCCAGATTAGTCAACAGGAGAAGAAAAATCACTGAACTCTTCAACAAAAATGCCTGCCGGGGTAAAAATGTCATCTTAAGTAATTAAGTAAGAGCTCCAAAGAATAACATCTATATTACCAGCACACTTATGCAAGTTTGGGCAAATTTTAAACCTATTCAAATCACTTTTTAAAATCCCCTACAATTAACTAAGGCAAACAATCTTACATATAACTTCCCTAGATAGCAGGCCGCACTGAATCCTGAAAAATTACTTGCCGAGGAAATATATGTAAGAACAGGGTTGTGTGACTTACACACGTACAAAAAAGTAAACCAACCCAAAACAACTGGATATGAAGAATAAAGATTGACTTTAATTTACAAAATTAAAAATCAACTCAGCACACATTTGCGCTGTACAGTAATAGAAAAGGCATCTAATTTGGGCTCCAAATTTGTGGGTCCAGTCAGTGTGACAGTTCACGAAGTAACGGTACTAAATGGACACTCTTCTCTTTCACAATGCACGCTGGTAGCCAGGATTATCTTAACTGAGGCTCACCTCCACCCTGGAGACAGTGCGGGTCCGTATCAAACACAACTAGCTGCTTAAAAAAAAAGAAAAAAACACCAAGGAGGAGACACAAACATAGACAGCTTTAAGCCAGACATCTGGCTGGCCATTAGTTGGCAGCAATTGATTAGAGTTGGGGAGGGGGGGGTTAATTTAAAAGCATTTGAGGAGAGTATTCCCAGAGCTCCAAACTCAGAAGGGGAGGGAACTGGCAACCAGACAGGGGTAAGAAGGAGAGGAGATACTTCTTAGGTCACTGGATGAGTTAGGCTTGAAATGTTATTTCCAGGGAGGATCACATTTAGCTCCACAGTTGCACAAGATAACACACCATATCAAGCTAAAAAAGAAAGGAAAAAGCTCCCCCTACACGAATTCCTAATTCTTACGGGCACAGAATGCTAACCCTGGGAGATCTCCGCTGCATATAAAGCCCTACTTCTACTGCTCTATTTGCAAAAAAACTGGAGTGAATGATTTAAATGCCTCCTGAGAATTTCAGAAGCTAGGAGGAGAGGAGGCAGTGGAAACTGAAGGCAAGCGAGACGGTTTGATGTCCATCCTTTGGTCGAGGGTCAAACACACATTTTTAATGGTAAGGATCATGGGAATTTGAGGGATTATAATAATCATGTATGTCGGCAAGAGAATTTCAGGAGGAAATGCATGGCACAAACGCCCATCCTGCCCCTCTTGAAGACCAAGTCTGGGAAAGAAGAGAACAGGATTTACATCCAGGATAGAAAAGAAAAAGTAAAAGCAAGGTGACAATTTGTGTATGGGTGGGGGGGGGGGGGTTGGAGGGGACGGAGGGTGTTCAGAAAAAATATCTTAAACTTTAAAACAAAGCTTGGAATAGCGGCGACTTGGTGTAGTTGTAAATTTGAAAGACGCTCGCAATTCACCAAGAAAGAAATGTGTATTGGGAAAGAGGGACATTTCCAAGAAGGACCTACGCAAAATTAATAATAGCAGAACAACAGAGTTGAAAGGGACCTTGGAGGTCTTCTAGTCTAACCCCCAGCTCAGGCAGGAAACCCTATACCCGTGATGGCGAACCTATGGCATGCGTGCCACAGGTGGCACTCAGTGCCATATCGGTGGGCACGCAAGCTCAGCTCCCACCACCTGATTTTTGGGCCTTCTGGGCCACCAGAAGTAGGGAAACAGGCTGTTTCCAGCCTCCGGAGGGCCTCAGGAGGATGGAGAAGGCCCGTTTTTTGCTTTCCCCAGGCTCCAAAGCCTTTCTAGGAGCCTGGGGAGGGCAAAAATGGCCTTCCCCACCCCCCCTGGAGACCCACCAGAGGCCGGAAAGTTGGCAAACGGGCCATTTCCTGCCTCTGGACGGCCTCCATGGGGGTGGGGAAGGCCATTTTCGCCCTCCCCAGGCTCCTAGAAAGTCTCTGGAGCCTGGGGAGAGCAAAAAAACGGGCCCACCATGCCATCGCGTGCCAAAAGCGGGGGGAGCGTGCACTCATGCGCAAGGGGTGGGGTGCGTAGAATTATGGGTGTGGGCATGCACGCGGGCGGCCCCCCCATACTCCCCCCGCTTTTGGCACACAATGGCAAAAAGGTTAGCCATCACTGCCCTATACCATTTCAGACAGGTGGTTGTCCAATCTCTTCTTAAACCCCCCCCCCCTTGTTGGAGAGCCAACACTGCAGGTCAAATCTAGTAATGGGATCCTAGCTAGATCCTAAACTTCAGTTGTTTAACTTCAACATAAGGCCAGCTTCAGGCTATGGTAACAATTCATGCACAGCTTAGACTGGCAGCATTGACAGTCCACATGATATCTTCTACATTATATATGAATGCACAAGAAGTCCGACACCCCAAGACAATTAAGACAGCACATATCTATGGTACTTTCAAGGTACAGGTAGTCCTCGACTTATAACAGTTCATTTAGTGACCATTAGGAGTTACAACAGCATTGAAAAAAAGTGAATGATGACCATGTTTTACAATTCTGACTGTTGCAGCATCCCCATGGTCATGTGATTTATTATTTATTTATTTATTTATTTATTTATTTATTTATTCATTCAACTTGTATGCCGCCTTTCGAATGCTTGACATTCGGATGCTTGACAACTGACTCACATTTATGACGATTGCAGTCTCCCGGAGTCATGTGATCCCCTGTTGCGACCTTCTAACCGGCAAAGTCAATGGGGAAAAAACAGATTCACTTAAAAGCCTTGTTACTAATTTAAGAACTGCAGTGATTCACTTAGCAAATGGGGCGAGAAAAGTCGTAAAATGGGACAAAACTCACTTAACAAATTTCTCACTTAACAACATAAATTTTGGGCTCAATTGTGGTCGTAAGTTGAGGGCTACCTGTAATTCACGCTTCCGACATTAGCATTCTAATCAGGGTGGATTTGATTTAAATCGAGCTGATTTAAATCACAATTTAAATCATGATTTAAATCACTAGTAAAAAGGCTTGATTTAAATCAACTCGATTTAAATCATAATTTTTAAAGAGCAACTGTCATCTCTGCTACTCCTTTGACCCACTGTTGACTCACCGATAGTCCCAGTGTTGCAGAATATACAGCCTCATGCTACATAACTAAGCTCCATTTCATGCTGAATAAACTAAATTATTTATGTATCTTAAATAGAAAACTATCTAACGATAGATTTTTACCCCAAAAGTTTTTTTATTAAAATAAATTCGATAAAAATCAAAAAAATCCGATTTAAATAAAAAAAAAATCTGATTTTTTTTATTTTTTTTAAAAAAATCATTGATTTTTATCCATCCTGATTCTAATTATGTTTACTGGGCTGTTCTCTAATTGAAAGGCATGGATGAGGTCACTGAACTCAGGCAGAATTTTCTATGACAGATCACGGCAAAACTATGTTCCTCCACCCGCCCCAAATTTTTAAATTGCTGTTCAATCAAAGTCACGCTCCTGTACCCAGTCTTCCCGCAGAGCAACCCCTGGGGAAGCTACTTTCTCAACAGATCCTTGTAACCCTGACAAAACAACATCATTCGGTTTCACATCAATGGCACTTTCAACTTTACAGGAAAGTTCATAGCCAACTGTTAACAGCTGGCTGTGCCAGATGTTCAAATGTGGCCAGTTGAGTAGCCAGGTGTCCCCAAAGAAGAACTTTGAGCCTTACCACCTCCACTTCCCCACAACACACACATACAGTCAGGAGCACAAGTCATCTTCACTACAAGCAACAGATGTCTGGCAGAGGTGGATGTTACACAGTTGTGTAACAAAGACAAAGAAAACCACATATTCATGCATCGAGTTGGTCGGTTTTATCAGCATTGATCTGTAAGAAGATTTATTCATCTTGGCCTACGCTTTAGCCTCTGCAAACGTTCCACCATCATTTTTTCCAAGCAAAAACTAAGAGAGGGGGCAACATCACAAAAATTGCTTTAATGATGACAGCATGCTAAGGGAAGGGTTTACAAGAGGTGGAAGATGAACGGGTAAAGAACAGGTATTTTTTAAAAAGGCAGATGCCTCTTGGAAGCCCAAAAGCAGGAAATGAAGTTCTTCCTTGCTACAGTCCCCAAAGCAGATGGAGATTCTCAGTCATCCAGCTTCAGCTCAGAGCTGAGGAAGCTTCCTGGAGAAGTCTTCAAGGAAGAAACAAAGTCCAGTTGCCTTTTGAAAAAGCTCTTTTGGGTCCCCAAAGCAGGTAATCTGCCCCTGAATCTACCAGTACCTGGATTTCTCAGGCACCTGAAACAAAAACATAGTCCAGAAGTCCAATACATTTGCTATCAGTCCAGAGTGCGGGACCTAGAATCATGAACTTAAGACACAGGAAGGCTAATTCCATTTGAATATTAGTAAAAAAAAAAAAGATTCCCTACAGTACAGGCAGCCTGACAATTAAATCAACTACCCAGAGATCTAATAGATCTACTCTTCACTGGATATATTCAAGCAGAAGCCGAACACCCATTTATTCGGAAGGCTTCTATATGGGTCCTTCCAAACCAATGTTTCTATGGAAGTTCTATTAAGTTTAGACTAAGCTAAGTTTACTTTCCAGAGATTTAGTTATTGGTTTTTACACACTGCACAGAAAAAAACAGGTGGAACTTCAACTGCACCACTGTGGTTGCATCTCGGCTAAAGAGCTGAGGTGGCGCAGTGGTTAGAGTGCAATACTGCAGGTTACTTCAGTTGACTGCTAGCTGCAATTCGGCAGTTCAAATCTCACCGGCTCAAGGTTGACTCAGCCTGCCAGCCTTCCGAGGTGGGTAAAACGAGGACCCAGATTGTTGGGCAATATGCTGACTCTAGTAAACTGCTTAGAAAGGGCTGTAAAAAGCACTATGAAGCGGTATATAAGTCTAAATGTTATTGCTATCTTGATTTATTTTTGACCACATCAGGTGGACACCCCTGAATTCAAGGATAGGCATTCCTGTTGTGAACAGCCATTCACAGATTAAAGTGTTAAGGCTCCCCACATTGGTTGGTTGTGAAATCGGTGTCCTGATCCTGTACCACTGAGTCTTAAGTTTCCTCTGTGAAAAATATGGGAGAAAAAAAGACCCGCTTGATCAGGGGTGTCAAACTGGCAGCCCGCGGGCCGGATGTGTCACACGCAGGCCATGCCTACCCCAGTTCCACAAATGTCACATGACAGCAAGGTGACGCGGCGAGTTTGAAAACTCTCACAGCTGACAGCAGCTGTCTGCTAGTAATTTTCATGCTTTGCTTACTTTGAAAATAATTTGGAAGAAGTATTTTGGGACTTACTGAAAGGGTGGATTTCTTGATGTTTTTTAATGCAGCCACACTGTTTTCATGCTCACATAGAAACCTGAAAAAAGTTGGGCTGCTTTCACAAACAGCCAAAAAATGATGCGCTCTTGCAAGGGCCAAATTATTTTGCAAAAAGTGCACAATCCAAGTAATTATCTTCATCTTGGACTTTATTCACTCTCATCTCACAAGGCAAAGTCATTCCCATTTTTTTAGACCTCCTCAAATAGGAATAGAATATTACAAGGAAAATGTACAAAAATTGGAAAGAAAACATTTCCCAGCTGAATGTATGTCAATGATTTTTTTTTGCCCTTTGTAATGATTTCAGGAGTTTTAAATAACACAGGACTAACACTAACTTAGCAGAGACGTTGCCTCAAAATGCCTCATACACACACGATGGCGTGCCTTTTCAAAAATGCTATCAGCAAATATGATCTAAACAGGAAATGCTGATTTATCCCTTTGGAATCGCTGGCTCATTGAAGTGTTTTAGCTGATGAGTTTTAGTTAATAATTTGGTTGGGGTTATTTTAAGTAACTGAAAGAATCTTAACTTCATCTATGCAGATAATCATTACACAAACATTCCTCTTTTGCCTAGAAATCGTTACAGTATTATTAGTCTCCAGAGAAGTCAGCAAGTTCCTAAAAAACTCCAAACTGTGAAGCCAAGAAGACAGGCCAAAAGGAGGCAAGGGCAAAACACTACCATAACTCTATCATTAAAACTGAATGGATGTAGTCACTACTAATCAAATTCAACTTTAAGGCTGACTTTATGTAAAAAAAAATAAAGTCAAGAAGGATCACTTCTTAGAATCCGGCTTAAATAGTTATTGGACTTTTTTTTAAAGAAATGAGTGATTAAAAAGTAATGCTATTATGATTGAAGCATTTGAAAATATATCTTTTACCTGAACTGCGATCCAGCTGGCATTGACAGAATACTCCCCAAATGGACCGAACCCTGAAATCATAGAAAAATATTTCTTTTTACCATGATGGCATTTTGTTTCTAGGCACTAACGAGCAGTCTAAATTGGCCATTTTATAGATCACGTACATCAAAATACAGCAAATAATTATCGTAAGTCATTGTACATTCTTTCTCTCACCAGGATTGGCTCTCTCTTCCTACTTCCAAACTATACTTTAAAGGAGGTTAAAAAGAAAATGCGCCTAATGAACTTTCTCTAAGGATTTGAAGATGAGTTTCCTGCATCTTCGTCACCACCATGAAATTCTCACTGTTTTGAGTTCATGTACTATACTAGTGCAAGGGATTGTTAATTTGCTTTTGGCTTGTGTTGTATGAACCTGGTCACTAAATTCATATACACGATTGGATTTTATTATAATTAAGCAAATCACAGCTTACTATGATAGGTGAACTAGGTGGGACATGCACAGGGTACCTGATCCATGAAGACACCCATTTTAAAAGTCGGGGGGGGGAGGAAATAGATCTTTTCTCCATTACTCTGTTTGAAATGTGATAGCAAGTTACCGTAGTTAGAACCAGCTACAGAGATTTGCCACGAACGTGATGGAATTCAGATTATACAGGTGCACATGCACAGCGGCTTATTTATTAGCCCAATTAATTTCACAGGCAGATGTCTTTTCCTGGTTAATCAATTTAGTCAGAAGACCAGACTTACACGATCTGTGCTGTCCTTCAAACCTACTTACCCACACTCAACCCTGATCCTGGGCAAGTGGGCATGCTTGCAATACTTAGAAAATAATGGATACTTTGTTCAATGGAACTTAAGAAAAGAGGCATAGGTCTAACTATCTTGGGAATTTCTACAAATAAGGAAATATACTGCTCAAAAAAAATAAAAGGAACACAAGCAGAAGACATCCGAGATCTGAATGAATGAAATAGCCTTATTAAACACTTTGTTCTTTACATACAGTAGTTTATACACTGCTCAAACAACTAAAGGGAACATAAAACTACTGTGTGTAACGAACAAAGTATTTAATAAGGCTATTTCATTCATTCAGATCTCGGATGTCTTCTGCTTGTGTTCCCTTTATTTTTTTGAGCAGTGTATATAAGCATCAATGCCTGATGCTTCCAAGAAGGAAAAGTCTTTACATAGCTCAAGGAGAACAAAGTGATTTTTCTCTAATTGAATCACGGAGATCTGCTAACCGGACAGTGTATACAGATTTGGCCCCAAAAGATCAGTAGTTTGCAGGGTCTTTGATGCTCTCTGAACTTGGTTGTTTTCTTGCAAACTTTTCATTACCCAGCCTAGGTAACGTTATCAGTTCTCATTCCAACCCTGGACTAAAATATTCTCCTTTATTAGATTAACAGTTTGCTGTGATCTCACACAGCTCCTTATACATCATGGTTTAGAGTCACCTGATATGGATTGAAAAATATTTTTGAATGTTTATTACATTTCCCCCCCCACAAAGATCCAAATTAGTTTTTTTTTTCTTCTTCCACAACCCAAAGAGTCCATTATCTTTTTTAAAAAATGTTGTGGTTTTTTAAAGTCAAATATACAGCATTGTTTTATATTGCACTTCTTTATATTGTACATCTTCAGGAGGAAGAGCAATATAACATTAAAATGAATGTATTGTCCTCAGCATAAATTATGCATAACATAAGCATAAATTATATCTTGATATTGTGCTGGATCAGTTATTCATTCTGCACACTCTTATGAATGCTTACTGAGAAGTAAATATATTAATCTCCATGGGATTTTATTCCAAAGTATTGCACATATATATCATAGGTGAATTCTCTTCCTCACATTCCTTGCCTTCCCATCTTTTTTGCTTTGATCTCCCCATTGTCCTTCTGCCTTGGACAGTGAGATGGGTGGAATATAAATTTAATAAATATAAATAAAATTAGATCAAACACACTCCTAGCCCAAGAGAGTGGCAGAATTTACAAGGTCTATTTCCACTTCAAAGCTTTTCAAACTATGTAAAACTGAGATACAGAGTGACAAAGTTTCCGTTGCACTAAGCCATAATTCACTTTGTCATCATAGTTTATAAGACAGGGCTTGTGTTTTAGTTAATTCAGTAAATAATGGTTAGTGAACACTGCATATAAACCTAGTTTATATCTCTAGGGTGCCCTTCTGTATTAACTATTTCTAACTTTCCAGAGAATTTGTTGCTCAGCAGTTTGTCAAAGAAAACAAAATCTTTCCTTAAATCTATTTGGTGTGAAGTCTTCCATATCGGGTTTTACACACTAAGCACTTTTTTGAGGACAAGCAGATTTCCAAAAGAACATATACAGTATCTGAAACTCAAAGCAAGAATGGCATGCTTTGGCTTTTTAATGAATAACTTTGTTAACTGGCAAGCCATAACTGGAATTTGTAGATGTTCTGCCTTGAGTAAAGGTAAAAATGTTCGAGACATGTGAGATGCCACTCTTTGCCAACGAGGCGATCCTCGACGTACAACCATTCATTTAGTCACTGTTCAAACTTGCGACTTTAGGACCAGTTTTCAAACTTATGAGTGCTGCAGCATCCCCATTGGTCATGTGATCAAAATTCTGGTGCTTAGCAACTGGCATGTATTTATGACAGTTGCATTGACCCAAGGTCATGTGATCACCATCTGTCATCTTCCCAGACAGCTTCTGACAAGCAGAGTCAATGGGGGGGGAGACAGATTTACTTAACAACTGCAATGATTCACTGATTAACTGTGGCAAATGGTTGTAAAATGGGACACAACTCACTGAGCAACTGTCTTGCTCAGCAACAGAAATTTTGGTAGCAATTGTGGTTATAAGTTGAGGACTACATGTATTATGCTTGAATAGCTGCTTCATTGCTCCTAGAGCAGGGGTCTCCAACCTTGGCAACTGTAAGACCTGTGGACTTCAACTCCCAGAATTCCTTAGCCAGCTTTGCTTAAATCTAGCTTTGCTGGCTGAGGAATTCTGGGAGTTGAAGTCCACAAGTCTTAAAGTTGTCAAGGTTGGAGACCCCTATCCTAGAGCACCAAATGGAAGAACCAAGGAAAAAAAGAAACTACTAGAAAATAATGTACAGGCATTCAAAAAGGCCTAAATATTTTTTTAAAACTTTTCCTAACTTTACCACGCAAGACTCTTGATTGCCTACAGCAGCATTTTTACCCATCATAGCTGAACAGGGTTTCTAAGTCAGGTATAAGTATTCAAGTAAGACACAAAGCCTTATTTCCAAATAGTTGTTTGTATCATTACAAACTATTACAGGTAACCCCCCAAAAAAATCAGTAAGTTCTTCATGTCCCAATGATATATGGAAACTAGCATGTATAATTCCTGAAGCAATTGATCTGGATTGTATTTAATTTTAGAGCAAAGAGATACCGAATGATTAAAAACAAGATTCCTAACATTAGATTTCAAGACAAAAGCAAGACACGTTTCGAGAAAAGGGGTTTTGCATGTATTGTACTGCAATGTGGTTTGAATCATTTTGCTGCCGTCGTGTGAACACAGCCGCTGCATTTTTGTAAAGCACTATTTATGGCTCAACATGTGGTGTAAATTAAACCTATTGTGGTTCATTGATTATACCATGGTTAAACTAATTCCATTTAGTGCAACATGTGAACTCAATCAGACTTATCATTTGACCCAGTCACATCCGTCAATATATGCCAATCCCTCAAAGACATTCTCCAAAAGGCAGTATTTTGCCAGCATGCCCCACTATATATAGTTCTCTATATTCTTTGTTGTCAGGAAGAAAAATAAGGTTTTTCACCAAGGTTTCTGCGCCTGATTGTACTCACCAGAGAAAACCAATTAATGGCGAACTAGGTACATCTGTTCTGATACCAAAGTTTTTAATTCTCTAAAAAGGTATGTTCCAAGAATCTTTCCTCTTTTTGAAAATATAAAGTTGTAAAGGTTATCTGTAATTCCAGGGGACTGGACATTCTACAGGTGCCGGCTACATAGCCAAGGCACCAAGAAATGAAGAGAAGCCCCCCTCCCCTCACCCCCAGGCAGAAGGCTCCTTTGTGCTCCCTTCTTTCTTGCTTAACCAAGGCTGTTGCCATCAGATAAGAATTCAATAGAGTATTTTGGAATCCCTTTGGGCACCCTCTCACTAGAAGCTGCCAAGGCTAATTAGCAGGAAACCAGCTGCTCCCAGCTGCCAGATTTTTATGGGATTAGCTTGATCCTGAAAGGAGCTACACAGACACGCACATGTTATTCAGGGTACTTGGCATGAGCTGGTGCATCGGAGCATGCCAATGATATAGGTACCAGTCAGACTATTTGAAGATTTTATCCTGACAAGGACGCAATGGGTCTGAAAGAAATTACTTTGTATATTCCACAGGTGTGCGGCTACTTCAAGCCACGGAGCATGAACTGTAGCTTACCAGAAAGCTCCCATTTCGGCTTCTGCAAGGGGACATCATCGCCTGGCACCCGCCAAGAGTTCACTGGACTCTTTCAGCTCCAATTAAGGCTGTATCAGTAAATCTCAAGGGCGCCTCCCTACTGCCACAACTCCAGCCACTGATGGGGCAAGGCAGGTGGAGCTGCGTCCATCAGTCCCCCAGTCAAAAGACTGTTCTTATGTTAGCCTCACCACTAACAGCAACCCCCTTTTGTGCCCCGCAAACCTTTCAGAGATGGGCCTCTCCTTCCCGCAACTTCATGCCGCCCCTCCTCTCCAGCCCAACTTGCTGTTTCAAATAACCACTGCAGGGCTCTGAGCGAGCTTCAAGCAGTTACTCTTCCTTTGAAAGCAATCCTACTGTTACCAGGGTGTGGTTTGGGGGCTACACTGATTTAGGAGCTCAGGACCCCAGAGGGAATCACACGGGGGCGGAGGGGGGGGGGAATGTGACTTCAAGACCTCTTGAATGACTTCAGATTTACCAGCTGCCATCAGACTTGTCTTTTGGGAACAGAAGGAAGGTATCCAACAGCAGAGAGGGGTAGGAGGGGAAAAAAAGCTGTCACACAAAACCAATTTGCAGATCCCACAGACAAATGTCCACACAGAGAAAACACATTTCATGGGATTTTTCTCCCAGGAAAACAATAAGGTATTTTCCCCTTAAAACAGGGAAAATTTTTTAAAAAACCAATATCTACCATATTACCAACAAGTAGCACCACCTTGAAATGCTGGCAACAACACACTTTCTATTTCTATATCAGAATAACCCCTAACCTTCTTCTAAAGAAGTCACACCCGAGGTTGTGCAATGAAGAACTAGCACCAAAATATCCTCACACATTTTATGTGTAGCTTACACAGAGAGGGATCCCTTCTACTCCTCCTTCTCTCCTCTCCCTTCACCAACCACTGCTAAGGAGCCTCCTTGCTCATCCACCCCCAAAACATTCATTTCCAATAAACCCAAGTTTTTGTAGAAAACAGATGAAGAATTATGAATCAGGAAAGTATAAACAAACATGACAAAAAGCTTCCCACTAGTTGGCAACAGCCTCTGGGGGCATTATTACAAGAGGCGAGTTAGCAAGGCTAAGGAAAATAAAGAGAGAATAAAAGATTTACGGGAGAGACAGGCACTGAAAGAGGAACACGGGGAGCAAGTCATGGGTGGGATACATTCGCAGATAAATCAAACGGGACCGTTTTAAAGGAGGATTATGCATTGCTCGATCCAGTTAATCCGGAATATCAATACTCCGGAGAACGCAACATTCAGGAGGGAAGGGGGAAAAGACATACTTCAAGTGGAAAACACCAGACTCAAAGAGTTTATTTTTTTTTAAAAAAAAGGACGATCCACTCTGTTATATGCTTAAAAGAGAAACTTTATTGAGGGATAATGAAGGAAGAACAAATTACTTGATGGGGCGTATTTTACATCTCCCCTAATCAGCAAAAGGAATGTCAGGTTTTTATGTTCATGCTGGGACCAAAAGAAAAGAGGAACTATTTTGGGGGGTTACTTAATGCGGGGGGAAGACGAAGCTCAACCCTCAAACCGTCCACTTCCCTCCCCCTTTGGAATGGTCCCACACCTCATAGCCCCCCCCTTCCTGTTGTCCTCCCCCCGCCCGCCCTTACCAGTCACCACTACGGGCCGCCGGGTCTTCTCCATGGCTTTGCTTCTTTCGCTCTCTTCTGCCCGACCAACTTGAGGCGACTGACTGAAGGAGTGAGCAGCAAACCCGCCCCACTCAGGGCCTAGACCCCGCCCATTGGAGGAGATCGCGTGACCACACCCAGGCCCCACCCACTCGCGGCAGAAAGAGGCGGAGGCACATCGCTGGGAAGGAAAAACATAGAGGAAGCATGTTCGCAAGGCTAGAGCGGCACACCATACTTATACCCTTGCTTTTTAATAGCGCAGTCACAAAGCCCCTTCTTTCCCAATCTCCTTCAGTACAGAAGGACAGAAGAGCATCAGCACATCGTCCGTGCTAAACTGCACTGATTAATAGCCATGACTTCCATACCAAAGTCCCCTGGGAGTTGTAGTTCTCTCCCATTAATCCTTTAGTCTAATATCGTTTTTATTTCTATAAGGGTATTGTTGCTGTTATTATATGCTGCATATAAAGAAATACATACAAAATAATTGTATGGGAATGCCTTACCCAGGGACTATCAGATCTAGGCTTCAAAAATCCAGATGAATAGCATATTGTTCTTGGTTGTCTTTTTACAGGCTAGGCTGTATATATATTCTTACCAAGTTAAAATACCAGTCCAATTATTCATTATTGTTACCCTTAGAGTGGCAGCACCTCTCTAAAGCTTTGGATAAATATTTTCTAAGCCCCACCAAGCTTTATAAGGTAGACCTTTTGCACACAAAGTATGTGGTGTATTACTCAGCTAGCCTAGGAAAAATCAAACTTGTCACAGTTGTCTGTACTTTAATCTTGGTTACAGTACTTGTAATAAGAGAGAATTTTTTATAAGCAGCTGAGTCAGCTAAACTATGTAATGAAACCCAGCCAATATCATAGCAAGAACAAAGGTTGCATTCCTGTTACTATTAGTGTATGGTCTGAAAAAGATTTTGAAGCAAACAATTACCAGATACCATTGATCTGCTTGACTACTTTTTCCAGGAAAAACTGCCGGATGTTTAATCTGTATACAGTATGTACCCTTTTCCTCTGACAAAGATCTTCTCAGGTGTTTGCACTAAGTGTAAAATGTGTTTATTTCCAAACTTTCATTTAGGAGCTCAAGACAGTAAGGTAGCCTTAGCAGCCCCTCTTATTTTTCTCCAGAACAACAAACCTGCCTAATAGATTATGCTGAGATAAATCAATGGGGCCCTTTCACCCAGGAAAAGTGCACTAGAATCCAGCTCTTCTTACACTGCAAGATATGGAATATTTATCATATTGTATTCCTTGTTCTTCTCACGAAACATTAACTTGCTGTAGTAGAGATAATACAGCTTTTTGCAACATGACTTAAATCAGGGTTGTAAAGATCGGCAATTTCTAAATAGAGTTACAGAAGTTGTTTTCTTTGTTAAAATACCTGTTAATGTTTTCACCTACCCATTATGAAATAATTTCCCACTAAACACTGAGATTCAGCTCACGCAAAACAATAAGCCATATGTATGGTTGGCTTTTAGTTTTTTGAAAAGTTGACCGAGATGGAATCTAATTGTACATTGGTGTTACATAGAGAAAAGTGCTTTTAAATTTACATTAAAACACTTTTCAGTGGAATGGGTACTGTTTATGTGTGTATCTTTGAGTCAGTCTTGACTCCTGTTGACTGCTGGGACTAGCTGTGGCAATATGTTTGGACTTGTTTTGCCATTGCTTTTTTTCCTGAGAGTGACTGGCCCTAAGTCCACAAATGGCTTTCTGCTTAAAATGAATCTACAGCAGTGTTATTCTGCTTTGGCAACTTTAAGATGTGTGGACTTCAACTCTCATGCTGACTGAGAAATTCTGGGAGTTGGAAGTCCACACATGTTAAAGCTACCAAGGTTGAAAAAACATTGTCTGGTGTGCCCTTGTGCTTGACCATTTTACACCAAAATGGCTCTTGGTTGAATGGTATTATTGGGAAAAAATATCCTAATAGAGAATGCAGTTGAGAGGAGAATCAATTACCAAGACAAAGAGTGTTTCACTGAAGTATCTTCACTGAATTTTTTTCAAGCAGCAGCTGGACTGCCATCTGTCAAGGATTCTTTCCTTTGGATTCCTGCAGTGAACTAAAAGTTAGCTTCAGTGACCCTTTTCATTTCTATGAATAAACCAAAGTTGACAGACTTGTGCAACTGTCTAAATATACATAAATCTAAGAATTACATTTCTGTTACCTTTTTTGCAGTCTGACATTCTTCTTTTCATGGCATTGGACTGAATAGATAACCCAATAGCCTTTAAACAGGGGATTTGATGCATTCGTGGAGAATAATATCATAAAGAGCATTGATATTATATGCACCATATTAAGAGATAAAGTTCAATTTATCAATTGTATCAAGTTGTATCAAAGTTATAGAACTCTTTACTGGCCAAGTGTGATTGGACACAAAAGGAATTTGTCTTTGGTGCATATGCTCTCAGTGTACATAAGGAAAATAAAATACATTCATCGAGAATAAAAAGATACAACACTTAGTGATAGTCAAGGTTACTAATGAGCTATCAAATCGTACTAGGAAACAAATAAAAACAATATAAATTGAAAGATACAAGCAAAATGGTTATAGTAGCAAGTGGGAAGAGATAGATACTAGTAATGAAGAGAATAATATTAATACAGTCTTAGTAACTTATTTGACAATGTTGTGGGAATTAGTTGTTAAGCAGAGTGATGGCATTCGGGAAAAACCTGTCCTTGTGTCTAGTTGTTCTGGTGTGCAGTGCCCTATAGCGTTGTTTTGAGGATAGAAGTTTATGTGAAGGATGTGAGGGGTCTGTAGATATTTTCACAGCCCTCTTTTTCAGTGGTGGGTTTCAAATTTTTTTACTACCGGTCCTGTGGGTGTGGCTTGGTGGGCGTGACATGGCTTGGTGGGCATGGCAGGGAAGGATACTGTAAAATCTCTATTTCCACCTACTCCAGGGAAAGGATGCTGCAAAATCCCCATTTCCTCCTGATCAGCTGGGACTTGGGAGGCAGAGAATAGATGGGGTCAGGGCCAGTCAGAATTTTTACTACCAGTTCTCCGAACTACTCAAAATTTTTTGCTACTGGTTCTCCAGAACTGGTCAGAACCTGCTGCAACCCACCTCTGCTCTTTTTGACTCGTGCAGTATACAGATCCTCAATGGAAGGCAGGTTGGTAGCAATTGTTTTTTCTGCAGTTCTGATTATCCGTTGAAGTCTGTGTTTGTCTTGTTTGGTTGCAGAGCCAAACCAGACAGTTATGGAGGTGCAGATGACAGACTCAATAATTCCTCTGTAGAACTGAATCAGCAGCTCTTTGGGCAGTTTGAGCTTTCCGAGTTGGCGCAGAAAGAACATTCTTTGTTGTGCTTTTTTGATGACGTTTTTGATGTTAGGTGTCCATTTTAAGTCTTGAGATATATTATATATTATATATATCAGTGGTGAAATCCAAATTTTTTTGCTACTGGTTCTGTGGGCGTGGCTTGTTGGGCGTGGTATGGTTTGGTGGGCATGGCTTGGTGGGCGTGGCAAGGAAAGGATCCTGCAAAATTTCCATTCCCAACCCATTCCAGGGAAAGGATCCTGCAAAATCTCCATTCCCACCCCATTCCCAGCCAGAGGTGGCATTTGCCAGGTTTTTTTTGTTTGTTTGTTTTTGATTTGATGTATATGCCGTCCTTCTCCAGAGACTCAGGGCGGCTTACAATGGGTTAAGTAATAGCCTTCATACTTTTGTATATTTATACAAAGTCAGCTTATTGCCCCCACAATCTGGGTTCTCCAAAGTGCTCAAAATTTCCGCTACCGGTTCTCCGGAACCTGTCAGAACCTGCTGGAATTCACTGATATAATAATATAATTAATATAATATAATATAATATAATAAAATGTTTATATTATACTATACTATATTATATTATATTTATTATATAGTGAAATGTTAAGACATCAATTAGAAATGCTATATCACTGATCCACAGCAGCACAATGCATGGTTGTTATTTTGGATAAATTCTTTCAATTTCAATTTTAGTACTGTATGTATCATTTGCTAAATTATTGCTATATTTATTATGCTAGATTATGTTGAGTGACATCATAGCAAATCTGTAACTATTTTCTTTTGTCACGGAAAAGGGGTTGCAAAACTCTGAAGTATTCACCTGTAGGATTCTTACAAAGTAATGTTATAAATCCTACAAGGTATAGAATTACATCAAAATATTTTGCATGCACGTTATTATTTATACACGACTGCAGAAAGTACAGTTTTATTTAAAGTTAAACAAACTTTCTCCTTGAAGAAAACACAGAAACTCTCCACACACATGAAAAATAATATTGCACATGTATAGGATAAGCCCTGGTGCGCAAGCGCAGATCATTCCTCCGTCAGATGGTAGCAGAAGATCCTAGTTACGGCTTGCGTTGCATTGTGGGTATTATCCTCCTTCCCTCCCTCCGTCCCTCCCACGAGGCATGCGCTACAGTAGGGATAAAAATACTGTAAGTCTCCTGTAGGATTGAATTTCAAGACCCTGGACGGAAGCTTCTCATTGGACGTCCGGCACTATATGCTGATTGGCTATAGAACTAAGTCTTGGCTTAAGGCGGGCGGAAGTCCGGCAGGCGGAAGTGGAAGTTGACGTTCCTGTGGCATCGCGGATAGAAGGATGGTGAGACTTGCAAATGGGGGGGAGGGGGGGAAGGGAGCAAGAATTGTTTCTTTTTAAGAATAAGACTTAAGAATACGAATTAAATTTAACGAGCCTCGCTGTTACTTAAGGATAATTGGGGCTTACTTATCCCAGCCCCGTTTACTTGTAAGAATAATGTTGTCCTGCCCTTTAAGGAGGCTTAGAGACTCTCCAGGCGTGAATTATTTAGGATCGCCCCTTTGTAAAATGTGGCTAGGCCGGGGGGGGGGGGGCAACTGTGGCCCTTTTACAACCTGTGGACTTCAACTCCCAGAATTCCTGAGACAGCTTGGCTGTCTCAGGAATTCTGGGAGTTGAAGTCCACAGGTTGTAAAAGGGCCACAGTTGCCCACCCCTGGGCTAGGCTGTTTCTTACTTCGTGAGTAAGACTCACTGAGTAGTAGCATGGGGTTGTGTAATTGGAGCCTGTAGAACTAAAACAGGGTGTAAAGAATGTGGGGGGCAGCTTGTTGAGAGAGTAGTTTTTGCATGAAACAGGAAAATGAAGTGTTATTTAAGCTGTAGATATTTCTCTCGAGTTTTAATTCGGTCTGTAGCTGTTTGTTTTTATAGTGCTGCTTTTTATAGGTATAAAAAAGGCTTCGCTGGAAAAAAATGTATATTAAGAGATAGGTTTAAAGCATCTCAAATTAGTATTACCATACGTCTTGTTTTAGTTTACTTTATTGTCATTGCACCTCAGTACAACGAAATTAAAGGCCATCTTCCGTGTACGTTATAACTATAATAAAACACAAACACACATCCTTCACATCAGGGGTGAAATCCAGCAGGTTCTGGAGAATTGGCAGCAGAAATTTTGAGTAGTTCAGAGAACCGGCAAATACCACCTCTGGCTGGCCCCAGAGTAGGGTGGGAATGGAGATTTTGTAATATCCTTCCCCCAGGAGGGAGGGAAAGGGGATTTTGCAGTATCCTTCCCCTGGAGTGGGGTGGGAATGGAGTTTTGCAGTATCCTTCCCCTGCCACGCCCACCAAGCCGCACCACAGAACCAATAGTAAAAACATTTGGATTTTACCACTGCTTCACATTGTTAGACTTTAGACTTAACCTGCTAATATTACTCTTGATTATTTTACGGTTTACTGTGAAGATAATTAATTGAAGGATTTTCCTGGAAATAAATCCTGCTTTAGCACGAGCAAGAAGATGTTGGTGTTTGTATAGCTTCACATCGTCATCTGTTTATGATGTGAGATTAAATGCAATTTTGGTCTGTTGGCCAAAAAAATACTATTGATGTTAGATTAAATACAATTTTGGTCTGTCCATTGTTCTTAATTTGACTTCTTCCAATATGGTTTTAGAAATTGAGACTATGTGGACCTACTTTTCAAAATATAAAAATGATTATTGGATTAATACCATTATGGCTAACCAAATTTGGCAGTGAAAGGCATGATCTGCTGGTGTATGGAGAACTCTTTAGTCTAGCTGCTTAAAGAATAGCAGTGAAAGGATATTTTCTTCATAAACGTTAGAGCGGAGGGCTTGGTTGAAACTTATTTCCACCTTAAAATATCTCAGTTAAATTCTAAGAATTTGTCAGTGGTTGTTGGCCATGAAAACCTTGATCTTCAGAGATGGTCCATTTGAAAACTGTGCTGCTCACGAACACACAATAAAACAAGGCAATTGTCTTTCCATTCTGTTGATGCTGTTGTTGGAGGTGCTTTGTGAACCATAATGGGAATAGGCTACAATAAGAAGATGGTTTTTGATCCAGATGAATTTTTATGTTAGGAACTTGAAATCAGGAGGGGATGAAACATGCCGTTTCTTCTTCTGTTAAGAGGAGGAGGAGTACTTGTGTGAGGCAGTCTCCTGACAAGAGGGACAGAAAATATTGTAAAAAAAACCTACAAGATGACATTGCTCTGGAAGCTTATTTATACACTGGGTATGTTTCTCAAGCTGTTGAACTTTCTCTATTACAGCTTCCACTATCCTTGCTGAAAACGGCACAGAACCACCCAATGGTAAGTTATCAGACTTGGTTATTAGGATCAAAGTTGTAAGTCTTTTATTTGTAAAGAAAGCTTTTTGGAAGTTCCAAAGTACAAGTATTCTTCAGTTTACGACCACAGTTGAGTCCAAAATTTCTGTTGCTGTGACATTTGTTAAGGGAGTTTTGCCCCATTTTACAACCTCTCTTGCCACTTGTTAAGTGAATCACTGCAGTCATTAAGTTAGTAACATGGTTGTTGAGTGAATCTGGCTTCCCCATTGACTTTGCTTGTTGGAAGGTCGCAATATGACCCTGGGCCACTGCAAACATCATAAATATGAGTCAGTTGCCAAGTGTCTGAATTTTAATCACATAACCATGGATTGCAATGGTCATAAGTGTGAAAAACAGTCATAAATCACTTTTTTCAGTGCCATTGTAACTTTGAATGGTCACTAAAAGAACTTTTGTAAATTGAGGACTACCTGTATTTGCTGTAGCTCTTGATGCTTTTTATGACTTCTATCTTTTATATATCTTATGCTAGGATCAGAGAATAACCTGCAAATATTTAATGCTTAGCAAAGCTATTGTTCCAATTAGTGTCTAAATGGAAATTTGCTAACAGTGCTTTGGTTTTTTCAAAGGAATAAATTAGTACAATTTTAGAAAATAATATTTCTTTGGCCAATTTATTGTACATTATGCTTCCATATCTATTGGCCTGTAAAGATTTTCAATAATATAAATATGCAAAGCAATGCATTTATATATAATACTTTTCAAATGTAAGCACTCTGCATTCATTTTAAACCATTCTTTATATGCTATATTACAAATATTTTCCTGGGTAATCTAAAATATAAAGATATGTAACATGTAGAAGACCAATAATACAATCTCATCTTTTCAAAGATGAGAACAAAGTTTCCAAAATTGTAACAAAAAACAGAGAAGCAATCTGAAAATGTTAAAATGAAAATACTCTTAATGATATAATATACATTGTAGTGTTAATTTCCTGAATATCAAACTTGCTCATTTAGTGGCCCATAGGTGGAAATTTTTGAAATCATAAAAAGTGCTTAACAGTGTGATTGATAGCATGTAGTATGCTAATTTAAGTGTTTATTATAACTTATACATTGTTCCATTCCCAGACATTTTGAATGGCTTGCATTGTTAATGCCATGGTGATACTGGTTTTTGAACTATAACATTTTTCATGGGTCAGCATTTGTGTACTTAGAGATTTTCCTGTTCCAGTCTGAACTAATCTGATCTATCAGATCCATCAGGAGAAAAACACAAATAAAGCAGGAGGCATTGCTTCTCAGTGGCAGTACCAGTTTTCTGGAAAAGTCTCCCTGCAGAGATCAGGTTGCTGCCATCCTGGAGTACATATAGGGAAATTATCGAAAATAGATCCATTTTCAAGAGCATTTTAACCTGTCAACCCCATTTTTTCTTTTTCTTTTTCTTTTGTTGCTTTATTATTTCAATTGACAGGAAGTTTGTTTTCATAACTATGGATACTTTAAATTTGCTTTCTATTGTATAAATTCCTGTGTGTTGGACTGGTAGCAGAATATAATTATAATGCGATAATGTATTCTTGTTTTTAATCTTAATTATAATGAAGTCTATCTGATGTACAGATGTTCAAGTGGAGCATGATCTTACTCATCTCCTAATGCCTTTTTGAAGACCCAGATGTTTAATGATGTCAGAAAATAGAGGAAAGACGAGATGATCTGGATATCTGAGAGGAGGTTGTCCCAAAGGAGGAAAGCCATTGTTGAGCAAGCTCAAGCCCAGAGCCCCTCAAGATGGCATTCCTTCAGTGTTGAGTTCCCCCAGTGAGTCTCCTATCCAATGGCTAGATTCAGCTTGGAGATATGCAAGTCTTTAAAGGTGATCCCTTGCACCTTGAATTGCAACTGAATCTTGGAGACAGTACAGTTCCTACCAGGGGCAGCCAAATAAAACCCCTATATTGGTCCTCACTGCTACTTTTGCTTAAGATAGGGCTCTTAGCTATTAAAAAAAATACATAATTGCTGATGAGGTACAAAAGCATGCACACACATCAGCTAAATTTAGCAGTGCAGCCCTAATGCAAATAGTTATATTTTTGCGTGTGTTGTGGAAGCATCTCTCTCTGAGCTCTGGTGGCTCAGCAGACTAATTAACATCCACTTACATCTGCTGCCTGCAGTTACTGCAAGTTCAAATCTCACCAGGCTCAAGATTGACTCAGCCTTCCATCCTTTCTAAAGTAGGTAAAATGAGGACCCAGATTATGGGAGCAATAAGCTGACTTTGTATAAATATACAAAACTATGAAGGCTATTGCTTAACGCACTGTAAGCCGCCCTGAGTCTCCGGAGAAGGGCGCCATATAAATCAAATTAAAAAAAAAAAAAAATTCACCAGACCCAACCAACATTATCGTAGTTGTTGTGCATTGATCTACTGTGGTGCTTAAATGTTTGTGAACCTTTTTGAATTTTCGATATGTAGCTTTGGATTATTTTCCTCAGTAAATAAATGGACAAATGTCATGTTTTGGACTCATTTGTTTAATTGGGTTCTCTTTAGTTTTAGGAAATATGGAGAAGACATTATGTTTTGGGTATATTTATGCAGAAATATTGGAAATTCCAAAGAATTCACTAACTTTTAACAACCACTAAATGAGATGCACAGTCCTATGTATACATGTCCCAGTTTTCCCAGCTGTGGAATCTAGTCCCTCATATTCACTGGGCCCTATGCTATTTTGTGTCAGTAAATCCCAGATGTTCCCATCCACTCTGAAGCAATGACAAGAACTAGGTTGAAAAAATGCTATTTAAAAGTCCAGTTGCAGTATGCGAAACAGTCAAAACACTCAAAATTATAGTATACAGGGCCTAAATGTCTCCTGAAGAAGTTTCTTGGATGAGAAGTGAAACATCTTCAAGGAAAAACAAAATCCAGTTGCCTTTTGGAAAAAATGCACCCTTGGTACACATGGCCTATTTTGTTTTCAGGACTGGAACATTCAAAAAAGTTGTTCTGAAGTCACCTCTCGAATTAAATGCTCCTATGAAACTGAATTCACTGGGTGAAAAAAAAAATGCATTTGTCAAGAGAAAAATTAATTGGAATCCTCCCCAGTGATGGGTGGGGAGGTTGGCAAACGTTTCCAAATAGAGTCTGAAATTGTGCACAAAAGTTTTTTTCCTAACAATATTTTGTTAAACTTATTATGTAACGTTTATGTGTGTTAAATGATGATGATGATGATGATGACGATGACGATGATGATGATGATGATATCCAGTTAGTCCTGTCCGACTTTTGGCGATACTATGGGCCAAGTCTCTCTACATCTTCGTGTCTTGGCTACTTTGAGTTGTTCTGTGCTCTGGCTGCTGTCAGCTTTGATGGTGTCCAGCTACGGTGTTCTTCGGCAGTCTGGTTTCCCTTTCCCGTTAACTCTTCCAAACCTAATTGTTTTCTCCTGCATGACATAGCCAAAATAAGTGAGATTTTGCGATTTTGCCTTCTAGTGATATGTCTGATGTTATGCACTCCAGTACTTGCTTGTTAAATATTACCATCTAATAACTGTGGTGCCTTCCTCTGAAAGGCAATACCTTATTAGCAATAGCAATAAGACTTATATACCGCTTCATAGTGCTTCACAGCCCTCTAAGCGGTTTACAGAGTCAGCCTATTGCCCCCAACAATCTGGGTCCTCATTTTACCCACCTGGGAAGGATGGAAGGCTGAGTCAACCTTGAACCAGTGAGATTCGATCTGCCGAACTGCAGGTAGCAGTCAGCTGAAGTAGCCTACAGTGCTGCACTCTAACCACTGCGCCACCTCGGCTCCTATTATTAGATACGTTTGTATGTATGGAGGAAATAGCAATGGGTGAGGAAGGACACGGCTTTTTGTTTTACGAGAATGAACTATTTCTTAATGGAATTACACTACTGTACTCTCTGTGATCTTGTTATATTGCCTGCTTTGCCTTTTCAGCTGGTGGAGCTCAAAAATGGTGAAACTTACAACGGTCACTTGGTTAGCTGTGATAACTGGATGAACATCAATCTTCGAGAAGTTATCTGTACATCAAGGGTAAGGACAACTCCTCTGCTTTTCTGTTATGGATGCCGACTGCTAATTTTTAGAAAGTAGGAGGACAGAAATGAAATCAGAAGAATGACCGTGTAGAAAAGAATTATATAGGCTTTAGGAATTGCTTGAACTTTGACCTTTGTTGCTGCAGTTAAGCGAATCACCAGGGTCATGAAATGAATCACGTGGTTGTAAGCAAACCTGACTTTTCCCATCCATTTTGCTTGTTCAGAAAGTCACAAATGCAATCATGTCACCAGGGCAGCAGTAAGTGCGAGGACCAGTTGTACGTCAATTTTTTTCAGTGCCATGTTAACTCTGGACATTTAAGTCTGCACTACTATTAATCTTCTCATCTTCTCACCGTTCCCATCACCCATCTCCTCCCACTTATGACTGTATGATTGTAACCTTGTTGCTGGTATCCTTACAATTTATATTGATATTGTTTCCTGATTGCTTATTTCTAACCTATGACTATCATTAAGTGTTGTACCTTATGATTCTTGATGAACGTATCTTTTATTTTATGTACACTGAGAGCATATGCACCAAAGACAAATTCCTTGTGTGTCCAATCGCACTCAACCAATAAAAATTCTATTCTGTTCTGTTCTGTTCTGTTCTGTTCTGTTCTGTTCTATTCTATTCTATTCTATTCTATTCTATTCTATTCTATTCTATTCTATTCTATTCTAAGCAAATAAGGCATTAGTCGAGTGCTACCTATAACTCAGTCTTGGTTAACCTAGTTCTGTTTCTGAATATTTTATATTTGTACCAATAAAGGAGAATATTTGTAGCTCAGGGCTAAAATGAGGGGTCCTTGGTGCTCTCTGAGCTTGCTTGCTTTCTTGCAGACGTTTCATTAATTTAATTTTAATTTAATTTAATTTATTGAATTTCTATGCCGCCCAACTCCCAAGGGACTCTGGGCAGCTTACAGCAAAAAATAATACAACAAAGAACATAGGAAAATTATTAAAAAATATTTTAAAAACATTAAAAGCCCATGCACACCATTCATGGCCGGATCTTGCAAGATTGCAACAGCGAGATCAATGGCCCCAGCCTGCCGGAAAAGCCAGGTCTTCACCGCTTTCCGAAAGGCCAATAGGGTGGGGGTAGTCCGGATCTCAGGAGGTAACTGGTTCCAGAGAGCTGGGGCAGCCACAGAGAAAGCCCTCCCCTGCAGGCCCGCCAGCCGGCATTGTTTAGCTGATGGGACCCGGAGGAGACCAACTCTGTGGGATCTTACCGGTCGCTGGGAGCTATGTGGTAGAAGGTGGTCTCGAAGATAGCCTGGCCCTGAGCCATGTAGGGCTTTAAAGGTAATAACCAACACCTTACCCTAACTAGGTAACATCATCAGTGCTAGTAGTTGTTTGCTGCAAGTTTATATTCTGTGTGGGTAGGGGTGGTCTTAAGAGATTTTTTTTGGTTGGGCTGTAAACAGCCA
This sequence comes from Pituophis catenifer annectens, assembly GCF_029215685.1. Taxonomy (NCBI): domain Eukaryota; kingdom Metazoa; phylum Chordata; class Lepidosauria; order Squamata; family Colubridae; genus Pituophis; species Pituophis catenifer. Next base: position 332,245,592 of record NW_027256881.1, on the reverse strand, counting down.
CACAAACAGAATATAAACTCACAGCAAACAACAGTCCTTACTAGCACTGATGATGTTACCTGGTTTGGGTAATGAAACATCTGCAAGTAAACAAGCAAGCTCAGAGAGCATCAAATATTTTATATTTGCTAGTTGCCCACTAGGTGGTGCTGTCAGCCTGACTTCTCCCTTCAGATACCAAATTCACTGGGCCTTGATAGCCTTTTTGGGAAATAAAAACATTTTGCTTTTTGACAGAAAGAAATTTGAGAGAGAAAAACAATATTTGGTTCAGAAAGACAAAACATAATATTAATGGGTCACAATCAATGGGGAGGCAGTGAGAATTCTCCCTGTAAAACTCATTTTTAATATGACAAAGACAACTTTTGACATACATCTGACATAAGGAACATTATTATTTTTGGAAGACTCAGAAAAATATTTGGTGTATCTTTCCATGATACCGATTTTTAATCAGACCATTGTTTTGTAAAATGATAAGGAATAAATAAACATAATTCAACATTCAAAATCCAGGCTACTGAGAGTAACAACAGTCTGATGCTGCATCCTCCTTTCTTGTGTATTTTCTTGGAAAGGATGGAGATAAATTCTGGAGGATGCCTGAATGTTACATCCGTGGCAGCACCATCAAATACCTGCGTATTCCTGATGAGATCATTGATATGGTGAAAGAAGAGGTGGTCTCCAAAGGCAGGGGTCGGGGTGGGATGCAGCAACAGAAGCAGCAGAAAGGTCGTGGCATTGGTGGCCCTGGGCGAGGTAAGTCCTCTTTTTAATCTTTAGGAGAAGTTTGGAAACTGCTTTCCAAGGTCATTAAAATCTCAACACTTGCAGCAGTGGGGTTGAAAACTTCCTGAACAATCCCATTCAAACTTTGCACTAGAATAGAATAGAATAGAATAGAATAGAATAGAATAGAATAGAATAGAATAGAATAGAATAGAATAGAATAGAATAGAATAGAATAGAATAGAATAGAATAGAATAGAATAGAATAGAATAGAATAACAGAGTTGGAAGGGACCTTGGAGGTCTTCTAGTCCAACCCCCTGCCCAGGCAGGAAACCCTACACCACTTCAGACAAATGGTTATCCAACATCTTCTTAAAAACTTCCAGTGTTGGAGCATTTACAACTTCTGGAGTCAAGTTGTTCCACTGATTAATTGTTCTAACTGTCAGGAAATTTCTCCTTAGTTCTAAGTTGCTTCTCTCCTTGATTAGTTTCCACCCATTGCTTCTTGTCCTGCCCTCAGGTGCTTTGGAGAATAGTTTGACTCCTTTTTCTTTGTGGCAACCCCTGAGATATTGGAACACTGCTATCATGTCTCCCCTAGTCTTTTCATTAAACTAGACATACTCAGTTCCTGCAACAGTTCTTCATATGTTTTAGCCTCCAGTCCCCTAATCATCTTTGTTGCTCTTCTCTGCATTCTTTCGAGAGTCTCAACATCTTTTTTACATCGTGGTGACCAAAACTGAATGCAATATTCCAAGTGGGGCCTTACTTAGCCATAATGTGTTGCTTTTAGATAGGTTTTTGTTTGAAGTCATAACATGGTTTATTTAGGAAATCCTGACTAAATTAATCCTGACTAAGCAAAGTTACCAGTCTTACCCATTCACCTCTGTTTCAATAGGAGCTTAGCTCTATAGCAGGAATGGTAAATTCTGTAGCTATTCAGCCTCTGGCCAATGTAAGGGATTGGATTAGTATCCCCTTGCTTCAGTTCTTGTAGCAAAGTGTAGGATACAGCCTTCCAGTAAACATAGCTGATATTACATCTGGAATATATTACATTTCAGCTCTTTAGTATTTAGGGCAGATGTCAATAGAGGTGGAGTGTTCTGTTACTACTCCTCAGAAGTTCTCCATAAATACTAAAGTCATCTAACAGTGAACTCCATAAATTAGATGCTGTGTGAAGTTCCTTTTCATCTGCCGTACTTGCCAGCAGTTTATCAGATCATCATAATTTGAAGAAGAGGAAAATCGCTCTATCTACTCCTTCTCCTGAATCATCTATATTTATGTCTCAGCTTGGCCGTATTTCCTCTGAAGGAGGAGACTGAGAGGGCAAAACAAATGTTCTTCCAGTTGTCATTTTTCCCCCTATATACTGCAAGTTCCAAGACAGAGTACATTCCTCCCTTTTTGTTAGCTACATATACCGTATTTTTCGGAGTATAAGACGCACCTTTTTCCCCCAAAAAAGAGGGTGAAAAACTGGGTGCGTCTTATACTCCGAATGTAGCCCTGCCCAGCTTCTCAAACTGAGGTTTCAGAGGCTGAAAAAAGCATCAGAAACGAAGCTTCAGAAAAGAAGCCCCCAAACAGAGCTTCAGAGGCTTTTTTTCTAAAGCTCTGTTTCAGAGGCAGAAAAAAAAGCCAAAAAAAGCAAGGCACAGAGCTCACAACCAAGGAACCTGTTGCTAAAATTCACCTCTGGGAACAGCTGATCGAGGGTATTCCAGGAGGCCGATCCACCTGCCAATCAGCTTTTTTCTTATTTTCCTCCCCAAAAACTAACGTGCATCTTATACTCCGGTGCGTCTTATACTCTGAAAAATACGGTAATTGGCATAAGAATTGTTTAAAAGATAAATCATTCGTATCCTTGCAGTCTTCTCTGGAGGCATTTGGAAGTTCACATGTTACTTTCCTAGGATATTACAAGAGCAGTAACTCTCAATGGCACTGAAAATTTGGCTCAAGCTCATCAACCAGTAAATCAGTGGAATAGCTTACTTCCAGAAGCTGTGGGTGCTCCTCTTCTTAAAAAACTGTGGAGGTTTTTAAGAAGAGACTGGGCAGCCATTTGTCCAGAATGGTATAGGGCAGGGGTGTCAAACTCGATTTCATTGAGGCCCACATCAGAGTTGTGTTTGACCTCGGGGAGCCAGGGGGGCTGTGGCCAGGGTGGGCGTGTTGAGGACGCCTGTGGCAGCCTGAGCGCTCTGCCAGCGAAAACAGGCTCCCAAGCTCTGTTTTCAGCTACAACAGCCTCCTTTGACCCTCTGCCAGCAAAAACAGAGCTTGCGAGGTCCACATGCAGCCGTCCCGAGCTCCATTTTTGCTGGCAGAGGCACCGCAGGCCGGTCCTTTGCTGTTTCCACGGTGGCCCCATGGACCGGATTTAAGTACCCCGTGGGCCGGATCCAACCCCCGGGCCTTGAGTTTGACACCCCTGGTATAGGGTGTCCTGCTTGAGCATTCTTTCTCTTAATACCAAAAGTTGGAGGGCAAGTATCTTGTTTTCCCGAAAATAAGACCCTGTCTTATATTTTTTTTGAACCCTGAAATAAGTGCTTGGTCTTACTGCCATGTGCTCAAAAGCCCAATTGGGCTTATTATCAGGGGATGTCTTATTTTGGAGGAAACAGGATAGGAGGAGGCAGTGAGTTTCTTTAGCCTGGATGCATGTTTCTGGCACCTATTGGCAACAAGTTTAGATTGTTTGGTCCAGCAAGATTCTTCCTACATTATGGAGCATGCTAAGTGCTAGCGTAGAAACCAGGAGATGGCGAGTTCTAGTCCTGCCTCAGGCAAGAAAGTTGGCTGGATGACTTTTTCAATCCATCTATCCCACCTTACGGGGTTGTTGTGGGCAAAATAGGAGAAGGGAAGAATATTTATGTCCACTACCTTGAGTTGCTCAGAAAGTAAATTAAAGTTGAGATAAAAATGTAATAAATTTAAGTGGCTTATCCAGCAACCAATTGTTAAACAAAGCACCTGAACCCTGACAGTGTTGATCAATACTCATAAAGTCATAAAAACCTTGCAGAGATTGATCTCAGAGGGTTGATATCTGGTTGATATGTAGTTGCTCATCATGGTGTGCGGTGTGGATGGCATTGCCTCCAAGTCTCTCCCTCCCTGAGTTAATGCTTCCCTTTCTGTTTACAGGAGTGTTTGGAGGTCGTGGTCGAGGAGGAATCCAAGGGAGTGGTCGAGGACAGCAAGAAAAGAAGCCAGGGAGACAAGCAGCAAAGCAGTGAGAAGCTGAACTGTGGCCAGGGAGTGCTCTGCGCCCAGATGCTATGTCATTGGGACATACTGGTTTGCTGTCTCCCCTTAACAAAACAAAGTTGTACTTTTTTAAAAATGTGAATAACTGGGATATTCGGCATCTTATGAGGGTTTACAGGTGTTTTACCACTCAAACATGTATTTTAGCTTCCGTTTGAGTGGGCACCGATGGAGAGTAGTGCTCAACTGACTCCCTTCTTCTTGGAATTACTACGGTAAAATGACTAGCTTAGCCAAGTTCACGTTTTTGAAATTGGAGAGATAATGTGCAGTTTTTGTGTGAGCCGTTTCATTCTAATTGATAAACCATGAAATGCATTTAAGCGAACAAAAAAAAATAATTGATTGTGTTGTGCAGAAGATCTGCAATCGTGGGTTCTTGGTAGCCAAAAGTTCCCAGCATTTAGCAGCTGGGGAGTGAATGTTGGTTTTTTCCTCCTAGCTGGGGAGAAGAATTAAAGCAATGAAACAGCTTACCTCGCGATCTTTTTATTGTGCAGCGAGATCGTTTTTTAAAAGATTGGACTACTTTGAAGAGGGAATTACCTCTCTAACAACTTCATCTTTCAAAAGTTTACTTTTTCGCCCAGTTTGAGAAATAATACCATCAGTGACTTATAGAGACTATTTTCAGTGCTGAACTTCTGTTTTAAACAACTGAACTATGGCCTCCCTCACCCACATGGAGCAGGTTTTCTGTAGCCCAAAAAGAGAACATCCGTAACCCATGACGAGCCTCAAACTAAGGCAAGATTTAGAAAAAAGCTGTCCTTCAAAGGTCTGGCTCCATCCGTTCTGACTAACTTTGCTAGTGATCCACACACAGGAAGTGAAATTTCACAAGTTCCACACACAATATGCTTCAAAGTGTCCTAAATGGAATTAGGTGCCTCAGCTGAAGGGGGGGGGGGGGGCGGCTAAAAATGGGATTTCAGATGAAGAGTTTCAAAAATACCGTTTTAGAAGCAGCACTTAAGACAACCCATTAGTCAATACTGATTAAAAAAAAAGCAGCTACAATATTTTGGGTAAAAACATTTTTACACGTTTTTGGCCTGCTGTCTGTTACAAGTGGAATAAAGTTTTATCTGTTACTGTGTGTGTATGTTTTAGAAAAGGGGGTGAGAATGTTAACGAGGGGCCCTGTAGAAATGTTCTCCAGGTATAGTAATCACACTCAAGAATAGGCAAGCTCCCTTTTGCCTGGCCTGTGCCGGATTTCTTCTCTTGCATGTAGCATCTTTTTTTTCTCTTGGACGGATCTTGTTTTGCTTTCTACCTTTGAAAACTCCAAGTGAATGTTGTCTTGTTTTTGAGGCCTCCTTTTTCTTCAGTAGGAAAATGGGACTGCATCTTTTCTTACAGATGGGAAGGACAGCATTCATGTCATTTGGGAGTCTTATTTGCTATGAAAGTTATTACAGGTAATCCTCAATTTATGGCCGGTCACTTAGCAATCATTTGAAGTTACAACAGACCCTATCCCTACCCCAAAGGTTTTTATGACTTGCATTTGAAGTTCTGATGGCTGCTTCCCACCTCCACCCCACGAGTCACTTGATTACATTTTGGGCACTCAGCAACTAGTCTGCATTTATGGCCGTTTGCAACATCTTCAAGTTCATATGACCACAATTTATTTATTATTCGTATTTATTATTCGTATTTCTATGCCGCCCAACTCTCCGAGGACTCTGCGCGGCTTACAACAAAGACAGTATAAACAATATACAATAAGAGACATTAAAAACCCATACACATCGCTCATGGCCGGATCTCACAAGATCGCAATGGTGAGATCAATGGTGAGATTGATTTTTTGGGTTTTTTTTGTTTTGCCAGAAACCAGTATTTACCTCTGGTTTCTGGCAAAAAAACGCCCATTGCAGAAAATGGGTTTGCTTAATGACCACTTCAAATAAAAAATGTTAAAACATGGGTTGGTTACTTGAGTGTCTCTACTTACAACCGTCATGACTTACAAGGGAAATTCCATTCCATTATGGTTATAAATTGGAGACTTTAACTTACCTGTATATGATTTTTAGGATGGGGAGGTGGCAGGGCAAATGCAAATAGTGATTCCAGAAAATTTAATTCTTTCCTAGCCGGAATCTGGTGTTACCACTTCTTCTTGTGCCATATCCGTCATCGGATGTTGGCGATCCTATTTTTATCAACAGCCACACAGAAAAGTGCTGCTGAGTTTTTTCCAAACCAGTCCCTTAGGTTTTGAAGCCTTGATGTTCTTCTTCTGCCTGGACCTCGTTTGCCTTCAACCTTTCCCTGGAGGATTAAGTGAAGGATGCCATATTTTTTCCAGGTGTCGCATCATATGTCCAAAATATTCTTTCGTTTTTTTTATGGTTTTGATTATTTCCCTTGGCTTTCCCAGGCGGCGTATCACCTCCTCATTTCTGATTTTGTCAACCCAGCTTATACGTAACAGCCGCCTGTAAATCCACATTTCAAATGCTACCACCTCTTGCTGTTCTCTTAATCTGGAATGCATTGTTTCTGTGTGTGAGGCAATGGGGTTGCAGGCACAATACAGTCCCTCTCCTGTAAGCAAAACGCACCACATGGTATGACCCTCAAGGAAAACCAGCTTTTCTGTTGCTCTTTCTTTGTTTGCCCTTTGTTTCGGGGGGCGGGGGAGGTGGGGTGCAGGTGCCTCCCCCAAGAGCATTTTCTTCAGACTTGCTTTTGCAGGCCTGGTGCTGGCTCAGCTGTGTGGTGACTCACTCACTCCTCCCCAGGTCTGCGTCTAGAATAGCTGCACAAGAGGAGGAGCTGTACAAATACTTGGAAGCCTGTGTTAAGTAACTAAAAATAATCATGTCTCAATCCTTCCTCCCTCTTTATTTTTATTAATGTTGTTCTTCCTTTCCTGATGCATTATGGTTAGCCACCACAGCCTAAAAAGCCTTCAGGCTGTGCTCCAAGGAAACTGCAGTTTGAAAAAACATACGTAGAAAGCTCACCCTGAACCCTGGAGTACAGCAGGAGAGAGTTCTGCCTTTGCTCTTGGCACCTGCTCAGCCTCAGCTGCTTTGCCCGTCTTGATGAGATGCCCACAAAAACAGCAGGTGAATGCTGCCGTACACGAAGAGGCTACCTGCTTAAATCGGGCAGATGTTTTCCAGGCCTTCTCCACTTGGGAAGAAGCCTTGCTTGGCCATTTCAAGCATCTTTTCTTTAGCACTGGTCAGGCCAGATGTATCAGGTTCGTAAAAAGTATTTTCCTTTGTTGAAACTCCAGCAACTGAGAAGCAAAACGTCGTCAAAGAAAAACCAGAAAGTCTAGTTGAGTGCCTCTTAAAAAAAGCACTTTTGGGTTAGCTATGGAGACTTTAAGAAGCTGTTGAGTAGAGCTGGATTATTTTCCTACGTTCCCAAATCTTGTTGACAGCAGTGAGTACAGGTAGCCCTCGACTTACAACAGTTCGTTTAGTGACGGTTCAAAGTTACAACAGCACTAAAAAAGTGACATCGTTTTTCACACAAACATTGTAGCATCCCCATGGTTACATGATCAAAATTCAGAAGTTTGGCAACTGACTCATATTTATGGCCGTTGAAATGTCCCGGGGTCATATGATCACCTTTTGCAGCCTTCGGACAAGCAAAGTCAATGGGGAAGCCAGATTTACTTAACAACCATGTCACTAACTTAATAACTGGAGGGATTCACTTAACAACTGTGGTAAGGAAGCTTGTGAAATGGGACAAAACTAACTTAACGAATGTTTCACTTGGCAACAGATTTTGGGCTCAATTGTGGTCATAATTCAAGGACTACCTGTTTCCTTTCGCATACTAGTAATCAGCAGAATAATCTTTTTTTTTTTTCCTGCCCTCCTTGGGGGCCAGTACAACACAAATTAAGAATACCAGAAGGAACACAAGGAAAAGGATTTGTGCTAAAAAGCTGTAAAATGGTCTCTCTGGCGGAGAGAGACCATTTTACAATAAAGTATAAATTGAGCTGGCCTTGTCTGGTCAGTAAACATCCAGGTGGAGGACAATCCGTCTGGAGTGGTGTGAAGCCAACCCTCTCTTCCCAGCTTCTAAATTGTGATGGGGAGAACAGAGCTCTAACAACTCGAGTAAAGATAGATGCATTTACACTAGGAAAAGGTTGAGGATCTGGTCAAGAGTACATTTCTGTCTTGCCAATCCAAAAACTGGATTTAACTGTCCCAGAAGGAGTTATAGACAGCCCCTGAGCCAGACAGATAACGTGTTTCCCCGAAAATAAGAACCAACCAGAATATAAGTCCTAGCATGATTTTTCAGGATGCTCATAATATAAGCATTACCCCAAAATAAGCCTCAGTTAAGAGCGTCAGCCAGACGGACCGTATTTAGTAACGTATTTCCCCCAAAATAAGACCTAACAGGAAAATCAGCCCTAATGTGTCTTTTGAAGTAAAAATTACTATAAGACCTGGTCTTATTTTCAGGGAAACACGGGTAGCTGGGTGACCTTAGGGACCCCTCCTAAGAGCTATATTTCTTGAGCAGCCTTCCCATGTAAGTCCATCCGTGTCGTGCTCTTAGCCTTTGAATGTGTGCATCTTAAATCAAAGGGATGACTAAGAGCACACTCAGCTCTTTTATATCCAGTTCTAAGTATAGTGCAGTAGTTGGCTAAGTGTCAACTAAGTACAAGGCTCCAATAACCTTTAGGGCTGCTGCTGAACTGGAGCCATGATGAGGTTTGAAAGGCATATGACAAAGGCATCCTTTGGCTTCGAGACAAAAAGATTCATAGGTTTGCCTTTGGGGTTTCACACAGTAGCGGTGTCTTTAAAAATGGACATTCTGTTGACCAGCATATTACTGGAACAATGAATGAATGAAATACAGTAGAGCTTTAGTTAAACAAACTTCTCTAGAAAATTTTGAAGGATGAGGTGAAAATCTTTTAAAAGAGAAACATGGGAACATGAATTTCTGAACTGTTCTTTTTCTTTGCAACTCCCCACCCCCCAAATTTAAAAGCAGCATTTTTAAATGTCCCTATTAATTCCAAAGTGCAGTGGGTGTGGCCCTGATGTATACTGTCAGGTGCTGTTTAAAGGTCTTTGGGAGAAGCAGTGCAGATACTTAAATCTATTATCTAAGTTTCTAGCTCTCATGTTTTCTGACTCAGAGAATTTCTAAGAATTGGTTATCTAGTTCATTTGCTCTTGTTTTAACCTTACTATTAATCGGGTTTGAATTAAACTTTAAAATGTTGCATATTTTGTGTTATTACCCTGTTTCCCCAAAAATAAGGCATCCCGTGATAATAAGCCCAATCGGGCTTTCGAGCGCATGCGCTGAAATAAGCCTCCCCCGAAAATAAGCCCTCCCCGAAAATATTTAAGCGCAGAGCTGGAAATCAGGTAAGACGGCAAGAGGAGCCCCATCTTGCTCCACACGCCCCAAAATAATAAGACCTCCCCAAATATAAGGCCAAGCGCTTATTTCGGGTTCAAAAAAATATAAGACGGTCTTACTTTCGGGAAAACACAGTACATTCATGAGAGGCCATAACATCCATAACATACAGTAAGAAAAGCAGGGATTTGGCTCTGATGGCCCAATAGGAAACAACATTACAATGACTGTGAATTGCAAATGCTTGCTACCTTTTGTTAACTTTTTCAAAATACATTTTAAAAATAAAAATATTCATCATGGGCTTAATTACCCAGATTTATTTTGTATGTGTTAAAAGTTCCAAATTACAAACCGCTGTACAGGATTTACAACCACAATTGGGACTAGAATCTCCGTTGCAAAACAAGGATTTTGTTATCTGAGTTGCAAGTCTGATTTTATGAATTGAATACTTTTTATTTGGCCAAGTGTGAATAGACACACAAGGAACTTTTCTCTGGTGCAGAAGCTGCAAAGCAACAGAATAACTATAGTACTGATAAGAGGGGAATGATCTCTTTAATGACTTTTTTGCCATGTTTGTTAAATGAATCACTGAAGTTATTAAGCGAATCTGACTTCCTCAATTAACATTGCTTGTTAGAAGACAGCTGGGAAGGTCACAACAACAATCAAATGATCCAGGAAGCTGCAGTCATTGTAAATACACGTTGATTGCCAAGTGCCCAAATTTTTATCATGTGACTGTGAGGATGTCGCAATGGTCATAAGTGCAAGGACTAGTTGTAAGTTACTTTTTTGACTGCCGTTCGCTAAGCAAAAGGTTATAAATTGAGGACCACCTGTACTGTATCGTGATAATATTATGTTAGAATTTTGCATCTCTGCATAATAAAGCCCTCTACAAAATTCTGGATCCCCAAACCATCACAGCTCGTGGCAGTTCTTGATCCCAAGATATCCCTATGGCTTCAACAGAACCTGGTTGCCTTAGACACCACCGCGAATTATTGCCAAAATTTTTGAGGAGGGGAGGGAGGGTTGAGCTGGAAACGCCTGTGTTTTAATTACCGGGTGCCTGTGCAATTAAAACTAGAATTCTGATTGAGCAGGGCTGGCTTTCCTTCCTTCCCTCCCTCCCATTGCGGCTGCTCTCATCCCTGGCAGAGATCCAGGAGAGAGGCCTGCAACAGATTAAAGGCCCTGGAAGCTTTCTTAACCACCTCTACTAGCAGGGAGGGAGAGGGTGGGTGCAACATGTGCAAAAGGAGGCCCAAGGCTGGGTGAGAATCTGCCATCGAGAGGGGCTCCTTGAAAACTTGCATCAGGATACAGTGTGTTGGGCTGGAACACTTGCATCCGTTTGGAATCTGAATACCTTCATGGGGGTGGTATCCCTCATTAAAAGGAGGCTCACATTCCTGCAACAGCAATTGGGGCCCTCCCGAAACCTCTAAGGCAAGCTGTGGGTGTGTCCCACAAGTCACAAAGGTTTAATGGCGGCCTCTGATTCTTTCTTTCTTTTTTTTTGCAAAATGTTTTTATTTTTAAACAAAACATAAAACATCCTTCATCCATTATAATTTCAAGCAGTGTGTCGATCGGTTACAAATCCCTTGTGCTTCTTCCCCATAATCATATTTTACTAATTATCTAATTTCTCATATTATCAACCTGATATATATCTTTATATCATTATTCTCATTTGTCATTTATTTAACAATGGCATTATCATTCCAAAAAAAATATTATTTTCACATATTATATTCTAACATTCATTTTATATTTCATGTCCATGTTTTATTATCTAGCCATTGGTAAAATAAATCCCATATCTTTGGGATATTGTTTATCTTCTCTAATTTCAAATGTCAATTTACTCATTTTGGCACATTCCATAATTTTCTTAATAAATGGCGGCCTCTGGTTCAAGCTACCTTTCCACAAAGCTCACCGATGATTGACAATGCAGAAGGATCACAAACATCTAAAGGGGGGGGTGGTCTCCAATCTTGGCCACTTTAAGACTCGTGGACTTCAACTCCCAGAATTCCTCCGCCAGCAAAGCAAAGCTGGCTGAGGAATTCTGGGAGTTGAAGTCCACAAGTCTTAAAGTGGCCAAGATTGGAGACCCCTGATCTAAACTCTGAAAGATAACGAAGGCTTCTCGATTTTAAGTTTTGGTATATATTTATCCTGCATATTCATGAAACTTACAGGGTTTCAGCAGCCTCATTTTCCATTTCTAACTTCCCCATGTTCCTTCCCTTTAATCTTGATGAAAAACACAAGGGCTGTGTAACAAGTGTAAGATCCCTGCAGGATGCTATATCAAGCATAAAACATGAACAGAATGCCACATGGGCAAAGGAAGATCTGGGAAAGTGATAACTTGACAAGCGGTACATAAATTTTAGAGGTTGCCTTAAAAAAAAAAACTGTTCAAACTTTGTGTAAGATCCAGCTAAGTATGCATAAATGTCTTTTTCTAGTCACACCATTCGTACAAGACCCACAAATGGGACATTTTTAGGTTGGGAAGGCAAGGAAATGGTACAATATCTTCTTTTTGCTAGCTAAACAGTACAGGTACATTTTGTGAGGGGCGGGGTAGGGGATTGTTTTGTATCACATGGAAAGTCTGAACCTGCCTGTCCAGCCACAAAACCTGTCTTAGCTCACTAATTATGGGGTAGCTGGTATTTTCCCCAGAACAAGGGTGGAGCCTGGGAAGGCTTCATTTAGGACTTAGGACTTCCTCGCCCTAAATGGCTCAGTCTTGCCTGTGTCTGTAATTTCTTATTCTCTATAGAATCTGTATGTGGAAAAATACTCCAAAGGGCCTAGAACTATGTTTGCACCTATTTGTCTTCCACCATCCCCATCTCCTCACCTCCCAACTCTCTGGAATGGAAAAATGGGGAGAAAATTATTTGTCTTTTGGAGCAAAGAAGATCTGCAGGTTTTTTAAGTTGATGTGTCCCAACCAAGATCTCACAACCTGTTAAGAGATTATGGCTGGTTTTTTTACCTCGGTTCCCCTCTGCAAATTAGAATAATTATGACACATCTTTTGCAAGTGTGTTTTAATTTTTCCATGCACCCTTTCAAATAAAATTTGACGTATCTACCCTGAGATCATATGTTGGAAGGGGCTACTAACCCCAGTTGTTTCTCGACCTCAACAACTTTAAGATGGATGGACTCAACTCCCAGAATTCTCCAGCTAGCATCCGAAATCCCATTTTAAACTTTTGAGACTGAAAAACACTGGTCTAATCCATCAACATAGACTAAAACTATTCCACGCTCTGGCTGCCCTTACATATCACCAAGAGTTTATAAACTATTGGTTTGTGGTTTGGTATGAGTTAGTTGTGGCTTATTCAACAAACTGCAGCAAGCAGGATGCATATAAAGTGTGCCTAAAATAAATGAAATTCTTATCTCTGATTGGTATGTGAAATGAGGGAATAAAATCTGAGCATCATTTTGCCCAGTCCAATTCTGGAGAGAAGACATTTTGTCCAGATGTTGAGCTATAATTCTGATAATCCCTTGCCATTTCTCATCTTCATTAGGGCTGCTGAGATAACTAACATCAGGCACACCACAGTATCCCCATGCCTGGATTGCCAGAGCAAGGATCTTCCACATATGACTACAGGATTCTCTTTTCCCAAGAGTATTTTCTCAAGTAAGGGACATAAATCATACTTTTAAAAAAATACAATTATTGCCTAATACTTTTCTATCAGTTTTCATGGTTGCTCAACCTAGATCATAACCACTAGCAACATATAAATAATAAAGCAAACAAATATCAGCCAGTACAGTATTACCTGTTTATTAGCATTTTAAACCGTTGTTCCTCTAATGCAGAGGTTTTCAAACTCGGCAGCTTTAAGACTTGTGGACTTCAACTCCCAGAATTCTATTCCAGCTATGCTGGCTGGAGAATTCTGGGAGTTGAAGTCCACAAGTCTTAAAGCTGCCATGTTTGAAGACCTATGCTCTAAATGTAATGTGACTCAACCTTGGCAACTTCAAGGGTGTGTGGACTTCAACTCTGCGCTGGCTGGGAAATCCTTGGAGTCGAAGTCCACACATCTTAAAGTTGCCAAGGTTGAGAAACTTTTCTCTAAAGCAAGGTTGGAAATCTGAGAACCACTAGATGTGGCTGCATTACAAATTTCCATATCTTCCTTCATGATTTACATTCATTGATGCCGCTGGGAATTGTAGTTCAGCAACAGGTCCAAAACTACATTATGGAAAGACTGTGGAGATTATGGAACTTATAAATGACAAACTCTGAGGTTCTTCTCAGAACTTCAGGGTTCTAATACTGTAGAAGGGTTCAGTCACTGCATTTTAAGGATTAGAGGTAGTGCTTCTAATGCTGATGACCACAACTGGAACCAAAATTTCCATTACCAAGCAAGGTGGTTGTTAAGTAAGTCATGGTAAAATTTTGACTGAATCACACAGTTAAGTGAATCCAGCTTTCTCCATTGACTTTGCTTATCAGAAGCTGTCTGGGATGCTACAACTGTCATAAATATATGCCAGCTTCCAAATGTCCAAATTATGATTATGTGAGGATACTGCGATGGCCATAATGTGAGGGCTGCTCGTAAGTCATTTCTTTTAGTGCAGTTGTAACTTCAAACAGTTGCTGAACGAATGGCTGTAAGTCAAAGACTCTATACTTTATAGACTGTATATTTTAATCCTGCTAGCTGCTCAGAATGATGTATCTGAGATGGATGGCTATATACATCAAAAAAGTTAATTAAAAGTCAACCAAAATCACATCACGGCTTTGCTCAATGCACAAATCCAGCCAGTCATTCTGTATTCGGGATCCTTGTTCCTCTTGTAGCAATTCTGAGACTAGAAGTCAGTAGTATTTCTGATAAAAATACAGCTGCACAAGCTGTCATCGGCATCCCGCAGTCTAGTAACACTCCTACCTTTCACAGCACTGATTTGGGGACTTAAGATGTAAGAATCCCACCATTCCTTAGAACTTTTACTAGAAATTAGCTGTTTTAGGACAGAGGAAATATTCTTTCAACAACTCCCCAATGCAAGTATGCAGAATTCACAACTAATGCGATTCCCCGGGGAGCTGTGAAACAAAGTTGTGTTAGCCGGTGCCTTGTTTCTCAGGCATCTGCCTGTTTTCCATCTCCCTTGGAAAGCAAGCAGGCGCCATAGATTTTCCATGCTTTAACTCTGGGTGTGTGCTGCCTCGGATTAAAGCCAGCTGCTGAGGCCTCCCACCCGCCGGTTGGCCTGCCTGCTGAGATATGATCTCACATCCACCCTTTTCCCACAGCAACACGCCTGCCGGCTAGCAGGGATTCAAAGCAGCAGCTCAGCAGCATCCATATGGCCTCTTCTGGAAAAAAAGCAACAACTGTGTGTATGTGCATGTGACTGCACATTTAACATTTAGGTAGGTCAGATCTCCAGAAGACACTCTTAGCTACACGGCCAATGTAACTTTCATTTGCATGTTGCATGAATCAGCCCATGTGCTTAGTTTATGATTCAGTATGTCATGCAAAATGGTTTCATACTTTAAAGCATGGATAAGTTTAACTCTGGACCATGTTTGTCATAAACCCCGGTCTGCATTATGCCAGATCTCTTTGTTTTTACTTCACTGCACTGAGCAAAGCTAAGCAGCCTGGATGAATTCAGCAAAAAAGTGGCTCAGCCACTTTTGAGTACTAGATCTCGTTTAGGGCTTATGCTCATTTCTGTGTATCTCCTTCCTTGAATTTATCAGAAATCCTGCCTGCGATTTTCAAGGGTTTTGGTTTTGCAAGTTTGTGTAGTTTGAGGATTTCAGGTTACCTACCTCTGAACTGCAAACAGCAGCATGCCTTGAGGCCTTTCTGTTCACATCTAGCAGTGGAACTGAACTAGTTTTTGTTAATCTGCTTCGGTTCTAGTTTATAAGAAATTGAGTGATCCAACCTTTTTTTCCAGAGAGGTGCAAGAAAAGAAGATCTCCCTCAGGGAATCACTCCTTTCGAACAGCACTTTTGTAGAATTTAGAAAGTTATCTAACTGCCTTTTCAAAAGAATCCTGTTTCACTTTGGTCTTTGAAGTTTTCCTGTAGATACTTAACATTCTCCTAATGAGTAACACTGACACACTGCTAAAAGTACCTTCAATATATTGAAGGAACAAGTTACATCAAACATGTCCCCTTTTAATTTATATGGCCACCCATCTCATATATATGATGGTGACTTACAGGCACAAGAAAACAATATAAATTAATCAAAAATTATAAAAAACCAAAAGCCAATAAACAACATAAACTGCAGGACTTATAATCAATCTCACTAATAGTACACAGGTTGACTTACAACCACAATTGAGTCCAAAATTTCTGTTGCTAAGTGAAACATTTGTTAAGTGAATTTTGCCCCATTTTACGATCTTTCTTGCCAGTTGTTTTTTAAATGAATCATTGCAGTTCTTAAGCTAATAACAGGGCTATTAAGTGATTCTGGCTTCCCCATAGACTTTGCTTATCAGAAGGTCACAAAAAGTAATCACATGATCCCAGGACTCTGCAACCATCATGAGTCAGTTCCCAAGCGCCTGAATTTTGATCCCATAATCATGGGGATGTGGCAATAATTCATTTTTTCAGTACCACTGTAACTGTGAGCAGTCACTGAATGAACTGTTGTAAATCAAGAACTACCTGTAGTCATTTTGCAGACTCCATACCACACAGCTGGATCCCCAGGCCAGATGGCAAAGCTCCTTCCCGAAGTCCCAAAAGTGTTTTTTTCCCAAGAGGAAACTGGACTTTCTGGTTTTTCTTTAAAGATTATTTCCTTTTCATCCAACAGCTTTTTCAGCTCTGACTGGATGGTAGGGAATGGAAGGGATTATATTCCTTGCAGATAGCTGGTCATTTGCATTCTTTTAGAGGGTCTTTGGGGCATGTGGAGGTTTATCTGTGTCCTCGGGATCACCTGAGTAGTGCAAATGAGTGTGGAGCCTTCTTGGAAGTGTTGAACGGACTGTGTTGTAGACTGGAGATAGATGATGGTGTATCCCTCCCCCCTCTGTTGAGAGGGCTGTTCAATTTTGACATAGATGGCCTCTTTCAAACCAGCAGTCCCTCTGTTCAAAATGTGGGCTTTGCTGTCTTCAAAAGAGTGGCCTGTGTCTTTTAAATGTAGATGGACTGCTGAATCTTGTCCTGATGGGTTTCTTCTCTTATGTTGCACCATGTGTTTATGAAGTGGTTGTTTTGTTTCCCCAATGCACAGATCTACACATGACTCACTGCATTATACTGCATATATCATCTCAACCACTCTCTAAAAGACCAACGACCAGCTGTCTCCAAGGGGTACAAATCCTTCCATTCCCCACTGTCCTGTCAGAGCTGAAGAAGCTTCATGGATGAGAAGTGAAACATCTTCAAAGAGAAGACGTGCATAAGTGCACTAATGTGCCTATGGTCCCTGTCATTGTATGTTTATTCTTTTATTCTTGTTCTCATTTTTGAGCAATTCTAATAAGTAAATAAATAAATAAATAAAAACCAGAAAGTCCAGTTGCCTCTTGAAAAAGCACCTTTGGGATAACCAGGACCTGGACGACTGGGAATCTCCACAGACACTCCTCCTCGAAGGCCAGTAAAGTCGGGGCCAATCTGACCTCAGGGGGGCTGAAGCAGGGGTCTCCAACCTTGTCAACTTTAAGCCTGGCGGACTTCAACTCCCAAAACTTCTTGGAGTTGAAGTCCGTCAGGCTTAAAGTTGACAAGGTTGGAAATCTCTGCTCCAAAGGGCGGCCAGCCCCACAGCACGGTGGCCACTACCGAAACAAGGAGACCTTTTTTTCTAGGCCCGCACTACTCCCTGAATTCTAAAACAGCTGCGTGGGTTGAGCCTGCAAAACACGGAAGAGCTAAACGTGGTTGGCTGCTTTCTGGTCCAAAGTCGTCGTGCCAGACACATAAACAGCGTTGGGCCGACTTGCAGAAAAGCCTCTCTGCCACCGCCCTTCAGTCAAACAAGAGGAGGGGGGGACAAAAAACTTGCAGCCAGGCCAGAGCCCCTTTCCAAATCCGAAAAGGGCAACTTCCGGAGAGAGGGGAGGCTGCAGCTGCAGTTCTTTTCATTGGCTTTGCAAGCCAAAAACCACCGCGGTCTCGGCGGGGGGGGGGGGGGGGGGGGGGGGGCCTTTGAAGAAAAAAATTGAGAAATATTAAAAAAAAAGGAAAAAAAAAAAAGCACTGCGGCAAAGAAGCCTCTTGCAAGCCAGCCTGCCTTGCCTGTCACTCACCTCTTGGGGCTGCAAAAACCCACCCCTGCAGGAATGAATAAAATAAAATAAAATAAAAAAATAAATATACTATTGCCGATTATCTTATCGGGTTATTCTTATGGGAATTGAAGGGGTGGGCAAGGGGAAAGATAATGGAAATACAAAGGGCGCATCTTCCAAAGCGAGGTACAAGCCTTGCTTTTTTTTTTTAAGCGCACCAGCCAGCAAAACACATCTGTTGGGCGGCGCGCGCGCGCGCGCCACCGCCTCCGCAGTTCAGTGCCGGGCTCTGACGTCACTCGTGACGCTCTTCCCCCCCCATCCGCCGCCACAAAACACCGCCCCTCCCCTCCCCCTCTCCGGCCTGTGACGCGCCAAACAGCGTTAACCTCTTCCTGGGCGGCCTCCCGTGGTAGCAATCGTACCTCTCGGAGCCCTTCCGTTTGTCGACGTCCTCTTGGTCGCCAGCCGCTGGCTTTGCGTAAACAGAGGCTCCCACTGGCTTCCGACCCACCGTGGGGAATCAGCGGCGAATGCGAAAGACGTTCTTCGGGGCCGCCTTCCGTTGTTTTTTTTTTTGTTTTTTTTTTTACGGGGGGGTGTCCCCCGTCCTTCCTCCCCTGACGAAGCGAAAGAGCCGCCTTGCCCGCACTGGCGCTCAGCTTTTAAAGTCTCGGACACCTGTTAAGGCGGGGGAGATGACACGGTGCGAACTTCTTCGCCCCCCCCCCCGGCGAATATTTTTTTTAAAAAATAATTTTTATTGAACAGTTTTTTTTAAAAACAAACAAATAAAAAAACAAACAACATATTTAAATCTTCTTTTCAACATCTTCGCATCAGTCATCTATATTTATACATTTTCTCTTTCTTATCTTAATCCAATGTTTTATACATACATTTCTAGCAGGGGTGAAATCCAGCAGGTTCTGGAGAACCGGTAGCAACAATTTTGAACAGTTCGGAGAACCGGAAAATACCACCTCTGGCTGGCCCCAGAGTGGGGTGGGAATTGAGATTTTGCAATATCCTTCCCCCAGGAGTGGGGAGGGAATGGGGATTTTGCAGTATCCTCTTGGAGTGGGGTGGGAATGGAGATTTTGCAGTATCGTTTCCCTGCCATGCCCACAAAGCCACGCCTACCAAGCCACATCATGCTCACAGAACCGGTAGTAAAAAAAATTGGATTTCACCACTGATTTCTAGTATATCATATATATATATATTCTCTTAATCTAAATATTTTATTTATATTTAATATAAACAGGTACCTAATTCCCTTCTCCCCCCCCCCCCCAATATTTCTAATTGCCCCAGGATCCATGGATCACAGACAGAGCAAATTTAGCAGATGCTTTATAAAAGTTTTGGCCAGAGTTGCAGCAGGCTTGATTTCTTGCACATTGTCGTCTTTGGATGCTCCTGCGTTCGTTTTTTTTTTTTTTTTTTTGAGCATAACTACTAATAGTGTGAATAATACATTGCTAATGTACCACTGAGGTTGCTAGCTCCCGGCTTTTAAGAAGAGATTGATTGGATTGCCATTTGTCAGAAATGGTGCAGGGTCTCCTGCTTTTGGACTAGATGACCTACAAGGTCCCTTCCAACTCTGTTAATCTGTATCTGTAAATCCTTGTGGCTTGTTGGGTTTCCCTCTCTTTCCCCCCACAGTTTACATTGCTGCCCTGCAATACCTGAGGTTAAGTTCATGTAATGTTTTCTCCTAGTTAACTAAATCATGGTTTACACACAGTTATTATCCCAACGTTCTGACTTTGCACAACACAGTGCAACCATAAATGAAGGGTTGATTTTGCTCTAATTGCTAAACAGTGTTTCTCAAACTTTGGCAACTTTAAGATATGTGGACTTAAATCTTAGAATTGGCTGGGGAATTCTGGGAGTTAAAGTCCACCTGCCTTAAGTTTTTTAAAAATATTTTTTATCCCTCCTTTATTTTTTTTTATAGATAAGTCAAAGTGACAAAAATACTCCTTCCTCCTATTTTCCCCTATGTGTAGGGCTGAGTGACAGTGACTATGCCAAAGTCCCAGTTAGCTTTCATGCCTATGCAGTTTTAGAACTCACAGCCTTCTGGTTACCAGCCTGGTGCCTTAACCACCTGACCAAATTGACTCTTTTGTTATCAAGTTTGAGAAACATTGGGGTAAAATATGGTCAGCTAATTTGTAGCACACTTTCTATAAACTTATTTAAGCCACAAACTAGTTAATTTGTCATGCAAAATCATGAACAAATCAAAATCATGAGGTTCATTTATGATTCAGTGTGAGATTCAGGGTGTCTTGTGAACACAGCCAATGAGCTGCCCACAAACCAATTACACTGAACTCACTACTTACGGTAGTCTGTTGTACAGACCCACAGTGGGTGAGTAAACCAGGATGAGGCAAGCTATTCCATTGATTAATTGCTCTGTGAGAAAAATTCTCCTTGCTTCTAGGTTGCATCTCTCTTTGACAAGCTTCTACCCATTACTTTTTATCCTACCCTCAGGTGCCCTAGAGAAGAAGACAATCATCTCTTCTTTGGGATGTCCCCTCAAGTACTGAAAGAACTATCATGATGTCCCCCTTAATCCTATTCTCTGATAGACTAGACATACCTAGGTCCTTCAACTGTTCAACATACAATTTTAGCCTCCAGACCCTTTATCAACTTTGTTGCTCTTCTTTGCATATTTTCCAGTGTTTCAACATCTTTTTTGTTTCGTGCTGACCAGAATATGGGTAAACATACTGTACAGATATCTGCTTTTTTCCCCCTGACCAAAAGGTGTGCTGTGCTTAATTTTTTCCTGCACCGGAGCAGGGGTTTCAGTTGGCAAAGAGTTAAACTGAATCAGGGGCAAGATCCTTTTGCAAAGAGGCCCCTGCTGGAACCTGACCTCAATGGGGAGGGAAGAGCACACCCATCAGGCCAAGAGCCCATTCCAAGCTAGCAATGTCCACTCAAGACAGTGAAAAACCTGCTACTGCCACAGCTGGCCTTGCTTCCGTTTAATTCTTTTCATTGCACAAATCAGTATTTTTAAGCTGCTAAAGTTACAATTTGGGAAGGTGGTTATCTATGGCTGGGCTCTGGCAGCTTTCATAGCTGCAGAACAGACAAAATATGAAGCACCAATGCCTAAAGGGACCTACCCTAACTTGGATTGCCTGTTAAAAAGCAGAAGATGGCATAGTGAAAAGAAAGTCTGGAACTTGGGGTCAGTCCAAGATGGCTAAAAGTGAATGGCAATAAAAGGCGACATGATTGGTCTTGCCCTTTAACAGGCCTGTGACTTGGCAACCTAAGCTGATGGATGGGGGCATTATTCAGGAGTCTAGGAAGGGCAGTGAGAAGCACTGTGGCTTCCACAAACAACTCTATGCCCTTCCTTCTTTCAACAGTTGATTGAAGCAGCACAGTAACCTAAGACTTTTGTTTAAACATGGTGTATTAAATAATCCACAGGGGCTTTGTTTCTTAGGAGATACCAAACCAACATTTCTTATCTGAGCAACTTTAAGAGATATGGACTTCAACTCCCAGAATTCCTCAGCCAGCTTTGAAATTCTGGGAATTGAAGTCTACATATCATAAATTAGCCAAGGCTGACAAATACTGCATGCCATAAACTGTGATTTACTGTTAGAATGCATTGATTCATATACAGTGATGCTTTAATATTCATTGTTAATTGATTAATTGGCAAAATGAATATCTAAAAAGATGAGAACCAAACAAACTTTTCCCATAAGCAATAATAGTGAGTCACAAGGTAACCAACACCGACAAGTTCTAACTTTTGAGTACCAAACAAATGATGAGTACTAAAATAATTTTTTTACATTAAGATACATTGAGTATCAAATTCAATGAGTTTCAAAGCAGTTGAGTACCAAGCAGGGGTGAAATCTACTTAACTTCGCTACCGGTTCGCAAATGTGAGCATGTGTGCCTCCTCCACGCATGCGCAGAGCCTTCTGCCCATGCACAGAGGGTCAAAAACGGGAAGTGATAACATCTGGGCAGGTGGGCGGAGCCTCCTTCCGCCAGCGTTACCAGTTCGCCCAAACCAGATAGAACCGGCTGAATTTCACCCCTGGTACCAAAGTATCACTGTAATGTGCTAAGCCAACAGAAAACAAGGCACAAATGTCCACTCCTAACCACAATTTTACATGTAGATGCCCCTTTGCACTCTTCCCATACACATTCCCATAGCACATCTAAAGAAAACTGATTGCCTTTAAAAAAAAAAAAAGCTTGCATCTAGCATTAGCCAGTAAGATTCCTGCAACAGTATGTTACTGTGTGTGCGCACATGAAATTATTTCATTGCAAATCCAACCATGAGTTTATCTTGTCCAGAACTGTTTGTTCTGACTGGCAGAGATTGCTCAGCCATTTAGGGAGGCAGAACTTCCCATCTTCCACATGAGATGCTTTTAACCAAGGTTTGAGCTTGGGAACTTGTGCCTGCCAAGCAAGTGGTGATTTCTCAGGGCATTTATGCTCTTGCTTAACCAAACACATGTGCTTGCACACAGACCTCATTGCTGCTGTTCCTGTGTAGGAGGAGAAAGAGATTACATTTTCCCCACTGAAAAGAATATGTGGTCTGAGTTTGGGGGAAATACAAAATCTCCTGGGGTTGGGTTGGTGGATTGGGGGACGGGGGAGAGAATGAATTTCCTGAAACCAGAGGTTCTCCAAATGCCACCTAATTACACAACATAATTTCACATCTAAACAGTTTTGGTCGCCACGATGTAAAAAAGATGTTGAGACACTAGAAAGAATGCAGAGAAGAGCAACAAAGATGATTAGGGGACTGGAGGCTAAAACATATGAAGAACAGCTGCAGGAACTGGGTATGTCTAGTTTAATGAAAAGAAGGACTAGGGGAGACATGATAGCTCAGGGGCTGCCACAAAGAAGAGGGAGTCAAACTATTCTCCAAAGCACCTAAGGGCAGGACAAGAAGCAGTGGGTGGAAACTAATCAAGGAAAGAAGCAATTTAGAACTAAGGAAAAATTTCCTGACAGTTAGAACAATTAATCAGTGGAACAACTTGCCTTCAGAAGTTGTGAATGCTCCAACACTGGAAGTTTTTAAGAAGATGTTGGATAACAAGGGACCTCCAAGGTCCCTTCCAACTAAACTAAACCCTATTCTATTCTATTCTATTCTATTCTATTCTATTCTATTCTATTCTATTCTATTCTATTCTATTCTATTCTATTCTATTCTATTCTATTCCTATTCCTATTCCTATTCCTATTCCTATTCCTATTCCTATTCCTATTCCTATTATTCCTATTCCTATTCCATTCTATACAGATCCTCCAGAAACATTCTCAGTGAAACTGACCTACAGGATGAACAGGGCAGAATATAATATTCAGCATGCTGTATTTTATTGGTTATCTCTCCAGATTTTGGTTGGTTTGAAAGAAATATTCAAAAAGACATCCAAAACTCCCAAAACAGAAACGTATTTTCTGGATGCACACACTCTGATTTCTTTTAAGATAAGTAATCCTATCAATTCTTTTCTCAGCAAGACTGTCCATGGTGCTAGAGACTGCTCCTCTTTGTCTCTGGACAAAAGCAATCAGTCCAGGATATCTTCTAATCAGTTCCATATGGGGCAGCTGGTTTAAGCCTCCCCCCACCCACTCAATCTACCAAATGCCACCTCTCTGTGTGCTTCTGGCTTTTCTTTGTCTTAGCCACGCATCTCCTGGACCCAAGGGGAGCAGATGGTCTAGAAGAGAGGAGTTAGCATCAAATGGGCCTACAAAGATCATTTCTGTCCTTGTCTACTAGACAAGTCTGGCAAATTAAGGCAGTTTGAAGAACAGCCCTCCCAGTTTGTGGAATTCCACGCCAAAAAAAGAAGTTGCCAGAAACTATTTGACTTGATTGCCTTTAAAATAAAAGACTGTATGTTTGAAAATATTTCTAGATCTGTGTTTAATTGGATGCCTATTTAAAAGCAGAAAATTCTAGCTTTCATTTAAAAATGAAGTCTCTAGTCCTCAAGAATACAAAAAACCATCTCTACCAAGCACATCCAAATAATGCGTTGGAAGGATTATGATGAGCTGAGTAAGACCAATGCCAATTCTGGAAAAAAAATTAACTAGCAACCTGATCTGCTGGAATCAGCAGTCAGTAACCACCTGTTCTGGAGTTTCTCTTTACAGCCCTAGTTCCTCTTTAAACCATAACCACTAAGTTTCAGTCACACTGGGTCTTGCTATTTTATTAATTTATTAGGTTTTTATTCCACTTTATATAAATAACTCAAGATGCTGAACATTCTTAATACCCTTTGAGGTGAGAAACATGTTAAACCTACAGTGTAAATTCAATTAATTTAAATTAATTTAAATTAATTGAATTTAAATTAATTTAATTAATTTCAATTAAATTAATTTCAATTAATTTAAACAGCAAAAAAAATTTTTCAAATAAAACTGTGAAAATTTTGCATTGTCTCTCCCCAGCTGTCATCCAATTTAGTAAAGCTTCCACTGTGTTTCCCCGAAAATAAGATCCCGTCTTATATTTTTTTTGAACCCTGAAATAAGCGCTTGGCCTTATTGCCGTGAGCTCATAAGCCCGGTTGGGCTTATTATCAGGGGATGTCTTATTTTGGGGGAAACAGGGTAAAAGGGTGCCTACCCCTTTGCATCAATATTCTGCTGTCCAACAACCATCTGCTGATAACCTGGCAGTCCTGCCTTATTCAGATGACAACTCCAGACTGAAACTTAGCAAATTTCTAGGAAACCTTTGGAGTTACTTTTAAGCCTGAATGCAGTTTAGATATGGGACAATTTAAGAATGTTTGTGTTGCTAGAGAGAAGAAAAACTTTTACCATTTCTTCCTACTTGCCAAAGTGTCATTTCTTAGTCTCCAAGAAAATTGAAGTGATAGCGAACCTTTTTGGCACTGAGTGCCCAAACTGGAATGTGCATGCATGTGCGTGCGCCACAGCCCCAAAAACTCAAAGACCAGCTGGCCAGTGTGCATGCTGATGCACGTGCCGGCTACTTGGTCTTCTGGTTTCTAGCATGCACATGCATGCCGGCCAGCTGATCTTCACTCATGCTGGAGCCCCAGAAACCCGAAGATCAGCTGGCTGGTGCGCATTTGTGTGCCAGCCAGCTGGTCTTCGGATTTCCAGGGTTCCAGCACACGCGAAGATCAGCTGGCCGGCACGCATGCGTGCGCCAGAAACCAGAAGAGCAGCTGGTGACGGTGTGTGTGTCCACAGAGATGGCTCAGTGTGCCACCTCTGGCACGCATGCCATAGGTTCACCATCACAGTAGTAGGAAATACTGTACAGAATTAGGGTTATAGGTATAGAAAGGATGGTGGGGTATTTGCTTTCTCCATATCAATTTACCTACATTTTAAACCACATAAGTACTATTTACACTACACAAATGCTGTGATAGTAGTTATAGGGAAGGAGTATGAATAGTTCTTGTCACAGGCACGAACTGTGGTGGGGCACCTGCTACTCATTTTAGCATCATGGTTCTCATTCTATCCAGGCCAATCCTTCTTGGAAAGACCAAAAGCAGAGTTCTCCATTAATCCAATACTCTATCACAGTGATGGCTAACCTTTTTACCATCGCATGCCAAAAGCGGGGGGAGCGCGTTGGGATTGTGTGCATGTGTGCCCACACGCAATGCCCCCACCCCCCTCGCATGTGCACACAGCCGCCCGCGCTTCCCCTGCTTTGGCACGTGATGCACGGTGGGCCTGGTAGGCCTGTTTTTGCCCTTCCCAGGCTCCAGAGGCTTTTTTGGAGCTTGGGGAGGGCAAAAATGGCCCTCCTTACCACCCTGGAGGCCCTCTAGAGGCCGGAAATGGCTCGTTTCCCAACTTCCGGTGGAGCCAGAAGGCCCGAAAATCAGCTGGCTGGCATGCATATGCATGCTGGAGCTGAGCTAGGTAAAGTCTTGTGTGCCCACAGATATGGCTCCGAGTGCCACCTGTGGCATGTGTGCCATAGGTTCGCCATCGCGCCTTCCTCAGGTTATCTGAGCTGGTAGTCCTTACCATATCGTGTAGAACTTAATTAATCCATTAATTAATGATGCACTGTAAGGGAAAGTATACCTTGTTTTCTGCTTTGAATTTTCTGCCAATTTAATCTGTTGATCTAAATTCCGTTGTTTTGAAAATGGCCATTAATGGTCACTGTGAGCCATGATCTCTGAAACCATCCAAAATATTATAAACCACAGTCTTTTTTCCCGTGCTCAGGAAACATTTCACACCTCCCCAACAAAACTGACAGGCTTTCTCCAATGCAGGGAAGATGAGTTCCAATTCTAAGTTGATCCATGACTTTCCTTGAACTTCAGGGTACTTAATTCTTCGGACAAATGGCATTTTAAATTCTGTATCTCTGCTACAGATGAGTGTGAGTGATTCACATCTTCCTTTGGGGACAGTTCTAAAGTTTGTAGGCAGTGTTTTCTACAGCTCTCCACAAGACCTGGAGTTCTAGGAAAAGAAGCAAGCAGCCTGACGTTAGGCAACTCTTATTAACCCCTCAGGCCCCATATATTTACTCAAAGCAGAACTGGGACCCAATGCCTTATATGCCAGACAAAGTGGGACGATTCCCATCATTTATCCACAGACTAAAATCCAGCAGAAGCCATTTTCCCCTCTACCCCAGAGAAGGCGTGAGCTTCTTTCTCCATCATACGGAACTAATTGTACCAGCACTGTTTTTCTTTCTGTGCTTTTGCTTAATGAATTCATAGCACAGAAGGGCTGACAGCTTTGACTCAAATTGCAAAAAAATGGGATCTTGGCCAAATCCTCACATCTGCTATGGGTTAACCCTCGCCTCCTCCCCCCACCCCACATCATTCAAGCCTTCCCAAGGGAACCCCTCCCTCTATACTGCTGGCCTTCAGGGGTGGGGAAAATTGACTCCTCCAATTTCTGTGATTTGTTTTCAACTTTCCCTTCTTAGTTTACCATACATCTGACCCAGCATTAAATTTTTATACTGATCGTTAGCTAGCCTGAGAGGAGTATAGGCTGAAAATGTGGAATATTTAACTGCACCGAGGAGAATGTTTGATATTTTCCTAGTTTCTTACTTCTGCCTTAATTTAAAATTCTTTTAATCTAACAAATGGCTTGCCATAAAGCGAAGTCCCAGCCACAAAAGGTATCCTCTATTTTTAAGGATGTTTCTGTGCACCATGTGCATTCTAAGAAAATGGCAGGTGCTTTGTTAGAAACAGTCTTCTTTGCCAAGAAAAAAGAAGAAAGGAAAGCTGGCATCTTGAATGGCAGTGATTAATGTAGGACTAAAAAGAAAGCTAGTTTAGTCTAGTGGTTAAGGTGCTGGCCTTGACACCAAGAGACGTGAGTTCTAGCCCATTTTAGGTGATTATGGGCCAATCAATCTCTCTCTGCCCAACCCACCTCACAAGGTAGTTGTTGTGAGGAAAATAGGAAGAAGGAATAATAAGTATGTTTGCTGGCTTGAGTTACTTATAAAATTTATAAAGGCAGGATAAAAATCTGATAAGATTAGGCAGCCACTTCGTGCTTTCACCTGCCATCTAGATATTCAGGTTATTGTAGTCCAGATTTAGTACCTCTAGCATTCAATGGGCACTGAGAGAACCATTGTGTGAACAAGCAAACTGTCAGCCATTTTGTCACCCGGTTTTCAAAATTCCCAGTGTGATCCTAAAGGATTGGGGACAAAGGATTGTCTTGGCATCTGCTGTATTGATGAATCCTATTGACCTTCAAGAGCTAAAAATATAGACATCTCTTG
This sequence comes from Pituophis catenifer annectens, assembly GCF_029215685.1. Classification (NCBI taxonomy): domain Eukaryota; kingdom Metazoa; phylum Chordata; class Lepidosauria; order Squamata; family Colubridae; genus Pituophis; species Pituophis catenifer. The sequence goes on along the minus strand of NW_027256881.1, from coordinate 332,217,999 downwards.
CTCCAGAAGTTCCTGCGGCATTCATGCTTCAGTAGCCGCAAAAGCACAGGGAGCACCAGATACTTTTCAAGAACCAATTTAAATTAGGACAATTCCACTGAACCTTTGACTCTTAGTTTGGTTTTGATGACCACTCCTGGTAGCCAAGTGTAGGGATATCAAAAAATTCAAAATGGAGTTCACATTTGCAGTGTTCGTTTTTGAGCCTTCCTCCAACAATGCCTGTCTTTTATTACTTATGTAGTTGTTTGATTGAATATTGCAACACTGTGTTTGGTCTGGTGGTTAAGGCACCAGACTAGAAAGTAAGGGAACATGAGTTCAAGTTCCATCTTATTTATTGTTTATTTATTGGTTCGATTTATATGCTGCCCTTCTCCGGAGACTCAGGGTGGCTTACAATACATTAAGCAATAGCCTTCATACTTTTGTATATACCTGCTTAGTAGGGCTTTTGGCCCCCCCTAAGCGATGTTCTTTTTTTATACAAAGTCAGTTTATTGCCCCCACAATCCGGGTCCTCATTTTACCTACCTCGAAAGGATGGAAGGCTGAGTCAACCTTGAGCCTGGTGAGATTTGAACTTGCAGTAATTGCAGGCAGCTGGTGGTAGTTAACAGCACTTTAGTCTGCTGCGCCACCAAGGCTCTTGACCAAGAAAACCACCTAACAACAAAAATTCCAATCCTAATTTTGGTCGTCCAAAATGATCCTTTTGGGTCATCCACCAATGAACACCCCCACCCCCACCAAATATTTTATCTTGTTTTGTTTGTACTTTGCTTTTATTTTTAATGTTTGTTTGCAATTTGGGTCAGGGACCATAATAAAAATTTCACTGTGCGTAGCCTGGAGCATACTGACTGGAGAAATGCTAAATATAAATTTGTGAAACAAAATAACAAGAAGGGTGGGCGGTGGGGGAATATCCGGAGCAACAGAGGAAGGATGTTACAGGTCAAAGGGCACCAATAATGGATGTGGGTTAAGGCCGTACAGCAACCTTTTCCCTTTCTGCCCTTCTCAACATGCTGGCTAGGAATTACAATAGTCCAGGGTTGTCACTGTGGAGAAAATAAGAGGAAGTAGTATTGAGTGTGTTCACAGCCTTGAATTATTTATAAAAATAATAAAAAATGGGATTAAAAATAAATAAATGGTTAAACCAAAAGGCACTGTTCATAGAAAGTTGTGGTGGGAATAATTGTGTTTGTGTACTAATACTGCCCAATTTATGGCATGCTATGGAGCACCAATCTATCTTCTTGGGGTCTCATGAAATAATTAATATATATAAGCCACCCCAATCCAAATGAACTTTGGGTGACATACATTTTTTGTTTGTCGAGTCTCTCTCTTTGGCATTCTGGTGACTCAAGTATATTTTGGGACCTTACATTTGCCTAACTCAAATAACTCAAAGTGGGAAACACATCCAACACACCTTCCTCCTCTTTTCCCCACAACAACCCTGTGAGGTGAATTGGGCTGAGAGAGAGAGAGATAGACTGGCCCAGTCACCCAGCCAGCTTTCTTGGCCAAGGAGGAACGTGAACTCATGTTCCCTTCCTGCGACAGTCATAAGTGTGAGGACCGGTCATAAATCAATTTTTTTCCAGCCATCTTAAACTTTGAACATCACTAAACCAATGGCCCCAAGTCAGAGACTCCCTGTAACAAAATGCAGCTACTCAAAGGAAACTGAATCATACTGATCTGAGAACCGTACATAAAAAAAAAAAACGACCAGGAGTTATAAGGGGGGGGAAAAAACACCACCCTCATACGCAAAGAAGGGGAGAATCAGCACTCATGATATGAATAAATGTTAGCAGTTCAAACATCCCAAGGGAGAGAGAGAGAGAGAGAGACTATGCTTTCGGCGGTTAACTCTTTCCTGTTTCTCGCGGTTATGAGTTTCGGTTTGCAAGCCTCTCCAGCCAGGGAACCTTCCCCATCCCCCCTTTTCCTTTCTCTTCCTCCGTTCGTGCAGCTGCAAGAAAGCCGATCTGCACCGAGCTTGCAAAATTCACTTTCCAACCGAGGAGCAGAATCACCGCACGAGCTCCTCCTGCTTCCCCCCCACCTCGAAGCAAGCGCCGCGTGCGTGGCCGGCCTCACGATGACATCAGCCCAAGAGGCCGCGCGCTGTTGTATGCAGTTTACGGAGCCGGTCGCCTCGGAGACGGGACCTGCCAGGAGAGACGGAGAATGAAAAGAAAAGAGGAGGGGGAAGGGAGGGAGGGAGGAGGAGGAGGAGGCGGCTGGACGCAGTTCCACATAGGCCCCGCCCCTCCATGCAAAACAGCTATCCCAGACGTCATCTGCAGCCAATGGGAGGCGGGTACGGTGAGCTCATCGGGCCGGCGGAAGGTATAAAGCGACCTCCCCGAGGAAGGCGAGCGTCTTGAACGCGCGCGGGGAGGAAGGTGGCGAGGTTCGGCTCTCGGTGGCGTCGTCTAACAAAGCGGCTGTCCGGGAAGAAGCCTGACGCTCCTCCTCCTCACGTCGGGCGCGCAACTGGGGGCCCTCCCCCGTCCCACATTCCCGAGCGCTCCGCTGCGGAGACCCATAGGCGGCTACCTCCCCTCCGCGGCCTGCGGGGGGGAAGAGGATGGAAATACCTTTCTACCATGACGATGTGTTGATCGCTCTGGCAGCCTCGACGACAGCGCCTTCCTCTCGGAGCAGCAACTTCCAGCAGCCTTTTTTCGACGGCACCATGATGAAAAAAGACGGCTTGGCCTTGGCCCTGAGCGATCAGGTGGTGTCTGGCTTGAAGGCGCCCTCCGGCCATGCCGCCCCTTCCGCGCAGCAGCAGCAGCAGCAACAGCCGCAGCCGCCGCCAGGGGAAAACCAGACGCTTCTGACTTCCCCGGATCTGGGCCTTCTGAAGTTGGCCTCGCCGGAGCTGGAGCGCCTGATCATCCAGTCGAACGGCTTGGTGACGACGACGCCGACCAGCGGCGGCACCCAGTTCCACTTTCCCAAAGGCGGCGGCGGAGGCGCCCCCGACGAGCAGGAATTTGCTGCCGGCTTTGTGAAAGCCTTGGAGGACCTGCACAACCAGAACCAGCTGGGGAGCGCGGGCCCGGTCGGCGGGGAGCTGCCGCCAACAGCCAGCCTGGCCCAACAGCAGCAGCAACAGCAGCAGCAGCCGCCCGTCGAGCCTCCGGTGTACGCCAACCTGAGCACGTTCTCCGGCGCGGCCGCCTTTTCGTCCGAGGCGGCTTACCAGGGGCACCCTCGGCTGCAGCCGTCGCTCAAGGACGAGCCTCAGATCGTGCCGGAGGTGGCGAGCTTCGGCGACAGCCCGCCTCTGTCGCCCATCGACATGGACACGCAGGAGCGCATCAAGGCAGAGCGCAAGCGGCTGCGCAACCGCATCGCGGCCTCCAAGTGTCGGCGGCGGAAGCTGGAGCGCATCTCCCGCCTGGAAGAAAAAGTCAAGAGCCTCAAGAACCAGAACACCGAACTGGCCTCGACGGCCAACCTCCTCCGGGAGCAGGTGGCGCAGCTCAAGCAGAAAGTGCTCAGCCACGTCAACAGCGGCTGCCAGCTCCTACCGCAGCAGCAGCAGCAGCAGCAGCCCCACCAGGTCCCGGCCTACTGAAGGGCCCCTCGGCAGGGAAAGGAGTGCGCTCGCCCCTCGGGGACCCGCCAGAGGGAGGCACCCCCGTCCTCCGGCAGGCGCTCTCTCCGCGCTGGGGAGGCCCGTAGCGAACCGAAGAGACGCGTGGGAAACCCCCGCGCCCTTCCGCTTCCAACCCCACGAAGTGCAACCTGCGAACTGCCGCCTCGAGGAGGATGGCTCGGTGCCTCTCGCGGGCTCTCTCTCTCTCCCACCCCCCACCCCCCTCCGGCACTCTCACATTGGACAGGAACTTCATACGAGTTCGAGGGAAGGGGAAACAAGGACGGTCGGGGAAGCCTTTTCATGGCTCTCCCAAGCTGGGTGCAACAGCGTATGGACGCAGCCGTAGAATTTTGCTCCTGGGACTTCCTGGGCTACAAAGGGAAGAAAGAATCGGGGTCTGAAAGGGGGCGGGGCATCGCTAGTCTTGTGCCTTTGAACTCTGGATACCCTTCCTTTATGGGATTTTTTTATTTTATTTTATTTTTAAGTGACAGGATCTCCGAGGTGGAGTGGTTGGAGAGCCTAGACTGGCTCCTCCCAAGCTAGCCACAGATCTCAGTCCTTGGGATTTGCCATAGACTTTGGACTGAACTTTGCCCAGACAGGCTTAGTTCTCTTTCCTCTTCCCATGGCAGCATTTCCTTTTTCTCCCTTACCATATTTATGTTAATATTGGCTCCTGCTCAATTTCTTGTTTTGAAGAGGGGGATTCTGATGTCCCTTCTCTTCTTCTTCTTCTTTTTTTTTTTCTCTCCCTCTCTTGATATATCATCACATTCCACAGTGCAGTAAAATCCTGTGCAGGAGATGAAAAAAAAATATGTCTTGCCTGTTTTTTGGGGGATGGGTGGGGTTCACTTTGGGCTCTGACTCCTTTGAGGCAGCTGATCCCCAAAATGTGTGTTGTGAGTGCCCTCTGGTGCATGTCTGAGGAACGGGGAGCTGTTTTGGGCAGGTTTTTCTCAGCTTGTGTTGAAATTCTGGTAGACTAGGAATTTTGGGATTAATAGTCCCAATTGATCTGGAGGATACAGGGTTTGCTGGGGGGAGGGGGGCATTCATGGCTACTTTGTGTTGGTTACTCACAGGGTTTAGTCACTTATTATCTAGTAAACATGCCCATCATTCCAACTTACTTATTTCTAAATTTGTTCAGAGTATCTTTTAACTTACTTTAATGTTTGGGGAGGTGTGGGAGGTTAGCTGCTGAAAAAAAGGTCAAAGGAAAGTTAGATTTCCCAGAGGTTTTTAGCAGGATATGGTATCTTAAGTGAAAACAGCAGCATCGGCTCTCATGATGATGAGGAATGAAAGTTCCCAGAAACCCACCAGCAAGGCCAATTAGGGAAGCCGAGTGCTTTAATTCAGCAATGTTGGAGAGCCACAGTTCCCAGCTTGTATATTCCCTGCTGTAGATGGCCTTCCAAAATAAAATTGGAGAGGTGCTATTTTGTTTAATTTGATTTTTTAAAAATATCTGTTTAAAAATTAGTAGCTCTCCAGATGTTGCTAGATTTCAGTTCTTTGTCATAAAATATGACAGAAGGTGACTTACAATAAGGACTTGTATTCCAGGTTCTTAGCTCAATGTATCCATTAGAAGAGAATGAGTGATTTCATCAGTTCTGCATTGGGAATAGCCAAAACTATGGCAACCGCCTGTCTTTCAGCATTCAGCTTGTCAGAGAAATGGCTGTTGAAAAGGGACGTTAATGAATAGTTATGAAAAACATCTAAATATTTTGCCTTGTTCTGAAAGGTAGTTAAAATATTTGAAGAGAATCTGAGATCGCACTTAAGCCAATCTAGGCAGCATTTCTCTTTCATGTGGTGGCGCATGAAATACATTAAGGAAGACTACAAGTAAAAAAAGGTTCAAGGCGACTTTTTTCCATTCTTGCTCACATGCACTTGGTGCTGAGAGGTAGACTATTGTGCTTGAAGGAGCAACCAGACCTCATTGCTGGTAGCTATTGACATTCCTGTCCTCTAGGCCAGAAGTCCCAAACCCCCCCTCCTCTGTCAGTGGACTAGCACCGGGCCACAGCATGCCAGAAACGGCTGCGCAAGTGAGTGATGCCCCATCCGTGGGATGCAGGCAGCATGCAAAATCATGCTCCCTTTTCCGGTCCGCAAAAAAACATCTCTCCGCAGAACAGTTGTTAAAGAAATCTGGCTTCTCCCATTGACTTTGGTAGTCCAAATGCAAATGATGGTTACACGACCCTGGGATGCTGTAACCATCGTAAATACATGCCCTTTGCCAAGCAAACGGATTTTGATCACGTGACTGGAGGTATTGTTGATAGTTGTAGGTATGAGAGCCAGTCATAAGTCACTTTTCGGTGCTGTTGTAATTTTGAACAGTTGCTAAATGAATTGGTTGCAAGTTGAGGATTACAGCTCAGCTGCCTCAGTTTTAAATTTGCTAGTCAGTTTCATTGAGTGGTATCTAGTTGTAGTACAACTTGCCCATTCTTTATCTACCAGATATAATTTCATAAGGTTGAATGATACTTCCTCATATCTTCTGCTAAACTAAAGAACTCACATCTGTTGCTGGCTGCCAAATCTCCTGGCACTGGGAATTTCTGCATTGAACTTTTCAGATGCCGTCCCTGAGTCTTATTCCCATTCCACATGAGAAGCTGCAATAAAAAATGGATGACAACCGTCTCTATGGAAGCTTCCCCAGTAATTTGGCTCAAACTAGCATTTTTTAAAAGTTTCTTGTTCCAGTCAACCTTGTCCTTTAAGCAACATGCCAAAAAACACAGATGTATTTGGAAAACTACTTCAATCCTGTTTCAATCCTATTTCTTAACCATGGCAACTTGAAGATGGTCTAAATCTTAAGTCCCAGGATTCCCAGTCATGGTGGATGAGGAATCCTGGGACTTGAAGTCCAGATGCAGATGTTTAAAATAGTAATGGAAAAACTCAGAATAAGAAATTGAGGTCTGTCTCTTGCCAGAATGGTTGTGAGCCTTGCATTGATGTTTGGTTTTAAAGACGGGGGCTATTGAGTAGCTGTGTTAACACAACCCACTGACCTATACATCAATCACATTTAAGCTAGGTTGTTGTTTGACTTGACCAGTTGTTGGTTTACTATGTGGAAGAAATCAAGAAAATGGGCTAATTTTGTAAAAAAATGAAAGATAATTGCATAAGCATCCTATGCAGTTTTAAACATATGCTGTTCTTTAGAATTGATACTTTGACAAATAATCCTCAATTTAAAACCATTCATTTAGTGATCAGAATTACCAGTTCTCACACTTACAATTGTCACAGCTTCCCCACGGCCTTGTGATCAAAATTTGGGCCCCAGTACAACAATTACAGTGACCTGGGATTATGTGATTATCATTTGTGACCTTCCCAACTGGCTCCCAAAAAAGCAAAAGTTAATGCAGGAAGGCAGTTTCACTCAACAATGGCAGTGATTCATTTAACTGTGACAAAAAGGACCTGAAATCAGGCATGACTCACTTAACAACCAACTCGCTTAGCAAAGGAAATTTTGGTCCCAGTTGTGGTCATAAGTCAAGGACTTCCTGTATTGATTCCTTTGTCAACATAGGATGATGGACAGAGTCACACTGAATGTTGACGGGACCTTATCAGTCATGTAGACCAACCTTTTAGTCAGTGGAAGGACTACTAAATTGCCTCTACAGGTAATCCTCGACTTGTAGCATTTAGTGACCATCAGGGTGGAGTTGATTTAAATCACGATTTAAATCATGATTTAAATCACTAGTAAAAAGGCTTGATTTAAATCAACTCGATTTAAATCATAATTTTTAAAGAGCAACTGCCATCTCTGTCCCTCAGCGGCTCCTCTGATCTGCTGTTGACTCACCGAGAGTCCCAATATTGCAGAATATACAGCCTCATGCTACATAACTAAGCTCTGTTTCATGCTAAATAAACTAAATTATTAATGTATCTTAAATAGAAACTATCTTTAGATAGATTTTTTACTCCAAAAGCATTTTATTAAAATGAATTTGATAAAAATAAAAAAGCTGATTTAAATAAAAAAATCCGATTTAAATTTAAAAAATCTGATTAAAAAAAATCAATTGATTTTTATCCACCCTGGTGACTAAAGTTACACTGAAAAAAGTGAGCTATGACAATTTTTCACTCTTACAACCATTGCAGCATCCCCATGGTCATTTAATCAAAATTCAAATGCTTGGCAACGAACACAGTTATGACGGGGTCATGTGGTTTTCTTTTGTGAGCTCCTGACAAGCAAAGTCAATGGGGAAGCTGGATGCACTTAACAACTGTGTTACCAGCTTAACAGTTGCAGTGATTCACCCAACTCCTGTTCAAAAACATGAGTGGGCAGCCGTCGTCACCTCTTCTCAAGAAATTCTTCTAGATGTTCAGCCTCAAGCTGCTTCCTTTTCACTTCAACTTAATTGGCCCTTATCCTACCCTCAATTTCAACAGAGGTCTACCTTCCCCCTCTTGCACTCCACTACCTTCTAGAATATTTATAGACCACCATATCTCCTGTTCCACCTTTTGGGGAAAGTAAATATGTCCAGCTCTTCTAACCATACCTCAAAGAGCTTGGTTTCCACGCTCCAGCTTGGTTCAACAGCTCTTCTCTTAACTCACTCGCCTTTTGTATCCCTTTTGATGTTTGCTATGTAGACATGTGCATGAACTGCCCAGTGCTTTTTAAGACGTAACTTTCAGTTTTGCAACCACCATGGAACGTTTTAAGGGCATTCTCTATCCCACACATCCTGATGGGTTCAGGCGCCTGGAAGATACTTCCGTAAAATCTTGCCCCACAATTTACTGTTTAAGTGCTCAATAATTATTTATTCAAACTTTGCCGTGTTAGAACCCAACCCTCCAATATCTCCCCTGCCTGATCTTTACACAGAACTGGACAACTAATGAGAACAGACAACCCAGGGTATAATGTGCTTCCAAGAACATAGCTCCCCTAAAAGGAGGGAGATTGGTTAGAACAGAGGTCTGCAACCTTAAACACTCAAAGAGCCATTTGGACCCATTTCCCACAGAAAAGAAAACACCGGGAGCCACAAAACCCTTCCCGTGCCTGACTATTTCTTGAGCGGCCACAAAACTAGCATATGTAATTCAATTAAACATTCTGTTTTTTTCTGAAACTATTTCTTTTCTTGGATTTATCCATGGTTGGCCTATCGGGGGTTGAACAGCTCAATACATCGCTTGCCGGTGTGTGTCGCACATTGGCGGTTGCGATGCATTTTTTGAGTGACGGAGCCGCAGCAGAGGGCTGAAAGAGCCACATATGGCTCCAGAGCCGCAGGTTGCTGACCCCTGGGTTAGAAGGAGCAAAAACCTTAGCTATGTGCATTCAATACTGTGAACTACCTACCCCTGGCCAACCAGCATTTTAAACTTAAATGCATTGTGCAAATTTAGTGCATGTCTTTGGTTTACAATTCAGGCTATTGTTTAATGTTAATTCCATAAACTGTGACAAACGTGTTGCATGAACAACAGGGAGAGGTTTTTAAAGAACTAAGGACCCAGAATGTTGAACTCGGTGGTGGATGTTGTGTCTTAAATTCTTAAGAAATTACGTAACCTATCCTGGCAGGGAGCTTCAGTCCGACAACATTTGGAAGCTGGAAGAGCCAAAGCTGCCAGCGATAGAAGGGACTTGACTGAATTATTGCCTAAAGATTGCCTGTGGTTTTGTACCAAAACAATCTCTTCAGTGCCAATTTTCTTCCTTTTGTTGTTGACATTCAGTTGTCCTACAGCTGGTTGCCTGGGACTATGAGGCTGCTTATCAGGTTGGATTCAGAAGCCTGCAGCCTTTTGTGATTTCTAATGTAAAAGAGATTTTTTTTTCTTCTCTAAAACTAAAGGAGCAAAACGCGCTAAAAAACGAACATTTTTCTAAACGCTTTTAATAGCTTTACAGATCTGCTGCTAATCTGACTATTTTAAATCATTCTAGTAAGGAGAAAAATTACCTTCAACCTCTTCCTGTTTTTGTCCCATCACTTAACTTTCTCTTTCAGAATATAAACTTGATGGCAGGATATATTTTTTTGCTTGTGCACATGTAATTTGATTAGTAGGCTGTTTTTCTGATCCCAATGTCTCAAAACTGGCCTGCCAAAAAAACCAAGTGAAATCCTCAAATTTAGTAATAACAATATGCAAATTTCAAAGGCAAAAAAAAAGAGACAAGATTGGGTACAATAACGTTTTAAGAGCCACAAAGGAAATCTTGATACCAGTAGATAGTACTTTGTTTCAAACTGTTGGCATGAAAATCCAATGTAAATTAATTTGAGCAAGCTCCCAAGCTTTCAAGTGAATTCCTCTATTAAAATAACTGAGATATTTAAAAAAAAAATTATGGCAGGCGCACTAGAATTTCTCAAGAACTCTTAATCAGAAAAGTTAGGAGGAAAAACATGGCTGATGGAACAGAATGACTTGAACAAGTTTCATTTTTAGATAAGAGGATTTGAAAGGCTTACAAGCACACCCAAACTTTTAGGGACTTTCAGGGTTTATTTTAATTTTAAGTAACACACCAGAGACCCAGCACCAAAGAAATGGGTAGAGCTAGAAAATGTTTTAATTCAAACTAATTAATGCAGTTAGTACATTTGATTGTCATTCGTTTATTAATTTCACCTTTGGCCAGTTGTAAGTAACTGTTTGATAGCAATATCTAGAGGAACTTTCATTGCACTGAAGATTTTGGGAATAAGCCAGGTGACCCTACAATAACTTGGTACAGTACAGCTAGTCCTCAAGTTACAACAATTGTTTAGTGACAGTTCAAAGTTACAACAGAATGAAAAAAGTGATTTATGAACAGTTTTCACACTTACAACCATTGCAGCATCCCCATGGTCATGTGATCAGAATTTGGGCACTTGGCAACTGACATGTATTTATGACAGTTGCATTGTCCTGGGGTCATGTGATCACCATTTCTAACCTTCCCAGCTGGCCTCAAAGTCAATGGGGGAAGCCAGGTTTGCTTAACAACTGCATGATTAACTTAATTGGCACAAAAGGTCATAAAATGGGGTACACCCCACTTAACTATCTTGCTTAGCAAGGGAGATTTTGGGTTCAATTGTGGTCATAAGTCAAAGACTACTTGTACACTCCTGTTCTATGTATTAACAGTTGGAAGCTTAAATACAGAAATATTTGCTTTTGCAAAAGATTTCCTGAAGCTTATTAGAAAGAAGGAAAAAAGAGAATAGTGATGTGTGCCCCCATATTTGGAATTATACAATCTAGCAATTAAAAGTCAAAATTGTTTCCCTTCTTTGTAAGATCCCAGGCTGTGATTGTATAACACACTGGATAAACTACCCCACGGGTGTCAAACTCGATCGTGCCACATGTTTTTTGCCTTTGCGGAGCTGGGGTGGGCGTGGCCTGTGCATGACACATCTGTCCCGCGAGTCGCCAGTTTGACAGGCCTGACCTACCCAGACACCTCTTGGTATGCATGCTAAGTGAACCTAGCTGACATGTCTGGCTTATGAGTCGATGAGTCAACTTTAAACATTAAGTTACTAGGAACTGGTAGAGATTGAGGTCAGTTAAGCAGTGCTCATGGGAATAAAGCTGGAAGTATTTTAAGATTACTAGGGGGAAAAAAGTTCATCCAAAGCTCATCAGTGCATTAACTATTTTCCCAAAGGTTATGTACAGGTAGTTCTCAACTTACAACCATTTGTTTAGTGACAGTTTGAAGTTACAACGGTACTGGAAAAAGTGACTTAGGTACAGAGGTGGATTTCAGCAGGTTCTGACCAGTTCTGGAGAACCGGTAGTGGAAATTTTGAGTTGTTCGGTGAATCGATAAATACCACCTCTGACTGGCCCCGGCCCCATCTATTCTCTGCCCCCCAAGTCCCAGCTGATCGGGAGGAAATGGGGATTTTGCAGTAACCTTCCCCTGGAGTGGGGTGGGAATGGAGATTTTACCGTATCCTTCCCCTACCATGCCCACCAAGCCACGTCCACCATGCCACGCCCACCAAGCCACACCCACAGAATCGGTAGTAAAAAAATTTGAAACCCACCACTGCTTAGGTCCAGTTTTCACACTTACAACCATTGTAGCATACCCTTGGTCATGCGATCAAAATTAGGACCCTTGATACATGGCATGTATTAATGACAATTGCAGTGTCCCAGGATTACATGATCGCCTTTTGTGACCTGATGAGCAAAGTCAATGGGGAAGCCAGATTCACTTAATAACTGTGGCAAGCACGGTTGTAAAATGGGCAAAACTCACTTAAGAACTCTCTTGCTCAATGGAGTTGTAGGTCTGTAAACTTTGAACCATTTTCTGCATATTGCTCAAGGACAGACACATCACCCAGTGCATTTTGTTCTTCCCGGTGAGACCTACCGTATTTTTCAGTGTATAAGACACACCTTTTTCCCCCCAAAAAGAGGGTGAAAATCTGGGTGCGTCTTATACTCCAAATGTAGCTCCGCCCAGCTTCTTAAACTGAGGGTTCAGAAGCTGAAAAAAGCATCAGAAAAGAAGCCCCCAAACAGAACTTCACAGGCTTTTTTTCTGAAGCTCTGTTTTGGAGGCTTTCAGAGGCAGGAAAAAAAAGCAAGGCACAGAGCTCACAACCAAGGAACCTGTTGCTAAAATTCACCTCTGAAACAGCTGATTGGGGGTATTCTGGGAGGCCAATCCACCTGCCAATCAGCTTTTTTCTTATTTTCCTCCCCAAAAACTAAGGTGCGTCTTATACTCCGGTACGTCTTATACTCCGAAAAATACGGTAATTTAAGAATGCCACAGCCAGACACGTGATGATCTACTTCCAGAAATGGGCATCGTTGGTTAAACAAGCTCTGTATTAATGTGAATTATTCCAATGTCTTGGGTTCACATGACACACTGAATTAAACTAACTACATGTTAGGCTAAAATGTGACTTGAGGGCGTTGTGAATACCAAGCCCATAAAGTATTGGTCTCGGCCTCCCCTGGTCCGGAACACCAAGACTCAAGAAACACACAGGCTAGGGCTTGGAGTCTCTTGGTTTAATGAATGTCTACAGCACACGGTGGAAACCGGAATGTGACACAAACAAAGACGCGGCTACTAGGAGCCGATATCCGAGCCCTTTATAGGGCGGGCGCTGAGCTCTAAGCATCCTCAGCTGGGACAATCCGACGTTTCAAACTTCCCGTGGAAGCTGGTTCCGGTCGCGCAGCAATGACGTCAGACGCCCGGTCTCCGATGGATGCGGCGTTGCTTGTAGACTCTCCCCACACCTACGTGACCCCGGTAAGCACACCCGTGTAGAAGGACGCCTAGCCGCAACCTACCCCCTTCACCAGCACCCCGTGCCCCACCGCCACCCGACCCATCGGGACCGCCATCCACAGCGCAGCAGTCCGAAGCATGATGTCGAGTGCGTTGTGCCGCTCGACAGGCGGCTCCCCCTACCAGGTATCTGCCTGTAGGGGAAAGAAAGTAAACATCCGTTAGTGGTTTCTTTTTAAGCGTACTTTATGGGGATTGTTTCTATGGAAGCGTTTTAGGAGACGTGGGGCGTTTATGTCGTTTTCCGGGACCCACGAGGAGTCTATATCTGGGTACCCTGCCCATCTCACTAGATATTGTAGCTGGCCTCTATGATGTCTCGCGTCAACAATGTCTCTAATCTCATAATGAGACCCGGTTATAGGGCCCGGGGCTTTGTGCGAGGGCTTGGAGGTTACGGCAGCTGGTTTCAATAGAATGGAATGGAATATCGGATGGATTTTCCCCAGTAAGGGGGGTAGTTGTAGCTTAAACGTAACTGGATTTATCACTTTTAGGATAGGAAAGGGTCCTATATATTTGGGCCCTAACTTTTTACTTGGTAAATGTAACTTCAAGTATTTAGTAGAAAGGTATACACGGTCCCCAATCTGAAAAGGGGGACAGATAGCTCGTTTTTTGTCCGTATGGGCTTTATATTCTTTGGATGCTTTTCGTAAAGCTTCTTTTACTAGAGGCCACACTTTCTGGATATTGCAAGCCCAGTCGTTTAGAGTGGTGGGTTTCGAAGGTTGGAGGTCTAGTTTGGGGATAGCCGGGAAATCTTGTCCCATGACAACCTGGAAAGGGGTATACCCGGTGCTGCGGTGTACAGCATTATTGTAGGCTGCCTCGGCGAACGGTAGATAGTTCACCCAGTCGTTTTGTTGGTAAGATATATAGGAACGCAGGTACCGTACCACAATGGCGTTGGCTCGTTCCACCGCTCCGTTCGTACTCGGGTGGTAGGCAGAACTCAAACCTTGTGTTGCTCCTATATCACGAAGGAAACCCCGCCAGAATTTGGCCGTGAATTGTACTCCCCTATCCGATATGATTCGTTTGGGTACCCCGTGTAAGCGGTAGATGTGTTGAATGAACAAACGGACTAACCGTTGTGCCGAGGGTAGCCCCTTACAAGGGATAAAGTGGGCTTGCTTCGAGAAAAGATCAAGCACTGTTCATATCACAGTATATCCCTTACTGCTAGGCAGTTCCACAATGAAGTCCATGGAGATCTCTTCCCATGGTCTATTTGGCTCGGCTACGGTTTGTAACGACCCTAGGGGTTTCCCGGGTTTCGGTTTGGAGACTGCGCAAACGTGACAGGTCCTAACATACTGATCAACATCTTTACGTATTTTTGGCCACCAAAATTGTCTTCTCACTAAGTGTAGGGTTTTCAGGAACCCAAAATGCCCCGCTGTTTTTTGGTCATGGCACTGGTGTAGGACTTGTTGTCTTAATGTATGGGGTACATATAATCTGTCCCCCCACCAGGCTAGTCCCTCACGGTGGGTAACGAGTGACTGGTTCTCCTGTAGCCATTTATCGGAGGCTAGGGCCTGTTTCAGTGCCGACAGCCAGATATCGGTCTGTCGTGTTCTCATAACACACGCCCCAACAGACAGGGGGGGGAAATAACGATTGTAACTCTTCTGCTCTTTTGCTGTGATACTGCGGCATGCGGGATAAAGCATCAGCCAAAAACAGCTTCCCTGCTGGTTTGTACTTGAGAGTGAACCGAAAACGTTGAAAGTATTGCGCCCACCTGACTTGCTTTGGAGACAGTTTGCGAGGGGTTTGAAGCGCCTCCAGATTCTTATGGTCCGTCCAGACCTCAAACGGTTGTGTACTGCCCTCCAGCAAATGCCTCCAGGTTTGCAGTGCCCACTTGACCGCAAAAGCTTCTTTTTCCCATATAGCCCAATTTCTTCTGTTGTCGTGAATTTACGTGATGTGTAGGCGCAGGGTCGTAGATCACCGGTAGTGTCTTTCTGTAGAAGAACAGCTCCAATGGCCACATCGCTGGCATCTGCTTGTACTACGAATGTCTGTGACGTATCTGGGTGTTTCAGAACAGGCTCTTTGGCGAACAAGTGTTTGAGCTTCTCAAACGCGTTTTGGCACTCAGAGGTCCACGGTAAAACATATCCCGGTTTGGGTCTTGTTCCAGGTTTCACGAACCCCTTTGTCCGTAACAGATCCGTGAGGGGTAATACCGTGGTAGCGAAAGATGGGATGAACCGACGGTAGAAATTTGCAAAACCGAGAAAGCTCTGCAGTTGCTTCCGTGTTCGTGGGGCCTGCCATTCAAGTACCGCCTCCACTTTTTTCGGATCCATTTGTATTCCAGTCTCATTGATACGAAACCCAAGATAGTCTATCTCTTTGCGATGGAATTCGCAATTTGAGAGTTTAACGAATAGCCGAGCGTTCAGTAACCGGGTAAGTACTAACCTGACGAGCCGGACGTGTTCTTCCATTGTCTCCGAATAAATAAGGATGTCGTCTAAATATACTAACACCCCCCGATACAGATAATCATGTAATACCCCATTTATAAGCTGCATGAAGACAGCGGGGGCACCTTGGAGACCGAAAGGCATCACGAGAAAGTGGTAACTACCAAGGGGACTGTTGAACGTGGTTTTCCATTCGTCCCCTGGCCGTATCTGCACGCGGTAGTAAGCTTCACGAAGATCTAACTTCGTGAAAATTTTTCCTGTAGCCAGAGTCGTGAGCAAATCAGACATTAACGGTAAAGGATACAACGGTTCGACACACACGGCATTCAACCTCCGGTAATCCACGCATAAGCGTAAACCCCCGTCTTTCCCGGAAAAGGATCGGAGCGGCCAGGTGTGACCGACTAGGCTGGATGAACCCCCTTTCTAGGTTTTTATCGATGTAAGCGCGTAGCTCTTTTAGCTCCATTGGGGTCATTGAATACATCCGGGGTTTAGGTAACCGAGCCCCGGGTATCAGTTCTATTCCACAATCCGTGTCCCGATGCGGCGGCAGTATGTTACATTCCTCTTCACTGAACACCTGAGCAAGGTCACTATATTCCGGAGGGTATCGGTCATTCGGTGTTGTCTCATTGAGTAACCCGACACAAGAATCCGCTGTAAGCGGAATCCTTACCTTGCGATATCCCCCCTCCCACCAGATATGGGGTTTCCATTTATCTAGCCATGCAAGACCAAGGATGATCGGTTCAATCATATGTGTTATCACTATAAAGCGGATCCGCTCGTGATGGTCTCCTATACGTAAAACAACTGGTTCGGTTATGTTAGCGGTTGGCATACCCCCTAGTAACGTTCCGTCTACCTGTTCAAACCTAATGGGGGTTTGTAGGGCTACTACATGAAGACCTAACGCCTCCGCGACGGCCTGGCGTATGAGGCATCGAGTGCACCCGGTATCGAGCAATGCCTCCAGGGTGCACTCCTTAGCAGTTGTGGGGTGTTGTAGGATTACAGGGATCAGGAAGGGGTGGATGGGATCACTTACCATTGGATCCTGTGCTTCGTCATTGTCCCCGCTGTGGTCCGAGGGTTCAGGAACACGGGCCGTCCCCGGCGTACCTCCCACCGGGACATGTGCTGTTGTTTCCAACAAGGAGGTGTGGGCTGCTGCCCTGGATCGCTCTGGTGTTCGTAGGGAGCGGTCCCGCGGACTTGTAGTCGGTCCTGGTGGCCGTGGGGTGGATACCCGTGAGGGGGGTAGGGGGAAGTTGGCTGCCCGATGCCCCTCCTGATTACACCGGAAGCACCGAAATGGCCGTCTGTTCATCTCACTGGGTGCATAGTCTAGCGCTGGGGGCGGCCTGGCAAAACCCCGGTCACCTGGCCGTCCGGCCGGACCATGTCTGGGTTGGTTTTGGGCGGCAATCCGAGGTCTGAATTCCCGCAGGCCCACATCCAGGCTGACAGCCGCCTTGTACCACTCCGACAGGCGAGACCCCAACCCCCGATATACACAGGCTTGACGTATCTCTCTATCCAAACCTGACTGAAATTGATGGACAAGAAGGCGTTCTGGCCAAGACCGTAACTTCCCGGCTAGGTTACGGAACTCTTTGACATAGTCCTTGGCTGGACGGCCCCGTTGTCGGAGATTCACTAACGCCCCCTCAATGACCTGTGTTCGGGTCTCATCCTCAAAACAGCTTTGTAATGCTTCCAGGAATAGTCCTAAATCTGTTAATTTGCGGGCGTGTTCGCTATGCAGATCGGCCACCCAATCAGCTGCTTCCCCCGTAAGGACAGCCGTCACTGCCACCACCATAGACCATTGCGAAGGGTACAGCCTCCCATATAGATCCATGTGGCTAATTATCTGGCTTAGAAATAACGCCACCTTCTCCGACGCCCCGTCGAATGTGGCCTGTACAGGGGGTAACCCCCAGGGGGTCTGAGGTGTCCATATCCCGG
This sequence comes from Pituophis catenifer annectens, assembly GCF_029215685.1. Lineage (NCBI taxonomy): Eukaryota > Metazoa > Chordata > Lepidosauria > Squamata > Colubridae > Pituophis > Pituophis catenifer. The sequence continues at coordinate 332,200,571 of NW_027256881.1, read as the reverse complement.
GTCCCCACATTGGCAACGGGTCCGGCTGACGGGGTTGGGCTGACCTTGGTCCTATATCGCCTTGATCACGTTGGCCGTCTGCAGAGTGAGCCACCATTCTGTCCCTGCTGGGTCGTGGGGGGATTCTAGTGGGCGCACGAAAGCCTTCCCCTCCAGCAGTTGGCAGGGCGCTGCTCCGTCCCGGGGTCTGTTGCTCCCCACTCGCCCGTCTCATGCGATGTTCGAGTTTGAGCTTAGGACTAGCGAGATGGGGTCTGCTGGCCCCAGACCCACCGCTCATGGTTCCGCCTCCCTGCCACGTCTCGGAGGGTTCTCCACTAGGGGCCCACGGCTGCCAGGAGGGCGCGTCCCGGAAGCTGCCCTCCCCGAACCTATCACGCAGGATATCCATGGTACTCGCCCCTGGGCCAGTGGTGTAGCTCCATTCCCCTTCTTCATCTTCAATCCATTGGCGCTCCCTCCAGCCCTGGAACTGAGCGCCTGTATGGGGTGGCGTTTGTACTCGCGTCCCAGCCAAAGCGGAGCTATGCCACCAACCCCGTCTGGGTGGTCGTGTCAAAACCGTGCGACCCTCGGCCGTCCTTCCGTGAACCCGCGTCGGTACCTTCCTTCCGCAGCTCTCGTTGCTTTGGCCACACCACCGGCGGCTCGCCGGCCTCTGGCGTTTCGGAGGCGGCAGCCCCTTCCACCGCCTCCTCCTCTTCCTCTTCGTTCTCCGCTGTTAGCGCTTCGTCGGGTAACGCCTCTGCGCCCTCCGCCATGGCGCCCGACTGTTCGGAGTAGGGTAGATATGAGCCGCGTCTTCCTCTCGGCCTCCCCTGGTCCAGAACACCAAGACTCAAGAAACACACAGGCTAGGGCTTGGAGTCTCTTGGTTTAATGAATGTCTACAGCACACGGTGGAAACCGGAATGTGACACAAACAAAGACGCGGCTACTAGGAGCCGATATCCGAGCCCTTTATAGGGCGGGCGCTGAGCTCTAAGCATCCTCAGCTGGGACAATCCGACGTTTCAAACTTCCCGCGGAAGCTGGTTCCGGTCGCGCAGCAATGACGTCAGACGCCCTGGTCTCCGATGGACGCGGCGTTGCTTGTAGACTCTCCCCACACCTACGCGACTCCGGTAAGCACACCCGTGTAGAAGGACGCCTAGCCGCAACCTACCCCCTTCACCAGCACCCCGTGCCCCACCGCCACCCGACCCATCGGGACCGCCATCCACAGCGCAGCAGTCCGAAGCATGATGTCGAGTGCGTTGTGCCGCTCGACAATTGGATTTACCATATCAACTTATCCCAGTGTTCCTCAACCTTAGCAACTTTTTTTTTTTAAAAAAATTTGATTTATATGCCGCCCTTCTCCGGAGACTCAGGGCAGCTTACAGTGCGTTAAGCAATAGCCTTCATACTTTTGTATATTTATACAAAGTCAGCTTATTGCCCCCACAAACTGGGTCCTCAATTTACCCACCTTAGAAAGGATGGAAGGCTGAGTCGACCTTGAGCCTGGGGAGAATTGAACTCGCAGTAATTGCAGGCAGCTGGATGTTAAATGCTGCCTTAGGAGGCATTAGCCTCCTACGCCACTCAGGCTCCTTGAAGATATGTGAATTCCAGAATTCTCAGCAATAGCTATTATCCTCCCTCCCTCCCTCCCATTAAAGTAGGTTTTCTCAAACTTTTTGGCAAACTTTAAGACTGGTGGACTTCAGCTCCCAGAATTCTCCATAGACAATGAATTCTCATTATATAGAATTCCCCAATTCTGCCATAGACAAAATCTGTAAGGAGGAAAAGCGGTATCTTTTTTTCAAATATGTATATGGAAACTAGGAAGGGGACATCTGAAATCCTGCTCAGGCCTAATGGGTGCAGCCCCACCATTGGGCTGATTGCCTTCACTGGACACTAACAAAGAAAGCTTTACTCTGCCCAGGCCAAGTCTTAAAACAAAACCAGAGGGAGACTCTCTGCCGATTTCCTGAGGAGGGGGGACAAGGAAGAAACAGATTTTATGGATATTGGCCAAAAGCAAGGCAGGGAAAGGAAGGGAATGCAAGCCAAACAAAGGCTTTTTTGCTATCTTTTTTGTTATTAAAAAGCTAGAGATGTTGAGAAGAATATCTGTTGGGATGGGGAAAAATCAGCAAAATCAGCTTGGAAAATCAGAGTCCTAGGTGAATTATAGGAAGACATAGGAGTGGATGGTGGGCTCAGTAGCTCTTTTAGAATTCGTGGAACAGGCTATGCAGAGGGAGAGGATGGAACACAAGATTGCCCACACCATAGCAATAGCACTTAGACTTATATGCCGCTTCACAGTGCTTTACAGCCCCCTCTAAGCGGTTTTAGAGTCAGCCTCTTGCCCCCAACAATCTGGACCCTCATTTTACCCACCTTGGAAGGAAGGCTGAGTCAACCTTGAGCCAATCTGGATCAAACTCCTGGCTGTGGGCAGAGTTAGCCTGCAATACTGCATTCTATCCACTGCGCCACCATGGTTCACAAATGGGGCTGTCACCAAATACCAAGCCCTAACTGATAGGAACGTTGCTTGTATCCAGGAGGCTCGTCCCTGACCTGGCTGATTTTTATCTTTCTGGGTGAGGGAAAAAGCTTCTAAACAAAGTCTGGCATTACAGCTGCCCACCATTCATTTTGTTCTCTAGAGTGTTTCTCAATGTTGGCATCTTTAAAATGTGTGGACTTCCAGAGTTTTATGAAATCTGAAACAAATGTTATTATTGGCTGGAAAGGAGGAGGAATGCTGGGATAAAGGACCATTGACAAGTAAAATGTTTGGAAGTTTTTATGCTAATTTGTTATGATAGATACGATTGAATTAGATATAGATAAAACTTATATGGATGGAAGAATATATATATTTGAAACGTGATAAGTAGTGTAAATATGAATAGGAGATAAGGAAGTGTATCAATTATATGACAAAATTTGATGAAAACATTTCAACCGGAGATGTCACACTACGCCCATTGTTTTTAATTTGTATTATAAATAAAAAAAACTTTTTTAAAAAAAATGTGTGGACTTCAACTCCCAGAATTCCGTAGTCAGCTTTGCTGGCTGGAGAATGCTGAGAGTTGAACTCCACACATCTTAAAGTTGCCAAGGTTGAGAAACACCGCTCTAAGAAATTGTGTGGGTCTTAACTTGATTCGTAGCAGCATTCTTAGAGCTAAAGAGGAAGAGGAAGGTGGCTTTAATGCCAGCTTCCTTTTTTAAAAAAAGAAAAAAAAATCCAAATATAAAGTGTTATCTGGGACAAGGAACCTGATAGATGCCAAAAGTATCCATCGGCACCGGTGCCCTCTGGTATTGCATTGGCAGCCACAGAAGTATATGATGTAACTTTTGTTCTTTAATTTAGGAATTCCAAATTTCTCTTCAAAAGTAATTTCAGAAGCTGGATGAAAATTTGTACCTGCAGATTCAGACTCGCAATGTTTAGCTATTTCAATGCACCCAATACCCATGGAGTTCATGCTGATACTACAGAGATGAAGAAAAAATTGAGATTAGCAAAAGAATGGGATAAGAACTAGGATAGATTTTATAAAAGGGACAGCTAACGCTTTGGGACTTTTAGATTTGGAAAGAAGTGGGATTCTTGGATTCATGTAACATGTCAACCCCAAATGTGGCTTGTGAGTTCATGGCTTGCTCTACTGTTTGAACCCATTGTCAAGAGTTCCTTGCTTGATATGGGCAGCATTAGAAATTAATTAATTAATTAATTAAATAAATAAATAAATAAATAAATAAATAAATAAATAAATAAATAAATAGTAATCTGTCAACAATGCTGTATAGTATAGCCATTGGCTGTATGGATCCTGCCAATTGCTACTTAGCCAGTAAATCATGATTGAGCTATAAAGGGTCATAAATATAATTAACCATAGCATTGAGAAAATGGACAGAGAGAAATATAAAATATTTCTTTTTATTTCATTTTTATTTCATTTTATTTATCTATTTTCATCTCATTTTCATTTCGTTTTATTTGTTTGTTTGTCAAACATGTACAAGATAGCAGGTATAGGTATAAACATAAACAAAGAAAGTAAGTACAGATAAATGGGGACAGTAAGAAAGAGACGGTAGCACGCTGGTGCGCTTATGCGCACCCCATTTACAGAATGGGGTGAGGCCCACGGTAGACAGCTTGAGGTTGAAGCTGTGAGGGTTTGAGGCAGTGGTGAAATTCAAATTTTTTTACTACTGGTTCTGTGGGCATGGCTTGGTGGGCATGGTGTGGCTTGGTGGGCGTGGCAGGGGAAGGATACTGCAAAATCTCCATTCCCTCTCCACTCCAGGGGAAGGATACTGCAAAATCTTCATTCCCACCCCATTCCAGGGGAAGGATACTATAAAATCTCCATTCCCTCCCCACTCTGGGGCCAGCCAGAGGTAGCATTTGACAGTTCTCCGAACTACTCTAAATTTCCGCTATCGGTTCTCCAAACTACTCAAAATTTCCGCTACCGGTTCTCCAGAACCTGTCGGAACCTGCTGGATTTCACCCATGGTTTGAGACTCTAACAACAGAGTCAGGTAGAGCATTCCAGGCATTGACCACTCTGTTGCTGAAGTTGTATTTTCTGCAATCGAGTTTGGAGCGGTTTGCCTTGAGTTTGTATCGATTGTTTGCCTGTGTATTATTGCGGTTGAAGCTGAAGAAGTCGTTGACAAGTAAGATGTTGCAGCAGACAATTTTGTGCACTATGCTTAGATCGGACCGATTGACACCTGTGCTATAGATCATTCATTAAAAAATATTGAACAGCATTAGGCTAGAACTCTGGGGAACCCTGCATATTTTCCTTCCAAGCAATTTATACCCACATGCAGGCAGTATTTGAGTGCAATGTTTGAAACAGATGCAAATTCATTTGATCACAGTACTATCTAGTCCACCTTTATACATCTTCTTATCTATCATATCATAAGAACTTTGTCAAACACTTTGCTGATTTCCAAGTACCCTCTATCTATTAAGGTTAAAAAAGAGATAAGATTAGTTTGATATGGCTTCTTTTTGTCCACCCAAATTAGTTCCCAATAATGATAACATTCTTTCCTAAGTACTCCAATCTGTTTTCTTTTCTTGCAAAGATTAAAGTAATTGTTTTGTCATTTTCCAGTCCTCCTCCACAGTACTCATATATGAGTACTGCCATGATATTTGCTCATTTCCAGTTGTCTGGAACCTTACCAGTTGTCCAAGAGTTTTCAAGAGTTACAATGTGAGATCAATTTATGTCAGGAATTTCAACATCCTGGAATGTAATTTGTCTGGCTTGGAGATTTGAACTCATTTAAGGTAGCAAGATGAATTCTTATCATATTTTATCATAAATCCTGAGTTGAATTCCCTTCTTTTCCTCCTACATAACTGAATATGAATTATTCCTTCTGAGTGAAAATAAGCAATAAACAGCTTTGCCTTCTTTCTGTTCCCCATCCTTGCAGTATTTTTTCACTTTCCCCTTTCAACACACTGACAGTCTCTTGACTTTTCATATATTTTTGATATTTTTCCCTCAAATCCTTCACATTATATTTTTGTTTTCCTTACCAGCCCTATTTCATTCTCAACTTTAGCCTACAACCCAGGGGTATGAAATGCTCCCGGTTCGGACTGGATCGCCCGATCCGGTAGTGATGGTGGCGGGTGGTTCGGAGAACCAGTAGCAAAAATCCCTGCCCCCCCCATGCCCAGCTGAGCAGCGTGATCATCAGAGGTTTTTGTTTTTTTTTACTTTTAAAAGCATTTTTTCTTCGGCCGAAAAAATGCTTTTAAAAGTAAAACAAAAAGCCTCTGATGATCACGTGGCTCAGCTGGGATCATCAGAGCCTTTTAAAAGCATTTTTTCTACAACCTCTTTGTCCAAAGAGGTTGTAAAAAAATGCTTTTAAAAGGCTCTGCCGATCCCAGCTGAGTTGCCTGATCATCAGAGCCTTCGGTAGAAAAAATGCTTTTAAAAGCCTCTGACAATCAGGCAACTCAGCTGGGATCATCAGAGCCTTTTAAAAAACATTTTTAAATGCTTTTAAAATGTTTTTTTTAAATGCTTTTAAAAGGCTCTGACGATCCCAGCTGAGTTGCCTGATCGTCAGAGGCTTTTTTTCTTTTAAAAGCAAAAAAAAAAAAGCTTTTAAAAGAAAACAAAAGCCTCTGACAATCAGGCAACTCAGCTGGGATCATCAGAGCCTTTTAAAAGCATTTTTTTTACAACCTCTTCGGCCGAAGAGGTTGTAGAAAAAATGCTTTTAAAAGTAAAAAAAAAAAAAAAGTTGCCCATGCCCACCCAGTCACATTACCCCCCACCAAGCCACGCCCACAGAACCGGTAGTAACAAATTTTTACATTTCACCACTGCTACAACCACAGGTTCAAGTTAGTTTAGAAACATAGAAACATAAAAACATAGAATTATAGGGCTGGAAGGTACCTTGGAAGTCTTCTACTCCAAACCTCTGCCCAAGGCAGGAGACCTTATCCACCCAGATAAATTGATGTCCAATCATTTGTTGAAAACCTATAGCAATGGAGCACCCACAACTCTGGAAGGCAAACTGCTCCACTGATTAATTGAGGTTACTGTCAGGAAATTTTTGTTTAGTTCTCAGGTTGGATCTCTCTTTAATCAGCTTCCACCCATTGCTTCTTGTCCTACCTTCAGGTGCTTTAGAGCCAACCCCCTCTTCTCTGTGATTGCCCCTCAAGTACTGGAAGACAGCTATCATGCCACCCATAATCATTATCTTCATTAGGCTAGACATACCTAGTCCCCTTTCCATTCATCAAGTGGTTAAGGCTCTACACCCCTTATCATCTTTGTTGCTCTACCCTGCACTCTTTCTATAATCTCAGCATCTCTTTTGTACCATGGTATCCAGAACTTCCAAGTGTGGCCTAACTATTGAAGTAGAGCATGGTACCATCACTTCTCGTGATCTTGATGCTATCCCTCTGTTGAACCATCCTAAGACTGCACTGGCTTTTTTCGGCAGCTGTAGCACATTGCATGCTCATACTTAAGTGGTGGTCCATTGGGGCACCTATTGTATTTTTCGGAGTATAAGACGCACCGGAGTATAAGACGCACCTTAGTTTTTGGGGAGGAAAATAAGAAAAAAACTCATAGGCAAGTGGATTGGCCTCCCAGAATACCCCCAATCAGCTGTTCTCAGAGGTAAATTTTAGCAACAGGTTCCCTGGTTGTGAGCTCTGTGCCTTGCTTTTTTTTTTTTTTTTTTGCTTTTTTTTTTCTGCCTCTGAAACTTCTGAAACTCTGTTTCAGAAAAAACTTTCTTTTCTGCCTCTGAAAGCCTCCAAAACAGAGCTTCAGAAAAAAAGCCTCTGAAGCTCTGTTTGGGGGCTTCTTTTCTGAAGCTTCGTTTCTGATGCTTTTTTCAGCCTCTGAAACCTCAATTTAAGAAGCTGGACGGGGCTACATTTGGAGTACAAGACGCACCCAGATTTTCACCTTCTTGGGGGGAAAAGGTGCATCTTATACACCGAAAAATACGGTAAATCCCTCTTACAGTTACTACTATTGAACCACGTACCACCTATTCTGCTTCTAGGCATTTGTCCCAAAGGTGCTTTTTTCAAGACACAACTGTTTTTTTCTTTGAAGATGCTTCTCATCCAAGAAGCTTCTTCAGCTCTGACTGACAAAGCTTATATATAGACATCTAGGTATTTGGTTTTTCCAGCAGGAGCTTCCTTTTCTCACTACTAAATATCTTCTTTTTAGATAGGGCTCAGTGTTCCAGAGCGTCAAGATCTTTCTGGATCTTGAGCCTGTCTTCCAAAGAGTTAGCAGTTCCCCACAGCCTTGGTATCATCTGCACATTTAATGAACTTCTCTTCTATCCTCTCATCTAGCTGAAGGGTCCCCAACCTGACTCTCTGTGGGCGCACCTACCTTATGGAATCAACTCTCCCTGGAGCTCCGGGTGGCCCCTGACCTGTGCTCTTTCCGCCGTGACCTTAAGACATGGTTATTTCGCCAGGCCGGATTGGACTGAAGGGGTTTTTAAGGGGAGTTTTAATGGTTTTTAACACTTAATATTGATTTTATCTGTTTTTATTGCTGTGAGCCGCCCTGAGTCCTTTCCGGAGACAGGGCGGCATATAAGCTTAATAAATAAATAAATAAATAAATAAATAAATAAATAAATAAATCCCCAGTTGGCAGACCCCTACCAGTCTACGACCTATTGGAAACCAGGCCGCGCAAGTGGCGGGCAAGCACTCAAAAGTTCCATTTGCACATGTGTGGGATTAGTTGCACCCATGAAACCATTCCCTGTCCCCAACCATGCTGGTGCTGCTTGTAGCTGCTGGTCCATGGATCTGGAAAGATTGGGGACTGCTGATCTAGATCATTTATAAAGATGTTGAAGAGCACTGAGTCCAAGACAGTACTTTGAGGTACCCCGGACAGAGAACGGTCCCTTTCACATGTGGTGGACATGCCCGGAAGCGAAAGGCTATTGGAACAAGATCAGGAGATGGTTATATGAAATAATTGGTGAAGATATTGAATTAACACCAGAGATATTTCTCCTGGGAATAGTGAAGAAGCCATATGGAATGGAAAAGATACATTTAATGATCCACATAATTACAGCCGCCAGATTGGCATACGCACAGTACTGGAAAGAGAAAACCCAACCACCAGAAGAGCTCACAATTAGGAAAATATTGGAGTGCGCAGAGATGACTAAATTAACTCATGAATTAAACGATGATGAGAAGTCAGTTTATTATATTGTGTGGGAAAGGTGGTACAAGTGGATGCATGATAAAATGAAAGAAAGACCTAAAGGTGTGTTAAATAACAGTAAAAAGTGATTTGAAATATCACCAAGTATTATTTATGTATATAGTTAAGACACTGCACATCTGATACTAACTGAAAATGTCAGTACACCTATGTTTTGTTTTGTTTTTTTTTGTAAAAAATCTCAATAAAGTTTCTCAAAAAAAAAAAAAAAGAACCTTGAGGTACCCTGCTGCATCTTCCCCTCAATATTGGAAATCAACATATAAGGCAATACAATATCACCTATCCTTTTCTCAGCCTGCCTTGAAGAAGTATTTCGCAATGGAGACTGAGCAAAAGATGGAATAAAAATCAATGGCACCTATTTAAGTCACTTAAAATTTGCAGATGATGTTGTTCTTCCAAGACCAAAAAGAGCTACAAAGACACATACAAGAGCTGCACAAGGCAGGAGAATCATTTGGCTTAAAAATAAACCTGAAAAAGAGCCACGTTATGTTTAATAAATTCACCAAAGGGGGGGAAATTATATCTGGAAAAAAAACCAAACGTAGTAGACCACTACATATACCTTGGCCAATGGATCTCAATGGAAGGTGGTACAATAAAGGAAATTGAATGGTATTGTAGGAAGAAATATCCTTCTGGGTTCAGCCCCAAGTGGGGAAAAAGACACTGGAAACATGGAGACTGCTTGGAAAGATGGTTTAATGGTGGACAGGATCACATGGTTTGAGTTCCTGAACAGAAAAAAGGGTCAAGATACAGCGAGTCCCCGGGTTTTATGCCCTCTCTGGCTTTGAACTTCCTGGAGCCCTGAAAGAGTATTCTGATTGGTTGTCAGACTCGCAGGGGGTGGGGGTCTTAGTTAGCCTTGCTGGCTGATGTAATCTTCCCAGGTGCCATGTGGTGAGTTTCTGTTGCTAGATGGGTCCTATTATGTTTGTTTCTGTTGCTGGATGGGTCCTATTGCGTTGCAGATGTTGGTCCATTGACAAAGATTGAGTTTCTGCCTCTGGCCATTGACAAAGGGTGGGGGGCAAGAAGGTGGGAGCTACTTCGTCTTTAAAACATGCATCTCCATTTCTCATCCAGGGAAACATAATATTCTGCCTTTTTAATATTTCCCAAAATATTTCATTCCTCTAGGAAAAGGGTGGGTGCTAACTTCCTACAGTGTGTTAAATGTGGTTGGTAGGCATTCGGCAAGCTAAGCGTAATTTTCAAGAACAATCTCCTCCTATGCCTGAAGAGAAAAGTTTTTGATCAGTGTGTGCTACCTGTTCTAACATATGACAGTGAAACATGGACACTAACCTCACAACCGATACAAAAGCTACGAGTGGCGCAAAGAGCCATGGGAAAGATACATGCCCGGCATCACAAGACAAGATAGAAAGACCTGCACACGGATTAAAGAACAAATGGAAGTATGCGATATCATCAAGAGAGTAAAAAAATGGAAATGGAAATGGGCTGGACACACAGCAAGAAGGAACTGGTGACAGGTGGATCAAGCAGTCATAAAATGGATTCCACTTGATAAAAAGCATCCATGAAAGAGACCTAAAACAAAATGGACCAATGACACTGGCAAGTATTGTGGGCCCAATTGGCAAAAGAAAGCTCAGGACCGTATTGGTTGAAAACATGCGGAAGAGGCCTTCATTCTGCAGTGGCTGGACAATGGCTAATATGACAATGAGATGGAGTTCCATTGAGAACTATACATATCTGAAAGGTGATGTTTTCCATTCTCTAACTAGTCCTTTCCAGGGTTGCAATAATAAATTCGTTAACTTTTTAAGCATTTATTGAATCAACTAAAAACATGATTCAGATTATCTGGATAATCTTCTATAAACAAGGCAAATTTCTTATCAACATTCTGCATGCATAGAGAACATACTCATTGTGCTGCTCCCTTTCAGGAAATCGGTGTTGAAATTACCCTCATTCTTCAGCACTTGAGGATCTATTGGCCATACTGAGGCTGTAGGATGTGAAGTTTACCTTATGTATATTTTTGGCCATCACTTTCCCTGTTCTTTGTTTAAGAAATTGCAAAAGTGAGGTCATATCCTTCTACCTTTGTTCACAGGCAGGCAGTTATAGTCGCCTTTCTGACTTTCGTCCTGATAAAATGAGGTTAGCTAAATGGTAGGTCTACCTTCATAATGTACTTCCTGTAAATAAATCTCCTGTCTGCTATTGTTATTAAATTTGTTTCAGGATTCTGTGCTCAAGCGAGATTCCTGCTGTTAGGAATGCTCCTATGTGGTCTCAGAACACTCCACCTTCCAACCATGCAAAAGCTCAGAAAATGAATAAGAAATCATAAAAAAAATATTCCTAAATAAAATAATAATAACTTTTAAATTATTAAATATATAAAAAAATCCTAAAACAAGAAAAAGAAAAGGAATCAGTTAAAGCTGGTTTAAATGCAATCATCCGTTCTGTTTTACCTTTCTGCCACAACAGTCTTGAGTCCCTTGAGACATTAATTGTGACGTCCATACAGGTAGCCTTTGACTTACAACCATTCGTTTAGCAACTGTTCAAAGTTACGACGGCTCTGAAAAAAAATGACAAATAACTGGTCCTTGTACTTATAACTCTCGTAGCATCCCCATGTTGTTGTTTTTTTTTTTGTCTTTTAATGACCCTGTAATCCAGGGGTGAAATGCGACCGGTTTGGACCGGTTCGCCCAAACCAGTAGCGATGGTGGCGGGTGGTTCGGAGAACCGGTAGCGATGGCAATGCGAGGCTCTGCCCACCCACCTGGTTGTTGTTACTTCCTGGTTTTAACCCTCTGCACATGCGCAGAAGGGTTTGTGCATGCACAGAGGGTATGTGCGTGCATGTGATGTGAGCGGAGCGAGCCAACGCCCGCGGCACGTGCACTTTTGAACTGGTAGGTTAGGTAAGTAGACTTCACCCCTGCCGTAATCCCTTACATCGGGGTGGAGTCGGGGCAACTGAATAGAGCTGAGTGTTTACTGGCCAGATGCCCTTCCTATCGCCAATGCAGAGTTCATAGCAGATAATAACTCATTGTGCTCAGAGAGTAAAATATCTGCCGCTACCTAGGTTCGACCTCACAGCCTCCTGATTTTGAGGCAGCAAGTACCTATGACAACTGCAACATCCCAGGGTCATGTGATTGCTATCTGCAACTTTCCCAGCCAGCCAGGGCCATGTGATTGCTATCTGCAACTTTCCCAGCCAGCTTCTGACAAGTGAAGTCAATGGGGCAAGCTGGAGTCGCTGAATGACAATATGATTCACCTAACAACTGCAGTGATTTGCTGAATAATCGTGGCAAACGAGGTTGTAAAATTGGCCATGAATTACTTAACAACCATCTTGCTTAGCAATGGAAATTCTGGTCCCAAAGGTGGTGATAAACCAAGGGTCCCCAACCTCCAGTCCATGGACCAGCACTGGGCCATGGCATGCCAGAGACCGGGCTGCACAAACATGCAAAGTTCCATCCATGGGATGCAAGCAGCACACAAAACCACATGCCCTCCGAGCCACAGGAAAAACCTTTCTCCATGGAACCGGTCCTGGTGGCCAAAAGGTTGGGGGCCGCTGTCCTAAACTGAGGCCTACCTGTACTGCTCACAGGATCTATCTAGCAGGTCTCAGCAACATGACATAACACGCGTACATGGGCTTTACATCCCCATCCAACGCCCCTCTAAAGTCACCATAAGCATTCCATATACAGCTCTTCAACTTTATATTGCCGAAACAAAACCTCATTATCCTCATGGAAAAACCTACACACAGGGTACGAAGCCACAGTCGGCATAGATTAGAAAGTGAAACAGACTGACTCCAGGTCAGCAAAGGAGTGTGACAAGGCTCTATACCAGTGGTGGGTTGCCCCCAGTTCGGACCGGTTCTATAGAACTGGTAATAAAACCGGTGGGAGGCTCCACCCACTGACCCTGACATCACCAGAAGCGATCTGCGCATGCGCAGAAGCAAGGCGGGCACACGAGCGAAGTGAGCGCGCATGATCCCGTTGCGAAACGGTAGTAAAGGTAAGTGGAACCCACCCCTGCTCTATACCAGTGATAGCTAACCTTTTTGTCACCAAGTGCTGAAAGTGCATGCACATGCACCTATAATGCAATGCACGCATGACACCCCCTTGCGTGCCCTGCCATCCCGCATGTATGTGTGACCCCCCATGCGCTCCGCCCCCGTGCATGTGTGTGTGCGCCCCCTGCGCGCCCCCAGCCCCCCACGCATGCATGCATGACCCCTGCATGTGCCCTGCCCCCCGCGATTGTGCACGTAACTCCTGCACATGTGCCCCACCCCCACCCACCCACGCATGCACGTGTGCCTCCTGTATGAGCCCCCGCATGCATGCATGGCAGAGACCCAAAAACCAGCTGGCTGGCAGGAGGCGGGCGCGCATGTGTGGTAGAGCTGAGCTGGGGCGACGGCTCACGTGTCCGCAGAGAGGGCACTGTGTGCCATTCGGCGCCACAGCTCTATGCTCTTCCTTTATCTGTATGCTGAATATATATTGAGAAAAGCTGGGTTAGAAGGAATCATAGAATCATAAAGCTGAGTGATTTTAAAACTGGGGGGGCAGAGAGAATTGATTATTGGTTCTATTTTGGCTGGGGAATTCTGGAAATTGAAGTCTACACATCTTAAAGCTGCTGGCATTGAGAAACACTGTTCTATAGTATACTGTTGTCGCTTCTTCCTTGCGCATTCCTCTTCTATGCTTGTGCCCTGTCATCATGGCTATTTTTGGACATGACTTTAAACATTCAGAAGCAATTTACTTGGACAACTAGACAGATGGCTAAGCCAGCCATTCTATGTACCCTTCTACTCTTGCCCATCCCTATCCCACCCCAAATTAAAGACAGTGATTGATGGCTGTTCTTCCTGTTAGTAAAGAGGGAAAGTGATGCCAGGGAGCCCACTAAATTTGTCCCTCATTTAAAAGAGTAAGGGCAGCACCATTCACTGGCCCCATTACTCTGCTGTGAGGCTAAAGTAACAGTAACATACTTATCGTATTTTTCGGAGTATAAGATGCACCTACCTTTTTTGGTGAGGAAAACAAGAAAAAGAAATCCTCCTCTGCCTCCCAGCAATTTTGCCTCATTGCAGCAAACAGCAAACAGCCTGCTTTACTTTCATTTTTGTTTTCAGCATAGCTTGATTAGCACAAGGAGAAAAAAAATCTGCTCCAACAATTTACTTCCTTGCAGCAAGCAGCAGAGGCCTGCGCAAAACAGCTGAGAGCAAAACAGCTGAGAGTCGGGAGGCCGATCCAATCAATTTGTGCTAATTAGACTGTGCTGAAGCTGAAACGAGCTGTTTCTTCTTGCTGTTTGCTGCAAGGAGGTAACTGTTGAGAGGCAGAGGCCAAAGGGTGGGGGCCAGTGGCTGGGCGGGGCTACATTCGGTGTATAAGACACACCTAAATTTTCACCCCCTTTTAGGGGGGAAAAAGGTGTGTCTTATACTCTGGAAAATACGGTATTTGCCAGCTCAGACTGGAGCATATGATTTTATTGTGGCCATCTGGCTGTGCCCATGTTTCACCCATGTCACATACAGATAGTCCTTGATTTATAGCAGTTCATTTTGCGATGATTCAAAGTCACAATGCCATTGAAAAATGTGACTTGTGTCTATTTTCATATTTGTAAGAATTATCAATAGAAGAGAATATTTATATCTCAAGTTTGAACTCAAGTTACTGGGTTACTTCCTTGCAAATATTTCATTACCCAACTAGGTAAAAATTTGCTAAAAGAGAGTGGAGAGTGGAGTTTGCTCTCTGTTTATATATATTATTTGCCCTATCAGTGTGGGAGTTTTGTTTTCTTTGGATAGGTCTCCTTGATTAGGCCCACTTGTTTACTATTTAATTGTCTGAGCTGGTAGTTCCTTTATTTGGATACGGTTTACTGCAATGGTAAAATCCAATTTTTTTTACTACCAATTCTGTGGGCGTGGCTTGGTGGACGTGGCAGGAGAAGGATAGTGCAAAATCTCCATTCCCATCCCACTCCAGGGGAAGGATACTGCAAAATCCCCATTTCCTCCCCACTCCTGGGGGAAGGATATTGCAAAATCTCCATTCCCACCCCACTCTGGGGCCAGCCAGAGGTGGTATTTGCCAGTTCTCCGAACTGCTCAAAATTTCCATTACCTTTTCTCCAGAACCTGTCAGAACCTGCTGGATTTCACCCCTGGTTTACTGCTTGATTGTATGTCTGGTATTAATCCTAATGTTAATCCTTGCTTATCTATGTGTTGATTGCTGGCAAGGATGTTTCCTATCCTGGTCTTTTTATTTTTGTTTCCTGCTTAGCTTTTTCCTTGTCTCTTTTGAATGCTATGTAAATGTTATAATGGTGTGCAAATGTTTACATTTGCTGTAGCTGACATTCTGATGGCATCTAGTGATAAACAACTTTTTACACTATTCAAACGAAACAAGGAAAAAGCTAACAAGGAACAAAAAGACCTATGTATAAACACCAGGAACTCCACGGTGAGGACTATGTCAGTTATCTGGGGCACATTTTGGCCTGTGAGCCACAGACACAAGAATAGCTCAGGTATAGCCCAGGTGTGCTTCTCCAATTCTATGCAAGTTAGAATCTCCAATCTAGAAATCTTCTTGCAAGCTAACATGCCATTGCCCATATCCACCAGTTTAGAGGTTATGTACATTGTAGTGACACACGCTCCAGGATAAAACTTCTCTGTGAAGTCGATTTTTTACTAAATTCTCTGTAGAGTGGATGGCTTTGTTTTCAGATGTTGTTTATTTATTTTATTTTATTTATTTATTTTATTTGATTTATATGCCGCCCTTCTCCGGAGACTCAGGGCGGCTTACAATGCGTTAAGCAATAGCCTTCATACTTTTGTATATTTATACAAAGTCAGCTTATTGCCCCCACAATCTGGGTCCTCATTTTACCTACCTTAGAAAGGATGGAAGGCTGAGTCAACCTTGAGCCTGGGGAGATTTTGAACTTGCAGTAATTGCAGGCAGCTGAATGTTAATAACAGTGCTTTAGTCTGCTGCGCCACCAGGTTTGTTATGACCAAAGACCATTCTCAGAATCAAAGTTTGTTTCAGGCTCAAACTCCCTTTTTTTTTTCTTGATAGGCAATCGTTTGATGAATGAATTAGAACTACTGGAGGCTGTAGAAGGGCTTGTATAAGGTGAGTTCAGTCCTTGCCTTCCCTCACCTGTCCTGGAGAGGGCAGTGGTGTGCCATGGACCTTGCTAACAAGGTTTTGCTAAGAAAATCCAACTTGGATCTTTGCCTAGATGCCAGCCCCTTTGGGAGTTGGCACAGATGGATTGTATCCTGTTTGCAGTTGAGGTGAGCTTTTTCCAGCAGCTGCTTTTCCTCCAATCCCCTCAGGAGAATTGGAGCCAGCTAGCATGGCCCTCAGGGTGCTGTTTTTACTGGTGGCATTTACTCAAGGTAGGTAACTAGGGCAGGAAGATGCTCCTGGGATTTTGGATTCCTGGGGCAGCTGCACAGGGCAAAAATCAGCATGACTGATGGTTATCCACTTATGGCTGTTCAGGAAATAATCTGGAATATTGGGCTGCTAGTCTAGAGCAGTGCTCTCCGATCTTTTCAGCTTTGCTGACCAGCAGAGGGGGAGAGGGGATGGTTCCGTGTGAGCGGTGGGTGAGCACACGCAGCTCCATTTGTGAGAGTAGTGAGCACACATGCACACCACTCACACAAATGGAGCTGCATGTCTGCCGCTTCTGGAGCCCGGTTTTGAACAGGCTGTGGCCCAGTAGTGTGCCGCAGCCTGGGGGTTGGGGCCCCTTGGTCTAGAGAATCTGAATTCTGCAGGAAAGCCAGTTTAACCTGCCAAGGTGAGTTGTGTGGCCAGTTTTACAACACACGGCAGTAATTGTGGCTTTTAGCAAATCATTCAAAGAATGGCTAAGGTTTATCCGAACGCTCTGAAAACTTTCCCCTTACTACCCGAGATTTGTAAAACACTTCTAGTAAGACGAAGGTTTTCATAGCATTAACAACTGTGGCTGTTGTTTCAATGCTGAGTTTAAACTCGATAATGGACTGGTTTCTTTTGATCAATCAACTCCCTACCACAAAACCCGGCAAAAAAGAGGATGTAAGATTCTGTTTCCTGTTGCTCAGAGAGATGAGGAAGTAAGCAATTCAGTTTATCTGCAGGAGAGGCAGAGAGAGGAGCATGGAGGAACTAGAAAATAATTCTCAAAAGTTTGGATCATAAATAGAAGCCTGGCTGACCAATTCTCTCTATTATGCACAATGATCTGTAATAAACATTAGGATTGTACAGCCTTAAGGCATGAAACGTTTTGTTCGATCTACTCCAAAGGCGTTTCCCTCAGCTCGTAACTGGAAATCTAATGGGACTATTTTAGTTAATTATTTAACTAACACCAATAGATAAGTTTTAATATAGATAAGTTCTAATGTGCTTTAGTCTGGGCTGTAATCTTCTATCAGAAATATATTTGTAGACTTACAGGTGAGGCTACAATTCGGATAAATATATTTATTTGGATAAATCTATATTTGTTGGATGAGCACCCTATGAATGGTTCTCCAAGAGTACAGGAAACACCACATTGGAAAATACCCTTACATAGCAATAGGCATCACTGAATCCTTTAAAATTCAAACCGGAGTTTAAAGAATTAATAACAGAATAAAGGTACCTTTATTCGAAGGGGCCTTGGAGGTCTTCTAGTCCAACCCCCTGCTCAAGCAGGAGGCCCTATACCTGTGATGGCGAACCTATGGCACATGTGCCACAGGTGGCACACAGAGGCATATCGGTGGGCACACGAACTCAGCTCTGTCAGCTGATTTTCGGGCCTTCTGGGCCTACCGGAAGTCAGCAAATGAGCTGTTTCTGGCCTCCGGAGGGCCTCGGGGCGGGGGGGAGGCCGTTTTCGCCCTCCCCAGGCTCCTAGAAAGGCTCTGGAGCCTGGGGAGAGTGAAAAATGGGCCTACCGGGCCCACTGTGCCAAAAGCAGGGGGAGCACGGTGTGTGTGTGTGTGGTTCTGCGTGCATGCACGGGGGGCAGGGCACATAGAATTATGGGTTTGGGCACGTGCACACGCAATCCTCCCCCCGCTTTTGGCACGTAATGTTAGCCATCACTGCCTTATACCCTTCCAGACGAATAGTTATCCAATCTCTTCTTAAAAAACCTCAGTGTTGGAGCACCCACAACTTCTGGAGGAAAGTTATTCCACTGATTAATTATTCTAACTGTCAGGAAATTTCTCCTTTGTTCTAAGTTGCTTCTCTCCTTGATTAGTTTCCTTCCATTGCTTCTTGTACAGTAATAAAATAAAGATAACTCAATGCAATAATTCCAAAAGCTCATGATATCAATAGAATAAACCTGCTTCAAATACAGGTAATGCTTGACTTACAACTATTCATTTAATGATCATTCAAAGTTACAATGGCACTGAAAAAAGTGACTTACAATCATTTTTCACACTTAAGACCATTGCGGCAGCCTCATGGTCCTGTGATCCAAATTCAAATGCTTGGCAACTGGCATGTATTTATGATGGTTGCAGTATCCCAGGGATCATGGGATCTCCTTTTGTGACTTCCGACAAGCAAAGTCAGTGGAGAAGCCAGATTCACTTAATAACCATATTACTGATTTAACATCTGCAGTGATTCACTTAACAACTGGGGCAAGAAAGGTTGCAAAAAGTGGGAAAACCCACTTAACAACTGTCTTGTTTAACAACAGAAATTTTGGACTCCATTGTGGTTGTAAGTCAAGGACTACCTGTATAATATATCAATCAGTCAGAAGAATGTTGGCTCAGTTGGTTCATGGAGTTTTCAGGATTTTGAGCTTGGTAGTAGTAAAAACATCTAGCGGACTACCTGTATACGGATACCGTAGAACAGGGGTGACAAACTTGATTTCATTGAGGGCTGCATCAGGGTTATGTTTGACCTTGGGGGGCTGGCATGGGCGTGGCCAGGTTGGGCGTGGCCAGGTCGACATCACTTGTGTCGGGGGAGCCTGTGGCAGCCTGAGAGCTTTGCCAATGAAAATGGGCTCCTATGCTCCGTTTTCGGCTGTGATGGCCTCCTGCAACCCTCTGCCAGTGAAAACGGAGCTCAGGAGGGCTGCGCAGAGGCACCGCGGGCCGGTCCTTCACTGTTTCCAGGGTGGCCTAGCGGGCCAGATCTAAACACCCCGCAGGTCGGATCCGGCCCGTGGGCCTTGAGTTTGACACCCCTACTGTAGAAGGACTACCAGGCAGTTTCTGAGTTATACCAGGGGTGTTTTGTCCAAGTGTACAGTATGTTATTTAACAAACTGTTTCCAAATCGTATTATATCCATCTACCTAGTTTTAGCAAAGCTTTCAGCTTGGCAGAAAGCAAGCTTTGGGAAGCGAATTAAACTGTGTTCCAAAGAACTGAAGAAGCTTCTTGGATGAGAAGTGGAACATCTTCAACGAAAGCAAAAAAAATAAAAATAAAAAATCCAGTTGCCTCTTGAAAAAAAGCACTTTTGGGACAACCATGCCTTGAATGCCTGAGAATCTCTATAGACTCTAATTAAACTGTGCTTTCTTCATGCTCGGAAATCGGAGCGCTGCTATTTGATCTCCAGCATAAATGTTTTATTTGTACAATAGGGGCAGATAAGGAAAGCAGCCCTTAGTAGGTACTTTCTGCCCTAGTGCAATACACACTTTTAACTTTCATTTTCCCTGCTTGTTGCACTGCAAGGCACTGGAGAAAAAACTACAGGCTCCAACCTTACAAAGAATTCTGAGTGTCTTTACGGGCAAGCTTTTTGCACCATAGGGTTAAAGGTCACGGACTATTGCTGCATTTATTCACTATGCTGACATTCAAAGCCCTATCTTGTGCCACTAACATGTTAATTAATGTTAATTTTGTTTTATACTGATGGCTTCCAGTCTGGTAAGTCTATGGGCTGGTACTCTCCAGTCAAATCCCATTGCATCTAACTGTGCCTGATACTGGACTATTTGCTAGCATTTTCGTCACCCTTTTCCCAATCCATGTATTCAGTCAGAGCTCTTTGGAATAGAGCTAGTTAGGAAAGCAAGAGGCCTCCTGGATGGATGGATTTCCTGCAGGACAGAAACCATGTAGCTCACGGGTGTCAAACTCGCCATGTCACGTTGCCGTCATGTGATATTTTGCAATGTTTTTTCCATTCGTGGGGCTGGGTTGGGCGTGGCCTGCGCATGATGTATCCGGCCTGCGGGCCGCCAGTTTGACAACCCTGATGTAGATCAATGCTTTTCAAACTTGGCAATTTTAAGGTGTGTGGACTTCAACTCCCAGGATTCCCCAGGCAGCATGCTGCCTGGGGAATTCTAGGAGTTGAAGTCCACACAACTTAAATGTTGCCAAGTTTGAAAAACAGTGATGTAGGGTATATTCACATGACATGCTATGGTTAATTAAACAGCGGTTCCCCAAATTAATCCAGGAGTGTTTATGAGATGGGGATAAAAAAAAATTAGGATGTCAGCCATGTATCTGAAGCCTCACCCTTTTTTCCCATATGTCCTAAGTTGCATAAATCTTTTAAAAAGATTTATTGTCAGAAAAGATGCTACTTTATACTTTTTTTGCAACCCTAGATTAAGCCCTCCTTTTGTGATATCCTGATGTACAAGACCCTACCCACTGAAAAGCAATGTTCACAGAGTCCCACACCACAACTGGAAACACGCTTTCCAGCAGCCAAACAAGCCTGAAATTTTAGTGTCAAGCTATTGTTTATTCTTGAGAAACACTTTAGAACCAGCGCAAGCACATTTTGTAGGGAAAGGAAACGCGATACTTTCAAAAAGCTCTGAAGGGCAGAAATACGTTGATTTATGTTGTTATGTAAGAAGATTTGAATGGATTTGGACTCTAGTAGCTAAGACTACCAGGAAACCCAAAAGTCAAGGAAAGCAATATTATTTGTCCTTGGTGTCTGCATGGGATAGACTGCCTCTCCATAGGAAGGTTCTATTACTTTGAATGCACATGATTAAGTGGCTGCCTTTTTATGCAGGTAGTCCTCAACTTACAACAGTTCATTTAGTGACCATTCAAAGTTACAATGGTGCTGAAAAAATATAGGGCAGTTTTTCACACTTATGACCGTGGTCATAATGATCAAAATTCAGACACTTGGCAACTGACTCATATTTATGACGGTTGCAGTGTCCTGGGGTCATGTGATCACCTTTTGCTACCTTCTGACAAACAAAGCAAATGGGGAAGCCAGATTCACTTAACAGTCATGTCACTAACAACTGCAGTGATTCACTTAACATTTGTGGCAAGTAATGGGGCAAAACTCACTTAACGTCTGAGTGCTCTTCTTTAGCAGCAGAAACTTTGGGCTCAGCTACGGTCGTAAGTCGAGGACTACCTGTATTTCTAAGAGCCTCCCTAATATCTTTAAAAGAAGAGGTGAAAGCTGATTTCTTCCACTGAGCCAAAGAAACATACACTGATGTTTGGGTGGCCCTATTTGATGTGCTTGCAGACTGTTTTCTGTTACCATTTTTACGATGCATTTCAGGGGTGAAATGCTCCCGGTTTGGACCGGATCACCCGATCCGGTAGCGATGACGGCGGGTGGTTTGGAGAACCGGTAGCAAAAATCCCTGCCCACCCCCCATGCCCAGCTGAGCCGCACGATCATCAGAGGCTTTTTTTTTTAACTTTTAAAAGCATTTTTTCTTCAGCCGAAAAAAATGCTTTTAAAAGTTTTTTAAAAAGCCTCTGATGATCGCGCGGCTCAGCTGGGATCGGCAGAAGAGGTTGTAAAAAAAATGCTTTTAAAAGGCTCTGACAATCCCAGCTGAGTTGCCTGATTGTCAGAGCCTTTTAAAAGCATTTTTTCTACCGAAGACTCTTGACAATCAGGCAACTCAGCTGGGATTGTCAGAGCCTTTTATAAGCATTTTTTTTACAACTTCTTTGGCCAAACCGGTAGTAACAAATTTTACATTTTACTGCTGATGCATTTGATGGGTGTGACAGGCTTTTATTGCTATAACTCGCATAGAGTTGACAATTGAGGTGGCTTACAAGTGCTGTAAAACAGATAGCCTGAAGCAGGGTAAAGATCTCCCTGTCTATTCCCTGTTTTTGACGGCAGCAAGGGTAATATGTTTCAAAAAGCCAGCTAGCAGGTTGGAAAGGCAGTAAACGATGTCTCCTTCAGTAGTTAATAATTGAAGGTAGACTGCAGTTGAAGCTGGAAGTTCCATTAAACCATAACGGGTAAGAACGGATAATGAAACCGATTTTGGTACACTTTGTCTGTCTGATTGTTCAGTCTTTCTGCAGACAGTCTTTCTGCTTCAAGCACACCCAGTCTCCTGGAGACATCAACAACAATTACCGGTACATCAATTACAGCAGCTCTAACAGTCTCAGATACAACCCCAGGCAGAGCAGATGTCACCTCAAAAGCAGCCAGCTCACCTGTGCCCCAATCCACCAGAGCCACAAGCAGCACCACAAAAACAAATGACTCGACCACCAAATGGAGCACCGTGACTTCTCCTACCGGATCCAAAGAGCCTCTCACTACTACCCAAACGGTGGAGTCCATCAACGGCAGCACTTCGGCAGGTAAGAAGAAATTCTGTAACTCGGTAAATTAATTAATTGATTGATTAATTAAATGGTTATGCCACCCATCTCATTCTGCAAAGTGGGCAGCTGACCATAAAAATCATAAATATAAAACTGTGATAATATCAACAAAAATAGAGACAAAACTAAAAAACCGAAGACAAAGATGGTGGTACGGTGGTAGCATCTTCCCTAAATGCTAGGAATCTTATCGCCCTATTAACCTAATTATGGATCAGTTGGCTTCGATCCAGGGGTATCCATAGGTAGAGGGTCAAAACAGTTAAGTGATATTAAGATGGAAGATCTATCCAGTGGTGGGATTCAAATAATTTAACAACCGGTTCTCTGCCCTAATGACCAGCTGGGTAGGGGTGGCTTGGTGGTCATGTGACTGTGTGGGCGTGGCCAACTCAACGTCACTCATGTCGATGGGCGGTTCACCTTAGCTGTTACAATGTAATAAAGGTTAACCAGAGAGGCAGTTTCTGTAAGCAGGGCAATAAAGATTAGGCTAGAAACACCACCAGAATGTTTCCTTCCTGCCTTCCTTACAGGATTAGCCCTGTAAAGTGGGAAAAAACAAAATAAGATTTCTTCCAACAACCGGTTCTCCGAACTGCTTAGAAAGTTAACAACTGATTCTCCCGAATAGGTGCGAACTGGCTGAATTCCACCATTGGACCTATCACTTACTTACTTACTTACTTACTTACTTACTTACTTACTTACTTACTTACTTACTTTTTGGACTGTTGTTTGTCAAAAATGGTGTAGGGGGGTTGGACTAGATGACCTACAAGGTCCCTTCCAATCTGTTAATCTGTTAATCTGTTACTTACTTACTTACTTACTTACTTACTTACTTACTTACTTACTTACTTATTAAATTTATATAGCTTTTCATCCTACCAGAAGCAACTATGGGTGGTGCATAACAATCAGATAAAAAACACAAATATCAAAACAAGAGATATAAAAATATAGAAGTTATATTAAGAAATAAATAGTATGAAAAACAAATATACAAACCCCTAGAAAGGTATGGAAAGCTCCCCCTCTCGTAGAGAATGAAATATTTTGGGGAATATTAAAAGAGGCAGAATATTATATTTCCCCAAAGGAGAAATGGAGAGAAAAATTCTTAACAAAGGCAGAAAGCAGACCCAGTCTTCCTGCCATAGCCTCAAGTCTTTAGAGATGGATATTTTGTGCCCATTAAGAAATCCAGGCTAGCCTATTTATAAAGAAAATGTTTCAGCCCAGCTCCCACAGAATTGATGGGATTAAGAATTTACATTCCTCCAAGGACAGGACATGGCCTTTAGGACATAATAGGATTTACCCACCACCATTAGAATAGCAAAAGTCACAAAGCTCACTACATTGCACAACTCCCTGGAGCATCTCAAACACAAAACCCCATAAACCTATAAAGATCCATCCACTCACTCAGCTACTGTATTTTATCAGCCACCTCAAAAACATACTTCTGTCACTAAAGTTTCTGGCATCCGAAGAGACCTTCTTTCCAAGCAGCCAGCCTCCATTTTATTCCCAGCATCTTTCTCCCGGCTTGGAATTGGACCAGATTTTTCTTCCTACAAAGGAGAAAAATGGCTACTTCCACAATGGAGCAGATCTCCCATTTCCTGCAAGACCCTGCTAGCCCTGCTAACATAACCAGGTCTGAGGGCCTTCCAAAATGACAAAAGGGATGGGAACTAATCTAATTTTGGAGGGAAGGATGTTCCACAAGGCAGGTGCCACGGCAGAGAAGGCACATCTCCTGGGACCCGCCAAATATAGACCCCTACCTGATGGTACCTGCAGCATGCCTTCTCTGCCAGATCTATTGGGACAGACTGAAATAACTGGAAAGAACTGGTCTCTCATTTTACGTACATCAAAAAACTCAAAATGGAGGCCACAACCATTTATTTATTTATTTATTTTTATCCCACCTTTATTATTTTTATGAATAACTCAAGGCAGTGAACACGCTTCCTTTCTCCTTCTATTTTCCCCACAACAAGAACCCTGTGAGGAGGGTTGGACTGAGAGAAGACACTGAGCTTGTCGATCAGAAAGGTCGGCAGTTCGGCGGTTCGAATCCCTAGTACAGATGTCCTGCGTGAGCCGGGGGGTTGGACTAGATGACCTCCAAGGTCCCTTCCAACTCTGTTACTGTTACTCTGTTACAGTGACTGGCCCAAAGTCACTCCATGGCTTTCATGTATAAGGCAGGAATAGAACTTACAGTCTCTTGCTAATTGCCTCAAAGTCACCCAGCCATCTTTCATGCTTAAGGCAGGATTAGAACTCACAGTCTCCTAATGATTGGTCCAAAGTCACCCAGCCACTTTTCAT
Source organism: Pituophis catenifer annectens (assembly GCF_029215685.1). Lineage (NCBI taxonomy): Eukaryota > Metazoa > Chordata > Lepidosauria > Squamata > Colubridae > Pituophis > Pituophis catenifer. The sequence goes on along the minus strand of NW_027256881.1, from coordinate 332,175,677 downwards.
GCCTAATGAGGAACTCGAACTCATATTCCCCTGGTAATTGGCTCAGAGTCACTCAGCTGGCTTTCATGACTAATGTGGGGCAGTCTCCTACTTTCTCACCTGTGCCTTGAAGCCCCACCCTGTTATTTTTACAGAGAGACAAAGGACTGGGTGTGATTGCAACACATCTTAGTAAATAGCACTACTCATGCTTGCTGGAGCACTACCAGAAACACACCTACATGGCACATACTATACTATGGCAAATACTATTGTGTTTGCCAGTTCTCCGAACTATTCAAAATTTCCACTACCGGTTCTCCAGAACTGGTCAGAACCTGCTGAAACCCACCTCTGATCTGGATGGTTAGTAGATGGTTGCAGTGTAGGGAGAATCCCCCTCTTTTAACATAAGAAAGCCCCCATATTAGCAAAGAAATATGTCCCCTCATCCCCGAAGAGAAAAGTCTTCCCTGAAGTAAAACCACTCAAGCGGCCAGCCTCTGTGAATGGGTATTTAGTTTCATAAATTATTCCATTCATAAACAAAACGCCTTTAACTGCAGCCTCCACAGAAGGCTGGAATTGAGCAGATTAAAAAAGCAGAGAGACAAAGACACCTAAAATCTACATTCCCCACCCAGCTCCAAGGACAGGGTTAGGGTTAGGGTTGTGACCTCCCAGCCACAATGGGAGTCAGACAACAATAACAATACTAAAAGGGCACACTCAAGCAGAGATGAAAGTACATTTCACAAGGAACCTGCCACAAAGCCCTAGAACCAGGGGTGAAATCCAGCAGGTTCTGACAGGTTCTGGAGAACCGGTAGTGGAAATTTTGAATAGTTCGGAGAACTGGCAAATACCACCTCTGGCTGGCCCCAGAGTGGGGTGGGAATGGAGATTTTACAATATCCTTCTCCTGGAGTGGGGTGGGAATGGAGATTTTACAGTATCCTTCTCCTGGATTGGGGTGGGAATGGAGATTTCGCAGTATTCTTCCCCTGCCATGTCCACCAAGCCACACCCACCAAGCCATACCACACCCACCAAGCCACGCCCACAGAACCGGTTGTAAAAAAAATTGGATTTCACCACTGCCTAGAACCATATAAATTAGAGATTAGAATGGCCCCTACTCTGACACTCTTCTGGAAGGCGCTGAAGATCTGGTTCTGCCAGCGGGCCTGGGGAACGCAGAGCGGGATGGAGCCCATTAAATGACTTGTATGATGTGTTGTCGCTGGGGTGGGGGGTGGGTTGGAGTAATTTTATTATATTATATTATTAATTTATTATAGGATTCTCTCTTTTATTAGTTTTATTGTTTTTTATATGATTTTATATTCTTGTAAGTCACCTTGAGTCGCCATGTGCGACTAGGTGGCAATATACATCTATAAATGAATGAATAAATGAATAAATAAATAAATAAATAAATAAATAAATAAATAAATAAATAAATACCCATCCACTCACCAGACTGTTTTGTCAGCTGTCCCAGAACTGATGCTGTGTTACCTCGCTTCTGATTCCTACATAAATGGAGATCTCCTTTCCTGCAGCTTGCCTCCAAATGCATTTTCTCCTACGTCTTTCTCCCAGCTTGGAACTGGACCAGATTTTACTTCCAATAGTAGTAAAGGGGAAAAATCCTCTGTAATGCCAAGTAGCAGTGGATCTGGATTTTTGCCACTTAGCAATGCTAGCACTAATTTCTTTTGAAGTACTACGTGCCATTTGATTGATCAATATGTGGATCAGTATGTTGATGAGGGGCAAATATCTATCTATCTATCTATCTATCTATCTATCTATCTATCTATCTATCTATCTATCTATCTTCTCTTCAAACCAGCATCTTCAAAGTAGCTAAAATGATATAAATTGCATAAAATATAACTGTAGAAAAGTGTCTCTCTGAATAAAATATTTAATAGACCGACAAAACAATCAGTAGCCTTTAACAATGGTTAAAGGTTGACTCAGCCTTCCATCCTTCTGAGATGGTAAAATGAAGACCCAGATTGTTGGGGGCAATATGCTGACTCTGTAAATTGCTTAGAGAGGGCTGTATAGCACTATGAAGCAGCATATGACTCTTAAGTACTATTACTATTGCTATGGTTGAAGAAATTCAACCTATAGAGCCTTTTCTCTATCACTAAGTGTTGTATCTTATGATTCTTGACGAATATATTTTATTTTTTCTTTATGTTCACTGAGAGCATATGCACCAAAGACAAATTCTTTGTGTGTCCAATCCAATAAAGAATTCTATTCTATTCTATTCTATTCTATTCTATTCTATTCTATTCTATTCTATTCTATTCTATTCTATTCTATTCTATTCTGATGGAGATCCACGATCAATTCTGACCTACTGAATTTTGGGCTGCACTGTAGCTATACGAAGAGAAAGGCAGGAATATGAACAAGCTGATTGAAGTAACCATTAGGTGGCACTGCAGTCTGACAATAGCCTTTGTTGCAAAAAGCATATCAGTTTTTCCCATCCAAAGGATAAAGAAGCATCTTTCCAAAATGCTAAATCAAGAAAAGTCCCAGTCTTGGTTTGTAAAGATGAGGTAGGGCTACCATACTGTCTCCAAACATGGGGAGGGCCAAATACAGAAAATTGCAGCTCCATGCCTTCTGGTATGATCCAGATTTTTGCAATCCAGATGAGTTAGTTAAATCCAGGAATGTTTTCTGGAGTCACTTGGAATACCCGTATAAATCACTGAATCCATGACCCATCTTTTTGCTAAATGCATGGTGCTGGTAAGAGACTTGCACAGATAAATCCATGAACAATGGGCACACAGGGAAGCTATGCCTTGTGCAGATCATATAACTAAGAACAAAAACTGTATTCTGTCATCTCAGTTTGGTGCCATGTATAGAAGCTGTAGACTATGTCTTATATAAATATCGCATCTTTTACCACTGCTGTGTATTTTGTCTACTTTTCTCCCCTTTCCAATTTTGATTGCAAAAAATATATAATTTGATCGAGCTTTGTCAGTCTAGACCAGTGTTTGTCAATCTTAGCAACTTTTAACAGTATAACAGAGTTGGAAGTCTTCTAGTCCAACCCCTTTGCTCAAGCAGGAGATCCTGTAGCAGTAATGGCGAACCTTTTAGACACCGAGTGCCCAGACTGCGCGCACATGCATGCCCAAACTGAAGCACATGTGCACGCATGGACATGGATGCACGCATGGACATGCACACATGCAGCAGAGACCCAAAGATCAGCTGGCTGGCGAGAGGCGGGGTATCACAACACTGGCAGCACGGCAAGAGGTAAGATCTTTTTCTTTCGTGAGCTTCTGTTTCGTCATTTGCAGGGAAACAACTCACGAAAGAAATGCCATGGAGATCTGACCTGGGCCGACGGGGTACGTGCCAGCAGAGAGGGCTCTGTGTGCCACCTCTGACACACGTGCCATAGGACTATAGCATTCCAGACACGTGGCTGTCCAGTCTCTTCTTTTTTTTTCCCTAAGATGTGTAGGCTTCGGTTTCCGGATATCTCCTCCTTTAAGGGAATTTTGGGAGTTGAAGTATACACATCTTAAAGTTGCTGAGACTGAGAAACACTGGTCTAGAAGCTAGATGATGGTGATGATGTTGGAAGAAATATCCATCTGGTTCAGTTCCAAGCCGGGAGAAAGGCACTGGAGACAAAATGGAGGCTGATTGGAAAGAGGCTCCATTTATTGATGAAGCAGAAGCACATGGGTGGTTCTGGGCAGCTGACCACATGGAGTTGAGGGGGGGGGCGTATTTATACCTTCTCTTGGGCTTTGCACTTGAACTTCCTGTTCCTGTGCAAGAACATGTATTCTATTGGCTGTTGTCAAACTCCCATGGGGCCATGTACATATCCTAGGAGTTTGTCTGAGCTAAGTTTGGTTGAAGTTTGAACTACTGGGGGTGGTGCAACTGAGATGATGCAATGAAGGGGCTTTGGGCAATTCCTAGTGTGGCTGAGGGCTAATCCTACCTTTGCTGGATCTGGGGTGAGGGTATTTGCTTATGAATAGAGCTAGCTATCTCTTTATCTCTTAAGTGCTGACATCTGCTGAGGGCTATTAAGGAAGATGGGGGTTGCTTTCCAAGAGCATGATCCTCCATTTCTCATCCAGGGGAATATAATATTCTGCCCTTTTAATATTTCTCAAAATATTTCATTCTTCTAGGAGAGGGGTGGGTACTAACTTTCTACAATGATTTTGGTAAAGAAAAGTAGAATTTTAAAACACGATCTGCACACACCCGCTGCATCTTTTCTGAGATTGGAATTGGGACCGCATGTTCTTCCTGGCCGTCTGTGTTTCTTCCTTAAAGCCAGGTTTGGAGTCATAAAAAAAAATCTGATAAACCTAGGGCTTCATCCCTTCTCTCTCTCTCTCACAGGACCACTTAGCCCCGAACCGGCATTTTCAGCAAAACCAGGCCTGGTGGTTGTGATCTGCCTCTTCGTCTTTGTCCTAGTCATTGTGGCTGTTGTGGTCTTAATAAAATGCTGCCGTCCGAAGGAACCAGCCTTTAAGAAATTGGAAGAGGTGCCGATGGTATGTACTCCAGGGTGGAGTATGAAACAAAGAGGTTGAAAAGGCTGTTTCCTGAAATTCAGGGTCATAATCTGTTCTTGGCGTCAAATGTTGACAAACTGGATAGCAGTGGCATTTGAGAAGGCTCCATTTCAGCTTTGTCCTCTCTCCGTTTTTCCTTAACAGGGAAAAGTTGCAGAAGATTCTCCATTTGCCCGATTCCCACCAAAATAACCAAGCAGACCCTTTCCAACTCATCTTCTGGACTCTTGCTCCATGGATATTTTAAGCAAGCATCAAGAATGTCTACTCCATCCAAGAGACTTTGTGTGTGAAATAAACTTGTTCTAGTTGCGTGAGTGCCAATTACTGTTTTGTGTCATTTAGCTGCTCTGGTATCTGTGTGTGTGTGTGTGTGATGTATTCATTTATGTGTCAGTTTAGATAAATATTGATTTTGCAGATGCCTTCCTAAACTTGAAGAATTTTTGCACAGCTACTGAGTTCTTGAGCAATGCTCTACTTTTGTGTTTCTCAACTTTGACAGCTTGAAGATGGGTGGGCTTCAACTCCCAGAATTCCCCAGCCAGCACAGTTGGTTGGGGAATTCTGGGAGTTGAAGTCCACGCTTCTTCAAGTTGCCAAGGTTGAGAAACACTGTTCTAATTGGATGCTGCAGCTCATCTTTTGCATAACCTAGCTCCCCTATACCTGGGATATTTGTATGTTTGTTTATTATTTATGTATTTATTAACAATACATAAGCAGGGGGTTGGACTAGAAGACCTCCAAGGTCCCTTCCAACTCTGTTATTCTATGCTATGCTATGCTATGCTATGCTATGCTATGCTATGCTATGCTATGCTATGCTATGCTACAGTATTCTATTCTATTCTATTCTATTCTATTCTATTCTATTCTATTCTATTCTATTCTATTCTATTCTATTCTATTCTATTCTATATAGATACCCAAGTTACACAGATGACTCCAGGCAGCTTACACCATTTAAAAAATTTAAAGGATCCACCATATAATATAGGTAGTCCTTGACTTACAAAAGCTCGTATAGCGACAGTTTGAAGTTTCAACAGCACTGAAAAAGGGATTTATGACTGTTTTTCACACTTATGACCATTGCAGCACCCCCACGGTCATGTGATCAAAATTCAGAGGCTTGGCAACTGACTCATATTTATGATGGTTGCCGTGTCCTGGGGCCATGTAAGAAATGTCATAAAATATAGCCTAAAAGTGGTTTTACAGGTGGTCCTTGATGCATATCTACAATTGAGTCACAATTTATGCTGCTAAGTGAGACAGATGTTAAATGAGATTTTCTGTATTTTGGGGTTTATTTATTTATTTATTTATTTATTTTATTTATTTGATTTGTATACCGCCCTACTCCCGAAGGACTCAGGGCGGTGAACAGCCAACAATAAAATACATAAATACACAAAATTTAAAAACCCGATAAAATCAAATTAAACTTTTTGGCCCAGACAAATTAAAATACCCCAATAATTTAAAAACAGATTAAAATTTACATATTTAAAAAGGGAAGAGATCAGGCCAAGCCCGCTTGATGGAATAAAAAGGGGTAAAGCTCATTTAACATCTGTCTCACTTAGCAACATAAATTGTAGGCTCAATTGTGGTCACACATCAAGGACCATCTGTAAAACCATTTCAAAAAGTATTAGTGATTAATATCAGAGAGTAAAACACGGCCTATCTATAAGATATGTCAGAGGTGGCGAGCTGAGGTGGCACAGTGGTTAGAGTGCAGTACTGCAGCTACTTCAGCTGACTGCTAGTTCAGCAGATTAGCGGATCAAATCTCACCGGCTCAAGGTTGACTCAGCCTTCCATCCTTCCAAGGTGGGTAAAATGAGGACTCAGATTGTTGGGGGCAATATGCTATTTAGTATACTGTCTTTGGTGTAAGCCACCCAGAGTTCTCGGAGAGTGGGCGGCAGAGAAATATGATAAATAAATAAATAAATAAATAAATAAATAAATAAATAAATAAATGCACAACAATTATTCATCGCAGTAGTTCATGAAGTCATATAACAGATATAACAAATTAACAGAGTTGGAAGGGATCTTATAGGTCATCTGTCCAACCCCCTGCTCAAGCAGGAGACCCTACACCATTTCTGACAAATGGCAGTCCAATCTTTTCTTGAAAGTCTCAAGTGATGAAGCTCCCACAACTTCTGAAGGCATCTTCTGTTCCATTAGTTGATTGTTCTCATTGTCAGAAAGTTCCTCCTCATTTCTAGGTTGAATCTCTCCCTGTTCAGTTTCCATCCATTATTCCTTGTCTGGCCTTCAGGTGCTTTGGAAAACAGCATGACCCCCTCCTCTCTGTGGATATATAAAAAAGAGAAACCCAGAATATTTACTGAGTTCTTTTCTTCAAAGGAAACATCATCATTTTAAAAAAAATTAAAGGAAAACTACCTCTCTGAGGTAAGAAATTTGCCATTAATTTCTGCAGAGCCTGGAAGGCACAATTTCTACCCATTCCCCTTTTGTTCTGCATAAATGCGATGCTTTTACAGAGTTATTGGTCCAAAGAACAATCAGATACTTCATATCCTCAAAAAGCTCTAAATGAATGTGAAATACTATTTATTATACAAGGGAATCCTGATTGCTGCCTGCTTCAACCATCTTGCTTGACACTTCCCAAATTAACTTTCTAGAAATGCGCCTGCCAGGCTAATGAATAACATAGGCAGGGAGTTAATTAGTCATACTAATTGTTGGGCCCTCAGCAGCTCTCCTTGGCATCGGTGTTGGCATGTGGTGGGAGCTAAGAATATCCACTTGTGGCGACATAGGAAGACAAATGACAGGCAAAAACTCTTTCCACTTTTCAAAAGCAAAAATCCCTGCAGCGAACACAGGCATTTCTATACACAGAGAACATTCTAGTGGAAAAAATGGTGATTGACAGACCCTGGTGTTCTGGGCACAGACAGTTGGCAATTGCAGAGGATCTGATTTACCTTCCTTTACTCCTGCCTTGTTTTTAAGCAGCCAAAAATGGGCGATCAACCAGCAGAAAATCCACCTGCCAGCCTCATCATCAGAGAATTGGACTGATGTGGCTTTTTTTTCTTTCTAAAGAATAGAATAGAATAGAATAGAATAGAATAGAACAGAACAGAACAGAACAGAACAGAACAGAACAGAACAGAACAGAACAGAATAGAATAGAATAGAATAGAATAGAACAGAGTTGGAAGGGACCTTGGAGGTCTTCTAGTCCAACCCCCTGCCCAGGCAGGAAACCCTACACCACTTCAGACAAATGGTTATCCAACATCTTCTTAAAAACTTCCAGTGTTGGAGCATTCACAATTTCTGCAGGCAAGTTGTTCTTCGTATTAATTATTAATTGTGGAACAATTTCTTTAATTGTAATTAAAGAGATGTTCTGCTTCTTACAGAGCCTGCCAGGAAACCCATAGGTGAAGTATAAGGGCAGCAGACTTCTCATGCTGTAATAAGACAGTAATTTTCAACCTTGTCAGTTTGAAGATGTGTGGACTTCAACTCCCAGAATTCCCCAGCCAGCTATGGGGAATTCTGAGAGTTGAAGTCCACACATCTTCAAGTTGACAAGGTTGAAAAACACTATACTAAAAAGTAGACAAGTTCTATATGTGTAAGGTGACCAGATTTTAACATTGGTAAAGAGGGACATTGTGGGCGTGGCTTATTTTGTGGGCGTGGCTAGCTGGTCATGTGACTGGGTGGGCGTGGCTAGCTGGTCATGTGATCGGGTGGCCATGGCTATGTGTATAGGGTAAGGTGAACAGATTTTAACATTGGTAAGAAGGACACCATTGTGGGCGTGACTTATTGTGTGGGCGTGGCTTGGAGGCCATGTGACTGGGTGGGCGTGGCTAGCTGGTCATGTGACCGGGTGGCCATGGCTATGTGTATAGGGACTACTCAGAGGGCTGAAAAGTCATTTCTGACAGGTCCTCACACTTTTGACTGGTCCTCACACTTATGACCATCCTCACATTTATGCCCATGCAGCATCCTTAACAACCATGTCACTCATTTCACAACTGCTTCTCTTCACCATGGTGATAAGATAGGGCAAAAAACATAAAATGTGAAGACAGTCGTAAGTTCGATGACTGGTCAAAAGTGCGAGGACCAGTCAAAAATAACTTTTTCAGCCCTCTGAGTAGTCCATATGCACAAAAGGACTAACCAGAGGGCTGAAAAAATCATTTCTGACAGGTCCTCGCACTTTTGACTGGTCCTCACACTTATGACCATCCTCACATTTATGCCCGTGCAGCATTCTTAACAACCATGTCACTCATTTCACAACTGCTTCTCTTCACCATGATGACAAGATAGGGCAAAAATGTAAAATGTGAGGACAGTCGTAAGTTTGAGGACTGGACAAAAGTGCGAGGATCAATCAAAAATAACTTTTTCAGCCCTCTGAGTAGTCCATATGCACAAAAGGACTAACCAGAGGGCTGAAAAAAGTCATTTCTGACAGGTCCTCGCACTTTTGACTGGTCCTCACACTTATGACCATCCTCACATTTATGCCCATGCAGCATCCTTAACAACCATGTCACTCATTTCACAACTGCTTCTCTTCACCATGGTGATAAGATAGGGCAAAAAACATAAAATGTGAAGACAGTCGTAAGTTCGATGACTGGTCAAAAGTGCGAGGACCAGTCAAAAATAACTTTTTCAGCCCTCTGAGTAGTCCATATGCATAAAAGGATACAGCAATAGAGAGGGATGAAGGAAGGGAAGGGAAATTAGAGTAGGAGTGAGGGTAAGAGGGGGAGGAAGAGAGGAGAAGGAGAAAGGAAGAGGAAGTAGGGAGGAGAAGAAGAGGGGGGAAGAGAAAGTAAGAAGGAAAGAAAAGAGAGAGGTGGTAGGTTTGAGGAGAAAGATTGCTGTACAATAAAAAAGATGAAAGGGAAGAAAGCCAACCCCAAACAAATATAAAGATATTAAGATAAAGAATGAATTGTTAAACTTTAAAGAATAAAAGAGAACAAATATGAATAAATAACAATAATTAGAAACACACATACAAACATACAATGTATTTTCTTTGAACAGAGTATTTGGCCGGTTCACAAATTTAAACAGTGTTTAGTCATTTCAATTAAATTTACAATTTCTATATTTCCTTTTTGCCATATTTATTCCTCATCTATTTTTTAAAAAAACCAATATTACCCTTCATCCTCATCTCTAATCTTAATCAAATTCAATTTTTCCCTTCTTATTCTATATTATACCCCTTCCCATTGTCATCTATTTTTATATCCATCCTCACATTGGTTAATTATGTAATATTAGTTGTTTAATATAAATTCAACATCTTAATATAAATCAATTAGTTATATAACTACCTTTTTTGTATATTAATCAATATGAACATGAATATTCCAATTATTTCCATGCAATCCAATTTCTTACAAATCAATTAATTATATTTACCAATAATAATAAACCAAATAATTTCCCCCATATATTCCTCTGAACCACAACTTAACCATTTCTGCTTTCAACACAATATACAATTAATAGTATCTCAATTCAATTATTACAATTCCCTAGTTAAATACAGCTTTTTTTTCTTTTGTGTTTTAAAATCTTGAACTCTCCTCCTAAATTTCCCATTGTTTGCAGTTTTTCACCTACCTTTTTTGGGGAGGAAAAATAAAAATAAAAATAAATCTCTCTCTGCCTCATTTTGTCACGTTCCACCAAAGATCCTGGTTTCGGTTTCGTTTCTGCAGCTTAGCTAGGGGAAAAAAAAACTGCTTCAGGAACTCTTTACACTGATTGCCTGTAGGGCGGCCCTTTGAAGCCCCGGGCAAGAGTTTAAACAGTTTTTTTTTCTTCTAGCCATCAGCTGGGGCTCAAGAGGCAACGGGACTGAGGAGGCAGAATGAAAAATCGGGACTTTTTTGAAACGCCGCGGGACACGGGACAAATTGCTAAAAAGCGGGACTGTCCCGCCAAAAGCGGGACGTCTGGTCACCTTATATATGTGGAACAGAGGTGGGTTTCAGCAGGTTCTGACCAGTTCTGGAGAACCGGTAGAGGAAATTTTGAGTAGTTCGGAGAACCGGTAGTAAAAATTCTGACTGGCCCTGCCCCCATCTATTCTCTGCCTCCCAAGTCCCAGCTGATCTGGAGGAAATGGGGATTTTGCAGAATCCTTCCCCTGGATTGGTGAGGGAATGGAGATTTTACAGTATCCTTCCCCTGCCATGCCCACCAAGCCACGCCCACCAAGCCACACCCACAGAACCGGTAATAAAAAAAATTTGAAACCCACCACTGACGTGGAAGGTTTATTTGAGTCATTTGAGTAATATTGACAGCAAGATTGTTCTCCATTAGTGCATAGCAATAGCTTTGCAAAATGGAGCTGGCTAGCTGTGCCAGGGAAGACCATAAATAAGACTGGGGCAGCAGAGGCATCCATGGATGGGGAGTGTCAAAAAAAATCCCCCCAAAATAATGGTTGGGACTGCATGATTGAAACCTCACCGCTTTTTCAACATGCATTGCATACTCATAAATAAATGGTCTTGGCTGCCATCTTGGGCTTTTTAAAAACTTTCCTTTGGATGCCCCTCAGACAGATCAAGAGCTATTTGTCCTCCAGAAACTAGCACAGTTAATGCTCAATTTACAACCATTCATTTAGTGACCGTTCAAAGTTCCAATGTCACTGAAAAAGTGACATAAGTCATATTTTTCACACTTATGACCATTACAACATCCCCACGACTCATGTTTATGACGGTTTCAGTATCCCAGTGTCATGTGCTCACTTTTGTGACCTTCGGACAAGCAAAGTCAATGGGGAAGCCAGGTTCACTTAAGAATCGTGTTACAAACTCAACAACTGCAATAGTTCACTTAACAACTGTGGCAAGAAAGGTCATAAAATAGGACAAAACTCACTTAACAAATGTCTTGCTTAGCAACAAAAATTTTGGGAATATAGTCATAAGTCAAGGACTATCTGTAATCAAGGATGAACTGTGTCTGTTCATAGCTCTGTTTAACTGCTGTGGCTATGCATATATATTTGTAAGATCTTAAAAATGCCTTGAAGCATCTGGCATTGAATTTCCAACAACAGCCTGTTGGAAGAAATGTCCATCTGGGTTCAGTTCCAAGTGGGGAGAAAGACACTGGAAACATGGAGGCTATTTGGAAAGATGGTTTAATGGTGGACAGAACCACATGATTTGAGGTCCTGGGCAAAATGAGCACATGGTGTGTGTGTGTGTGAGAGAGAGAGATTTATACCCTCTCTTGGGCCCTGCCTTAGAGCTTCCTGTTCCTGTGAAAGAAATGTATTCGGATTGGTTGTCAGACTCCCATGGGGCCATGCAGGGGTAACTTTGTAGGTTGTCTTGAGTCCCAGGCTTGGTTGAATCTTGCTGGGTGATGTAATCTTCCCAAGTGCCATGTGGTGAGATGGGTAGATGACTTTTATGTCCTGAAGATGAAGGTCTTTTGTGTTGTAGATAAACTGGCCCTACCTTTTGTCTTGTAAATAACCAAAGTATCTGCTGGGGGCAGGGAGTTGGGGCTGAGTTTCTGTGTCCCTTAAGATTTCTATTTCTTTTAGGGGAAATATTCTGCCTTTTTAATATTTCCTAAAATATTTCATTCTTCTAGGAGAGAGGTGGATGCTAACTTTCTACGAGCCCATCAGAGTCTTTTAGTAAATTCCCAAACATGCCAGAAAAACCACAGTTCTTCGCTGGTCTTTTCCCCCCAGCAATTGGCAATCTAAATTAGTCTTAGTCTTATAGTACTTCCAAATATTCTTCCATTTTTTTCCTCAGCTGCAGCTAATCAGCAATTAATCAAACCACTTCGAATCCATAATTAATCAAACTGCAGCTAATCAGTAATTCATCAAACTGTCTAAGATGTGTTTGCCTCACCGGCCTCCTAATTTTCCTAGCAAGTGACAAGGTGCCTCAGGAGAAACAAAGATGGCAGGAACCAGAGGTGGGGTTCAGCAGGTTCTGACCAGTTCTGGAGAACCGGTAGCGGAAATTTTGAATAGTTTGGAGAACCGGTAGTAAAATTTCTGACTGGACCCACCCCCATCTATTCTCTACCTTCCAAGTCATAGCTGATCAGGAGGAAATGAGGATTTTGCAGTAACCTTGCTAAAAATTAGATTTCACCCCTGAAACAGACCCCTCCTTAATTCACAGGAATAACAGATGGAATAGCACAAATAGGCTTGCAAGGTTTTCTTTTATAGCCAAAAAGTATTTTTAGCCTTCCTCTGGAGTTCATTTTTTAGTCTGGACCCCCTACTGGGGCTTACATTTATTACATTAACCAAGGTCAGTACACTATGGTTCCAGAGAGGATCCTGTTGGTTGTCAATGACCTGGTAGGTGAAGATGCAACCCAGACAGTGGTGAAATCCATTTTTTTTTACTACTGGTTCTGTGGGTGTGGCTTGGTGGGCGTGGCAGGAGAAGGATATGGCAAAATCCCCATTCCCATCCCACTCCAGGGGAAGGATATTGCAAAATCTCCATTCCCACCCCACTCTGGGGCCAGCCAGAGGTGGCATTTGCCGGTTCTCTGAACTCCTACCGGTTCTCCAGAACCTGTCAGAACCTGCTGGATTTCACCCCTGAACCCAGATCTGAATAAATATTTGCAGACTCAAAGAATCTGGTGTCTTTTTGAGAATAGTTAAATCTATATAGTTTCTCTTTGAGAAACAAAAATTGAACATTCATCTACCTTCAGAGCAGTGGTGGGTTGCTCCCGGTTCGCACCGATTCGCAAGAACCAGTAGTAAAAATCTGTAGTAGTTCGGAGAACCGGTAATAACATTAGCTGGCCATGCCCCCGAACCGCTCGCTTACCCTGCCCACCTCATCAGAGGCTTTTTTTTTTTTTTTTACTTTTAAAAGCATTTTTTCTACAACCTCTTTGGCTGAAAAAATGCTTTTAAAAGTTAAAAAAAAAAGCCTCTGATGATTGCGCGACTCAGCCGGGATCGTCAGAGACTTCTAAAAGCATTTTTTTCTGCAACCTCTTCGGCCGAAGAGGTTGTAGGAAAAAAAAATGCCTTTAAAAGCCTCTGGCGATCCCAGCTGAGTTGCTGATCATCAGAGGCTTCTAAAAGCATTTTTTTCTGCAACCTCTTAAGGTTGTAGAAAAAATGCTTTTAAAAAAAAAAAAGTTGGCCACGCCCACCCAGTCACATTACCCCCCACCAAGCCATGCCCACAAAATAAGCCACACCCACAGAACCGGTAGTAAAAATATTTAGAATCCACCCCTGCTTCAGAGGTTGGTGCACCTTGCTCCAGGTAGGGAATGGAAAGATTTAATCCTACACCGTGCTTCAGATGACCATCCAATATTTCTCTCTTACTGTAGGACCCTGTAGAAAAGTAGAGGAAACAGATCTTGAGTTTCCAACCCTGATTCAAATTTTCTGCTGCAAAGGATCCCAGAACCTCTGGAAGAACAGACAGCCACCAAAATGGGATCTCTCTTCTTTCTGCCTTTAGTTTGTTTGCATTCCTGCTGTCCATCATGCAGCACTGAGTCTATTCCAAGGCGTTTTCTCAATAAATGATTAATTTTGGGTGTTGGAAAATTAACTTTCTACTTCTAGCACCCCATGACCTGTGATTCCTGTTACAAATTTGCCAAATCTGTGGGGAAGAGAAAATGAGTCGGATTTTTTAAAATATATCAATAAGTGTTTAGGCATAAAGTAGTCAGCTTTGATCTGAAACATCCTTGTGATCCAGTCATAACTGATGTGCTGATTACAGAAGTAATGAAATAAGTTATCTTTTTAAATTTTTAACATTCAAATATTCAAAGATCATTTTTTCCATGTTCAAATGCTACTTGTTTGTGATCCACACTTTTGGTGGTGGTGATAATATCTGGAATGTTGAGGGCATATTCTAGGCCAGTGTTTCCCAAACTTGGCTATTTTAAGATGCATGGACTTCAACTCCCAGAATTCCCCAGCCAGTATGCCTGGTTGAGGAATAGTATGCCTGGTTGAGGAATTCTGGGAGTTGAAGTCCATACATCTTCAAAGGGTCAAGTTTGGGAAACACTGTTCTAGGCACTTTGTGAAAAGGCTGCTAAAGGGACATATCTAACTACAAAGCAGCTGTAATTTTTAACCAAATTACCATGGAAAATGTGCTACCTGTGTATGCAGTCAACCTGCATCTTTCATGGTATTTTGGTTAAAAATAGGAAGGCCTCCTTGTCTGCAGATGGGCATCTGTGAGTATATACAGATATGCATGTACTTTAAATATATATACTTGTGAATAAGCCCATAGGCAGATAAGCAGAACTCAATTTTTGTGTGCATTTTGGCACCTAAAAATCTCAACTTATCTGCGAATATATATAATAGCCTCTTTTGCAACTTGTGCTATAACTCTGGAAACAGGATAGGAAGCGTATTTATGCTTTTCAATTCTAAAATTGAAGAAGAATGTAGACAGCCAAGAGAATAAAATGACAGATCATCAAAAAAAATCAACTCAGTTTTCACTTGAGGTACAAATGACAAAAAGCCTGGGTTCGAGACCCGAGTGCAGCGCAATGGGGTGAGCTCCCATTCCTTGCCTCAGCTCCTGGAAGATAACATTCTGTGCACTTTTGGACATGGAAATGTCTTTGGACAATGCTGGCTCCCTTGGCTAAGAAACCGAGATGAGCACTGTGCCCTAAAGTTGGATCCTACTGGACAGGGAAATCTTTACCTTTATCTACAAATGACCAGGCCCAAATCATCCTACCATGGACACATTATGTGAAGATCCAGCATTCTGAAAAAATCTATAAGGCTGGAAAAGGTGGAAGAAAAGAGGAGGATGATCAGTAACAAGATGGACAGATTCAGTTACAATGGCTTAGGACCCGGTTATTTACGAGACCACCTTCTGCCTCCGACAACCTCCCACCGGCCAACACGCTCCCACAGAGAGGGTCTCCTCGGGGTGCCGTCTGTCAGGCAATGTCAGCTGGTGACCCCCCGGGGAAGAGCCTTCTCTGTGGGGGCACCTGCCCTCTGGAATGAGCTACCCCCAGGGATACGACTAATCCTGGACCTCCGTACCTTCCGCCGGGCCCTGAAGACTTTTTTATTTCAGCAAGCCGGGCTGGGTTAAAATTTTTAATTGGGTGAATTTTATGGGTAAGGGGTTTTAAATTGGAGAAGCCTAAGATAATTTAATTTTGTTTTAATGTATTTTAATATTTGTATTGTGTGTTTTTAATTCTGGCTGTTCACCGCCCCGAGTCCTTCAGGAGAGGGGGCGGTATAAAAATTTAATAAATAAATAAAATAAACAATGACGATGGGTGCACCCTTGGAAGACTTAAAAACCAGGTTAGGTACAGATCATCATGGAGAAAATCTATTTATGTGGTTGCTAGGAGTCAACATAACTCCTAGCTATGGTGGTACATAATCGATTTACCTTCTTGAGAGGTAAATATAGCACATAAATTGGTAAGTTTTGGCCCAGGGGATTCCTATAGCCTCCAATACATGCAAACTGCCAATTTTCTTAGGCACAACAACAACTCTTAAGACTGGTGTGTCAAGAAGTAGACAGAAAACAATTCACCCAGCACTAAAGCTGATGAAAGAGTTTATTCTTGCCACTTTGCCCCACCGCTACATTTTTGCAGGACTTTTAAAAATAAAGTAAGGGGCGTGCATAAGCACACCAACATGCCTACCGTCCTTGTCCTACTGTCCCCATTTATTCGTATCCACTTCCTGTATTCATAATCATGTTTATACTTATATCTGTTATCTTATACATGTTTGACAAAATAAATAAATAAAAAACTGGGGAATTCTGGGAGTTGAAGTTCACACATTTTAAAGGTGCCAAGGTTGAGAAACATCGTGATAGAGCAGACAAGAACTCCGACTCCCAATAGAACAGTCCACCAACCTTCTCCAGAAATACGGAGATGATGCAGCCCTGAAGAAACCCCCATCTTCCTGGAGTTTTGCTGGTTGAGCAACTTTTGAAGAGAGACCAGACTTGCTGGGTAGGATTTCAGATGTGATCTATGGACTGATACCTTTTTTCTTGTTCTCACCTAAGCCATTCATGTGACATTCACACAAACAGCAAGGAGAGATGGAGCAACATCACATGAAAAGAAAAGAAAAGTCTCCATTTCATTTAACAGCTCTTAGTTGAGTCAGCAATGCTATATCATCACCTGTGCTCGTGCAGGCTTACATCCTGCAACAATATCTTTAACATTATTAAACAACAACTTCTGCCTATCCAAGACCCTTGGAAAGGATTTGGTAGGTGGAGAAAAATGCCAAATCCAGTCTAAATGTCTGGCTGACTGTGAGACCCGCCATGAGAAAAGAAACAACATTGCCAAAAACAGAATGGGGTTTTTCCTTTCACTTTTTCCTTCTCTGATTTGCTTGCACCTGGACAGGGAAGGGTTACATGCCTGTTTGAAAAGAGAGAGGGAGGGAAGGAGAAGTTCAATGAGTTTCCACAAGGTAGAGCTTTCCTGCTGAGCGGCATCATTTAGTAAGCAGCACCTCCGCACTCTAGGAGCCGTGAGAGTCCTTGTGCTTCTCTATCCTGCTAAAGTGTAAGTCCATTTGGGAAACTGGAAAGGGAGAAGGTTGGTGATATGTATGCGTCTTGGATTGAAAAGTGAGCAAAACAATGTTGGCACCTGGATTCCCCCTGTATTTGTTTTGGTAGGATTACCTTAGAGCCGTACTTTTCAAACTTGGGGTAAATTACCCCAAATTGGGTAAAAGTGATTGATACAAACCCATTACCCAATCACAACAGGAACATTGAAATAAGGACAATCTGTTAAGCAGTAAAAATGACCTTGTGATAAGCACTTTTGGGCAATGAAGGAAAAAGTTTGGGAAGCGCTGCCTTGTAGGAAAGATAAACTGTAAAATGCTATTTATGCTGGGATTCTCAAAAATGAAATGTCAAGCATTTTAACCCAGTTCTTGATTCTAGCCCAGCATCTGTGTTCCATCTGAACACAGCCCATAGTTGGGTGCTGATTTATCCTGGAACCCAGACAAAAGGATAAGAGAACATCTTTGGAAGAATGGTGGCACATGCCAGGCTGTTTGTGAAAATCACCAGAGCGGTGAAAAGAAAAGTTTGCAACTTTATGGGAAAAGCCAGCAGAGGTGTGAAGTTCATAAGAATATAAGGTAAACTGCAGGAACAAAGAAAAGTGCCCAGATAGGCCAGCATGCTGATTCCAAAGGGGTCAGATTGTCCAATATGGAATCCCGTTTTACAGGCTATATTGTGGGAAGCCATTCTATATTTGTTCCACCTGCCAGTTCATAGAGGTAGACTTTCCACAACCTGGAGGCTTTATTTATTTTGAATTATTGCTAGAGCCTTCATTCACATTTAGTGTGTTTAATAAGTAACTATTGCCACCTCTTGGAGACACACATTCCACACATTTTGCATTTGTGTGAAAATATCCAGAAGATCCAGCCCATTGATTTGCTAATGGATTTTTCCAGAGTATCATTTGAACTAAACTTTTTAACATCCCCCTCACCCTCCAACTCCCTTCCTTCCTTCCTTCCTTCCTTCCTTCCTTCCTTCCTTCCTTCCTTCCTTCCTCAGAAAGCCACCTCAAGCCTTAATACATTCATGGACCTTGGTAACAATAAGTCTGGCCTGTGAAACTAAAGTATGCTCTCATCCTTTTGTCAGGCAGCTGGATAGCTCATCTAGTCTCTGTGCCATAGCTAATGGACTCATCTGACATACCCTGAGTCCCATTTTTTTTAAACTGGGACCAGAATTTCCATTGTTAAACAGGGCACTTGTTAAGTGAGTTGTGTGTGATTTTACAACATTTTTGCATGGTTTGTTACATGAATGATTGCAATTGTTAAGTGAACCATGAGGGCATTAAGTGAATTGGGATTCGCCCATTGATTTTGTTTGTTGAAAGCCAGCTGGGAAGGTTGCAAACGGTGATCACATGACCCTGAGACAGTGCAACTGTGGTAAATACACACTGGTTGCCAAATGCCTGAATTTTGATCATCTGACCATGGGGATATTGTGACAATTGCAACTGGTTGCAAGTCTCTTTTTTCAGTGCCCTTAAAAGTTTGAACAGTCGCTAGATAAAAGGTTGTAAATTGAAGACTACCTGTATTCTTTGCCAGCAAAATACAGGTGAGTGCCAGCAGGCTTCAGCTGGTTTGCTCTCAGTCAGTATTGAACAATTCCTGGAAAAAAACCCCAAGCAGGCTGCTCTGGATGTTGCTGGCAAGCAGTGAAAAGTAGTGATGTCTGTATCATTAGAGCAGGGGTGTCACACTCAATTTCATTGAGGGCCGCATCAGGGTTGTGTTCGACCTTGTGGGGCCAGGGTGGGCGTAGCCAGCTCGACGTCACTTGTGTCGGGGGTGCCTCTGGTGGCCCGAGCGCTCTGCCAGCGAAAACGGGCTCCTGAGCTCTGTTTTCAGCTGTGACAGCCTGCAACCTGGGAGCTATTTCTACCGCATAGCTCCCAGCGACCGGTAAGATCCCACAGAGTGATCTCCTCAGGGTCCAGTCAGCTAAACAATGCCGGCTGTCGGGCCCACGGGGAAGGGCCTTCTCTGTGGCTGCCCCAGCTCTCTGGAACCAGTTACCTCCTGAGGTCCGGACCATCCCCACCCTATTGGCCTTCCGAAAAGCGGTGAAGACCTGGCTCTTCCGGCAGGCCTGGGGCCATTGATCTCGCTGTTGCGATTTGGCGAGATCCGGCCATGAATGGTGTGAATGGGTTTTAATTGTTTTTAATGGTTTAACTTTTAATGTTTTATATTTGGTTTTTAAATGCATTGTAAGCCGCCTTGAGTCTTCGGAGAAAGGCGGCATACAAGTTGAACAAACAAACAAATAAATAAATAAACCCTCTGCCAGCAAAAATGGCACTCAAGAGGGCCACCCGTGGCCCTCGTGACCTCCATTTTCAGCTGCAATGTCTTCCAGAAGCCCTCTGCCAGCAAAAATGGAGCTCAGGGGGGCCGCCCGTGGCCCTTGCAACCTCCATTTTCAGCTGCAACAGCCTCCTGCAACCCTCTGCCAGCCAAAAAGGAGCTCGGGGGCCCCCGCCTGCAGCCCTCCTGAGCTCCATTTTCACTGGCAGAGGCACCACGGACTGGTCCTTTGCTGTTTCCAGGGCAGCTCTGCAGCCCAGATCTAAGCATCCAGTGGGCCGGATCTAGCCCCCCAGGCCTTGAGTTTGACACCCCTGCATTAGAGCATGTAATCTAGTGGTTAAGGCACCAGGTTAGATAGTAGGAGACCGGGAGTTCTAGTGCCGCCTTAGGCATGAAAGCCAGCTGGGTAACCTTGGCCAGTCATTCTCTCTCAGCCCAACTCACCTCACAGGGTTGTCATTGTAGGGAAGGAAGGAAAAGCTGTCGGATTTGTCCTCTGCCTTGAGTTATTTGTGAAAAATAATAAAGGCAGGATACAAATAAATAAACACAAAATTGATGATCTCTGAATGGTCACTGGGAAATTGGGGAAATCTCACAATTACTAGGAGGGTATGGGAGCTAACAACCCTGTTACATCAAGAAACCCCAGACATCAAATCTTCCCTTGTAGAGGCGATCTTGTAGCCAAGATATATTTTGGCTATTTATTTTCTGTTTTAACCCGAACTGAAGACTACCTGTATTCATTCATTCATTCATTATCTATCTATCTATCTATCTATCTATCTATCTATCTATCTATCTATCTATCTATCTAAACACCCATCTCCCTCACAGAGGGGCTCTGGGCGGTGAATTATAGTGAGGAAAAACTGGAATAAAGAATGCTGCCTCTTGGAGGAAACCTTCAAACAGGCATGATTCAGACTGTTTCCATCTCCTTTTTTCTTTCTTTTTTTAGGAAAGAGAACAATAATTGTGTCTGGACGTTTTGTCATCATGAGGCGCAGCCGAACCACCATGTCCTTTCTGAGCATGGAGGTAAGAACGCTGGGGGAGAGGAGAGAAATGGTGGCCATGATGGGTGGCTGAACTAGCTGGAAATGTGGGGAAAACCAGGATTCATCCTTGCCAAACTGGGTACCAGGAAACCCTTGGATATGGGGATATCAATGGAGGCACAATTCCAAAAAAATAAGTTGGGGTCGGAGACTGTGCTGTTAAAGCTCCTCCTCTTTTTTTCACATATTGTGGACACCATTTTGATTTTCCTCATCCCTCCCCTGTAGACGCTCCTGTTGGGATTGATATAAGGTTATCTGGGTACTCCATTTGAGAAGATCAATCAATCAATCAATCAATCAATCAAAGATGATTACAATAAAGGGAAAGGTTTCCCTGTCCAGTCGTGTCTGACTCGAGGGCACAGTGCTCATCTCCAATTCTTGGCTGAGGGAGCCAGCATTGTCTGAAGACAATTTCCGTGGTCATGTAGCCAGCATGGCTATACGCCAAAGGCATACAGTTGCTGTTACCATCCCACTGAAGTGGTAGCAATAGCCATAGCACTTAGACTTATATACCACTTCACAGTGCTTTAAAGCCCTCTCTTTGCAGCAGCTGCCAAAAAAGCCAACACAGTTCTGGGCTGCATAAACAGAGGGGTAGAATCAAGATCATGTGAAGTGTTAATACCACTTTATAATGCCTTGGTAAGGCCACACTTGGAATATTGCATTCAGTTTTGGTCACCACGATGTAAAAAAGATGTTGAGACTCTAGAAAGAGTGCAGAGAAGAGCAACAAAGATGATTAGGGAACTGGAGGCTAAAACATGAAGAATGGTTGCAGGAACTGGGTATGTCTAGTTTAATGAAAAGAAGGACTAGGGGAGACATGATAGTAGTGTTGGCTACTGCTGCTGGCCAATATCTCAGGGGCTGCCACAAAGAAGAGGGAGTCAAACTATTCTCCAAAGCACCTGAGGATAGGACAAGAAGCAATGGGTGGAAACTAATCAAGGAGAGAAGCAACTTAGAACTAAGGAGAAATTTCCTGACAGTTAGAACAATTCATCAGTGGAACAACTTGCCTCCAGAAGTTGTGAATGCTCCAACATTGGAAATTTTTAAGAAGATGTTGGATAACCATTTGTCTGAAGTGGTGTAGGGTTTCCTGCCTGGGCAGGGGGTTGGACTAGAAGACCTCCAAGGTCCCTTCCAACTCTGTTATTCTATTCTATTCTAAGTGGTTTACAGAATCAGCATATTTCCCCCCAAAATCTGGGTCCTCGGAAGGATGGAAGGCTGAGTCAACCTTGAACCGGTGAGAATCGAACTGCCAAACTGTTGGCAGTCAGCATTCTAACCAATGCGCCACCACAGCTCAGTAGGTACCTATTAATCTACTCACATTTGATTATGAGGGTAGCAGATAAATATACAAAGTAAGTAAGATAATATGCTGTAAGGCAAATGACATTCCACGGTCGGTCTTGTTTTATTGGCCAAAGTATACATTTCTTCACCTGCAATTCGTTGTACATCTGAATCTGGATAGCCTGGCAAAGCCAAGCTTTCTTCTTGGCATTGCCAGGCTATCCTAATTCAGATGTATAGTAAATTGCTCACAAAGCATCCACTGCTGGCCTTATCTTGTCTCCAGTTTATCTCTCATCTCAGATGGATTCTTTATGCATTGCAAAACATCCTTTCCCCCCTAATTAAGACATCATGCAGCCATTGGGTATAAACTTCATTGCGCCCACCTTGCTTTTTTGGAGGCAGGTGAGCTGATGTGACCAGGCTTGGCATGTCATCCCTGATAAATCTGCGGTGGAAGGACATGCATACCTTAGGAGAGAGGGCAGGAAATACATGGGTAAAATCCAAAAATTTTCCCTATCGGTTCTGTGGCTTGGTGGGCATGGCAGGGGAAGGATACTGCAAAATCTCCATTCCCTCCCCTCCTGGGAGAAGGATATTGCAAAATCTCCATTCCCACCCCACTCTGGGGCCAGCCAGAGGTAGTATTTGCCGGTTCTCTGAACTACTTAAAATTTCCGCTATCGGTTCTCTAGAACCTATTAGAACCTGCTGGATTTCACCCCTGCTGTGGGCTATTCTTCAGTCAATTAGCACTCTCAAAATATTCTACCTGAGTCAAAAAGGACAATAGTGCAAGGATCCAAAACAGCAAGGAGAGTTCATGTAGTATATTGTTATTCCACAAAGATAAGGATAAACTCTCAGCAAATGTGGGCCACCAGAGAGGTTCAGCAAAGCCTGAATTGTAGCCCACAAACAAGTGTGAGGAAAGCTATGTCATTTATTGGTGAACCAGCTGCTTTTCATGTAAAAAAAAATTCTGTTTCATATTCATCTTCAATATTCAGAGCTGTCTTTTGACTTCTCACGTTTCTCTGTCACCTGCCCAGCCAGGTGATAGCATTTATTTGAGTTTGACAGAGCTTGAAAAATGTAAGCAGAACTTAGATAGGAGACCATGAAGAAATCTTAAGGCTGCTGGCCAGACTAGGAAATTGAAGGGGGAAAAAAACCTTCCTGGAAGAAAGGAATGGCAAACCACTTTTGCCAAGATAATTGTATGGATATAGGCATGCAAGGAATCAAACTTGACATGAACAAAAGTATTATTCTGGGCAGGGGGTTGAACCAGTGGTGAAATTCAATTTTTTTTACTACCGGTTCTGTGGGCGTGGCTTGGTGGGCGTGGTGTGGTGTGGTTTGGTGGGCGTGGCAGAAGGATACTGCAAAATCTCCATTCCCAGCCCACTCCGGGGGAAAGATACTGCAAAATCCCCATTTCCTCCCCACTCCTGGGGGAAGAATATTGCAAAATCTCCATTCCAACCCCACTCTGAGACCAGACAGAGGTGGTATTTGCCGGTTCTCCGAACTACTCAAAATTTCCACTACTGGTTCTCCAGAACCTGTCAGAACCTGCTGGATTACACCTCTGGGTAGAACCTCTAAAGTTCCTTCCAATACTGTCTTTCTATAGGTAGTCCTTAACTTGTAACTATTTGTTTAGTGAGTGCTTGGATTACAATAGCACTGAAAAAGTGACATAATCTTTTTTCACACTTATGACCATTGCAACATCCTCATGGACACACAATCAAAATTCAGATGCCTGGCACCTGGCATGTACAGTAATTATGACGGTTGTAGCATCCCAGGATCAGGTGATGACCATTTGCGACCTTCTGACAAGCAAAGTCAATGGGGAAACCAAATTCACTTAACAACTGTGTCACTAACCTAACAAATACAGTGATTCACTTAATAACTGTGGCAAGAAAGGTCATAAAATGAGGCAACATTTACTCAATAATGGTCTTGCTTAGCAACAGAAATTTTGGGCTCAATTGTGGTTGTATGTCAAGGACTACCTGTATAATATATCGATCAGTCAGAAGAATGTTGATCATGGTCTTTTCAGGATTTTGAGCTTGGTAGTAGTAAAAATAACTGTTGATTGGCCTCCAAAGGATTTTGCAGGCAGAACTGCCCTCCTAGCCAGGACCAGACATGTCTGATCCTTCTCTTCTTCCTCTTTTGCCTTCTCCTTCTACCTGGGATGATGGAGGCAAGCCTCAGCCTGCACTGAAGATGTTTCAGCAGGTCAAGGGCAGCTGGTTTCTTTGTGTTTCAGGCTGTTTCTTGGTTACCGGTCACGCTTGTTCAGCTCTTCAGTTGTCCAGTTAAACTAGACAGTGTTTTTTCTTTTATATATACATACTAGCTGGATACCCATGCTTCGCTACGAAACTATGTGATGGGGCTTGCTAAATCGACATTTACAGCTTGAAAATTAATGAGTAGTTATGATCGGCCTCTCCTCTCCCCTTCTCTCCCTCACCCTTGCCCACAGAAGCCTCCCTTATCCTATCCCCTGGTTGCTGCTGTGAAAGTAAAACTGAAACTTCTCTCCTCTGTGTTTTGCATTTGGAACAGATTTCGTTTCAGGTGGTGAGGGGAGTAGAACTCCTTAGGATCAGAGGGCTGTTTGGAAAGTGAAACAGTATTTGCTGTGTGAGCAAGAAGCAGACAGGAAGAAACCTGGCTGTGTCTTAGCTCAACTGTTCTGTAGTAAAGCTGCTTGCTGCTGTGAAAGTAAAACTGAAACTGAAACTCCTCTCCTCTGCTTGTGTTTTGCATTTGGAACAGATTTCTTTTCAGGTGGGGAGGGGGAGTAGAACTCCTTAGCATCAGAGCCTGTTAATCATAATATAGGAAATACTAATGCTGTGATGGTCATTTTGAAAAATACTTTCTTAGTGAGCACCTAGAAGCCAAGAGGAACATATGTGGTAAATTTCAAGTCTGTAGGCTTTATGGTTCTGGAGGTTTCGTGATTACAGCATGAGTGGTTTTCGCTTTTATATATATGTATTCATTTCTTTTTCCATTGCAAGCACAAAATCCGGAAGCAGTTTCAGAATAACAATAGCAATAATACTTAGATTTATATACCGCTTCACAGTGCTTTACAGCTCTCTCTAAACGGTTTCCAGAGTCAGCATATTGTCCCCAACAATCTGGGTCCTCATTTTACCCACCTCGGAAGGACGAAAGGCTGAGTCAACCTTGAGCCTGGTGAGATTTGAACTGCCAAATTGCAGGCAGCAGGCAGTCAGCAGAGGTAGCCTGCAGTACTGCATTCTAACCACTGTGCCACCGTTAGATATATTCTCTTCTTTGGATAAAAGAATGTTTTTTTCTGTTTGCGTTCCATCTAGCCCGCTGGGGCCATGGCTATCTTGGCATGCTTGTACAGCTCACACATGCCAGGGTTTTATGGAAAGAAACCCAAAGAAAGGAGGGTTCAGGTTTCAGCAACAAGTGGCAAGTAACAGGCTTTCCTAATAGATGACTCTGGATTTTGCCGGAGATGGAAAAAGCCACTTAGCTCCTGGGGAATCTCTGCGAGTCCATGGGAAAAAAAATCACAGAACATAGAACAATGGGGTTATAAGAGAACTTGGAGATATTCTAGTCTAAGAGTGTCAAATTTGATTCCATTGAGGGCCGCATCAGGGTTGTTTGACCTCGGGGGCGGGACCCGGGTGGGTGTGGCCAGCTCAATGTCACTCATGTCGGGGGTGCCCATGGCGGCCCAAGCGCACTGCCAGAAAAAAACTGGCTCCTGAGCTCCGTTTTCAGCTGTGACAGCCTCCTGCAACCCTCTGCCAGCAAAAATGGAGCTCAGGAGGGCTGCAGGCCGCCCTCCCGAGCTCTGTTTTCACTGGCAGAGGCACCACAGGCTGGTCCTTCGCTGTTTCCAGGGAAGCTCCATGGGCCAGATCTAAGCACCCTGTGGGCCAGATGCAGGCCGTGGGCCTTGAGTTTGACATCCCTGTTCTAGTCCAATCCCCTGTTCGTGGTAGGAGATCCTATATCATTCCAGACAAATGGCTGTCCAGTCTCTTCTTTAAAACCTCCAGTGGTGGAGCACCCACAAATTCCGGAGGCAAGAACAAATCAAATAGAGGCAAATCAGGACTAGATAAGTGAGGCAACCTTGCACAGTGCTAACCAGTGGTGGGTTCCTCCCGGTTCGGCCCGGTTCTGCTGAGCAGGTAGAGGTGACGATATGACATCACCAAACCGGTTCTGCCCTCCCGCCCCCCCGCCCCCCCACGTTATTCTTACCTTTTATTTGGCCCCACCCCCAATCTATTGCTGCCTCCTGAGTCCCAGCTGATGGGCTATAAGGAAAAAAACTGTTTAAACTCTTGCCGTGGGGCTTCAAAGGGCAAACAAAGGTTTCGTTGTGGGCTGAATAAACTATAGTTTGTTTCAATTCACACAGTGCTCAGGAGATTCCCATACAGAATAGGGATTTGAGGATGAAAACTCTCCTTGAATGCCTGTGGTAATCATTTAATTCTAATCCAAATTATAGCTGGTGCATTGTATTCACAAAGTGCATTTTCCACAAATAGTTTGTCCCCCAAATTAAATCGATAGGCTGTTTACATCCCGTGGCCATAAATATGTCACATTACATTGACTCAGTTACAGTTCAATTTGATGACGCTCATGGGTCACTTAGCAATATTCAGGATCAATAACTCCAACCTGATAATGCTAAACATCATAATATCCCTGTTAAAGATGCTAGTGGGTGACTTCCTTACACTCACCAAACAAAGGCAGAACAACTGCAACAGCCTCAAGGTTTATTCGGACACAACAAAACAAGATGCACTACAAAAATGACAGCAAAGAGTAGCCTCCAAGCCCTCCTCAAGTCCAGCTTTTGGGCTTTGGGCTACAACAGGGGTGTCAAACTCGATTTCATTGAGGGCCGCATTAGGGTTGTGTTTGACCTCAGGGGGCTGGGGTGGGCGTGGCCAGCTCAATGTCACTCATGTCAGGGGCGCCTGTGGTGGCCTGAGCACTCTGTCAGTGAAAACGGGCTCCCAAGTTCCGTTTTCTGCTGCAATGGCCTCCTGCAACCCTCTGCCAGTGAAAGCGGCCCCTCAGGCCAGATCTAAGCACCCCGCAGGCCTGATCTAGCCCCCGAGCCTTGAGTCTGACATCCCTGGGCTACAATCTAATCCACAACACCAGCCACACAAGTCACGCTTTGCCACTGAGTTTCATCAGGTGGGCAGAGAGGCTGAGCTGAGATGCCCGCTGCTTGCCCTTCCTGCTAGCTGGCTGAAACCAAACCAAGTTCTGCCTGGGAAAGGAACAGGCCTCAAGATATGGGCAAGAAAGCCTCACCATTACTGTGATTTGTGCCAAGCCAATGAGCCATCACTTCTCTGGAATGGCTGCCCTGAGGTGCCAATTAGTACCACAACAGGGTTAGCTCTTGTTCTTTCCCTCTCACACAAACACCCATACGCCTGCGCACACACTCATCTCATTAGCAGCCAATCAATCTTCCTCTCTGCCCTCCGAGGCATGTTTAGCTTCTAGAAACCAGGGATTGATGTGGAACTAAGCATACATATGCATTTTCCAGACTTTGGGTTATAGAGGCAAGGAAAAGTGTTTGCACAATAAGGCATCGAGTGTCAGCATTGATTTATGCTGTTTTTATTATTTAAGATACTCTGATTACAGGCTGATTTTCAAAACCTGCTCCGACGATCAAAATAAGAAACACAGTAGAAAGACAGTTACACTTTTTAATCAAAGCAATTTACTCATTGTAGATTTTTATAGTGTCATTGCTCTACCATAATACCCTTGAAGGAAATTTCTGGAGTTTGTTTGGCATCCTCTCGGCATTTTAATGCAAAACAGAGGAATTGTTAGCTGTCATATAAAACAGGACACGTAGTTTATTTTTAAGAAGGAAAATAGGAAATTTAAATATGGAACTGAATATTAAACTTTAATGGCTACCTCAGTGAATGTTAGACAGCTGTTGTGTGTGACCCTGTATGTTGAGACTCTAGAAAGAGTGCAGAGAAGAGCAACAAAGATGATTAGGGGACTCTGGAAGCTAAAACTGGCTGGTCTATTTGGCCCGGGAGGTGACACGAGGCTGGATCCAGGCGGTGATAGCGGCTTCGTTGAGGGAGGGAAACTTCCCGACCGTCTTGAAGGAGGCGGTGGTGAGGCCCCTCCTTAAGAAGCCGGCCTTGGACCCAGCTGTATTAAGTCATTTTTGTCCAGTCTCCAACCTTCGCTTTTTAGCGAAGGTTGTTGAGAATGTGGTCGCACGTCAGCTCCCGCAGGTCCTGGATAAAGCAGATTACCTCGACCCGTACCAATTGGGTTTCAAGCCCGGGTACAGCACGGAGACGGCATTGGTCACACTGGTGGATGATCTCTGGAGGGCCCGGGACAGAGGTCACTCCTCTGTTCTGGTCCTATTGGATCTTTCGGTGGCATTTGATACCGTCGACCACAGTATCTTGCTGCGCCGCCTCGAGGGGCTGGGAGTGGGAGGCACTGTTTTACGGTGGTTCTCCTCCTACCTCTCAGGTCGAACGCAACCGGTGTTGGCAGGGGGACAGAGATCGACATTGAGGCCTCTCACTTGTGGGGTGCCTCAGGGGTCGGTTCTCTCGCCCCTCCTGTTCAACATCTATATGAAACCGCTAGGGGAGATCATCCGTGGTTTCGGGGTGAGGTATCATCAGTACGCTGATGATACTCAGCTTTATATTTCCACCCCGAACCAACCCAGTGATGCTCTCGACGTGATGGCCCGGTGCCTGGAAGCGGTACGGGTCTGGATGGGTAGAAACAGATTGCAACTCAACCCGGCCAAGACCGAGTGGCTGTGGGTACCGGCATCTCGGTTCAGGGGAGAGGTACCATCGCTGACTATAGGGGGTGAAGTTTTGCCCCCTGTAGACAGGGTGCGCAACTTGGGCGTCCTTCTGGATTCACGGTTGAGTTTAGAAGACCAGATAACGACCGTGACCAGGGGGGCATTTGCCCAGATACGTCTGGTGCACCAGTTGCGTCCCTACTTGGACCGAGATGCCCTACGCACAGTTACTCATGCGCTGGTCACCTCACGGATTGACTACTGCAATGCTCTCTACATGGGGCTACCCTTGAGGACCACTCGGAGGCTTCAGCTGGTGCAAAATGCAGCCGTGCGGGTTGTGATGGGAGAATCCCGATACTCCCATGTTACATCCCTCCTGCGTGGTTTGCACTGGCTACCGGTTGCCCTCCGGGTGAGATTCAAGGTGCTGGTGATGACCTATAAAGCCCAACATGGCTTAGGACCAGGATATTTGGCGGACCACTTACAGCCAGCAACGATATCCCATCGCCCGGTTCGCGCCCATAGAGAGGGCCTACTCAGGGTGCCGTCGGTTAGACAGTGGCGGCTGGCGGCCCCCAGGGGTAGAGCCTTCTCGGTCAGTGCGCCCACCCTCTGGAATCAACTCCCCTTGGAGCTCCGATTAGCTTCTGACCTTCGCACCTTCCGCCGGGAATTAAAAACTTGGCTTTTCAAATCCCTTGACCTGGACTGATGATGGGGTTTTAATTGGTTTTAAGGGTTAATTTTAATTTTTTTTAGATTTTGGTCTTTATTTTATATTGTGGCTTGTGTTTTATTGTTGTGAGCCGCCCTGAGTCCATTGTGAGATAGGGCAGCATATAAGCCGAATAAAATAAATAAATAAATAAATAAAACATGTAAAGAATGGTTGCTGGAACTGGGTATGTCTAGTTTAATGAAAAGAAGGACTATGGTGACATAATAGCAGTGTTCCAGTATCTCAGGGGCTGCCACAAAGAAGAGGGAGTCAACCTATTCTCCAAAGCACCTGAGGGCAGGACAAGAAGCAATGGATGGAAACTAATCAAGGACAGAAGCAACCACATGCATGCCCACACCCATAATTCTACGAGCCCTGTCCCCCCGCGCATGTGCATGCAACCCCCCCTGTGCTCCCCCGCTTTTGTCATGTGATGGCCCAGTGAGCCTGGCAGGCCTGTTTTTCGTCCTCCCTAGGCCCTAGAGGCCTTCTAGGAGCCTGGGGAGGGCAAAAACAGCCTTCCCCTCCCCAGAGGCCCTCCGGAGGACAGAAACAGTCTGTTTGCTGACTTCCGGTGGTCCCAGAAGGCCCGAAAATCAGCTGGCCAGCGCACTCATGCATGCTGGAGCTCAGCTAGGGCAACGCTCACGTGCCCACAAATATGACTCTGCGTCCCACCTGTGGCATGCGTGCCATAGGTTCGCCATCCCAGGTATAGGGTTTCCTGCCTGAGCAGAGGGTTTTACCTGAAGACCTCCAAGGTCTCTTCCCACTCTGTTATTCTGTTCTGTCTGGAAACACTTTGTAGGCAACCTCATGCTTTGTGATATTTGTGACACAAATATCAAAGAATCAGACTACAGTTTGATTTCATATTAACAGGCTTAAGCATAATTTATCAAATGGGTTTGTCTAATGAAATTTGATTTACTGAATGTAGTGGTTAAGGTGCTGGCCTAGAAACCAGAAAGCAGTGAGTTATAGTCCCACCCTAGGAATGAAAGCTGGCTGGGTGACTTTGGGCCAAGCACTTTCTCTCACAGCCAAACCCACTTCATAGGGTTGTTGTGAGGAAATTAGGAGGAGGAAGGAGTACTCTATTATGTATGTTTGCTCTTGGATTACTTATAAAGTAATAAATAGACCCCAACACAGCCCCAAAGTGCCCAAAATTCTATTCTCAGTATGCTTCTTTATATGGAAGAGGTAGACTGCTCTTGTATAAGGAGGTGCAATTATATCACCTTTCCTGGCTAGCAGCTATGGATACATGCAACTGTTTCTCAATAAATTTGATTAATGTTCCCTTTAAAAATCAGATAAAGGGAGTATAGATAGTCCTCATTTAGTGACCAGAACTGGGACTTCAAATTTGATCATTAAACAAAGTGATTGATAAGTGGAACCGCAACTATGGTTATGATTTTACCTCAGTTTTCCTTTGCTTTAGGGGAGGGACTGGCTGCAGAGTTACAATCTGACATTTGGTAAACAAGACAGTCCCTAAAAGTCCCTAAAAGAGGACTACTGGTAGTTAAAACCCATTGTAAAGATCCTTCCAGATATTCTTGTTCCCACAGTGGCCAGCAAAATACCTCTGAAGATCCGAAAGTGATATACTTAGAATCATAAGCTGGCCAGAGTCACTTAATTGAGTTGGGCAGCTATAGAAAATGAAAGAAAGAAAGAAAGAAAGAAAGAAAGAAAGAAAGAAAGAAAGAAAGAAAGAAAGAAAGAAAGAAAGAAAGAAAGAAAGAAAGAAAGAAAACAGGCATCCCCACTTTTGAGATCTTCTACTGGTTGCCTTAGGAAGGAGGGAGAATCAACTTGGGTCTCATGCCCAATTTTAAAAACCAACTCAATAAGCATATATTTCAGAAATGTGAGCAGTATTTTAAGTTTGGGGGAAAGGGTTACTTTGCTTGTGATGTTGCTTTCCAACCTTGCCCTAATCAAGCCGAATTTCCCACTTTTTCAGCAGCTCCATCACTCCACCCAAATGCAGCCAGGACCTCTCCTCCCTGCCTTTCTCAGCCATGGGTTCTTTCCACCTGATGTCCCATCCTCATTAGCTCTGGATGTGAGCCCTTTTGCAGGCCAACCCATTAAGGTGCAAAAGTGCACACCAAGGCGGAAGCATGATGCAGACAGAATGATTTACTGGCCTGGCACGAGGGCAATTAGCTGCGTAAACATGGCCTAATGAGCTCCATTATTTTGCACAGCTCCCTGGTAACATTAGGCAGAAGTATTGTCACCCCCAGCATCACCTTCCTAGCTGAGCCAGACCTAGAAGCTGTTGACTCCCCCCCCCACTCCAAACCAGGAGATCAAGTGGGGGCTCATTCAGAGATGGGGCACCCACTTTGCACATGGAGGACTTTTCCCTGCTTGCATCCAAGTCCAACCACAGTCCAAACCTATCCCAATGTAACGGCAGAAAGAATAACCTTGAGGAACAGAAGGAAGATCCACCACTTCCTGGTTCTCTTGAAGATAAAGGGAGGGAGGCATATTCAGACTGACAAGATTCTTATGACCATTTTTCACACTTACAATCATTGCAGCATCCCCATGGCCATGTGATCAAAATTCAGATGCTTGGCAACTGGTTCATACTTATGACGGTTGCAGTGTCCCAAGTTCATGCGATCACCTTTTGAGACCTTCTGACAAGCAAAGTCAATGGGGAAAGCCAGATTCACTTAACCGCCGTGTTACTAACTTAACAACTGCAGTGATTCACTTACCAACTCTGGCAAGAAAGGTCATAAAATGGGGCAAAACTCACTTAACAAATGTCTCAGCAACAGATATTTGGGCCTCAGTTGTGGTCGTAAGTCGAGGATCTACCTGTACTGTAAAGTGCAGTGTTTTAAAAGCCCACAGCTGAGGTAACCTGTTATAAGTTTCCATTTGTTCATTTGTTTGCTTATTTATTTTAGATTAATAACCTGCCTTTATTCCAGGAATTCAAGGTGGCATAGTATTTTCTTCCCCAAGTCTCCCTAACAACAACCCAGTGAGGTAGATTGAGCTGAGAAGAAGTGACCTTCCTTGACTGGGTATCCTTGGTGCCAGTCCCAAACTTTATCACTATACATACCGACTCTGAAATTGATAGAATGTGAGGTGAGATTCTTGCTTGCTTGAAAATTTAGACTACAG
Organism: Pituophis catenifer annectens; assembly: GCF_029215685.1. NCBI lineage: Eukaryota > Metazoa > Chordata > Lepidosauria > Squamata > Colubridae > Pituophis > Pituophis catenifer. Next base: position 332,142,919 of record NW_027256881.1, on the reverse strand, counting down.
GCAGTCCCTGAGTTAAGAACAAATTCAGTCCTCTAACTCTAAATTTAACCCAAATTTGTATTTAAGTTAGAACTTGTGCTCAAACTGCCTCTTACTAAAAATGGCGAATGGTGTTATCCTTCCTTGAACTGCTGAAGCGCTGAAGCTGTGTAATGCTTTTGAGAACCACTGGAAATTGCTGAAATAGGCTGTATATTAAAAACATGTGGCTTCAGCAGTTCCTGAAAGCTTTGTGAGGCTTCAGTACTTCATCAACTTGAAAAAGGACAACGCCATCTGCCATTTTTTAGTACAGTAATAGACAGCTCATTCATATCTATCTAGTTGGACATTCTTAATCCAGGGACTGCCAGTACTTAAATATTTGTTGATATCCCACCTTTATTATTTTTATAAATAACTCACAACAGTGAGTTAATTATAATAACTCCTTCCCAGTGGTGGGATTCAATTTTTTTTACTACCGTTTCTGTGGGCGTGGCTTGATGGGCATGGCTTGCCTTGGTGGGTGTGGCATGGTGGGCGTGGCAGGGGAAGGATACTGTAAAATCTCCATTCCCTCCCCACTCCAGGGGAAGGTTACTGCAAAATCCCCATTTCCTCCCAATCAGCTGGGACTCGGGAGGCAGAGAATAGATGGGGGTGGGGCCAGTCAGAGGTGGTATTTACTAGTTCTCCAAACTACTCAAAATTTCCGCTACCGGTTCTTCAGAACTGGTCAGAAGCTGCTGAATACCACCTCTGCTCCTTCCTCCTCCTATTTTCCCCACAACAACAAACCTGTGAAATGGTTTATATGGCTGATTGGGAATTCTGGGTGTACATTGATTCCTGATTCCCCTCAGACAGCTCTATCTAGATACAGGTAGTCCTCAAGTTATGACCACAACTGAGTCCAAAATTTATGTAGCTATGTTATGTTGTGAGACAGTTGTTAAGTGAATTTTGTTCCATTTTATGAGACAGTTGTTAAATGAATCACTGCAGTTGTGAAGTTAATAACACAGTTGTTAAGTGAATCTGGTTTCCCCATTGACTTTGCTTCTCAGAAGGTCACAAAAAGGATCACATGTCCCTGAGACACTGCAACCGTCGTAAATGTGAGTCGGTTGTCAAACATCTGAATTTTGATCACGTGACCTTGGGATTGCTGCAATGGTTATAAGTGTGAAAAATGGTCATAAGTCATTTTTTCAGTGATGTCATAACTTTGAACAGTCACTAAGGGAACTGTTGTATGTCGAGAACTACCTGTATTATGAGACTGACTGACTTGTTTGCATGCAAAATATGGCATCTACTTCTGATTATATTGGTAGAACCATGTTCAGCTATGGCTATTGATGAAAATTTTTCACCTCTGTGACATGAATGTTTTTTGCAGATGGGGAATTCTGGGAGCTGATGTAGTTGCCAAGCAATTGACACTTCCTGCGTCAGTGATGTCTTTTAGATGTCTTGCTTTGAGACATTTTTTTGGAGGTGGTTACCGACACATCTGCAGAGAGGTCAAAAAAGTCAAAATGGCAGCTACAACCAGTTGCTCTTTTGCCCTTTTTATGTAGCTGACTTCCCCTCTCCCTCCGTGGACCTCCGAGGTAGTTATTTATCATGGCTCCAAACGATTTGCCACTATCTATTCCTCCTCTATCTCCACCCCCCAATTAAAACCCTACATTAGCTGCTACTTCCCTCCCCCTAGACAAAAAGACCCCAGATTTATTCTGTCTGACCCTTTACTGTATTCTTTCTAATTTTCACCATAAGAGAGCATCGTCAGGGACAGGACAGTCAGTCAGCGCTAGCTTTATTTAAAACAAAACACAGACAGAAGATCAGGTCATGTTTGTGCACAGTTGCTTAATGACTATGACCGAAAGTGTAGGTGAAGTTGGAACAGAAATCTGCATTGTTTGGCATTGTACTAACTCCTTCTTACAGGTTAAGCCTCTCCCCCTCCTCTCCCTTTTTAATAGTTCTCTTCCTCAACTACATTCATAAATTGAGAAAAAGGTGAAATCACTTTCATGTTTGGCCTTAGAGGAAGAATATTGCAAACATACAGACTGTTTCCCTCAGAGACTTCACATGCCCTTTAAAGTTCCAGGGGTGTCAAACTGGCGGCCCGCGGGCCAGATGTGTCATGCACAGGCCACACCCACAGGGCCATCTTAACAGCATTATGGGCCCTGGGCAAAGCAGTGTACTGGGGCCCCTAAGACAACCACTTACAGGAATAAAAATGTAAATGGTCAATAACATTAAACATATATTTATTTTATTGGCACTTCCAACAAAAGTGGCTTGATCCCATCCTTGCGGTTTTAATTTGTAATTGGTTTTAACTGGGTTGTTTTAAATTGATGGCCAAAATTATTTAATGTCTTTTAAACTGCTTTTAAATTTTATATGTTGTGTTTTACCGTGGCTGTTCACTGCCCTGAGTCCTGTTGGAGAAGGGCAGTATACAAATAAAATAAAATAAAATAAAAAAATAAATAAAATCAGTGTTGAAACATTAAAAACATGCTGTGCAGCAACATTAATCAACACAATAAACATCTGAACAATACACGAGGCTTGAAAAACGCAATAATACTCAGTAAGCCATACAGTTGCTGTGTTTATATGATACAAGGTGCATTGAAGGGTTAACACACAGAGATTAGTATGGGGCCCCTATGCTCATGGGGCCTACGGGCAAGTGCCCATCAGGCCCATGCGTTAAGACAGCCTGCACACTCACCCCAGCTCCACGAAGGGGAAAAAATGTTGCAAAACGGCACATGGCGGTCATGTGAGTCTGACACCTCTCCCAGGGGGAGAGTATTCTCTGTGGGGGCCCCTTCCCTCGGGAATGAGCTGCCCCCGGAGATTCGTAGGATTCACGACCTTCGTACCTTTCGTCGTGCCCTAAAAACATTATTATTCCAACAAGCAGGGCTGGCCTAAATAATAATAACATTTTACTATTTTAATGGGTTGTTTTATTAGAGTTTTTTGGCCAACTTATTTAATTGTTTTAAATTGCTTTTAATTTTATATTGTCATGGTTTTATTTTTGGCTGTACACCGACCTGAGTCCTTCGGGAGAAGGGCAGTATAGAAATTCAATAAAATAAATAAATAAATAAATTTAAACAGGGATGGGTTCTAAATTTTTTTACTACCGGTTCTGTGGGCATGGCTTATTTTGTGGGCGTGGCTTGGTGGGGGAGGTAATGTGACTGGGTGAGCGTGGCCAACTTTTTTTTTTTTAACTTTAAAGGCATTTTTTTTACAACCTTAAGAGGTGGCAGAAAAAATGCTCTTAAAAGCCTCTGGCGATCAGGCAACTCAGCTGGGATCACCAGAAGCTTTTAAAGGCATTTTTTTTCCTACAACTTCTTCGGCTAGAAAAAATGCTTTTAAAAGCCTCTGACGATCCCAGCTGAGCCGCGCAATCATCAGAGGCTTTTTAAAAAAAACTTTTAAAAGCATTTTTTCGGCCAAAGAGGTTGTAGAAAAAATGCTTTTAAAAGTTAAAAAAAAAAGCCTCTGATGAGGTGAGTGGGGTAAGCGAGCATCGACCGGGCTGGGGACAGGTTTGGGGGCGTGGTCAGCCAATGTTATTACCGGTTCTTTGATGTACTACAAATCGGGAGCAACCCACCACTGCTTTAAACCTAGAACAGTATTCAATGGTAGGGTGGGTCAGACAAAGCCTTTGCAACTAGAACAGAAGTTCCTATCCTGGTAGATTTCAGGGGATCTGTGAAGGTGGGTAAGAAAAAAAATTCAACTTTTTTCCTCTAACATCTAACGGAAATTGAAGAGACTGACAGTCCCTTTTTCAACTAGCAAATTTAATTAAAAGGCATAAGCTTTCCAGATATTTTTTTTTTTTTGGCCACTTTAAATTAGCACAAATTCCTGCTACACTACCCCAAATTTAGCTTGCCTTGTTATTAATTTCATGAATTAATAAAGTAGCATGTGTATTACTGTACTGCATACTTGCTATTTTCCAATATTTTGATAACTGTATTTGGGCATCATGGGTTTGGTTTGCAATATAATCTCTGTATTTTTAGAATGGGAATGCATTTTTCTGAGAAAGGTTGCGTAGCTTTCAACAGACTCTCAAAAGAGTTGATGCCACAAAAAGATTTAAGGCCCCTGAGCTAGAATATTCTATGAAACATTCTGTGACCAAGCTGGAAACACTAATTGTTGGCCTAATTTTAAATGTTGATTAGCTCTGCTTATTAGCTCTTTGCACATCCATTTTATTCAGGCCTCCTAGAACTTGATAGTTCAGTACATTGTGTGCAGGATTTAATGAGAGGCATGATTTCTATTTACACAAACCATATTAGACCTGTTGGAGATTTGAATTTAGAGGAGGCTCTTGATGAAGAATGTGCTAACAAGTATTGTTGAAACAATACTAAATAAGTACCAGAAAATTTAATGAAAGAATGTTTAAAGAAACATTCCTAGATGTCTTGGGTGCAGAGTATGGGCACAGCCCAGCTGCTGCTGAATATTTAGACATATTTAAAGTAAAAAGTAGATTAGAAAATGCACAAAGGTAAGAAAACCTTTGCTTCTATCAAAACTACATGTTGAAGAAAGAGAGTATTGTGTAGTGGGCTTCAGTAGGCAAGAACCAGACCAACATAGCTACAATAGCTTTTATTAACTCAAAACTGAAACTGAGGAACAGCAGGCAAATGCCTGTAATTTATACTCTGGGCCCACAGGGTCTTAACCAATCATAATGCTTGAAAAACCCACCCAAATATGAATGTTCAAAGTTTCCCTCCAAAACAGTTGGAGCTAACAGTGAGGGTCATCTAAAGCAGCGGTCACCAACTGATGGTCTGTGGACACTGGTGGTCCACGAGAAAATTTTGGTGGTTCCCAGAAAAAATATTTGCATTTTTTATATTGCACTAAATCAGGGGTCCTCAAACTACGACCTCTGGGCCGGATACGTGCAATGAACATTTGTGTTGCTGCAGAGAGTCTCCCCCTTTGGGGTCTTTTTGTGTGGGTCGGAGGGGGGCAGAAATTCCAACTTGGGGTCTGCTTCAGCCTCCTGGTTTGCTTCAGCCTCCTGGGGCTTTGGGCGAAGGCTGGAGGGAAGTAACGCTGGTGGCAAGGAGCCAGAGGGCCTTGTTCCAGTGGAACTGCATCATGGCCTGGAACTGGCTGACCATCTCAGCCCGCTGAGCCTCCAGGCGCCGGTATCTGGCCTTGCACTCCCACAGGTCTTCCCTCTGCTTGGAAAACCTATCCTCGTAGTCCTGAGTGAGGTGCTTCTGCTGAGCCTCCTTCGCAGCCAGATCCAATTTGAACTGAGCTGTTTTGCCAACTCTTTCTCATGGTGGCTGCTTAGCTCCAGCAGCTGCTTCCTGTTGGGGCCCTAAGGAGCTTGGGCAGGCAGGCGAGGAGTAGTAGTAGTAGAGGCTGGCAAGCTGCCCCTCAATGTGAGTGACATCGAGTTGGCCATGCCCACCCAGTCACATGACCACCTTGCCACGCCCACCCATCTGGTCATTAAACAGATTATATTAGTGGTCCATGGGATTTAAAATTATGGATTTAGTGGTCCCTGAGGACCAAAAGGTTGGTGACCCCTGATCTAAAGGTTAGTTTCACTTTAGCAGGGCTTAACACAACTATATACATTCAATCAGTGGTGAAATCCAAATTTTTTTACTACTGGTTCTGTGGGCGTGGCTTGGTGGGCGTGGTGTGGCTTGGTGGGCATGGCAGGGGAAGGATAGTGCAAAATCTCCATTCCCACCCCACTCCAGGGGAAGGATACCACAAAATCCCCATTCCCGTCCCATTCCTGGGGGAAGAATATTGCAAAATCTCCATTCCCACCCCACTCTGGGGCCAGCCAGAGGTGGCATTTGCCGGTTCTCCAAACTACTCAAAATTTCTGCTACCCATTCTCCAGAACCTGCCGGATTTCACCCCTGCATTCAATACATAACAAGAGGTATAAAAGAGAGAGAGACAAAACAGGGAATTCCCTTTCTTTCTTAAAAGTGGGGATTCCTTTCATCAAGAATATACCACAAGAGAAACAGGCATGGGACAGTGCGTGAAGACTCAGCAGTCAAAACAGATAGTGGATTATTAGTCTGAAAATTATAATGGAGTTTTGTACAGGAAGGGATGGAAGCATCTGTCAATTGGCCAGCAATTGTCATGTTGGGAAGTGTCTGATTATGTATTCAAGATCTACGAGAAAGTTTGTCAAGACTTACAGAAAGCCCATGCTGACAGCTATTAGTTTCATGTCTTGGATTCAGGCCTGTGATAAAAATATGAAAGTGATGGGATAGACCATAAAAAGGCTGGGAAGTAAGAATTTGGCAAGAGCTTCACAAATCTTATCCAGAAGGCTTCAAATTAAGGTATCTACAGCTAGGTCCTATCACTAGTGACAGAAGGATAAGCTTACAAGAATTGAAGAACAGTTACTGACAGACGGTAATGGGGAAAAGTGTCAGTTGGATCACGTAGAGTTGGAAGTAGCTAAATGGCCACAATATCTTGCAAGGTTGGGATATAACGCTTATAACGAATAGAATAGAATAGAATAGAATAGAATAGAATAGAATAGAATAGAATGGAATAGAATAGAATAGAATAGTTGTAAGGTTCCTTGGAGGTCTTCTAGTCCACCCACCTGCTCAGGCAGGAAACCATATACCATTTCAGATAAATAGTTATCCAATCTCTTCTTAAAAACTTCCAGTGTTGGAGCATTTACAACTTCTGGAGGCAAGTTGTTCTACTAATTAATTGTTCTAACTGTCAGGAAATTTCTCCTTAGTTCTAGGTTGCTTCTCTCCTTGCTTAGTTTCCATCCATTGCTTCTTGTCCTGCCCTCAGGTGCTTTGAAGGATAGCTAATCAAAGAGGTAATTACAGGTAGTCCTCAATTTACAAACATTTATTTAGCAACTATTATGATGGCACTCAAAAAATAACTTTAGATTGGTCCCAATGCTGATGATCATTACTGTGTCTCTGCAATAACATGATCAAAATGTGGGCGCTTGAGAACTGGCATATATTTACAACAATTGCAGCATCCCTGGGTCATATGATTGACATTTGCGACTTTCCCGGTGGTATTACGACAAGCAAAATCAACAGGGGAAGCCAGATTTGCTTAACAACCACTTGATTTTCTAAACTACCAGGCATAAAGGTTGTAAAATTGGGGAGGATTCATTTAAGAATATTCTCATTTAGAAGTGTAAGTTCAGTTCTTAATTGTGTTTGTAAGTAGAGGACTACCCTGTGATTAGAGGCAAGACAAAGGAGATAAGAGGAGACAAAGGAGACAAAGAAATGGGGCAATGGATATTCTCAAACTCCAGTCAAGGATTAGCATCAGCTGACCCTGTCTGATTGAGAACAAGCTGAATGTCCCAAAGGCACTTTTTCAAGAGGTAGCTGGACTTTCTGGTTTTTCTTCAAAGGTGTTTCGCTTCTCATCCAAGAAACTTCTTCAGCTCTTCAACGTCTTCAAAGAAAAACCAGAAAGTCTAATTGCCTCTTGAAAAAGCACCTTTGGGACAACCATGACCTGGGTGACTGAGGATCTCCTTAGACAACAAGCTGAATGGTTGTATGTAGTTGGAGGGCTTGATTAGGAGATTTTAAGAAATCCCTCCAGGATCCAATTAGAAACCATTTCTGTTAAGAACGTATCTGTGATCACTAAGAGTTAGATTCAACTTGACGGAATCTTGACCTTTTAGAAGGGCAAGTGAACTAGAAAGGTACGACATGAATATTGCAGTGTTTCTCATCCTTAATGTTAAGATGTGTGGACTTCAACTCCCAGAATTCCCCAGCCAGCTTGTGAATCTTTGGGTGGTAATGTTGGCTGGGAGATTCGGACCGCTGTTCTGTGTCAAATCATCCAGAAAGTGCTGGCTTGGTGAAGACTAGAAGACCTCCAAGGTCCCTTCCAACTCTGTTATTCTGTTAAAGGTGGTTAAGCATTAATGCACAAACATAATGAATTTACAATCCTAACATGGAATGAGGAGTATAACTAGCTCATTTCACAAAAACGATAGGATGAAATTTGTGTTTGGACTATAGCAATTGACAGACTGTACTGGATTATCAAGAACCACCACATCAGTGAAAATCTGATCTAGCTCCTCTGATTCAAGGTCCTTAGATAGGTCCATGGCTTTTGATATAAGGAGCCTTGGTGGCGCAGCAGACTAAAGCACTGTTAAATAATACCAGCTGCCTGCAATTACTGCAAGTTCAAATCTCACCAGGCTCAAGGTTGACTCAGCCTTCCATCCTTTCGAGGTAGGTAAAATGAGGATCCGGATTGAGGGGGCAATAAGCTGACTTTGTATAAAAAAGAACACCGCTTAGGGGGGCCCCGAAAGCCCTTCTAAGCAGGTATATACAAAAGTATGAAGGCTATTGTTTAACGCATTGTAAGCCGCCCTGAGTCTCTGGAAAAGGGCAGCATATAAATCGAACCAATTAAATAAATAAATAAATAAATTTCTCTTGCCCCAGAGGGTGGAACTGGAGCCAGTTGCATAGAAGCTTTAAGGAAGCAGAGCACGGGTAAAATGTGGAGGAAGTTTCAATTGATGAGGGCTGCTTGGTCCTCAAGATTTGTTCAAATTTGGTTTGCTGGAGTATCTAAGTACAATAGCAGAGACAGGTAACTTGTGGCCCCTCCAGGAGTTTTTGAACTACAATTCCCAGCATTCTTCCTCTCACCTGCATTTGTATTCTCCATTCTTCAGTGCAGACATAGTGGATCTGGAGGAGCAAGCTTGAAGCACATTTAAACATTTATAATAAATATGGAAGAAGGAGAATACATAATGCTATGGGGATGACATTATTAAGGACTTATCTCTGGCATGTTGTAATCATTTTAGGTGAATGGCTTTCTCTTTGCTTTAGATCCCCATGTGCTATTAAAAAAGGGTGGGTGGTTTAATGGCATACTAGCTTAGCAAAGCATGACGTATAGAAACATACAGCAATTGATAAAATTCAGGCCGTCTTCCCCTGGTTTTCCTGCCTTGCAGTTAATATATGCTGTCAATAGATGGCGCTAGTAGATGGCCAATTTACTTCCTTCTAATAATGCTGGATACCATTTACAAATTAGGGACTGAAAAAGCTCAACCCAGAGTTTTTCCTTTTAAAAAGGTGTTTTAGTTTGCTATGGCTCCAGCCTACATACAATTCTTTTGGGGCTGTCTGGGATTTGAAATTCACACATTTTAAAGTTGTTCAAGTTGCAAAACACTGCTCTAGAGTATATGGCAATGCTCAGAAATCACCCACCTCTGATTATGGCAGTCCTTTATTATTATTATTATTATTATTATTATTATTATTATTATTATTATTATTATTATTATTATTATTATTAATTGAATTTGTATACCGCCCTGCTCCCGAAGGACTTAGGGCGGTGAACAGCCAAAAGATAAAATACATATAATACCAATGTTAAAAAACCATTAAAATACAATTAAATTGGCCCAGGAAACAAAATTTAAAAACCCCAATTTTATAGGACAAATTTAAAATTTAAAAAATTTAAGAACAGTTTAAAAAAGAGGTTAGGCCAGGCCGACCTGCTGGAATAGGAATGTTTTGAGGGCACGGCGGAAAGCGCGCAGATCAATGATCCTCTGAATCTCCGGGGGAGCTCGTTCCAAATGGCAGGTGCTCCCACAGAGAAGGCTCTCTCCCTGGGGGCCGCCAGTCGACACTGTTTGACCGACGGCACCCTAAGAAGCCCCTCTCTATGGGAGCGTACTGGTTGGTGAGAGGCTACTGGTGGCAGAAGGCGGTCTCATAGATACCCCAGTCCTAGGCCATGGAGCACTCTAAAGGTGGTAACCAAAACCTTGAAGCGCACCCGGAAGACCACCGGGAGCCAGTGCAGCTCGCGCAAGAGGGGGGTCACATGGGAGCGCCACGTCGCTCCCATAACCACTTGCGCGGCCGCATTCTGGACCAGCTGGAGCCTCCGGGTGCTCCTCAAGGGGAGCCCCATGTAGAGAGCATTGCAGTAGTCCAGGCGGGAAGTGACGAGGGCATGAGTGACCGTATTTAACGAGTCCCGATCCAGAAAGGGACGCAACCGGCGAATCAGGCGAACCTGATAAAATGCCCTCCCGGCCACAGCCATCAGATGCCCTTCTAAAGAAAGCTGTGAGTCCAGGAGGATACCCAAGTTGCGGACCCTATATAATTTGCAGAGACATGGGGATATGTTGACAAAGGCAGGAATCGTCACATTGCAGCAATCTCCAAACTGAGAGTTCTTGTCTCTCTTTTTTTCAGAAATCCCGAGAACAGCTGGACTTGGCAACTTGCATTGGGGCATTGCCCGGCAGTGCTATCAAGCGCCGGTTTTCGGGGACTCCACTGCTCCCGCCACTTGCCTCCCGCCACGCAACCATCAGTGACCTCAGCCATGGGCCAGAGTTGGAGCAGTGCAGGGTAGTCTTCACCATTGAGGAATCTACCCCTGCTGAGGTCAAGGATTCCGACCTAATAAGGTAGGGATGAAAGTTTCAAGCAGTTGTCATAGGAGGAGAATCCCAGGAGCGGTAAAGTCTACAGATTCACTTAATGGGTTTGGTTAACAATCACAGCATGCACTTAGTGACTGTAGAGTTCACTTAATGACCACCGCAAAAATGTTATAAAATTGGGCACAGTCACATAGTTACCTACTTAGTGAACACCATGATTTATGACTGTAATACCAGGCTCAATTACACTCATAATTCGAGGACTTTCTGTAATATGAAAAGCAAGAGACATGTTTGATTGAACCAAATGCCTACCATTATGGAGCGGTCTGTTGTTAGAGAGCGCAACCAGATCATTTATCTACAGTTGGTCTTTCATCGTCATTCCCAGCAGTTGGCATTCATAGCTTTCCTTCTCACAAGATGCGAAGCTTAAATATGATTCATCTGGTTTTGATTTATTGTCTGATGTGATCCAGCCATTGAGGTCTTTGATAGACACAACAGCAATGTTCCAATATTTGAGGGGCTGTCACAGAGAGGAGGGAGACAATCTATTTTCCAAATCACCCAAAGGCCAGACAAATAGCAATAGATGGAAACTGATGAAGGAGAGATTCAACCTATGGTAGAAATAAGGAGAAATTTTCTGACAGTGAGAAGAATCAACCAATGGAACAGCTTGCCTTCAGAAGTTGTGGCTGCTTCATCACTAGAGGCTTTCAAGAAGAGACTGGACAGCCACTTGAAATGATATAGGATCTCCTGCTTCAGCAGGGGGGTTTGGACTAGATGACTTACAAGGTCCCTTCCAACTCTATTCTCCCTGCAAAGTCTAGTTTATGGCTTAGATTTTGCCAACTGACAACCTAGTCAGTTGTGGTTTATGCTGTACATTTAGCATGGCGAAGCAGAATGTGTGTGAACCAGTCAAAAGCTACACTAAAATTCCACTCTGAGCTGTTAAGGTCTTAAGAGGTGCCCATCTCCTTCAGCCTTTTTCAGAAATTTCACTCCCCAAATTCAAAGAGACATCCAGAAATCTAGGAAAGATTATGAAGGCTACAGAGCATCTTTGTGGTTTACCCCAATATTTGGGTATGAGACATGATCTACCAACAGCTAACATTAGTTCTATTGATTGCCTAAAATTATGTCAGCTGATTGATTGATTATGTGCCATCAAGTTGGTGTCAGCTCTTAGTGATCACATTGATGGATTTTCTCCAGGAGGATCTATCCTCAACCTGGTCTTTCAACAGTGTCTCAACATCAGTATAACTGAGTCCATCCACCTACCTTGAAGCTGGCCATCATTCTTTCCTTCCATTTTTCTCAGAATCATAACTTCTGAGTCTTTGCATAATATGTCTGAGATAGGATAATTAGCTTTTCAATTCCACTTTGTCATTGTTGCACAGGGCTAAAACTATACACAACTGTACACTTCTTCTTCTTGTTGTGCCATATCCATCATCAGATGTTGGCGATCATGTTGGTGATCCTATTTTTATCAACAGCCGCTCGAAAAAGTGCTGCTGAGTTTTGTCCATACCAGTCCCTTCGATTTTGAAGCCATGATGTTCTTCTTCTCCCTGGACCTCGTTTGCCTTCAATCTTTCCCTGGAGGATTATGTATGCTGTATTTTTCCGGGTGTCGCATCACATGTCTGAAATATTCTAACTTTCGCTTTTTAATGGTTTTGATGATTTTCCTTTACTTTCCCAGCCAGCTTATCACCTCCTCATTTCTGATTTTGTCAACCCAGTTTATACTTAACAACCATCTGTAAATCCACATTTCAAATGCTTCTAGTCTCTTCAAGTGGCTTTCTGTCAAAGACAACTCTCTACTCCATAGAGCAGGATAGAAAAGATGTAACATCTGACAAGCCTGATTTTCAATCTTAGGCTTATGTCGTGACTGCAGAAGGCAACTGTACACATATTTTAAAATGAGTGTATATTTATAAACATTTTCATTTATTCTTTTGTCACTTTCTATACCGCTGAGGAAGGAATTGTTTTATTCCAAGGCAGGTTGGGTTTTATTAAATAAACATCATTTGCAGGTATTTTGAAGGGCAACCAATTTTTTCTTTCCCTTTCTTTTAAATTTTCTTTTAAAGCAGCAATAGCCTGTAGTCATCATTGCATCTAATGCCAGTGAATTCCATAAGTTAATAACCCTGAATAAACAGGTTTCATATGCTAAGAGTTTCACTTCTTCTCCATGGATTTGTTTAAACGACCCTTTAAAATTGTCTGAGCTAACAGGCACCATCACATTTTACGGTGACGAGTTCCATTATTTAATTTTTAATGGTGTTTAGGACTTTTCATTCTCAGCACAATCTCCTAGCCTTTCATTTCATTGCATAACCCTAGAATCATAAAGAGGGAAAGGATTTTAGAGGTTTTTTAGTGCAACCTCCTCCTCTCTGCAAGGGAGGAAACAAAATTTGTCATTCTTTGGTTTCCCAAATTGGGGATCTTTGTTACTAAACTAAACAGTCACAGCCCCTAACCATTGTTCAAACTACTTAGATGTGATAGGAGTTAGAATGCAATACTTGGTTGTCCGTCACGTCCAATGTATCTCTGTAAAACCATATTACAGAGTGGGCTGCTTCCTAAACTCTCCACATCATTGTTTTTCCTCCAAATTAAAGCTGCAGATGCTATACTATATTTCTGTGGCCTCCCAGAAGTTTTGCTTTTGCCTTAGTTTCCCCATCTTGTTTTCCTTCCAGATGCATTGGACCTGTGGTGGAATTCAATTTTTTTTACTACTGGTTCTGTGGGTGTGACTTGGTGGGCGTGGCTTGGTTTGGTGGGCGTGGCTTGGTGCAGTGGTGGGATTCAGCCAGTTCGCACCACTTCGGGAGAACCGGTTGTTAACTTTCTGAGCAGTTTGGCAAACTGGTTGTTGGAAGAAATCATTAGGGCAGAGAACCGGTTGTTAAATTACCTGAATCCCACCACTGGCTTGGTGGGTATGGCAGGGGAAGGATACTGCAAAATCTCCATTCCCACCCCACCCCAGGGGAAGGATACTGCAAAATCCCCATTCCCTCCCCACTCCTGGGGGAAGGATATTGCAAAATCTCCACCCCACTCTGGGGCCAGCCAGAGGTGGTATTTGCTGGTTCTCCAAACTACTTAAAATTTCTGCTACTGGTTCTCCAGAACCTGTCAGAACCTGCTGAATAGCACCCCTGTATTGGACTGTGTGTCCCACTATAGCCAACCCAGCCTGTCCGATGGAAGGCTGATTGATTTGCTTAGTTACAATAGCTAAATAGAGTTTCCTCGCTGAGAGGCAATCAGTCCCCAAAAGAAAGGGTAGGAGAGGAGACCATATACCAAGAGGAACTTTCTGATTATACTGACTATCATGTTCTTCTAGCACCGGGCTTCCTGTGAAAGGGAGCAGATGGAGTGGCTAATAGTAGAAGGAAGATGCTAAGCTAGGTGGGGCAGTTTTCTTGCTATGTTAGAAAGAGACACGAGTCGTATTCAGCTTCTTTTTGCGAAATAAAGCTCTCCTCCTCCTCCTCCGCTTCTTCCCGCTTTCCCCTTTATTTATTTATCTGTAAAATTTATTGACGGTTCCATCTTATCTCAGAGTAACTCTAGGAGGTTTACAATCATAAAAAATAAAAACTATATACACTAAAAGACATAGACTAGCTAAAATAAACACCAAACACTGCAACTCAATTAAAAGACGGAGATGGCAGAAGCTGGGGGCGGGGGGGGAGAGCGATCAGGATGGAGAAAATACTTTTGATCCTCTTGTTCCTCCGTACCTGCATTACCAAAATCTCAGCAGCCTATTGTTGGAAGAAATATCCATCTGGTTCAGTTCCAAGCTGGAAGAAAGACACTGGAAACATGGAGGCTGATTGGAGAGATGGTTTAAGGATGAAACAGAATCACATGTGGCTCTGAGCAGCTGACCACCTAGAGTTGAGAGTGAGGGGTTTTTATACCTTCTCTGGGCTCTGCGTTTGAGCTTCCTGTTCCTGTGCAAGAACATGAATTCTATTGCCTGTTGTAGGGGTTATGTAGGGGTCATAGCTGGCTCTATAGGTTGTCTGAGCTAAGTTTGGTTAAAGTTTGGATTGTGCAATGTAGTGAGCTCTACTCCTAAATGGTAGTGGGTTAATTCTATTATGTCCTGAAGGGTCATGTCTTAATCCCATCATCCTGCAGCTGAAGGTCTTTTGTTTTGTAGATAGGATGGCCCAGTCTTTCTTAATGGGCACAAAATACCTGCTGTGGGCAGGAAGCTGGGGCTCTGAGTTTCTGTCTCCCTTAATATTTTTATTTCTCTTTTAGGGGAAGTATTTTATCTTGCCTTTTTTTTTATATTTCTCAAAATATAAGAGCCTTGATAGTACAAGGGTTTAGTGCACCCTGTTATTAACACAGCTGCCTGCAATTTCTGCTGGTTCGAATCTCTCCAAGGCTCAAGGTTGACTCAGCCTTCCATCCTTTCTAAGGTAGGTGAAATGAGGACCCAGTTTGTGGGGGCAATAAGCTGACTTTGTATAAAATATACAATAGAATGAAGGCTATTGCTTAACGCATTGTAAGCCGCCCTGAGTCTCCGGAGAAGGGCGGCATATAAATCAAATTAAATATATATATATATATATTTCATTCTTCTAGGAGGAGTGTGGCTTTCCACACAAGCATTTCTGTACTTGGTACTAAAATAGATTGGGGCTAGTTAATGCTGAAATGGGAGGAAATCCAAGGAACCCGTGTGCTGTAGGCTAGGCTCGGAAACTAAAAAACATCTGGGAGAAGACAGTAGCAAATCATTTCAATAGTAATGTGCCCTTGAAGTTATCATGAGATCCATTTTTATTTATTTAGAACATAGAATAACAGATTTGGAAGGGACCTTGGAGGTCTTCTGGACCAACCCCCTGCTCAAGCTTATACCAGTGATGGTGAACCTTTTCAGCACTGAGTGCCCAAACTGGAACGCACATGCGTGTGTGCCAGAGCCCCGGAAACCCGAAGACCAGCTGGCGATGGCGCGTGTGCTCACAGAGAGGGCTCTGCGTGCCACCTCTGCCACGCGTGTCATAGGTTTGCCATCATGACCTTATACCATTTCAGACAAATGGCTGTCCGATCTCTTCTTGAAAATCTCCAGTGATGGAGCACCCATAACTTCAAGAATCAAGCCAATCCACTGATTGATTAATTGTTCTCACTTTCAGGAAATTTATCTTTAGTTCTGGGCTGGATCTCTCTTTAATGATCTTCCGCCTGTTACTTCTTGTCCTGCCCTCATTTGCTTTGGAGGAGCATTTATCTATTTCAAATTATCATGAAAGCCAGTTTAGTCTAATGTTGAAGGCGTCAAACTAAAAACCAGGAGACTGTGAGTTCTAGTCCCATCCTAGGCTTGAAAGCTGACTGGGTGACTTTGGGCCCAGTTCCTCTTTCTCAGCCCATCTCATGTCAATCACAGGATTGTTATTGTGGAAGAAATAAGAGGAGGAAAGAGCATTAGGTATGTTTGCCCCTGGAGTTATTGGGGTGGAATAAAAAATAAATGAATAAAATCATGAGTCGAACTATACTCAAAGGGGGCACTGTAAGATGCCTGGATGGTTAAAGCTAGACACACAAAGAACGCCAAGCATTCTAATCTTTTGAGCATTCTAAAATGACTATTTTAAAGATTAAAGTTGTAGTACTTATAGGGATCAGAGAGATTGTCAGAATGATGGAGTCATTGCTTCAGTTTACAGCCTAGACTTCACAATTAAGGATAAGATTATTGATTACACTTAATTAGGCATTTTGTTGTACCCTAGGGCCTGTTTTGGATTCCTTTATTTTTCCAGGTTTCTTAAAAACTCACTCTCTCTCTCTCTCTCGCTCTCTCTCTCTCTCTCTCTCTCTCTCTCCCTCCCTCCCTCCCTCCCTCTCCCTCTCTCAATGCTTTCCCATGTCTGGTTTCCTATTCTGCAGTGCAGTTTTGATGT
The DNA here is from genome assembly GCF_029215685.1 of Pituophis catenifer annectens. Classification (NCBI taxonomy): domain Eukaryota; kingdom Metazoa; phylum Chordata; class Lepidosauria; order Squamata; family Colubridae; genus Pituophis; species Pituophis catenifer. The sequence goes on along the minus strand of NW_027256881.1, from coordinate 332,126,347 downwards.
CTGCCTCTTTCAAGCATGGAGACAAATTATGCATTTTATTTTATTATTATTTACTTTATTCATTAAACATGAAACTCAGTCAACTGAATATTCTAAAATGCATTACAAATACCATTGACTGGTGCTAATGGTTGATACGGGTTGCTGCCAGCGTCCTAGGTATCAACCAAGTACCTTCTTAAGATGTACGATGTTCCAAGTAGCGCAATTTTTTGCAGTTCCACTGGTGTTATTGCAGGAAGCTGCAATTTGTTGATGTATCTTATAAATTCTTGGACATGGTACCAAGTGTCCCATTGCCGTGTAGTTTCGATGGTCAGGTCGCGATATTTCATGATTTTTTTCAGTTCTTTTTCTTCGACTCTGGCATCTCCTGGTACTGCGATGTCAATAAATTGTACGTTTCAGTTTTCAACAACTGTGATATCTGGCGTGTTATGTTCCAAGTGACGATCTGTCTGTATTCAAAAGTCCCACAAGATCTTCACCTTCCCATTTTCTATAACTTTTTCCACTTTATGTTCCCATGACTTTTTGGATATAGGTAAGTCATATTTTTTACATAATGACTAGAGGATTAATTTAGCAACTCGGTCGCGTCTAACTTTGTAATCAGTTTGTGCGATTTTGCTGCATTCACATATTAAATGTAAAACAGTTTCGACTTTGTTGTTGCAAAGTCGGCAGTTTGGATTGTCGGTCGATTTTTGTATCTTTGCTTTCGTGACATTAGTTTGTAGTGCTTGTTCTTGAGCAGCGAGTATTAAACCTTCCGTTTATTTCTTGATGGTTCCCATCTTAAGCCATGCCCATGTAAAGTTGTCATCACATTTTCCTTCAATGTTTTTCAAGTGCTGTCCATGCAAAGCTTTGGTTTTCCATTTATTTAATCTGTCATCCAGCTGTTTTTCCTTATATTCTGCCTTTGTTTCTGTTGTTTTAATTATGTTCTCCGTTTTCACAGCCTGCAGCAATTTTTCTGTACTTTGGTTCACATAATCATTCAAACTTTGTTCAGTGGTGATGATGATGATGATGATGGTGGTGGCTGTGAATGGTGTTTTTTCAAACGTGTGGCTTGCAAAGAAATAACACTGCAGGAATCTTGCTGTAGAAGAGGATGACTTTCCCCTTCAAGGGTTCCTTGTTTTAAATATATGAATATTGGACACACCTGAAATTAAAGGAGGAAAAAGAAGCCAGTAAAAAGAAACAATCAACTAAACCAAGGATGGGGGGGGGGGAGAACTTGATTAAGGGTACCATTTCCCCCCAGGCTGAGGATTATATTTTGTGAGCTATGGTTCACAAAGTAGTGGGTGGAAACCAAGCCAAAATATAAATCTGGCTTAATTTCCATATACATTTCAAGTTGAAAATAATATGATTACTCTCCAGTCATGTCTGCTAAATTCTTCATTCTCTTATATCAGAGGTCTTCAAACTTGGCAGCTTTAAGACTTGTGGACTTCAACTCCCAGAATTCTCCAGCCAGCTGGCTGGAGAATTCTGGGAGTTGAAGTCCACAAGTCTTAAAGCTGCCAAATTTGAAGACCTCTGTCTTATATGAAACTAATGACTTGATGATAGTTTGGAATCTCAACCTCTAAGAAGGACTGGATTTCATTAAGGTTTGGTGGGAGACTCCCATAGGTTGTAAACAGTAGTGGGTTTCACTTACCTTCGCTACCGATTCGGAGCTGTGAGCGCGTGCGTGCGTGTGCTTGCTTCGCTCGTGCGCAGCGCTTCTGTGCATGCACAGAGCATCTGTGATGACAGCCGGGCCAGGGGGGTGGAGCCTCCCGCCACCGCTACCGGTTCACCCGAACTGGTAGAAACCCACCACTGGTTATAAACTAGATTGGGATGTTGGGAAAAAAAAATGTCCTGAAAGAAAACAGTGGTAAACTTCTACATTGCCTTTAACAAAATAATAACACAGGGATGTCCATCTAATCACTAGCAGTTCAACTCAACTTGAAGGAGGCTTTCTGAAGAGCTTTCTGAAGTCTCATGTTGCCTTGGGGCACATTTTGAGTTTGCCCAAGATGGGAGACTTGTAGGCCTCCAGAAGTTGCTGAATTCTAGGTACTAACAACTTTAGTCAGCAGAAAATCAATGGTGAATAATGCTGGCAGTCTCAGGCCCCAAGATAAAACTGTAGACTTGGAAAGGTTTTTAGTAGTCACATAGTCCAATTCTCTACTGAGTCCAGCATCCACTCTGATAAATGACTATTCAGGCTCTATTGGAGCATCTCCAGTGAAGGAGAACTCAGCGCTTCTAAGTGACAGTCTGTTCCTGTTCTGCTGTCTGATAGTATGGTTGGGAAGTTGTTCCTTGTATCCAGCCTGAACCTCCTTCTTTAAATTGTTAAATCGTTGGTTCTGCTATCTGAGGCATTAGACAATAGGGCAGTGGTGGGATTCAAATAATTTAACAACCGGTTCTCTGCCCTAATGACCGGCTAGGTGGGTGTGGCCATGGTGGGCGTGGTCAGAGGGTGTGACAGGCAGCACTCGGCCTCCTGCACCCCCCTGGGAGCAAAAATGGGCTGCTGGGGGGGTGCTGCCCGACCCCGTGCTCCGTTTTGGGCCTAGTAGGCCTCCCTGCAGCCTCCTGGGAGCAAAAACAGGTGATGGGGGGTGCACCATGCTCCCCGCACCCTGTTTTGGGCCTAGTAGGCCTCCCTGCAGCCTCCTGGGAGCAAAAACGAGGCTCAGGAGGGCCATGCTGCAACCCCCCCCCCCCACCGTGCCCTGTTTTGGGCCTAATAGGTCTCCCTGCACTTACCTGGGAGCCAAAACAGGTGCGTGGGGACTCCTGGAAGAGGAGGCAAGGGGCCAGCCAGCAATTTAACAACTGGTTCGTCCGAACTAGCCCGAATCAGCTGAATTCTACCACTGGAATAGGGCCACTACATCTACAATGTGATGGCCCTTCAGATATTTGAAAATTACTATCATATTTTCAGTCATCTCCTCTATAGGCTACAAATACTCCAATTTTTTAACCATTCCCCATAGTGCTTGGTTTCCAGACTCTCCGCATCTTATTAACCCTCTTGGTTTAGCATCTTATTCGTCCTCCACCTTACTTTACCTAGAACTAAGGAGAAATTTCCTAACGGTGAGAACAATTAATTAGTGGAATGACTTGTTTGCAGAAGTTGTGGATGTTCTAACACTGGAAGTTTTTAAGAAGAGTTCAGACAACCATTTGTCTGAAATGGTATAGGGTTTCCTGCCTGAGCAGGGGCTTGGAATAGAACACCTCCAAGGTCCCTTCCAACTATGTTATTCTGTTATTTCTCTAACCTCACTCCAGTATCATGAGGGTAGTGGTTAAGGCAGCAGGCTAGAAACTGAGATACTGTGATTTCTAGTCTCACTTTAGGAACAAAGCTGTTTGGATGATCTTAAGCCAGTCATTCTTTCCACAGTCCTAGAAAGGAGGCAATGGCAAGCCACGTCTGAAATTTTGCAAGAAAATTCCAGTGATGTGGCCAGGCAGATGCCAGGAATCAATGCTGACTCAAAGAACAGTGTCCCCTCACAAAAAAACCCCACCTCATTTTAACTGATCACTATTATTTTAAATTGTGGTACCCAGAATTTGATGTAGTATTCCAGGTAGGTTCTGATACTGAATTATTATTCTCAGTATCCCCCATTATTAGCCTCGCTGGGAGATATTCTAAACACTGCTGATATTTGATTCCTTTGACTCTTGATGGATACCTGTCACAATCACTTGGATCATTTGAAGACACTGAATACAATGAACAGAAAATGAAGAGTTAAAAATGATCAAACCTACTTATTTCAACCATGGAAATCTGGATCAAAAATCCAAGAAAATAATATCAGGTCAGTTAGCTACTTGACTAGGTCCAGGTTTAAGGCTTAAGGTTAAAGTGGCTGTGGACTCGACAGTTGCATTTGTACAATTTAGTAAGTTGGCAGTTTTAATTTTTCTTTCGTTGTGTCTGCAGCTTAGCATCTCGTATAGCCCTTTGGTTAATTTAGGGATCAATGTATTATTTGAACCCAAAAAATGAGTCAATTGTATCATATGAATGCAGTCAACAATGAGAAAAGTTTAATTGTTATGAGGAGCAATACAAATTCTTCACAGCCGTAAATATTCATAACTCAGTTTTCCATGTGTAGGTTCCTTGGGGAAGGGAGTTTCACACGGTTGGTATCATTGCAGAAATAAAATCAACAGTGCCCAATTTAGTTCCTCCAACAGGAGCTAAATAGATCCTGCATACAGCTCCTGCATCTTTCAATACCATGTGGGAGGGGGGAAAATGTACATTTCCATTAGATATTTATTTATTTATTTATTTATTTATTCAATTTATATGCCGCCCTTCTCCGGAGACTCAGGGCGGCTTACAATGCGTTAAGCAATAGCCGTCATACTTTTGTATATACCTGCTTAGTAGGGCTTTCGGCCCCCCCAAGTGGTGTTCTTTTTTATACAAAGTCAGCTTATTTCCCCCACAATCCAGGTCCTCATTTTACCTACCTCGAAAGGTTTTTTTGTTTGTCATATAGTATAAATACAGGTAGAAGGTTCCAGTTCGGTCCAGTTCGGTCCAATGATTAAGGCACCAGGCTAGAGATCAGCAGAGCGTGAGTTCTAATCTCACTGTAGCCATGGAAGTCAGCTGTGTGACTTTGGCTCAGTCACTCTCTCTCAGCCCAACTCACCTCACACGGTTGTTGTTGTGGGGAAAATAGGAGGAGGAATGTATCTTGGATATTTTCACAACCTTGAGTTATTTGTAAAAAATAATAAAGATGGCATATAAACAAATAAAAGTATTGTAGCTATAAATAATATAAAAGATCAGAAATAGATATATCTATATGCCATCAAAACTCTTGTGTCTGTACCTTTAACTGGGCAAAACAAGGCATCCGAGTTGCTTTGAACTGCAAGATGGGCTGTAACATCATCGGACATCCGCGTCTGTCCCAGGTCCTTGGAGAGAACTCGCTAGGTAGACAAAAATGCCAAATCCAGTCTGAACAGCATGAAACATGATAGTAATCATAGAGAACAATTTTTGAACCATGTTATCTCAAATAGGCTAAGTTATAGAACGAATCCAAAACCCAGGCCCTGTGGTGGGATTGAAATTTGTCAAATTTGTAATTGCTTCCGTGCTTCTGCATTGCTGGGCTGCCTCATGGAGGTTCAGCAGTGGGGCCCCTGCCTAAGTTCTCTAGAAACTGGGTAGACCAGCCCCTCCTTCATCCACTAAAGATCAAGTAGACTGCAGGGGTGGAATTCACATTTATTTTTACTATTGGTTCTGTGGGCGTGGCTTGGTGGGGCGTGGCTTGGTGGGCATGGCAGGGGAAGAATACTGCAAAATCTTCCCACCCCACTCCAGGGGAAGGATATTGCAAAATCTCCATTCCCACCTCACTCTGGGGCCAGCCAGAGGTGATATTTGCCGGTTCTCCAGACTACTCAAAATTTCCACTACTGGTTCTCCAGAACCTGTCAGAACCTGCTGAATAGCACCGCTGGTAGACTGGTCCTGCACTAGCCTTTTAGAGGCCAAGTAGACCTTTCCCACCATCACCTGCCATAAGAGAGTAAACTGCAATCAATCCAGCAGAAAGTTGTAAGTTGTTCCTGTTCCCACAGTTTTTTTGCCCAGCCCTGGTCATTCCGTTTCTCTGTTCAGGTAAGAAAATATCTGTGAAATGATGACCCAATGGGTCACAGGTTGTTTAGTAAACAATATAAACATAGATAAAAAAGCTGCACAGATATATAAAGCTCTACAGTATGCACCTTTTATATCTATGAGCTTTCACACCCTGCTGCTTTAATATTTTTTCCATTCCTAACTGGGGTCTATGCCAGTCAAGCCCCTTTTAGGAGCTCCCAAGATTTTCAGAGGCTTAGTTTTATTGCAGTGAGCGAGAGGTTACAGAATTGCAAAAAATGTATTATCAATCCCTTGGCCTCATTTATCACTTTATTCTCAGAGTCTTGGTTTAATGGGATGGATGCTAAACATTTATTTAATATTCCCAAAATGTTGATTGTTTGGCAGTATTTAGGGAAAAGGCACATTTTTATTCCCAGGGTCAGAAAATTCTGTCACGTCAGCAATAAACATGACTGCACACAATATTTTTGCATTGGCTAAGATAAGGCTATCAGAACTGCAAACGTTGGGGCTAGAGTTATTATTATTATTATTATTGTTGTTGTTGTTTAGACTTCTATACCGCTTCATAGTGCTTTACAGCCCTCTCTAAGCGGTTTACAAAGTTAACATATAGCATATTGCATATTAGCATATTGCATTAGCATTAGCATATTGCCCCCAACAATCTGTGTCCTCATTTTACCTACCTCGGAAGGATGGAAGGCTGAGTCAACCTTGAACCAGTGAGATTTGATCCGCTGATCTGCTGAACTAGCAGTCAGCTGAAGTAGCTGCAGTACTGCACTCTAACCACTGTGCCACCTCGGCTCTGAGAGTTATGGGGTTCTCTATCGTTATTTATATACTACCAATTTACAGATGGTGGAATCCTTGGTTCTTTCTGAGCTTGGTTGTTTGCTTGCAGATGTTTCATTACTCAAGGGGTTAACATTATGAGTGCTCGTTGGGTAATGAAACATCTGCAAGCAAACAGCCAAAGTCAGAGGGCACCAAGGACTTCATAGTTCAACTCTGAGCTACAGATACTCTCTTCTGTTTACAGATCGTAAAATATCACCTTTCTGGTCAGATAACCGCAAGGCAGAGAGGCTTTATGTCTTTTTAGTGATGGTGAGACGATGATAGGAAAATACTCAAAGCCCTCGTACAAAAATTACCTGTTTCTTTTTGTTGCCATATAAAGGTCATAGCTGTAAAAATTCAGAGGACTGTTGAATGGCAGAAAAAAGATGCAGAAAACTCTAACCCAAATTTCTGTGTCAGATTGGGTGCCCTTATTGTAGCCAGAAAAGTGGTTTTCCTGCTATTTTGTATCATGTGGATGTTTGCAACCCAGCTATGGTAGCCCTACATAATAGTGATGGGTTGTCCCCGGTTCGGACCGATTCTATAGAACCGATAGTAAAACTGGTGGGAGGCTCCGCCCACTGACCGTGATGTCATCAGGAAGCTTCTGCGCATGCGCAGAAGCGCACATAGCCCCGTTGCGAACTGGTAGTAAAGGTAAGTAGAACCCACCCCTGATAAGATGTACAGGTAGTCCTTGACTTACAACAGTTCAAACTTACAATGGCACTGGAAAGGGTGACTTATGACCATTTTTCACATGACCATTGCAGCATCCCCATGGTCACATGATCAGAATTCAGATGCTTGGCAACGGACTCATATTTATGAGGGTTGCCGTGTCTCCGGGGTCATGTGATCACCTTTTATGATCTTCTGACAAGCAAAGTCAATGGGGAAACCAAATTCATTTAATAACCGTGTTACTAACTTAACAGCTGCAGTGATTCACTTAACAAGTGTGGCAAGAAAAGTCGTAAAATGGAGCAAAATTCACTGAAAAACTACATCACTTAGCAACAGATATTTTGGGCTCAATTGTGGTCATAGGTTGAGGACTACCTGTATGACAATTTATGTTTTCAAGCCTATTTTGACTCGTCGTGACTACATAGACCAGTCCCTGCAGTTTTCTTGGCAAGGTTTTTCAGAAGTGGTTTGCCATTGCCTCTTTCCTAGGGCTGAGAGAGAGTGACTGGCCTAGAACTTGCTGTCTCCAGTTTCCAGACTGATGCCTTGACTGAATTGAACTTTGTGGTTTAGCATGTTGTAAACACAGCCATGGGCTTAGCATGTAAACCAGAGGTGGGTTTCAGCAGATTCTGACCAGTTCTGGAGAAATGGTAGCAGAAATTTTGAGTAGTTCGGAGAACCGGTAGTAAAAATTCTGACTGGCCCCGCCCCCATCTATTCTCTGCTTCCCAAGTCCCATCTGATTGGGAGGAAATGGGGATTTTGCATTATCTTTCCCCTGGAGTGGGGAGGGAATGGAGATTGATCTTTCTTTCTTTCTTTCTTTCTTTCTTTCTTTCTTTCTTTCTTTATTTATTTATTTATTTATTTATTTATTTATTTATTTTTATCATACTTATATGCCGCCCTTCTCCCAAAGGACTCAGGGCGGCTCACAACAATAAAACAACAAGACAGTAAAATGAATACTAAAATAATCCAATTAAAATCCCCGAACGGTTAAAACTAAAACTTAAAAACTTAAACTTCCAGCAGATCAGGAGATTTGTTGAAAAAGTCACGTCTTCAGGTCACTGCGGAAACAGCGGAGGTCGGGGGCTGTCCGGAGCCCAGTGGGTAACTCGTTCCAGAAGGTTGGTGTGGCCACAGAGAACGCCCTCATCCTGGGCGCCAACAGGCGACATTGTCTAGCCAATGGCACCCGGAGGAGGGCGGTCCTATGTGAGCGCACTGGGCGGTGGGAGGCCGGTAGGAGGTGGTCCTGCAAGTACCCCGGGCCCATGCCATGAAGAGCTTTATAGGTAAGTACCAGCACCTTGAAGCGGATCCGAAGGACCACCGGCAACCAGTGCAGCTCGCGCAGGAGAGGTGTAACACGGGAGTAACGGGAAGCTCCCGTAACAACCTGCGTGGCCGCAGTATCCTTAGCCTAGAGTGGGGAGGGAATGGAGATTTTACAGTATCCTTCACCTGGAGTGGGAAGGGAATGGAGATTTTACAGTATCCTTCCCCTGCCATGCCCACCAAGTCATGCCACGCCCACCAAGCCACGCCCACAGAATCGGTAGTAAAAAAAATTGAAAGCCACCACTGATGTAAACAGACATGTTGGGCAATTTGTTTTGATGTTGTGCATCAGACACGACTTCGCAACTAACAACAACAACAAAATTACATAGGCAATGGAGTGTATTAACCAAGTGTTAGGAATTACTGTCTGTTCTGATTTTCTCAGTAGGTAAGCCCAGCCAAAGAAATTGATGCTGGGTATAAGCTTTAAATTATTCAGAAGATCTCACTTTGGGGGAAAGCCCCCAGGGTGGAAACAGTCTTCTTAAAAAAGCTGAATATTGCATTCTTGGCAGAGGTAAACCTAGGAGAGTTATTCTTTAAAAAGCCAAGAGAAGCATGTTTCTGTGAGTGCTGTTACAACAAAATATAAATGTTGGTTATTGATTGGCGGAGGGGGGGGACAAAATACCTGAATGCTACTCTATGTGTTATGTGAAGAAATGGGAAATGAAAATTTAATTTGCACTGTGTCAACATCCAGAAAGCTAGAAACTTGGGACAGAGTTTCATATAAAGGAAAGAAAAGCAGAAATAAGGGATGTTGGAGTTGAATGAATGGAGCAACAAGGATTTAAGCAAAGGAGGTGATAAATTGGACTGCTTGCAGCTATGTTGTCTTAACAGTCTTGGTATGGTATGGTATGATATGGTGTGGTGTGGTGTGGTGTGGTGTGGTGTGGTGTGTGGTGTGGTGTGGTGTGGTGTGGTGTATGATATGGTATGGTATGGTATGGTTGACATGTTCTTCCATATTTTCGCTGAATATAAGAATGTCATCAAGAACTTTGGAAAATGTTTGCTTCCACGTCTTTACTTAGAGTTGGGGGTTTTCCGGAACGCTGACAATGGTATGGTATCAGGGGTGAAATTCAGCAGGTTTTGACAGGTTCTGGAGAACCGGTAGCGGAAATTTTGAGCAGTTCGGAGAACCAGCAAATACCACTTCTGGCTGGCCCCAGAGTGGAGTGGGAATGGAGATTTTGCAATATCCTTCCCCCAGGAGTGGGGTGGGTATTGCAGTATCCTTCCTCTGCTACACCCACCAAGCCACGCCCATCAAGCCACACCATGCCCACCAAGCCACGCCCACAGAACTGGTAGTAAAAAAAAATGGATTTCACAACGGTATGGTATGGTATGGTATGGTATGGTATGGTATGGTATGGCACGGCATGGCACGGCATGGCACGGCACAGCATGGCAACTTTGCTGACCATAAATAAATTAACATTCTGACATCTGACAGCTCAAGCAACTAAGGACATCTAAAATTTCCTTTTTGGTGTTGTTTTGTTTTGTTTTATTGGCCAGTTCTGGAACACAAGAGATAATGAAGCTCCTTCTTTGACCTGGACACTGCCCACAATTGATCTCCTCTCTAGCCTTTATTCTTAACTGGGTATTTTCCCAAAACAACTTTTGTTTTTATTGATGCAAGAACTTAAGCAATAGTTTAGAAGATATTTTAAGGGGGAAAGAACTAATTGTACAACAGTACATACAGATACCTTTGAGAGCAAATAAAATTTTGCCTTTTTTTTGTCACTGCACCTGCCCTCAGAACAATGTTCCTTCCGAGGTTGGCCAGGACTCCTAGCCTGTCGAGAGACCCTCAAAATGTGACTGTTCTAACAGTTGGGAGAATCAGGAGATTAAGTGAGCCTTTGAGATATTGTTAATTATGGTGGGCAGTTATGGTCAATTGCCACTTTTTGGTTTTCTTCTTGTGCGTTCATTTTGTACCATTAGATTGACTTTTTAACTCTGTTCACCACCGAGAGTTGCTTATGCTAGAAGAGCGATCATATAAATTCAATTAAATAAATAAAGATAAATGCATCCAATTAAATTTATTATAAGCCCAACACCAATACTTAACAATAAAGTCTGGATCTACTGTATAAATTTATTCTGCAATGGTGATCTAATTTCAGTTCTGTCCTTCATTTTCTGGCCTTTTCCAGACACCTCCTTATTTATTTATTGTATTTATTTATTGGTTCGATTTATATACCGCCCTTCTCCGGAGACTCAGGGCGGTTTACAATGCGTTAAGCAATAGCCTTCATACTTTTGTATATACCTGCTTAGTAGGGCTTTCGCCCCCCCCCCAAGCGGTGTTCTTTTTTTATACAAAGTCAGTTTATTGCCCCCACAATTCGGGTCCTCATTTTACCTATCTCGGAAGGATGGAGGGCTGAGTCAACCTTGAGCCTGGTGAGATTTGAACTCAGAGTAATTGCAGGCAGCTGGCAGCTAAGTGCTACTTAACAGCACTTTAGTCAGTTGCACCACCAAGGCTCTTATTTCTGTCCAGCTCTCTGTTCTGCAGGTCTATATATGAAGAGCTCAAAATTGGGAAGATGGTGATAGAGCATCAGGATGCAAGCCCCTCCCCTAAATGTCCTGAAGGGGTGGGGCTTATAACATGATGCTCTGACACAAGGATCAGAGCCGGATGCCTCACACGCTGGCCATGCCCACCCCTGTTTTAGTGAAGGGGGGGGAAAGTTGCGATATGTCATGTGATGACAATGTGTCATCCTGAGTTTGACACCCCTGCTCTGACAGCATTGATTCCCTCCATGGGTGTTTTCATGCGTGCCTGGCCAGTCAGAGGAAAATAGAGACTTTACAATGTTTCTATGCTTTTTTTTACTTGGCAGATTCCTAAAATAACCTATGGATGATCCAAGAAACTTATTTCTTCCCACACCTACCCTCTGACAACCTACATTAGTTTCTTGGGCCTGAGCACTTGAATATGCTTTAAATATTATCACTTTATAATCCCAAAACAAATTCAGAATGCTTAAAAATGCCATGTCTTTGCAATATACGAAAGGACAAATCTAATTTGAAGTGCCAGGATCTTTATGATAGCATTCAGATATGACATGTTAGAAGCCTTCAATTATTTCATACAGTACTTTTACAGAAATCTTCATGGTTAACTTATAACAGGCTAAAACTTGTTCCCACAATATAGAGAGGAGGAGCTAAGAGACTATGGTTTGGTTGTATTTCATATGACCTTGGTTAATTCACTGCTTAACCTCTTACTCTTTGCCCTGAATATATAATTTAAAAGATAATTGTAGGGCAAAAGGGCTACCTATTTAATACTTCAAGGTTGACTCAGCCTTCCGTCCATCTGAGGTCTGTAAAATGAGGACCCAGATTGCTAGAGGCAATATGCTGACTCTCTAAACCACTTAGAGAGGACTGTAAAGCACTGTGAATATAAGTCTAACCGCTATTGCTATTGCTATTACAAGGTGAGCTAAATTGATATCTACTTTTCATCAGAATTCTAGATGTGAGTACCTAAGTAATACAATTGCAACCAAAAATAATGCAACTCGCAGTTGGGATGTGATTGACCATAAATGACTAAAAAAATGTACCGTAGGTTTTCTGAACCAAGAAGCTTCAGGGACTAAAATATTAATTCTTTTCCACCTCAACGTATTATGCATATGATCTTTTCAAGTGCATCCTTGAAGGAACTGATTGCAGATTCTTTTGTACCTCTAGTTTTTCAAACTGCTTTCTGATTTCACTCAACGGTTATAAAAATAATGTTCCAGAGGAGGGGGTTGGGGTGGCTCCTTGAAAAATAACATTTAGTATTTGCATTTATATTTTCTTTTGTTTTCTTTCTTTCTTTTTTTTTTAATAAGGATGAATAATAGACAAGCAATACAATTAAGTATGACTAAGCCAGAGGCAGATAGGAATTCCAAAGGGACGAGGGAGGCAGTAAGAGTGACTTAATAGCAGTCCTTCCAAAAGGCTGCACTCTTGCCAAAATGTGACAGTTTTAGCCTTTTGTCTATTATGCATTTCTCACCCTGATGTGATGCAGCCAGGGAAGTTTGGGACTGAGCAAGAACAGGTGCAAAATCCTTTTACTCCAGCTGAGCTCATCCCGAGATCCAGCTCATCTCCCCCTCCTTCCCTTTGCCATAAATGGGTATGAAAAGTTGAGCCAAGGAAAGCTCAGATGTTTTGCATGCTCGTAGCCATTTCCAGCTCCATCTTCAGCTAAAGGGCTCATAAATAACATTGACTGGGAAGAACCCAGTCTGATCAAATGGGCAAAGAACTAGTAGCGTGGTACTGTCAAGGCTCCAAAGAGATGGCCTCAACTCTCCAGAAGCCATTGAAAAATAACATTTGGTCCAGTCTCACAAGATTTTGGGATTCTCGCAAGGTTTCAGTGATCTCATTTAGGATACTATCATTTCCTGAGGTCTTCCTAGAATCACATCTGGTTTTAGCAGCACTGGTTTTTTGCCTTTTTTCAAAGAGAGAGTAATTAAGTATCAGTTGAATATTTGGAAAAACATCTTACTTGATTAGCAGGTTTATTTCTATGCCTTAAAAAAAAGACTCATTTGAGAGATTATTGTCAGCTTCATCTTACAATGATCATTGATCCCATAGTGATCATATGATAGTTAAATGTTGTATGATCATCCTCCAAATAAAAAAAAATATGATGACTGCAATTTCTTGTGCCATGACCGGCCTATTCAAATAAAATAGACTCCTTTTGGTCCCTGACTATGTAAGAGGTTTTCATCTTCCACTCAGAATTCAGACTGCCACACATTTTAAATCACTCCTAGGTTGCCTGGTTCTCTTATAATGGAAGGAGATACATCATCTTTTTTTAACAACCCCATAATCCCTTGCAGGGTGGAGTCTGGGCAACTGAATGGAGCTGGCAGAGTGTTGACTGGCCGGATTGCCCTTCCTGCCGCCAATGCGGAGTTTTGTTCAGCAGATATATTCTCACTGTGCCCAGAGAGAGAAACATCTGTCTCTACTTAGGATCGAACCCACCGCCTCCTGATTGTGAGGTGAGAGCTCCACCTTTAGGCCACCAGACCACATACATGGTAGAGCAATTCTGCACTACTACGACAATGCAAGACAATGCAAAAATCTTGTGGGCTCTTGCCAAGATCTCATAAACTTTAGGTAATCTCATGTAAGATGTTGGTGATCTTATGTCAAACTTCACTGCAGTGAGATTTTGGCAATGCTTGAGAAGAGCCTCAAACGGTTGCTAATTCCTGGAGTAAATAATACTGCATTGTAATGATGACCCCAAAACCCCCTGGTAGAACAGATGCTTTGTATAACAACTGGTCCTAGATTCAATCCCAAGCATCCTGTTAGCTCTTCTTTTCCTTACAGGATTTCCATATTTTAAGATCACCTCCTCTAACCTAATGCCTTCCAAGTGTGCTAGTACTGAAACTCCCAAACAATTCTCAAGACCACTAAATTGGGGAAACTTACTTAATATCCTGGGTTTTTTTTTCTGAGTACCACCAGTGAGATAAACATACACTTGCCCTGTTAAGATGAATAAGAAAAACTGGAAAAACTGCCAAAAAAAACCCCCAAACAGACAGGATGTCAGGCAATGTCGGCTGGTGACCCCCCGGGGAAGAGCCTTCTCTGTGGGGGCACCGCCCTCTGGAATGAGCTACCCCCAGGGATACGACTAATCCCGGACCTCCGGACCTTCCGCCGGGCCCTGAAGACTTTTTTATTTCAGCAAGCCGGGCTGAGTTAAAATTTTTAATTGGGTGAATTTTATGGGTAACGGGGTTTTAAATTGGAGAAGCCTAAGATAATTTAATTTTGTTTTAATATATTTTAATATTTGTATTGTGTGTTTTAATTCTGGCTGTTCACCGCCCCGAGTCCTTCGGGAGAGGGGGCGGTATAAAAATTTAATAAATAAAATAAATAAAATAAATAAGGATAATCAGAGGTCTTGAACCTTACAAAGACAGTTTGAGGAAACTGGCACTTAAGCTCTGAGAAATAACAGCTGAGATATATAATATGAGCCGTGGTAGCGCAGTGGTTAGAATGCAGGCTACTTCTGCTGACTGCCGGCTGCCAGTAGTTCAAAAGTTCGAGTCTCACTGGCTCAAGGTTGACTCAGCCTTCCATCCTTCCAAGGTTGGTAAAATGAGGACCCAGATTGTTGAGGGCAATATGCTGACTCTGTAAACCGCTTAGAGAGGGCTGTAAACAGTGGTGGGTTTCAAAAATTTTTACTACCGGTTCTGTGGGTGTGGCTTGGTGGGCGTGGCATGACTTGGTGGGCGTGGCTTGGTGGGTTTGGCAGGGGAAGGATATTGTAAAATCTCCATTCCCAGCCCACTCCAGGGGAAGGATACTGTAAAATCTCCATTCCGTCCCCAATCAAGGGGAAGGTTACTGCAAAATCCCCATTTCCTCCTGATCAGCTGGGACTTGGGAGGCAGAGAATAGATGGGGGTGGGGCTACCGTTTTACTACCGTTTCTCCAAACTACTCAAAATTTCCGCTACCGGTTCTCCAGAACTGGTCAGAACCTGATGAAACCCACCACAGGCTGTAAAGAACTATGTAGTGTAATATAAGTCTAAGTGCTATTGCTATTGCTATATAATACAATTGAAGTATCCAAAGAGAAGTCACTCAGAAAAACTTCAAGACTTCTTTTTCATCCTATATTGGAGGATGTGGAAAATTAATCTTCAGTTACAGGAATGCTTGAATATTAGGAAAACATTAAGAGCAATTAAATAATGGTACCAACTTCCTGCTGAGGTTTATGCTTAACTGGATAAGTTCAAATAGAGCTGGGAAGCCATCTATAGGAGATTATTTAATTGGAATTCCTGGGATTGGGCTCTTTAACTGTATGGTCCATTATTAGTCTTAGGGTTACCGTAAAAAATCTACAAGGAAGATATAGTTAGGACTTCTGCTTTGCTTGCTTTTTGGTATCAAAGCAAATGCGTTTTTTTGCTGGGAAATTTTGAATTGGAAATGCTTTTATGAGTTGTTTAATAATTTGTTTGCTAGTTGTTATATTTGTAACTTTAGGAACATCATCTAAATGTTCCTAAATCCACCCATGGTTAAATGGCAGTTATACAATATTTATTACAACAAATATAATAAGTAACTGCCCAGAAAAAAGCCTATAATGTTATTTTCAAATAATATTTTAATATTTAACTCAGAGTCAAATATGCCAGTCTCACCATGAATTAAACTCCACATATTGTGGTGATTTAAGAAATATTTAATATCTTTATAGAACTCAGTGCCTGGAGGGCATGCTGGTAAACACCAGCATTGATCATACTGGTTTAATCTTCTCCAAGAAGAGAATTGTTCTAACCAAGAAATTGTGAACAGCAAGATTAAAGTTTAGGACCGACAGAAAGATAGTCATGGAAATCTCTTTACTCTGGGATCAAATGAATTTCATGCTTTCTTTTAATGGTCTACCTGCTTGAGTCATGTTGAGTAGGGTAGCTACATAAACTAAAGAAATTAATAAATGAATAGTCTTAGAATTATATTTCAGAAGTCCTGGAAAACTGATATAGTACCCCAAAAAAATACACTTTGTCCCTACCTTCAAAAGGAGAAAAAAATGTCAGGAACTATAAAACAGTCAATTAGACATCAAAAGTAGGAATCTTCTAGAGCATAGCATAAAAGGATGGATATTTAAAAATTGTGAAAACCATGCAATAATGATCAAAAAGTAATTGGATTTGTCAGAAAAGAGGCTTGCCTTGTCTAAGTAGGTAACTTCCTTAATAGATTGAGGGAGTACAGTAGGTATTGTACATCTTTATTAAAGAATTTGACAAAGTAACTGGTGTCATGATAATTAACCCAGGAGTTCATTGTGGATTGGATACCATGGCAATTAACTGGATACATAGCTAGTTCATAAATCATTCTCCAAAAATGCTTGTCAAACAAACAGAAGTATTGAGTAGGAAGCCCCAAGGTTCCAGCCCTCTATATACATACATACATACATACATACATACATACATACATACTGTACATACATACATACATACATACATATCATGCTATTCCTTTTTAGGCTAAGCATCATCATGAAAAAGAAGACATTAATATGATGTATTAGGTTAGGGATTTTTCTGTCTTCACTGTGACTTGTATTGTGTTGTGGGGAGTGCACTGAGGAAGCTCAATCAATCACATTGAACATATGTTGTGCACTGACAATAAAGATTTGAAATTGAAACAGTTAGAAAAAGAAAATATATGCCTGTAATAAGATAAGGATAACATTGTAATCCTGGGTAATGATAACATTATTTTCCATAATGTTCCAATTGTTTCTTTTACCCCGATGATACCCTGCTTCCTGAATTGCTCTTTGTTCTATAAATTTCTCATCCCTTTCTTTTTGAGGATCTCATCAACTCCATCCCACTGTGACCTTTTGGTCTTCTTCCTTTTAAATCATTCACTTTGTCTTCATAAGGTTATTTTGCAATTCCAGCCTCTTTCATTCTCTTTTATAGCATGAAATCTCCTCCAGATACTTCTTCCATCAGTCATTCACTTTTGTATTCAGCCTATGTTCATTCAAAAGCCGCTGAGTTATTGGATATGAGATCGGCAGCAAATAAAATTTCTAAATAAATAAATAAAATTTTTGATCCTTTTTGCTTTATAATACATACCTCCTGAGTACCCATTCCCACTGCAGTTCAACATATTTTTATATTTCTCCTGACACATCCAATTCTTCCACAATAACAAGACTAGCTGAAGCCACTTTGTTTCTTTGACCAGGGATAGATTCCACACAACAAATGTGATCCACTACCTTTCTTTCAGCAACTTAACATGTCTCCCTCATTTCCCCATTTTTGTAAACATTTTACCAAGGTACACAACGCCCACTTGCTTTAATCTTTCATGATTTATGTATAACTTGCAACTATTCATTTCCTCTGTCAAGCACAATTAGCTTAGAATTTGATACATTAATTTTCAGGCCATACTTCTCATTGCATCAGACAATCAATCCATTTTTAATATTTGTTGTAAATTACTTGGATTCACAGCCAACAGCAACAAAATGCCTGCATAGAAAAATGCAAATACTTCGGATCTCAAATGTTACCAGAAATATTTCTTATACATTTATCCATAAATACGTTAAATGGCTAAGTGGATATCGCACACATGGAAGGTGCTTGTAACAGAGTGAAAAGGCAGCTGTTACAGAATGCCACAGAAGTATGAGGAGTTATGCTACTGGAATGTATCTTTTTTTCATACTTTCCCCCCTTTTCCTATAGTCACTCTAGATTTTTTTCATATGTTTTGTTTTGGACCATGTGCATATTTCCCCCACCTATATTAGATTAGGGGTGACATGATAGCAATGTTCCAATATTTGTGGGGCTAACTTATTTTCCAAAGCATCAGGAGGCAAGACAAGAAGCAATGGATGGAGACTAATCCAGGAGAGAAGCAACCTAGAACTAAGGAGAAACTTACTAACAATGAGAACAATTAACCAGTGGAACAGCTTGCCTACAGAAGTTGTGGGTGTTCCATCACTGGAAGTTTTAAAGAAGAAACTGGACAGCGACTTGTCTGGAATAGTAGAGGTTCTCCTGCTTGAGAAGGGTGGTTGAACTGGAAAACCTCCAATATCCCTTCTAACTGTTGTCCCAAAGGTGCTTTTGAAGAAGCTTCTTGGATGAGAAGTGAAACATCTTCAAAGAAAAACCAGAAAGTCCAGTTGCCTCTCGAAAAAGCATCTTTGAACAACCATGATCTGGATGACTGAGAATCTCCAGAGTCTTCCAACTCTGTTATTCTGTTATCCTGTTATATACTGCTAAATTTTTTTGTATCTGTATCCTTCAATCAGGCAAAATGGTACATCATCATTTTTTTTCTCCCAAGGTATCTGTTGATAGCATTGAGGAATTTGGTAAAGAAATACCTATGAAATGATGAGCCAATATGTTCATGAGTATCTGCTTACAATAACTGAGTAACAGAATACAGGTAGTCCTTGACTTACAACAGTTCATTTAGTGACCGTTCAAAGTTACAATAGCACTGAAAAAAGTGAGTTATGACTGTTTTTCACACTTACAACATCCCCATGGTCCCATGATTAAAATTCAGACGCTTGGCAAGTGGTTCATATTTATGACGGTTGCAGTGTCCTGGGGTCATGTGATCTCCTTTTGTGACCTACTGACGAGCAAAGTCAATGGGGAATCCAGATTCACTTAACAACCGTGTTACTAATTTAACAAATGCAATGGTTCACTTAACAACTGTGGCAGGAAAAGTTGTAAAACGAGGCAAACTGACTTAACAAATGTTTCACTTAGCATACTTAGCAACATAAATTTTGGGCTCAATTGTGGTTGTAACTCGAGGACTACCTGTAACAGACTTGGAAGGAAGCTCCGAGATCTTCTGGTCCAACTTCCTGCTGAAGCTGGAGACTCTATACCATGGGTATCAAACTCAAGGCCTGGGGTGGTGCTTAGATTTGGCCTGCAGGGCTACCCTGGAAACAGCAAAGGACTGGCCTGGGATGCCTCTGCCAGTGAAAACGGGCTCCCAGGCTCCATTTTTGGCTGCAATGGCCTCCAACCCTCTGCCAGCGAAAGCAGAACTTGGGAGGGCTTTATTTCAACTCAATGAAATTGAGTTTGACACCCCTGCTCTATACCATTTCAGACAAATCATTATCCAATCTTTTTTTTAAAACTTTCAGTGATGGTACATCCACAACTTCTGGAGGCAAGCCATAATTTTTGCTCTTTAGTAATATAGTAGATGTCGCATAGATTATCTTAGTAGCCTTGGTTGTATCCCTGACACATGCAACATTCATTTGACAATGTTAAGGGCACTGTTGGTCAATTTTGTCATATTTTGACTAAATGTATGCCACAGCACAACCAATGTTTTACTCCCAGCATGCTTACCCTACTCCATGCAAGTTAATATTTCTAATCTGAAGATTACCATCCTAATCAACCTACTATTGCCCGCATCCCAAAGTGGGCTTCTAATTTTAAAAGATTTCTAAAAGTTCCCTTCTTCTAGGATTTGCATTGGTGGAAAGCTGAGGATCTGCTACCCCAAGATGAAATTTGAAGGCTGTTTATGCATGCATAAAAATGTATCACAATGCTGTGTGCAGAAGAGAATATCCTAAACCTCTACAAACACGGAGATGCAAAGCAGTGCCCCGTGATCAGTAAATTGTAATTTGCAAGCGTTCCAAACGGAAAGATTTTGCTTTAGATTCCTCAGCTTTATAGATTCGGAACATAAATTATGAACAGCTTTAAAATGACAGATCAGATGGATGGGTTTCAGCTGGAAGGGCAGAGATGCATGGACACGCATACACAACAATTTGTTTAGTTGCTTCCATGCTGGCTGCTGGCATATCTTTGCTGTTCTTACGATTTCATAACAAGCTTTTGATTAATTTGCCTGTATTTTGCATCCAGCTGCACATGGTGACAGAAATTCTTGCCTTTCAGAGGAGCTGAAGCAAATTTCTCTTGCTTCTCATCCTTCTTAGTGAAAGTGGGCAGTTTTCCTATGTCTTCAGCTCAATGCAGGCTCATTTAAGAGCTACGTGAAAGATGAAAGGACTGTTGTGACATGTGTACAAAATTTGGAGGCAATTCCTTGAGTTTATGGGTCAGTTTCCTAAGAGATAAAATTGCATGCAATTGTTGCCAATAAGGCCCTTCAGTGCTTTCTGTTGCATGCTTCAGTTAGAAGCCTGAACCGATACCCGTTTCAAAGTTGTACATGTTTTCTTTGTTTTGCAATGTACGCTAGTGGGTGAAAGGCAAACTGGAATCTGTAGCCTCACAGGAAGTATAATGTCCACAGGGTAAGGCAGGGCTGTCAAACTCCTGTCCTGCGAGCCAGATGCCTCACATGCTGGCCACGCCCACCCCCACTTTAGCAAAGAGGAAAAAAAGTCATGATATGTCATGTGACAACATGACGCTGTGACTTTGACACCCCTGAGCTAAACAAAAGTGTGGGCCAGAGGCATATTTTGCAATCCCCTGAGCCTTCTGCAAGGGGGAAGGGCCCCTAAAATCCAACTAAGATCTCCTTTTTGGGCTTTTGAAAGTTTTGAAGCAATTTTAAGAGGCAAAATAGGTAAATGCACCCTTGCAAAAGCTTAAGGCATGCATATAGTCCTTTAACACAGGGGTCCCCAATTCCTGGTCCGTGGACTGGCACACGAGTATGCCAGCAACTGGGCTGCATAAACAAGTAAAGTCCCATCCGTGTGATGCAGGCAACACATGATGCCACGGAAAAACCTCTCTCCATAGAACCGGTCCCTGGTGTCCAAAAGGTTGGGGGCAGGGGTAAAATGCTCCCGGTCTGGACCGGATCACCCGATCTGGTAGCGATGGAGGCGGGTGGTTCGGAGAACCGGTAGCAAAAATCCCTGCCCCCCCCCCATTGCCCAGCTGAGCTGCGCAATCATCAGAGGCTTTTTTTTATTATTTTTAAAAGCATTTTTTCTACAACCTCTTTGGCAGAAAAAATGCTTTTAAAAGTAAAAAAAAAAAGCCTCTGATGATCGCGCAGCTCAGCTGGGATCATCAAAGGCTTTTAAAAGCATTCTTTTACAACCTCTTCAGCCGAAGAGGTTGTAGAAAAAATGGTTTTAAAAGTAAAAAAAAAAAAAAAGTTGGCCATGCCCACTCAGTCATATTACCCCACCACCACTAAGCCACGCCCACAGAACCGGTAGTAACAAATTTTACATTTCACCACTGGTTGGGGGCCGCTGCTTTAACACTCTAACATTTGGGAGTTGGGGGTATAACAATAAACAACAGTGAGCAACCCAATCAATGAACCACCAAGACCACTCCCATCAACACTGACAGGCAAGCCAATAGTATATAAAATGAGAGCAAACCCCGTTTCCTACTAGCCCTGATGCTGTTACCTAGTTTGGTAATGAAATGTCTGCAAGAAAGCAACCAAGCTCAGAGAGCACCAAGGACCTTGCACTTCAGCCCTGAGCTACAAACATTCTCTTCTATAGACTCTCCCATGAATCTGAGGTGTGTGCCTCTGAGTCAATCTTGATTCCTGGCAACTGCCTCGATAAGTCCTTGCAGATATCATGGCAAGATTATGGAGGTTGTTTGCCCTTGCCTCCTTCCAAGGGCTGAGAAAGAGTGACTGGCCCAAAGTCACCCAGCTGGCTTTGGCAGGGCTAGAGCTCAGAGCTTCCAGATTTCTAGTCTGATGCTTTAACGTGTCTCGCAACTTACAACCACAATCGGGACAAGGATTTTCATTCCTAAGTGAGTCATCACATGACTGCACCCGATTTATGACCTTTTTACTGCTGTGGTCATTAAGTAAATCAGGTTTCCCCCCCAATGACTTTGAAAATCAGCTGGAAAAGTAGATGACAATAACATTGTTACACTGCAACCCTTGTAAATACACAAAGGTTGCCAAGCATCCAAATTGTGAGCGTGTGACTTCAGGGAAGCTACACTGGTTATAAGTGTGAGGACTGGTAGCAAATTATTTTTTTTTCAACTTTATAACTTCAAATGGTCACTAAACAAAAGGCTGTAAGTTAAGGACTATCTGTACACCAAACTGGCTCTCCAATCTCTATGACTAGGCTGCTAATTTGGAAATCCTGTTTAGATCTGCTCCAATCATTAGGGAGGGAGGGAGGGAGGGAGGGAGGGAGGGAGGGAGAGAGAGAGAGAGAGACCAGCCTCAAGGGTCTAAAAAAGTTGGTAGTGGCAGCCCCATAGCTCTTCCTTCTGAATTCCTTGGATCAAGAGACAGAACTTGCCTTATGCAGTCTCCCCTGGGCCACTTAAATGGATCAGTTTAACCCCCATTAACTGGAGAAAAATTCAGTGGTGGCAGCTTGTGAACGAGATGGCTGCTTAGAAAATTGTAGGCACCTGTGCTGCCTTCCTCCCCTCCCGTCTGAGCCTTTTCTCCCAGCGTCAGCCTGGCAGAGTTGCCAATAAAGCTGCAACCTTGAGACAAGTGTGGGAGGAGAAGCACATTTTGGAAGTTCTGCATCCACCAGCCAACAGAGAAAAGCAGCCAAATAAAAGAAGTGGGGTTTTTTTTCCTTCAAAGGGAGCAAATGGTCCAGACTCCAGAGGAAAATGAAGGCTCTGACAGAGGCTCTTCAGAGCAAAGTACCATTAATAGAGAAGAAAAAAGAACTTCCAGAGAGTGAGGAATTAAAGCAGAAAGCAGAACAGGATTTGTAAGAAGAGGACATTGCTAGTAATACTGTAGAGAGTGGTACAGTAAAGAGGAAATGTTATAATAGAATAATTATACATTATTCTATAAATAGAATGATGTAATATGGAGGAAATATTGTAATAGTAATTGACTAGTAGAATAATATAATTATGGAAGTAATAGCAATATAATGGAATATAGGATAGAGCCAACAGAAAATATTCACATATAGATTTGTAAGTTTCACATTTCATTTTTATATCTTTTTTTCCCCCAAGCATCTCCCTAAACCTCCCCCCTAAGGGAGATATTTAAAAAAAAAAAAACCTACCCATCCAGGTGCCAGTGTTTATGGGGCTCTTTTGAGTGGGTGAATCTAATTGGGTACAATTTTAAAAAGTCCACTCGATTCCATCTTTTCCTTCCAGTAACAAAATGTCTTGGCTGTTCCTTTAGCCCCACTGTTTTCAGTTACTTTTCCTAAGAAGTGGGTTTTTTTTTAAATGTTATTTGCCACTTTGGCAACCCTCCACGCACTGAATGAAGCTAGCTCAAGTCCAGGAAACCTTTTGCCACTGTTTACTTTTCAGATGCCTTAGGAAGCCACTCTTCCTTTTTAATGACCGAAGAGATTCTCCCCTCTAAAATCTATGAATGGAAGGACCTTTCGCTCGAGTCTGTGGTTGAAATTGATAGGGGGGGGGGGGAAGAGTAGGATTATGGAGGCTGGTTCCCAGCCTTTTGCGCCTCCCCACCCCGTTGGGATATAAAAAGGGCAAGAGTGCTTGGAGAGAGACTTTTGGGGCGGTGCTGGGAGGCAGGGCTGGCGGCTGTTATCCAGGCAGCTGCGGGACCTGTTGTGTCGCTCTGCTGCGGCGCCTTCTCCCGCCGGAGAGCGAAGAGCGCAGCTCTCTGCTCCGAGATCCAGGCGCGCACAGAAGGGAAATGCGCCCCAATTCGTCGTTTCGAGGCTGGCCAGCCTGAGCGCAGCAACTGTGTTGGGAGTGGAGAGCGGCCAGCCAGAGCCTTCGCCTCGCCCCGCCCCGCCTCACTAAATGAGCCGGCGGAGAGCTGTAAATAAATCTTGGCCGGAGCGCCTTCTCATCGCCGGCGCTATATAACGGTTAGAGCTGCCACCGGCCGAGGAGCGGGGAGAAAGGCAGAGGGGCCAGCTCGGTAGGAGCCAAGGCTGAGCGGCACCAGCCAAACTTTGCCCGGCTCTGCCTTCCCCGCCGGTCCTCCTTACCTCTTTCGCTTCGCCGGGCTTCGCTCCACGTGGCCGTTTCAGCACCACGCGATGGAGGACAGCGCCGCCCGCCGCCCCTTGGAGCTGAGCCGCGAAGGAGCCGGCCTGGCCAAGCCGCCCAAGCACCTCTGGCGCCAGCCTCGCACCCACATCC
Source organism: Pituophis catenifer annectens (assembly GCF_029215685.1). Classification (NCBI taxonomy): domain Eukaryota; kingdom Metazoa; phylum Chordata; class Lepidosauria; order Squamata; family Colubridae; genus Pituophis; species Pituophis catenifer. Next base: position 332,102,002 of record NW_027256881.1, on the reverse strand, counting down.
GCATCAAGCAGCGTTTCCACTCCGACACGGAGAAGTACCTGCGCTCGGGAACCTGCGATGCCTCGCTCCGGCCGGCCCTCCGGAACCCCAGGATGTCCTGGCCCTCCTCGCTGTACCGCCGGTGAGAGCAACCGGAGGGGAAGGGAAGGGAAGGGAAGGGAAGGGAAGGGAAGGGAAGGGAAGGGAAGGGAAGGGAAGGGAAGGGAAGGGAAGGGAACGATGCGCCCTCGGGGTGGAAGAGAACTGGCTGTCCCGAGACGGGTGGGGTTGAAGGGGGAAAAGGCAGCTGCTTCTTTCAGGGAGGTTCCTTGATTTGGAGCTGAGGGTGCAGGAGGTGCTCGAGTCCCTACTTCAGGGAGCTCCGTGCACTCCGAAGCTCAGCGGATTTGTAGTGAAAAGGCGCTGTCAACCTGGAGCGGGAAGCCTTTTGAAACCGAATAGGCTACCTGGAGGTTGAGGTTTGGCCTGAAAGAAAACCTTGTCCCTAGGAGTAGAGTGCACCACAACTGTCTAAAGGTCAGTTTGTGACCTGGAAATTCCAAGGAATGGGAATCTTGGGGCTACAACATTAACAAGGGTGTGTGAGAGAGAATTCAAGGGAGGTGTGGGGGTGTCCTCTCGTGATGGAGGTTTGTCCTGGAGCCTCTTTTTTAGAAGCTGAAGAGTAGTGCAGATATTTCCAGGGAGCCCCTCTTCAAAGGTGCTAGATTGGAGAGTCTGAAGCCAGACTCTTCCAAAAAGGGGAAAAGATAGTCCTGCTGAGAGAGCAGATTTTCTAGGATGCAGGGTTAGGATAAGAAGAGTGTCTGGTTGGAAAGATCAAAATAGCAGTTTCCAATACACTAATTCAAGGGCACAGCTAACATCTGTCTTGCTATGGGCACAATTCCTGCTCTTGGCTGCCAATCTTCGGCATGATTTCCAGCCTTCCTTAAATTAACAATAACACATGCACTGAAAAACCCACGTCAATGATAAATACAGGGCACAGTATGTTTGTTGCTATTTTAGAGATGGCTTCTTGTTAGTTCTATCTAGCCACCCATCCATCAGGGTATCTGATCTGGGCCCACACTTTAGCTTTCCAAGCCAAAGAATTTATCTGCTGTTAATGTTAATAGAATAGAATAGAATTCTTTACTGGCCAAGTGTGATTGGACACACAAGGAATTTGTCTTGGTGCATATGCTCTCAGTGTACATAAAAGAAAAGATACATTCGCCAGGAATCATAAGGTACAACACTTAATGATAGTCATAGGGAACAAATAAGCTAATTAAAGTTAATGTGACTTGTTTGCTGTTATGAAAAACCTTTGAGGATCCGGATGATCAACTTGCCACTAAAAAAACACAAACCTGTAAATAACACACCACGTCTGAACAGGAACACAATATTTTTTTCATAGCCAGAAGCCAGCCCTTGCAGAGTGTCATATTAAGAAGCAATGCCCTGAGCGTATCTTTAAAAGGAACAAAGAAAAGTTTAGTGTCCTTTCTACCCAAATCATGTTTTGAGAAAACAGTATTTTGAAGAATTCTGATTATAGCAGCTATCCTATACAACCTCTAGAACTTTGTAATCTGATTTCCTCTGGATATGTGGGGTTACAAAGCCTGAATTTTCAACCATGTAACATTGTTGTCCTAACATGTGACAAATGCAAGTATGGGAAAAGGTTGTGTTGACTCTGCATCTGATTGCACTCACTATGTCCTTAGGCTTAAACCCCAATGTGTTTTGGGGCTCAGACCTTCTACAGATGGTTCTTTTTCTAAATAGAGACATCTTTTTTGCATCTTTGCTCACACAAACCTATGACATCACTCTCTGCATCAGCTGAGAACCCAGAATGTAATCTGAGATATTCAAAGGGTGTTTTTTTGATGCTCATTGTTGCAAGCATCTTCAAATGCAATTTGTGAACAGGTGACAGGGTCTGGATGCTTCAGCTCAAGTGTGAAAGAAGTAAAGAAAGAATAATAAGGCTCTTCTGTCACATTTTGTGGTGAGAATAAAGATTCTGCCGATTGGAATTGTGAGCAGGGAAGCAAATACAAAGAAGTAAGCAAGGAATATGAATTTCAAAACCCACATCGTTTGGGAGGAATTGATACCCCCATCCCAAGAAATCGGCCATTTCTTGTCTGGGATTACAGATAATTTGTCAAATTTGGGGGGGAGGGGAAGAAAAGATTAAATGAAATGCAATTTCTCAGTCCTGGGCTGGAGAATGAGAGCGAGGAAAGGGGGAAGTTGCATGAATACAATGCTGTACAGGATATGGAGAAAATGGAGAAGGATGGAGGGAATATTGCCAAATGAAATAGATGAGCAGGAAATTCAAGGCAAGGAGAAAAATGGTTGGGTGTTTTTTTTTTTTTTTTTTTGCAAAATGTAGAATTAATTTGTAGAAGTGATTACGGCAGTGGCTAATGATAGCAGTTGACTTAGCTTCAAAAAGGGAGTAGTGTGATGGAGGAAGGGAGATCTATGATTGGCTGTTAGTCAGATGGTGGTGTGGTTGCTCCATATTCATAGGCAATCTACCTCTGAAGACCAGCTTCTGTGAACAAATAACAGGGAGAGGTGTTTATTAATGCATTAATTACATTTCTAAACCACCCAGCAACCACAATTTCCCTGGGCAATATATATGTCTATTAAAAACATACAATGTAAAACAACAAACAGCAACAGTATAACAGATGAATATATAAATGTGGTGAGTGCAGTGCTAAGAAGAGCTAAGATCCTGTATAGAATCCTCAAACTCCCAGGCTTCTGGTAGAGGACCCAAGATTGAGGAAGACACCGATCACCCAGAAGTATTTAAAAATCCGTCTCTCACTCTATACGTGATGAGTGTCTTCATCAATCTTGGGTCCTCTACCAGAGGCCTGGGAGTTTGGAGATTCTGTGCAGGATCTTATCTCTTCCTAGACAGAAAGCTGACATTGTTCCTGGGAACTGTTGGAGCCACTCTCTCATCTTAGGAGTCACAGGTCGGTTTCAGCAGGTTCTGACCAGTTCTGGAGAACCGGTAGTGGAAATTTTGAGTAGGTCGGAGAACCGGTAAATACCACCTCTGACTGGCCCCTCCCCCATCTATTCTCTGCCTCTCGAATCCCAGCTGATGGGGAGGGAATGGAGATTTTACAGTATCCTTCCCCTGCCATGCCCACCAAGCCACGCCCACCAAGAAATGCCACGCCCACCAAGCCACATCCACAGAACCGGTAGTAAAAAATTTTGAAACCCACCACTGGGTTCAGGTGATGCTTGTAGAGTCTGGGAAGGTAAATCTAGGAGGAGATACAGTACTCTTTCAGACTATCTAGTCATTGTTTTGGCTTTAAGCTAAAACCAGCAGTTTTCATTGGCCTTATGGACTGCAAAGCAGATTGTGAAACATGTAATATGATTGTACCACTTTGTCCATAGTATCATAGGGTTTGATCTTTGATGTCATCTAGTTCAATTCCCTGCTCCAATACGGTGTCCAGTAGATGATCTCTGAGAAATGCCCATCCATATCCTGTTTGAAGATCTCTAGCAAAGCAGAACTCATAAATTCCTGTGGCTGAATGTTCCATTTACTGGACCTTGAACAGACAAGAGGTTCCTCTTGGCGTTCTTGTTGTTTCAACCCATTAATTATAATCCTGACCTCTAGATAAAAGAGAATAAGTCCATCATATTTCTGCGTAACAACCCTTCAGATTTTGGAAGTCTCCTATTAATATCTCATTAGTCTACCTTTCACTAAGCTAAACATAGCAAGACCCTTTAACCGGAACATGCATATCTCCCATATCAAATCAAACCAATCCTTATTTGGTCTTAGACCAGCAAATAAAACACCAGGAGTCACAATTCATTAAGATAAAGGGAAAAATATAGTTATTCTAAAATATCTTACAGGGTAAGAGTTAATACTACGGTGTTCTGTGCAGACTATACAACAGTACTTGGCTATGGGTCAAGGAAATAAGAAATACTGCTGTATTTCATAAGCAACCCAGATAAAACCCTGATATATATAGCAAGTATTGAAAAAGAATAACGATAAAAGTTTTATCACAATTTAGCCTCTCTGTTGCTGATCAATCTGCCCTGCCACTATTTTTATCTGTCTGTATTCTTCCTCCTGTCCTCCTCCCCACTCTCTTTGCCATCTGTGTAGCAAACATTTGCTTGCCCCCCCCCCCAAAAAAAACAACCCCTTATCCAGGAGGTCTGTTAACTTTGGTCTCCATCTCCTCTCAGTGAACTGCGGTGCTTTCCCATCAAAAGGGAGGACAAAGCCCCAAGTGAAGAATTTCTGCTCTGGGGAAAATTCTTTATGGCTCTGCTGATAACCTTTTGTTTGATGGTAAATTTCTGGTTTGATTTGGTAATGAAACTGTCAGCTACTGAGTCAGAGTCTGTACACTGGCTGGCCTCTTACAAAGATTTCACCCTGCAGGTCTGGTTCCACAACACAACTATTTGCATCTTCGAGAAGTCAATCCCAGGTGCAAAAGGGGAAGAGAAATGGTCATTGTAGAAAACTAGAGGCTTCACTAAATGTACTCCCTCTTAGCCAATAGGGTTTTTCCTTTGTTCTTAGCTGCAGCTAAGATAGTATGATTGGAACCCGTTCTCCAACTAACAGATTTCATTAAAAAGCATTAGCTTTTTTGTAAACTGCAGCTCTCATCATTAGTTGCATAGATTAGTTGGAAATCCTACACCAGTCTAGTCACTTTATGCATATGATGATGTGACTTCCAGCTCATGAAAGCTTTTAAAAATTAGTCATTGGGAAGTGGCTTCTTATTTTCGGCCACCATAGACAGACATGGTTGCCTTCCTACAATGTCTTCCTACAGGAACATATAGGAAGTCCAGCATGTGGAAACCTTGCTACCTTCAAATTTTGCTTGTCAGCTTGTCAGAGACTGACTTCCAAGGGAATGAATCTGAGATAGATGTTTGAACCAGTCTTCCTCCACTCTTAAGTAAGCTTTCTTAGGAGCAAAAAGGAAGAGAATGCTTATCCAATTTGCAGATGGCACAACATGGGATGCGACACAAGAAGAAAGAAATAAGATTCAAAATTATCCTGAAGGTTAGAAAAAGGAAGTAAAAATAAGAGAATAGAATATGACAGAGATAAATGCCAAGGTTTGTTTTACCAAGAGAACAAAAATCAAAGGGATGGGATAGGGTCGGGGGATGGGATGGGATGGGATGGGATGACAGACAGATAGACAGATTGTTTAGTCAGACAGATTAACAGAGTTGGAAGGGACCTTATAGGTCATCTAGTCCAACCCCCCCACTCAAGCAGGAGACCCTACACCATATCTGACAAATGGCAGTCCAATCTTTTCTTGAAAGTCTCAAGTGATTAAGCTCCCACAACTTCTGAAGGCAAGCTGTTGGGATGGGATGGGATGGGATGGGATGGGATGGGATGGGATGGGATGGGATAGGATAGGATAGGATAGGATAGGATAGGATAGGATAGGATAGGACAGGACAGGACAGGACAGGACAGGACAGGACAGGACAGGACAGGACAGGACAGGACAGGACAGGATAAAAAGATTGTAGAAAGATAGATGTTTACAAACTGAATATGAACCAGCAATGCAAAAAAAGGTAAATGCAATTTTAGGCTGCCTATTTGGTTCGACTCGAGTGCCTAAATGCTACTTCCCACCTCTAGGTTTTTATGATTCTCTTTTCTCCAGAAACCCAGTTGCTGCAAGCCTCGGTAACCTTAATTTCATCCTCTTTTTCACTTCCCACTCTCTTGCTTTCAGCCTCTTACCTCCCACTTACTGTATCCTTGCTTTTCAAAAGTGACTTTTTCTTCCTGAATCCTGTTTACAATGCCAATACAGTATTATCTATAGCTCAATATCCTGTTTCCAACAGAAGCCAAGAACCCTGGTAATCATGGGGGGGGGGGGGGGTGGACGGACCTGGGAGGTGTTTTCCCAGTTCCCAGTTCCCAGTTCCCGGGTTTGCTATTCAGAAGCACAGTGCTTCTAAGCAGTGAGGATCTATTTAGCTGTCAACCAGAATTCTTTCCACCTGCAAATTTTTCTAATTCTTTAAAACTGGTATATTGAGTCATTATCAGTTGTTGAGATAGCAAATTCCACAAGTTAATAATGCAGTCTGGGAAGAAATCCTTCCTTGTTATGGCCTGAGCTTATTACCAATATATTTCACATAGATGGGGGGGGAGGGGAGAAGTTTGAAAAAGAAAGTAAGAGATATCTTTTTCAGTTACTAATACTTTTATAACTTATTTTTATTAAGAACCTGGCCTATCTGATATTAGGTTCAGCAGCATATAAAAGTAGGAATGGAGGAGAAGTTTGTTTTATCAAAAATTTTAAACAAATGGCATTTCTGTGAGGATGTGACAAATTACATGTTCTTAGGGATGGCATTATGGTGAGATTAGAAATTTGATGGTGGATGCTGGCTGGCAAAATCTCTCTGGAGAAAAGAGAGATCCTGGGATCACCCATATGCACTCCAGCTCCTTGTGAGTAGATTTCAGGGACGGAGGGTTTTGTGCAGGGGTGGGCTCTACTTACTTTTACTACCGGTTCACAACGGGGCCACGCGCATGCACAGAAGCATCCTGATGACGTCGAGGTCAGTGGGCGGAGCCTCCGAACCAGGGTAGGCGGAGCCTCCGAACCCACCACTGGTTTTGTGGTTGGCTTGTGAGTCAAGTAGCTGGGGATTCAGGGAGTCTATCTAAGCTACAGTTGTAATGTAGCCTATGCAGGTTATCCTTGACATATGACTGTGATGAAGCCAAGCCATTATGGTCATATGTGTAATGGTCATAAGTAAATCACATGACCAATCTGATTTTGTGACTTTTGTTGTGGCAGTCGAACATGGCAGTCATAAAACCAACGCCGTATTCCTTAAGCAAACCCATTGTTCGCTAAGGCGCGGTTCTGCCAAAAACCAGAAGTAATCTCTGGGTTTTGGAAAAAATGTGAAAAATAGTCGTATGACCTTTGGATGCAGCAAATGGCCATAAATAAATGCGGCTGTGTTGCGAAGAACCCAAAGTGCAGTCACAGGCCTCTCTCTCTCTCTCTCTCTCTCTCTCTCTCTCTCTCTCTCTCTCTCTCTCTCTGTGTGTGTGTGTGTGTGTGTGTGTGTGACTGTTGGAGCTTTGGAACCAGGTTGTAACTCCCTTTTTCCAAGTAGGTCGTAACTTTGAACTGTTGCTAAGCAACTGGTCATAAGTGGAGGGCTAGCTGTATGTAGACAGAGTTCAGCTGAACTTCATTGTTTAATCTATTCTAGAAGTGCTTTTTTATTGCTTTTCAAATATTAAGAACCTTCAGAATGGCAAGTTTTATGGCATTCACTGGATGAGTTTCTGTCAATTCTTACCGAAGGAAACTTTATGAGTTTAAGGACTTAGAAAACTCTTTTTTTTTTTTCATTTTTGTGGAACAAATGACAAACAGGGTAATTAGACTGTTGTTTTTGGAAAGTTATAAACAGACAAAGGGTCAAGGTGGATTTGAAATAAGACGTTGAAATTAACTATAAGAATCCCTCCAATGGGAAACTGTTGTTGCCTTGAATTTTAAACAAAAAAAGTGATAGGAGGGGACTTTGAAGGTTGCCCACTAAGGGGAACCAGAAGGAATTAAAGATTACTAATTTATTTATTTATTTATTTATTTATTTATTTATTTATTTATTTATTTATTTATTTATTTATTTATTTATTTTTATATGCCGCTCTTCTCCTGAGACTCAGGGCGGCTTACAATGCGTTAAGCAATAGCCTTCATACTTTTGTATATTTTATACAAAGTCAGCTTATTGCCCCCACAAACCGGGTCCTCATTTTACCCACCTTAGAAAGGATGGAAGGCTGAGTCGACCTTAAATTAAAAGAGAATGCTTAACTGTGACTTGCTAACATATTTACTTGGAACCAGATTGGTCTAGTGGTTAAGGCGTCAAGCAGTCCCACCTTAGCCATGAAAGCCAGCTGAGTGACTTCTCTCTCTCAGCCCAACCCAACTCACAGGATTGTTTTTATGGGAAAAATAGGAGGAGAAAGGTGTGTTTGGATGATGTTCGCTACCTTGAGTTATTTGTAAAAATAATAACAAAAGGAAATAAATAATACAAAAAGGAGCAAAGTTAATTATTTTAATTAATATTCAATAATTCATATTGGAAAATATTTGTGAACAATGTCATATTAAAATATTTGTGAATAATGGATTCATAAGTTGGTTTTAAGAACATCCGCCATTATATGTAGACTGTGTGTAAATGATGTTATAGAGGAGAACATGTTCTACTGGCCGAGACTGAAATTTATTTGAATCTGGATTTAAAAATGACAAGCTACAAGAAAAATGAAAAAGTGATGTACTAAATATACAAATAAAACCACTTGATGTTGTAATTAAAAGAGACATATAGATAATAAACCAGAAGAGTAGATCACTTTCCTATATTGGATTTACAAAAGAAACTTGCTAAACTTTTGAAGGATTTTATAAGAAGTGAGAGAAATCAGATTCTTAGACATTACAGGTAATCCTCGACTTACAATAGTTCATTTAGTGACCATTCTAAGTTACAAAGACACTGAAAAAAATGACTTATGACCGATTTTCACACATACGACCTTTACAACATTGCCATAGTCATGTGATCAAAATTCAGACCCTTGGCAAATGTCTCATATTTATGATGGTTGGAATGTCCTGGGATCTTCTGACAAGCAAAGTCAATGAGGTAGCCAGATTCACTTAACAAGTGTGTAACTAACTTAGCAACTGCAATGATTCACTTAACAACTGTGCCAAAAAAGGCCATAAAATGGGGCACAACTCACTTAACAAGTGAGTGTAACATAAATTTTGGGCTCAGTTGTGGTTGTAAATCGAGGACTACCTGCATTTGAAGAGATTAAAGACCAAGATTGTTAAAAGTAAAGAGAAGAAATATTAAGTTGCTTTATTTGATCTAGGTTAAAAATATATCTATCATTGTTTCTGGTAATCAGGACTGAATGATGAAGTTTTAACATTTTGTTTATAGACAAAAGATGAAGTATGGGAAGAAGAGATTCCTTATATTTTAAGATATAATAAAGGCACTAAAATTGTTTATATTTGTGATGAAGGGGGAAGTCATTTCTTTATATATTTCTTTTCTTTTTCTTTACTATATTCTTATCTTTATGATGTTGCCCAATTTGTGAGGTTTTTTTTTAATTCTCATTTTATACATGTCAACAGCAAATCAAAAAAAACATTTACTAAGTAGCAGTAGTGGGTTCCACTTACCTTCGCTACCAGTTCGGAACTGTGAGCGCGGGCAGGCACACTCGCTTCACTCGTGCACAGCACTTTTGCACATGCGCAGAGCCTTGAACATCCGTGATGATGTTCGGGCAGATGGGCGGAGCCTCCCGCTGCCGCCACTATCGGTTCGCCCGAACCAGTGCAAACTGGTAGAAATCCACCACTGCTAAGTAGAGTATTGCACCAGGAATTGGATGGCTTTGATTTCAGAATTTCTGATTTTGGTCACTAAATACAGACTACTGTCACGTGACTTTACCTGCAAGGTCATAAGAATGTAATATTTATGTTCCTTGAGGCTCTCACTTGGAAATGTTTGAATAAAGAGGAAACATTTGCATAACTTTGCATCGTTGTTGTTGTTAGTTGCGAAGTCATGTCCGACCCATCGCGACGCCATGGACAACATTCCTCCAGGCCTTCCTGTCCTCTACAATACCCCGGAGTCCATTTAAGCTCACACCGACTGCTTCAGTGACTCCATCCAGTCACCTCATTCTCTGCCGTCCCCTTCTGCTTTTGCCCTCAATCTTTCCCAGCATTAGGCTCTTCTCCAGTGAGTCCTTCCTTCTCATTAGGTGGCCAAAGTCTTTGAGTTTCATCTTCAGGATCTGGCCTTCTAAAGAGCAGTCAGGGTTGATCTCCTCTAGGACTGACCGGTTTGATCGACTTGCAGTCCAAGGGACTCGCAGGAGTCTTCTCCAGCACCAGAGTTCAAAGGCCTCCATTCTTTGGCGCTCAGCCTTTCTTACGGTCCAACTTTCACAGCCATACATTGCAGCTGGGAAAACCATAGCCTTGACTATACGCACTTTTGTTGGCAGGGTGATGTCTCTGCTTTTTAGTATGCTGTCTAGCTTTGCCATGGCTTTCCTCCCCAGGAGCAAGCGTCTTTTAATTTCTTGGCTGCAGTCCCCATGGACTGGAGCCCAGGAAAATAAAATCTGCTACTACCTCCATTTCTTCCCCATCTATTTGCCAGGATAGAACTTTGCATAAGTACAACTAAAAATTAATTAAGATACTTCACTCATGGGCCTCTTTATCTCTTCTGGTGGCTTCTCAAAAAAGGTTCAGAAAAAGAAAATATTTGTAGTTTGGGGTCGACATGAGTGGTCCTTTTGTGCTCTCTGAGCTTGGTGGTTTGCTTGCAGATGTTTCATTACCAAAACTAGGTAACTGATGATGTTACTCAGCACTGCTGATGTTACCTAATTTGGGTATTGAAATGTCTGCAAGAAAACCACCAACTCAGAGAGCACAAACCCCCCCCCACACACACACACACAGGTTCAGAAAACCATCAGAATTGATTACACTGTCTCAAGTCTGTTGGGTTATTCTTGATCCTCAAGTACAGGGTGCTAACCAAAAAGACAAATCCTGGTTGAATTGGCTGGCAAGCACACACTCTGCTGAATTGTGCAATTCAGAGCAGATGGTCTTTGCAGCAGGCTCTGAGTCTAAACCATCTATTTTTAATATCAGAATCTAATATGATTGACAGCTACAGGGCATGGGGCAGGTGGGGAATGTAGATGTGCAGCTGATCAAAGTTATTTCCTCTTTGAACAGACTTTGTCCTAATTAACATATAAACATCTCTCTCTCTCTCTCTCTCTCTCTCTCTCTCTCCCATCTCCCAAAGTTAACACACAAACACACATCTTTCTGTATGCATGTGTGTGCATGAACTATTTCCCATAGTTAACACACAAACGTATGTGTGCCTGTGAGTGTGTATATGTTTGTGTATGAGACAAATGTGCAATTGGTTCAACATACAATATACAATAATACAGCCGTGGTGACTCAGTGGTTAGAACACAGAATTGTAGGCTGGCTCTGCCCACTGCCGGGAGTTCAATCCTGCCCAACTCAAGGTTGACTTAGCCTTCCATCTTTCCGAGGTCAGTAAAATGAGGATCCAGATTGTTGGGGGCAATAGGCTGACCCTGTAAACTGCTTAGAGTGCTGTAAAGTACGACTGTGTTTCCCCAAAAATAAGACCCGGTCTTATATTTTTGAGGGCTCCAAAGTAAGCACTAAGGCTTATTTTCAGGGAAAGGGGATTTCAGAGTGATCAGCCCAGCTGGGCGCCCCATCCCCCACAGCATGCACACAAGAGGCGGCAAGCGTGGGGCGAACGATGGTATCCAGTAGCAGCAGCAGCCTGCCGGTTCCTAGGTCAGCGCACTCTGAGGCTGTGCAGCCTGCGCAGCACAGGTGAGTTGATTCCTTGTCAAAGCAGCAGGCAGAGGCAGAGGCGCCGAGGGGGAGGCAGGCAATCCAGAAGGCACCGTGCAGGCTGTGGGAAAGCCGAGAGTCGGTGGGCGGGAGCAGGCAACCAGCCGCAGGAGTCTCATCTTTGTGTCCCTCAGCTTGCCTGCATCCCATACGGCGCATCAGGATCTCCTGCCTTCCGCCCCACGCCTCTGCCTCCGTCTGCTGCTGGTGCCACGGTGCAAAGATGACCCTCCCACAGCCAGCCTGCCTCCTGCTTCGACCCACCAACTCTTGGCTTTCCCATGGCCCATGCAGCACGTCCAGATTGGGTGCCTCCCCCTGCCTCTGCCTCCCCCTGCTGCTTGGACAGGTAATCAACTCACCTGCACTGCAGAGTCTGCGGCTGCTGCTGGACACCCTCAGCCCATGCCTGTTCACTGCCTCCTGTGCTGGCCATGCCCAACCATCTTCACTAGGTCTTATTTTCAGGGTAGGTCTTATTTTCAGGGAAATACGATATGAAGTGGTATATAAATCTAAATTCTATTGCTATTGCTACAAAACAGTTGCTTATTTGTCCTCTATTTACCTTCTGGATCGTCTCGCCCAGGCTGAATTTCAATTGGTAAGCTCTTATGGTAGAGAGATTTTTCTGCTATATTTCGGAATGCTCTAGATATATTGAAAGTGCTGTATAAACACCCAGTGGTGTGATTGTGACTGATTGCTTCCCTATAAAGCACAAGTCCTTGCACGCTGAAAAACTAGAAAGTAATCAGACGTTCTCCACCGGTACCTTCTCCCTGTCACGCTAATTTTCTATGAACAAGGAAGTGAGATTGATTTTATTTTAAAGCTGACAACATTCAGGAAAATGAGATTCTGCTTATCTGAGGATATCATAATGTCCTTAAACAGTTTAGGTAACATTTTAATCTCAAACTATTTAATTCCCACTAATAAGACATAAAGGTTATTTTTGTTGTTGTTGAAATGTTGCAAATGCAATCTTCTGTTCAAGTGGATTACTAAAAAAATGTGCATTTTGGCATCAGATGAACTTGTCTATAAGTAACATACAAATGTTTATTATATTAGGGGAAATTGCTTGCAGAGACAGGTAATCCTCAATTTACAACTACAATTGGGTCCAAAATTTATGTTGCTAAATGAGAAATTTGTTAAGTGAGTTTCGACCCATTTTACAACTTTTCTTGCCACAGTTGTTAAGTGAATCACTGCAGTTGTTAAATTAGTAACACGGTTGCTAAGTGAATCAGATTTTCCCATTGACTTTGCTTGTCAGAAGGTTGCAAAAGGAGATCACGTGATCCCGGGACACTGTAACTGTCATAAATGTGAGTCAGTTGTCAAGCATCCAAATGTAAATCATGTGACCATGAGGCAGGAGTGAAATGCTTCTAGTTTGGACCGGATCGCCTGATCCGGTAGCGATGGAGGCGGGTGGTTCGGAGAACCGGTAGCGAAAACCCCTGCCTCCCCCCCATGCCCAGCTGAGCCGCACGATTATCAGAGACTTTTTTTCTTTTAAAGGCCTCTGACGATCCAAGCTGAGTTGCCTGATCGTCAGAGGCATTTAAAAGAAAAAAAGCCTCTGCCGATCAGGCAACTCAGCTGGGATCGTCAGAGCCTTTTGAAAGCATTTTTTTACAACCTCTTCGCCGAAGAGATTGTAGAAAAAATGGTTTTAAAAGTAAAAAAAAAAAAATGGCCATGTCCACCCAGTCACATTACCCCCACCACCAAGCCACGCCCACAGAACCGGTAGTAACAAATTTTAGATTTCACCACTGCCATGGGGATGCTGCAATGGTCATAAGTATGAAAAATGATCGTAAGTCACTTTTTTTAGTGCCATTGTAACTTTGAATGGTCACTAAGTGAACTGTTGTAAGTCAAGGACTACCTATACTGTATTTTTTAAGGAGAGACAGGGAATATCACACAGGCTGGGCAGAGAACATTGGCGTGAGCTTGAATCTAGCAAAATAGACCTAGATGTCAAAGCCATTACTACAGGTGTATTGCTCAACGTTCCTGAATCTCCCGCTCACCTTCAATCAAGGGTGACACATGAAGCTTCTAGTCAACATATAGTAAATTCTGTTATTCAATCCTTCGGTCCAATATTTACATTTCCCCCATGGACTCACTGACCTGTCTATGAACCCTCCACAGATGCAGAATCTTATTTTCTCTGATGGTTGTTAACATGCTGTAACCCAAGCCACAAATCGGTAGGAATGGCCGCTTGCTTGGATGAACTTGGCTGTGGGGCAATTTTAAATAGCTGTGTTAGGTTCAGCTTGTAGCTTACTCCTAACTTGTTGGTCAGGCAATATATCTGTTTCTTTAAGAAACAACTGAGCCACGTAATCAGGGTTTACTGAATCCTGTAATTAGGCTACAGTGCATAAATAAGCAGCGCAGAGAAGCGTTCTTTGTTCCTGATTGATCCTGTTCCTGTTGCTTCCTGTGTCTTTCTGCTGATTGGTGTTAGACTGAATTGTTATATGAACTGTATACCGAGAGTTACTAAAGTCTGTTTGCTTTGGTAAGGGAAGATACTTACTGGACTGATATTACTGTTTATGACCTTGGACTGTTTTTACCTACACCGAGACTGCTTATTATCTTGTATATAAAGTATTTTTCTCACACGAGCTGCACGTTTATCTCCTTCCCTGTGTGTTTCTGCTCTGCTCGTTGCACAAGCAACAAATACTTTTTACACACACCCTAACAAGCTGAACTTGCCTACCTGAACATGAGGCCTCTGGTGCAAGTGTACTCCTTGTTGGACCCTGCAGTGAATGGTCCCTACTTTTATATTCAGATTTTGGCACCTTGTCTCAAAGGTGCTTGATCAGTTGCCTGATCGGCAGAGGCTTTTTTAAAAACTCAGTTTGGATCGTCAGAGGCATTTAAAAGAAAAAAAGGTTTTTTTTCTTTTAAAAGCCTTTGAAGATCCCAGCTGAGCCATGCGATCATCAGAGGCTTTTTTTTTTTTACTTTTAAAAGCATTTTTTCAGCCAAAGAGGTTGTAAAAAAAAAGCCTCTGATGATTGTGCAGCTCAGCTGGGCATGGAAGGGGGGGCAGGGATTTTTGCTACCGGTTCTCCGAACCACCCGCCTCCATCACTACCGGATCGGATGATCCGGTCTGAACCAGGAGCATTTCACCCCTGCTGTAGAGGTTCTCAGTCATCCAGGTCATCCAAAGGTGCTTTTTCAAGAGGCTACTGAATGTTCTTTTTCTTTGAAAACTTTTCACTTCTCATCCAAGAAGCTTCTTCAACTCTGTCAGGATAGTGGGGAATGGAAGGATTTATACTCCTTGAAGACAGCTGGTGATTCCCAAGTGCTTCAACAATCCACTAAAACAGCGATCACCAACTGGTGGCCTGTGGACCACTGGTGGTCCACAAGAAAATTTTGGTGGTCCGCAGAAAATTTTTTTGCATTTTTATATATTGCACTAAATCAAGGGTCCTCAAATTATGGTCCCTGGGCCAGATACGTACAATGAGCGTTTGTGTTGCTGCAGAGAGTCTCCTCCCTTCAGGGGCCTTTTTGTGTGGGTTGGAGGGGGCAGAAATTCTGACTTGGGGTCTGCTACAGCCTCCTGGTGTGGGGCTTTGGGAGAAGGCTGGAGGGAAGTGCTGCTGGTGGCGAACAGCTGGAGGACCTTGTTCCAGTGGGACTGCCTCATGGCCTGGAATTGTCTGATCATCTCAGCCCGCTGAGCCTCCAGGCAACAGTACCTGGCCTTGCACTCCCGCAGGTCTTTCCTCTGCTTGGAAAGCCTATGCTCATAGTCCTCAGTGAGGTGCTTCTGCTGAGCCTCCTTCTCAGCCAGATCCAATTTGAATTGAGCCAGCTGTTTTACCAACTCTTTCTCATGGTGGCTGCTTGGCTCCAACAACTGCTTCCTGTTGGGGCCCTAAGGAGCCCGGGCGGGCAGGCGAACAGTGGTTGGGAGGGGAGGGGCAAGTAGAGGCCAGCGAGGTGCCCTCGACACAAGTGACATCAAGTGGGCCATGCCCACCCAGTCACATGCCCACCTAGCCACACCCACCCAGCCGGTCATTAGGCAGATCATATTAGTGGTCCGTGGGATTTAAAATTATGAATTTAGTGGTCCCTGAGGTCCGACTCCTGCTCTAAAAGAGGGCTGTCAAACTCCCGGCCTGCAGGCCAGATGCGTCACCTGCTAGCCACGCCCATGAAAAAACTCCCGATACATCACGTGACACCACCATGACGTGAGTTTGACACCCTGCTCTAAAAGGATGTAGGTGACCAGCTGTCTGCAAGGAGTATAAATCCTTCCATTCCCCACTATCCTGACAGAGCTGAAGAAGCTTCTTGGATGAGAAGTGAAAAGTTTTCAAAGACTGAGAACTTCTACAGCAGGGGTGAAATGCTCCCAGTTTGGACCGGATTGCCCAATCCGGTAGTGATGGAGGCGGGTGGTTCGGAGAACCGGTAGCAAAAATCCCTGCCCCCCCTCCCATGCCCAGCTGAGCCACACAATCATCAGAGGCTTTTTTTTTACAACCTCTTTGGCTGAAAAAATGCTTTTAAAAGTAAAAAAAAAAGCCTCTGATGATCGCGTGGCTCAGCTGGAATCGTCAAAGACTTTTAAAAGGAAAAAATCCTTTTTTTCTTTTAAATGCCTCTGACGATCCAAGCTGAGTTTTTTAAAAAGCCTCTGCCAATCAGGCAACTCAGCTGAGATCGTCAGAGCCTTTGAAAGCATTTTTTTACAACCTCTTTGCCGAAGAGATTGTAGAAAAAATGGTTTTAAAAGTAAAAAAAAAAAAAATTGGCCACGCCCACCCAGTCACATTACCCCCCCACTAAGCCACGCCCACAGAACCGGTAGTAAAAATTTTAGATTTCACCACTGCTCTACAGACTTTTGGTGCCTGCTTAGATGAGAAAAGGTAAGGTGATATAGGTAGCACTCGACTTAAATCCTTTATTTTATGACCGTTCAAAGTTGCAATAACATTGAAAAAAGTGACATGACCATTTTTCGTACTTATGACCGTTGCAGGACACCTATGGTCACATGATCAAAATTTGGACGCTTAGCAATAGGCATATACTTTTGACGGTTGCAGTGTTCTGGGGTCATGTGATCACCTTTTGTGACCTTCTGATAGGGTCAATGAGGAAGCAAGATTCACTTAACAACCATGTTACTAACTTAACGGCTGCAGTGACTCACTTAACAACTGTGGCAAGAAAGGTCGTAAAATGGGGGGGTGGGAAACTCACTTAACAACTGTCTTAGATATTTGGGGCTCAATTGCGATCGTACGTTGAGGACTACCTGTACGGTGGGCCTGCCCTCTGTGCATGACTCCCACATAACATACCGTCTGATGGTAAGGATGCTGTTTTCAAATATAGAATTTATTAGGTTTATGGAAAGCCGTACCCTGCCAGGCTAGTGAATTATATCTGCATAGCCATAAATCTGACCCAGTTCTTCTGATTCTGTTTGGCAGCTTAGAAGCTCTTCAAGGACTTTTTTTTAAGCACTTGCTAGATCGGTGTTTCTCCACCTTGGCAACTGTGACTGAAGTTACCACAGAGCTGAAAAAAGTGACCTACAGATACAGATTAACAGAGTTGGAAGGGACCTTGTAAGTCATCTGGTCCAACTCAATGCTTAAACTGGAGACCCTACACCCGTGATGGCGAACCCGTGATGCCACAGGTGGCACGCGGAGCTATATTAGTGGGCACGCCAGCTCAGCTCTGGGGCACATGCGCGTGCCAGCCAGCTGATTTTCGGGCCTTCTGGGCCCACCAGAAGTAGGGAAACAGGTTGTTTCCTGCCTCTGGAGGGCCTGGGGGTGGGGTGGGGAAGGCCCGTTTTTCTTTCTCACCTGGCTCCAGATCCTCTCTGTGTATCTGGGAAGGGTGAAAACAGCCTTTCCCACTCCCTTGGAGGCCCTACGGAGGCTGAAAGGGCCCATTTCCCGACTCCCGGTGGGACAGGAAGTGACGTTTTTTCCTGTCCCCAGCCTCCAGAGACTCCTAGAGAGGCTCCTAGAGACTCCTAGAGAGGTTCTGGAGGCTGGGGACAGCAAAAAATGTCACTTCCTGTCCCATCGAGAGTTGGGAAATGGGCCCTTTCAGCCTCTGTAGGGCCTCCAAGGGAGTGGGAAAGGCTGTTTTCGCCCTTCCCAGATACACAGAGAGGATCTGGAACCAGGTAAGAAAGAAAAACGGGCCTACCAGGCCATCATGTGCCAGGAGCGGGGGAGGGGGGAGGGGGTTGCGCACGCATGCGTGTGGGCACGTGTGCGCGCGACCCTCCCCCGCCCCCCCCTCTCCTGGCATGCGATGGCAAAAAGGTTAGCCATCACTGCCCTACACCATTTCTGACAAGTGGCTGTCCAGTCTCTTCTTGAAAGCCTCCAGTGATGAAGCTCTCACAACTTCCGAAGGCAACTTCTGTTCCACTGGTTGATTGTTCTCACTGTCAGAAAATATCTCCTTATTTCTAGGTTGAATCTCTCCTTGATCAATTTCCGTCCATTATTCCTTGTTTGGCCTTCAGGTGCTTTGGAAAATAGGATCCCCTCCTCTCTATGATAGCCCCTCAAATATTGGAACACTGCTATCATGTCTCCCCTGGTCCTTCTCTTCACTAACATCTCTGCAGTCACATGATCACTGTTGCAATATTTTCAGGATCAGACTCAATAAATTTAGCAAGAGTTAAAGGTTTAAATATATCTCCTTTTATTTACATTAGGCATTCTATATTCACTGAATATTCACAGATAGAAGCAAGGAAGTGAGTGCATACAGCTCCTTATATATACAATGGGTGGAGCTAGATATGGGAGTGGTGAATTATGAATACATTAAGAAGTGAAGAATAAATTAACCCCTGATACCCCGTTCATATACTATTTACACATTAGAGAATAAGGCATTTACATCTGACAAATCCCCCTCTAAATGCCGATTCGTTATGCAACACCAATTACATTCAGATTCAGGACAGTACAAAACATACAACTTAGAAGTTAAGTATTTATGCTGCTTAGAAGGTAAAGGTTTTGTCAATATGTCAGCTAATTGTTCTGAAGTTTCACAATGCACTGCTTTAATAAATCCATCCTGAGATAATTGTCTCACATGTTTAAATTTTATATCTATGTGTCTGGACCTTTGTCCAATGGCGTCAGATCTGGATATTTCAATAGCTGCTTTATTATCTTCATGCATAACAAAAGGCAAAGCAGGTTTTTTCCAAACATCTGAAATCAAATCATTAAACCATACAAGGTTATTTGCAGCTTTAGATAAACAAACATATTCTGCTTCTGTCGTTGAAGTGGCCACTAATTCTTGTTTACCCGTGTACCAGTAAACTGGACAGTCATTTAAGAGGAATATATAACCAGATGTACTTTTTCTACATGAGGTGTCTCCAGCCCAGTCCGCATCTGCGTAACATGTAAGCTTTGGTTCTTTATTATCGTTAGGTTCCAACATTAAACAAAAGTCTAGTGTATTTTTCAGGTATCTTAATATTCTTTTAACAGCTTCCCAGTGGTACATTGTTGGCTTGCTGACATGTCTGGATAATAAATTGAGGGGTAAAGCGATATCTGGTCTTGTCCAATTAGATATATAAAGAAGTGAACCTATGACTGATCTATAAAATGTGTTATCTTTGAATTCAGGGGATGATTCATCAGTATTTCTTAGAAAGTCAGTCTGCATAGGAGTATCACAAGGTTTGGCATCACTTAGATTGCATTTGTTTAAGAGCTCTATGATCTTATCTCTCTGAGTAAGTTTGAATCCTTTTTTAGTCTTATTAATTTGAACACCAAGATATTTGTTTACTTTGCCTAAAGATTTCAATGAGAAATGTTCATTTAGCTTAGTTACAAAAGTTTCTCTTCTCTCTTTATGTTTTCCTATGTATAAAATGTCATCCACATAGATTAATACAAATTCTATGTAATCATCACCCTTTTTGACAAAGAAACAGTTATCAGCAGTGGTGGCATTGAAGTCCATGGTTTTAAGTACTTTTACTAAACAATCATACCATCGTTTACCAGATTGTTTTAACCCGTATAAACTCTTGTTTAACAACCAAGTCTCATTCTTGTTTGTGTATTGACTGTGAGGTGCTCTTACATATATTTCCTTATCTAGTTTTGCGTGTAGATACGCAGTCTGTATGTCATATTGGAATACATCGAGATTGAGTGCTGATGCTACCACTAGAGCTGTTTTGACACTCTCAGTTCTTACTGTGGGGGAATACGTGTCAGTATAGTCCTCCGGATATTTCTGTGCATAACCTTGTGCAACTAGTCTAGCTTTGTATAGGGTATTGCCTCCCTCTAAGTTCTTAATTTTATATATCCACCTGGTACCAATAATTGTTTTATCTTTTGGTGCAACTGCAGGTGTAAATACATTTAATCCTTGTAAGCTTTCCATCTCTTTTTTCATTGCTAATTCCCATTTTTCTTTTTCTTTACGAGGGAGCTTTAACACTTCCTCATATGTATTAGGTGTCGTTGACTCACCATCCATATGCATTATATAATCCTTGTATTTATTAGGCATCTGATTTCTGGTGTTTCTAATTGTTTTTTCAGGTTTACTATTGTTATCATGCAAATATCTTGCTTCCTTTTTTGTTAGTGTGTCTGTCTTTATTTTGTGTTGGCTATTTGTCCATGTTTTGGTTTTGTTTTTATATTTGTTGATATTTTGCTTTTCTATAGTCCCTTTCTCTTGAGATTTTGTATCTTTGTTGTTACTTGGAAATATTTCATTAAGATGTATTTTAGACCAGTTGGCCTGTTCATGGAACACAGCTGTTCTGGAGACTATAAATTTGTTATTATTATCAATGAATCTGTACCCTTTAGTGCCTGTCTCATATCCCATAAATCTGAGTCTTCTGGACACGTTTTCTCCCTTTCTTCTTAATTGCTTAGGTATGTGTACGTCTGCAGTGACTCCAAATATGTGCATGTATGCCAATTTTGGTTTCCTATTATACATCACTTCATATGGTGTCTTATTTACAATGCTGGACCAGGTTCTATTCTGTGTGTAATTGGAATAATGTAGGGCTTCTGACCAGAATTGTTTGCTTAAGCCAGCATCTTCCAATGTGCATCTAATCATGGTTTGTAATGTTGAGTTCTTCCTCTCTGCAATCCCGTTCTGGAACGCAGAAAATGGACTAGATGTGTAATGTAACATTCCTTTGTCCTTTAACCATTGGGAGAATTCTTTAGACATGAATTCACATCCCCTATCTGTCATGATTTGTTTTATTTTGATATTGTGTTGTGTTTCTATGCGTTTATAAAATTCTTTAAATTTTTGAAAGGTTTCATCTTTGTGTTTTAATGTATAAACAAATCCATAGCGGCTATAATCGTCTACTATGGTCAAGAAGTAACGTTTTCTATAAGTGATTGATGGAGTTAGTGGACCAACTAAGTCCATGTGTACTAAATCAAAAATTTTGTTGGTTGATCTAGTAGATTTTCTTGGCCTGGGGCTAGTTTTTAGTTTTGTAGATTTACATACTGAGCATTCCAAATAGTTTTCACAATTTTTTATTTTAACACCTTCTGCGTGTTCAGTCATTTTTTGTACTACAGGAAAACTGGCATGTCCTAACTTCCTATGTAAGATGTGAGCACACTCATCATGAATTGGCTTACCTATTTTTGGTTTTTTTTCATTGTGTGCATCTTTGTGATCATGAGATATTTTACATTCATCATTGTCACTGTTGCTAATGTTTCCATCATCTACTTCAATACAATCTTCCATATTTGAATCAATGTTGTGCAACCATTTTTCCTTTGTTATTAGATAAGGTAGGCCTCCTTTAATCATCACAGTGCCTATATCTATTTTATTTTTCTCCAAAGTCGCTTTTCCTTTAGAAAAAACAATGTTAATATCAGAATCTCTACTTAGTTTTATGGCACTTAGTATGTTATGAGGTATTTCAGGTATTAGCAATACCCCCTCTATTTTTCCTAGACCAGGCAAGGTTACGTTCCCTCTACCTAATACTTGAACCTTTTCTTGGTTAGCTACCTTTATTACAAATTTATCTTCTACAAATGAAGACAATATATTTTTGTTATTAGTGGTGTGATTAGTTGCTCCAGAATCAATAAGCCAATTATTGTTCTCATTCTGCTGTATGTTAGTGTTGTCTTGTTTATTTAATCCATTCAGTGAACCAGATTTTCTATCCTTTGAATTATCTCTGCCCCCTCTATTCTCTTTGTAATTTGGTGGGCTTCTATATCTATGTCTATCCATGGAAGACTGTCTATAATTGTATTTGTTTCTATATTCAGACCTATGTCTTTCTTTTGAAATTTTGGGGCAATCTCTTCTATTGTGTTCCCTGGATCCACAGTTATGACATTTAAATGTTTCATTATATTTTTCTTGGAAAGCTACTTTCCTATATGGTTTGTGTTCTATGTGATTGTTAGAACGATTCCTTCTTGAATTGTCTTCTGCTATTAATTTATTGGATAGACTTTCTATGGATAAGTATCCTAGATTGATTGTGTCTAAATGTGACATATAATTGTCCCATGATGGATCAAGTGAGTTGATAATAACACTTTTCATTGTTTGGTCTGAGATCACCTCCCCCCTTAAATGCAGTTCAGCTCTTATTTTGTTTAAAGATATTAAGTGCTCACTTATGGAAACCCCTGGTTTTATCCTAGATGAAAAGAAATCTTTAGACATCCTTGTGGTGGTAGCTACACTGTCACTGTGAAACAAATTGAACATGCATTGAATAATTTCTGAAACAGTCAGATTTTGCTTAATGCTGTGATACATTGCAGGAGATACACTAGATATTAATAAGAAGAATGCTCTATGGTGTAAATAGTCTATTTTTAGAGTCCAAGGTCTTTTTGGGGGACTAGTGATAAAAAACAGTAAGTTTTCCTTCATAAAGACAACCTGGAGCTGCTGATACCATTCTTGTAAATTAATGCCATCTATCCTTAGCTTTGGGAAGTCACTGAGTACATTTCCGACATTATTAAGTCCATTACTTACAACCTGAGGTAGTCCGTGGTCTCGTAAATGCAGAAAGTTACAAAACGGCGTGGGGATGCTCGCAACGAGCCTGCATGGTCTTCTCGTCAATTCATGTCTTCCCGGACCGTCTGCGTAGTCTTGCGCATGCGCGTTGTCCATTTCTTCCCTGGAGTCGTCGTGAGAGGTTCTCCTCGTTGCGGCTCGCTCGTTCTGCTCCTCCTCAGACGAATCAGTCTCTGGCTCGATCTTGGGAGTCCTGACGATGGCGGCTGCTCTTCCTCTTCTTTTGAGGGCGTTGGTGCTTGCTTCGGTCTGTGGCGTGGGGCGGTATCGGCAGGGCTCTCTGGGTTCGGGCGTCAGCGGTCTCGTAGTCAGGATGGGAGCGGGCAGGTCTTGAGGCATTGGCTTGCTCGTTCGCTTCTTCGTTAGCTTTTTAGTAATTCTTAGTTTTGGCCCAAATGCAGCAAAAAGCGTTTTCATTGCTGATTTTATTTGATTGTTTGTTGAATCACTTTCACTTTCTGATTCTGATTCTTCTGAGGTGTTTGAATCTTCTTTTTCGTTTTCGTTGTCTGATAATGTTTTTCGCGCCAGAAATTTTGAATTGAGTTTTCTGATTGGCTCTGCTTCGCTCACCCTGGAGGTCTGTTGAAACCAAGATGGCTGCCATTCAAAATTTCGCGCGGGATCACCGTTTTTCTTCTTCACAATAATTTTTTCTGCAGTCATATCACTCACTATTTTTGGGTCTTTTGATTTTTCATTAGTGATGTGCTTCTCTCTCGCTGCTCCGCTGTTCTTCAGCATATCTTGGAGGTTCGCGATGAGGCTTTCATCATTCTTTTGACTCTTCAATAGTTTTAATATCTCTGACCTGAGTTCGTTATTCTCTATTTCGATTTCCTCCTGATCATCATTTTCATCTATTATTTCTTCGTCTTCGGTGGTGTATTCTTCGGATTCTCTCGAAATCGCGTTTGTGGATTCGTTGATTATTTCTTGTTCTGTTTCCATTTCTTTGCTGTATGCCCTGGTGTTGGGCCTATCTTTCTTAGACATTTTTAAGTATTTATTGAGTCAATTAACCATCCTCTGCTACCAGCTTGTTGCAATATTTTCAGGATCAGACTCAATAAATTTAGCAAGAGTTAAAGGTTTAAATATATCTCCTTTTATTTACATTAGGCATTCTATATTCACTGAATATTCACAGATAGAAGCAAGGAAGTGAGTGCATACAGCTCCTTATATATACAATGGGTGGAGCTAGATATGGGAGTGGTGAATTATGAATACATTAAGAAGTGAAGAATAAATTAACCCCTGATACCCCGTTCATATACTATTTACACATTAGAGAATAAGGCATTTACATCTGACAATCACAATTTAGGTACTTGGGAACTGGCATGTATTTCTGATGGCTGCAGCATCCTGGCATCACGTAATCGCCATTGGTGACCTTCCCAGCCGGGTTCTGACAAGCGAAGTCAATGAGAGAAGCTGTTTAACTTCTCTCATTTGAGAGGATTTGTTTAACAGCCAGAACAAAAAAGTTGCAAAATTGAGTGTGGTCACAAAATGACTCACTTAATGACCTCATTACTTAGTAACAGAAGTTCTGATCCCACTTGTGGTCATACGCTGAGGACTACCTGTACAGTGAGGCCCTAATGATGAGTCATGAAATGACTTCACTATAGGGCCTTCATTTGAAATACTTGAGTCAGATGACAGAAAACGATCTTGGACTGGCTTTCTCCCTCCTCCTTCCTCCCTCTACTACTCCAGTTTCTGGCTCTAAGCCTAGATGAAAATAGCCACCTCTTGTTATCTCAACCTTGACAACTCAAAGATGTGGAGATTTCAACTCCCAGAATTCCCCAGCCAGCTACTGTATAATTGAGAGAGCTAAAATGAGACACCTGGAATTCCACCATACATTCTTTGTTATGGGCACACCACACTTCTGTAATAACTTAGCTTGTGTCAATCAAACCACAACTAATACCAAAGCTGTGTGCTTCAATTAAAAAAAAAATCCTACCCAATGTTTACAGTATAAAATTTAAAATTATCAGATGGTGCTTACAAACCTGCAGCCTCCTGCACTACCATATCACCAGAAGCCCTTCAAATTACATCTTATTCATTTACTTTAATTGAGCTGCGGTGGTACAGTGGTTAGAGTGCAGTACTGCAGGCTACTTCTGCTGACTGCCGGCTGTTTGCAATTTGGCAGTTCAAATTTCATCAGGCTCAAGGTTGACTCAGCCTTTCATCCTTCCGAGGTGGGTAAAATGAGGACCCAAATTGTTGGGGGCAATATTCTGACTCTGTAAAACCACTTAGAGAGGGCTATAAAAGCACTGTAAAGCAGTATATAAGTCTAAGTGCTATTGCTCTGCTATTGCTATTTGTATCCCGCCATTACAGAGCTCATTGTAACAGTATTGCCAAAAAAGGGATTAAGAGTTGTTAACCTAATCTTGCGTAGCTTCTTCTCTGGTAATATTGAACTGCAAACTAGGGCACGCAAAACTTTTGCTAGACCAATTCTTGAATACAGCTCATCTACCTGGAACCCACACTGCATGTCAGACATTAATACAATTGAACGAGTCCAGAGATATTTCATGAGAAGAGTCCTCCATTCCTCTGCTTGCAACAGAATACCTTATGCCACCAGACTTGAAATTTTGGGCTGCCGTCTTCGGTCCGACCTAAGCGTAATACATAAAATTATCTACTACAATGTCCTACCTGTCAATGAATACTTCAACTTCAATCACAACAATATACGAGCACGTAATAGATACAAACTTATGGTAAACCGCTCCAACCTTGATTGCAGACAATACGACTTCAGTGACAGAGTTGTCAATGCCTGGAATGCACTACCTGACTCTGTGGTTTCTTCCCCAAACCCCCAAAACTTTAACCTTAAACTGTCTACTGTCAACCTCACCCCATTCCTAAGAGGTCTTTAAGGGGAGTGCATAAGCGCACCAGCGTGCCTACCGGCCCTGTCCTAATATTCCCTTTTATTAGTATCCATTTCATGTATTCACAATCATTTTTATACTTATATCTGTTATCTAATATGTGCTTGACAAAATAAATAAATAAATAAAATAAATTATTATTTTTATAAATAACTCAAGGTAGCAAATATATACAACACGCCTTCCTCTTCCTATTTCCCCCCCACAACAACACCCCTATAAGCCAAGTTGGGCTGAGAGGGGGACTGGCCTAAAGTCACCAATGCCCCTTTATGTCTAAGGCAGGACTAGAACTCACTGTCTCCTGGTTTCTAGCCTGGTGCCTTAACCACAAGACCAAACTGGCTCTAAATGAGAATTGTTTCTTTACTAGCACGACACGCTACCATGGATTTGTTTTTAGTTGCCTTATGTGGACCTAGACTTTTTGACTGGCTTTGGAATCAATGTATTGTGTGAATCTAGAAAATGGATTGATGCAATCAAGTTTTTTAAGCATGTGGTATGTGAAGGCACCAGGTGAGGGAACTGAGCTACCTGGTTCTCTACAAAAACTCACGGGCTCCAGTTGAATACAGATATTTCTTAGAACTGTAACGCTTAGAATTTCTTGATATCTAAAATATTAATTAATAAATCTGGTCCCGTATAAATGCATTTGTTTCTGGTTACTTCCTGCCAGAGAAGTGGGCATCAGTGATGGGTTTCAAAAATTTTTACTACTGGTTCTGTGGGTGTGTCTTGGTGGGCATGGCATAGCTTGGTGGGCGTGGCAGGGGAAGGATAATGTAAAATCTCCATTCCCACACCACTCCAGGGGAAGGATACTGCAAAATCCCCATTTCCTCCCCACTCCTGGGGGAAGGATATTGCAAAATCTCCATTCCCATCCCACTCTGGGGCCAGCCAGAGGTGGCATTTGCCTGTTCTCCAAAATACTCAAAATTTCCAAGACCGGTTCTCCGAACTACTCACAATTTTCGCTACCAGTTCTCCAGAACTGGTCAGAACCTGCTGAAACCCACCTCTGGTGGGCATCCTTGAAAATCCACATTGCTTAGAAAAGAACACAATCACATTAACAAAGCAATTGCCTCTGGGTTGGTTTTGGGTTTTTTTTTTTCCAATTTTAATACATTGGCTATTAGTTTCAGCTATTTCTGGGCTAAGGTTGTTTTGCTTTCGTAAGTCTTTCAGTTTTACAATTGCATTGTAATGGCAGGTTGTTGTTGTTTATAGTTTGCAAAAGGCTGCTCTGGGCCACGTTGGTTTTATAAGCAAACATGTGGAAAATGATTACTTAACTTCCCAATTCGGGATTCTCCTGATGTGTTAGGCCTGCAACACCTGGAATTTGCGGACACCACGGCCTTAGCCAATGGCAGTTCTGGAAATTGCTACCCCAATGCGAGCTGGACAGCATATAAATTTAATATATAAATAATTGCATCTGGAGGACATTAGGTTTCAAAAAGGTTGGCCTGAAAATAAATAATAAGAATAAGAATAATAATAAGAATAATAAGAAGAAGAACAACAACAACAACAAGAACAACACTGTGAACTCAAATGTCAGTAGCTCTCTGGGATATCAGAGGCGTACAACATCTTCCAGCCTAGAGTAAGACTTGATCTGGATGGCTATTTTGGAGCTTTTGCTTTAAAAAGCAGTAAGTGGACCAAGATAAAAAAAACAAAAAGCAAATTTGATTTCCCTTCATTTGCATGTAATTAAAATTAAGCAGTTGGTATGATTACTCTCCAGTCAAATCTAAATGTTTTTCTACTATGCAACAGTAAACATGACAAATTGACAACAATTTGATATAAATAAATAAGCCTCTGGAGGCCCTGGAAATATACCTAAGGCTTCTGCCTTTGTGTGTGCATAGGAAAGGAGTGAGGAGGAGAAGGAGAAGGGGAAGGGAAGAGGATTCAGCAAAGGCACCTTGATCTTATCACCTCCCATTTCCGCAGATGCTGACAATGAAATATGCGAAACATAGTTTAATCACCACTGGTGGGTACCAGTGGTGGGTTGCTACTGCTTTGCCCTGGATTGGGCAAACCGGTAGCGGCGGTGGCAGCAGGAAGCTCTGCCCACCCGCCTGGACGTCTCTGCGCATGTGCAGAAGCTTCTGCGTATGCGCAGAAGTGTTGCAAGTGTGCACGAGCGTGTGAGCGCCCACGAGCAAACCAGTAGCGACGGGATTTGAATCCCACTACTGGTGGGTACCACCCATCCCAAGACCATTTGAATTTCATCAGTAACTGCTGAGGCCATAAATGAATCATTCTGGAATATTACCGGACTGCCGGACAATGCCAGAGGAATGTTTGCAATATTTGGATTTTGGCAAAGGGCAGGTCCTCATAAACCCCTTGCCTTCCGTGCCCCCGCTGGAACAGATGGCTTGAGAATGGAAGGCAATCTGTTCCACATTTGGCATTCCGGTTTCCCCAGTCCAGATTTGAGAGATTAGCCTCGCAACCACAGCCATCAAAATCCAAGAAGCTTCAGTCGGGCGGAATGATGGCTACAAATCAGGGCCGTAATTCTGTCAGAAAAAGACATGAGCCTCTTTGAAAATGAACTCTCTTTTTTTTTTCCCCCATTGAAGGAAAGCAACAGGAATTTGGTTATTCTGATTGTAAAGTAGTGAGCTTATTTCTCACTGCCCATCCACCCCATCGTCTTGGTGCTTGGCACTGTATCTGAAAATGCAAAGGTGCTCTCTCATCCCAAAGCTTTTTATTGCTGGAAGCGATAAAACTTGAATATTGGACTTGGAGCAATAGTAAGATCAATATTGGTTTTTCTCTCCTTGCACCTGACTTTGGAAATGGCTTTCCCCTATAATATCTTAGAGCGGTGACTCACTTGCTAGTAACACCGCTGTGTTTTATTGTTAAAGAAAAATTCACTCCAATGTGTCAATTCCTGTCTGTGATGACTCAGCTCTAGAGATGGGCCAGGGAAACTTGCCATGGGTCGAGAATGAGAAGGATTTTGCTTTGGATTACAATATTTGTAACAGTTTGTTTTAGGAACTAGAATGTTAGCCTTGGAGTGAAACACTCAGCAAGACATGGAAAGCCACTGGATGACTTTAGGCCACTCCTTCTCCCTGAGCACTAGCAAGAAGAAGGCAAGGGTAAACCACCTATAAAAGATCAAGGAAACTGCATCGACTACTACTACTACTACCATGTTTCCCCGAAAATAAGACCCTGTTTTATATTTTTTTGAACCCTGAAATAAGCACTTGGCCTTATTGCCATGCGCACAAAAGCCCGATTGGACTTATTATCAGGGGATGTCTTATTTTGGGGGAAAACGGTTCTTCTTCTTCTTCTTCTTCTTCTTCTTCTTCTTCTTCTTCTTCTTCTTCTTCTTCTTCTTCTTCTTCTTCTTCTTCCTTTTCCTCTTCCTCTTCCTCTTCCTCTTCCTCATCCACTTCCTCCTCCTTGTCCTCCTCCACGTTGGTGTTTGCACAATCAACCAAACATTTAGGCTGGATTTGACATTTTTCTCCATCTATTCCTGAAAATCTGAGATAGGCAGATATTGTTGTGATGTCAGAAGAGGCATAAATTGTAAGAAAAAATGTTGTTTGGAGTTCACAAAAGAGATAAACCAGACCCCAATTTGTACTAACAAACTTTTTCTTATCTCGAATTAGTCTCCAGCCTGTTTGTTGAAAACTAATAAACCTGAATGTTGAAAGCTAATAAACTTGAACATTATTTTAAAAGAGAGAAAATAAATCAAATTAAAATACAAAGTAACTATGTTAGTTAACAAGTTACAAAATCCATGTCATGTGCCCTTCAGTTGATTAAATAATGTTAAAGATATATTCACAGGATGTAAGCTGTTCCCCCAAAAAGCTGCCTTTTGCAATTGACTGATGGTGATTTTCAATGCTGATGGTATTCAAGTGGTGCGCCAGATGTTTTGGGATTACATCGGATGGGCCTATTGGTACTATGGTGTCCTTGTTGATCTCTGAGCCTGGTAGCTTTCTTGGAGATGTTTCATTACTGAACTAGGTAAACTAGGTAACTAGTTTAGTTGTGATGTTGTCTAGCTTGGCAATGAAATACCTGCAAGAAGAGAACACCAAGCTCAGAGAACACCAAGGACCATACAACCTGAGCAACAAATACTCTCTTCTATCATTATTTTTTTTTGCAAAAAGTTTTTTATTTTTTAAAACAAAAAAAACATAAAAACATCATCCTTCCAAACAATTACAGACAGTGTTTCGATCGGTTAAAATCATTTCGTGTTCTCAAAATTTTCAAAACCTCAATATATGACAAATGTTCTTTACTCTAACAAAAAACTTTCCAAATTTCATTTCATATATAATATTTCATCTCCATGCTTTATTATCTATCCATTGATAAAATAGCTCCCATATCAAACAATATTGTTTATCTTCCTGTTCTCTTATTTCCAATGTCAATCTACTCATTTCAGCACAGTCCAACATTTTCTTAATAATTTCTCTCCTTTCCAATTTTTAGCAAATACAATTCTAGCCGCTGTTAAAACATTCACAATTAAATATTGCAATTCTTTATTGAATGTCTCTGGTAAGATCCCGAATAAAAATATCTCCGGTTTAAAGTCAATATGTCTCTTTGTCATTTTTTCTCTCTTCTATCATTATTGTTGGTGCTACCTTTGATTTCTTTTGCCAATGACCACAGTTATTCTACTCCTTTATGTTTATTTCTTTATGTTTTGTTATTTTCTCCATTTTTTTCTCTTCTGTTTTGCTTTCTCCGGATATTGCAAAGTCCACTATCCGCTTTTTTTGTCTTTCTTATCAGCAGTTGTTAAGTCTGCAGATGCTGTGTGGCAGATAATTGTCTCTTTGAATTCTAGAGCACTATAACGTCTTAATTTTTCTGTTATTTTGTCTATTGTGTAATTCCACCAGTCCTTGCTAGTCGGCAAGAGTATTTCTTGCTACTTTGTCATGTCATGATTTGTGATCGGTCCGTGCTATCTTTTTGCAGCAGCTAATTAGATGCTTGGTTCGTTGTTCCTTCAGCTTCTTTGCTGAGGATATTTACTGTCCGTTGCAACCTTCTCAATTTTAGCTGTATATGCATTTGCTCTTAAGGCTTTTGCAGTCCTCTGTCTTTTTCTTCAACTTTAGAACTCTTTCAACTCTTAACCATTGCCAGGTATTGTTACTTGCTTTGGCTGGTGGTTTTTTTTTTTTAATATACTGGCCATGTAATTCTTTGCCTTGCCATGTTTGTTTGTTTGTTTGTTTTTAATTTGATCCTTTTTATAGGCCAATTTGGTGTCTGGAATTCAGTAAACCCTCAGGTTATATGAGCTTCAATGCATCTTCTTCATTGTCTTTCAGACATTCTTCCAATGTTCTTTTTTCTTCCTCAATGTTTGATCCATGTCTACCCAGAGTTTATCAAAAGAGTCTGTGTGAACAAAGGGTATGATTCATTGTCATTATTTTTCTGGTCTTCCTATCCAGAGCTTTTACTTCAGCACAAATCCAATCTACTCTTCCAGCTGTGTAACTAATGACTGGAATTGCCCAAGCTTTAATTGCCTTGATGATAGTATTTCTGCCGCTGAGTTTGGATTTGAAGATTTTTTTTTCACTCTTGTGATATGTTCACTACTAACCTTCTTCTTGGGCTTGGTGTTGTCCACCTGGAAGATGCCCAGGTATTTATCTGGATCGTCTTCATCCAAACTCTTGATGTTTCCAGAGGGCATCTTGATTGCAATAATGAGCAGCAATTCCATTTCAGATGCCATTTTCCCATAGTGCTTCAGAGCATCTGTGTAAAGGAGGCAGGATAGCCTGGCAAATATTTTTGATTCTTCTCTTGGTGTTGACCTCTCCCAGTCTATTGACCAGCAAACCGTATCTTCCATGGTGTCAGTTTGATCTTTGCCTAATGTTTCTGATGTTTCTATTGACCCCTGTTATTTCTAGGACATTTGATTTTCCAGTTATGTGGCAGGGAGGTGAGTGCCGTCTTGTGATCAATCCAAGCTACATTCAAATTGGTCTTTCTTTTCTGACAATTTTCCAAAATCATCTTGTCAGAAGCTGATCTTTTGTCCTTCTGTTGATTAGGCAGTTTCCTTTCTGCTCAGATGGTAAGAGTTTAGTTTTCAAATAGAATGGAATGCATCAGCTACCACGCTAGTTAACAATTTGAAAATTGTTAGTTAGAAGGTAATTGATCTTCAGTTGCCTGGTATTGCCCCTTTTCCCAGATCTTTCATTATCAGGTAGGTTTTGCCAGATGTTAACCAATCTTCAATTTCACCTCTTTGCAACATTTTGTTAAACAGAGTAGAATAGAATAGAATAGAATAGAATAGAATAGAATAGAATAGAATAGAATAGAATAGAATAGAATAGAATAGAATAACAGAGTTGGAAGAGACCTTGGAGGTCTTCTAGTCCAACCCCCTGCTTAAGCAGGAAACCCTACACCACTTCAGACAAATAGTTATCCAACATCATCTTAAAAACTTCCAGTGTTGGAGCATTCACAATTTCTGGAGGGAAGTTGTTCCACTGATTAATTGTCCTAACTGTCAGGAAATTTCTCCTTAGTTCCAAGTTGCTTCTCTCCTTGATTACCGTATTTTTCAGAGTATAAGACGCACCTACCTTTTTGGTGAGGAAAAGAAGAAAAAGAAATCTGCCTCTGCCTCTGAGCAATTTTGCCTCGTTGCAGCAAACAGCAAACAGCCTGCTTTATTTTCATTTTCGTTTCCAGCATAGCTTGATTAGCACAAGGAAAAAAAAAACTGCTTTAGCAATTTACCTCTTTGCAGCAAGCAGCAGAACCCTGCGGCAAAACAGCTGTGAGCAAATCAGCTGAGAGTCGGGAGGCCGATCCAATCAACTTGTGCTAATTAGGTTGTGCTGAAGCTGAAAGGAGCTGTTTTTTCTTGCTGTTTGCTTGGCGGAGGCCAAAGGGTGGGGGCCAGTGGGTGGGCGAGGCTACATTCAGTATATAAGACGCACCTAAATTTTTACCCCCTTTTAGGTGGGGAAAAGGTATATCTTATACTCTGAAAAATATGGTAGTTTCCACCCATTGCTTCTTGTTCTACCCTCAGGTGATTTGGAGAATAGTTTGACTCCCTCTTCTTTGTGGCACCCCTTGAGATACGGGAACACTGCTATCATGTTTGCCAAAC
Source organism: Pituophis catenifer annectens (assembly GCF_029215685.1). Classification (NCBI taxonomy): domain Eukaryota; kingdom Metazoa; phylum Chordata; class Lepidosauria; order Squamata; family Colubridae; genus Pituophis; species Pituophis catenifer. The sequence goes on along the minus strand of NW_027256881.1, from coordinate 332,069,063 downwards.
TGTTTGGCAATGAATAGGTGTAGACCAGTCATATATTTCAACCAAAAATTGTGCACTTCATCTTCACCTGGTGCTGACCAATTAATTCTTGATTTTCCTTGCCTTTTTCTCCACCATTCCTGTTATTGTTACAAGTTCCTTCATTTCAGCTTTTTTTCCCCCGTATCTATCTCTTTTATCCAGGCTGCACTTTTGTTATATTTCTCTGGGTTGTCTCATAGTTGGGCCCAGAACTGCAGTGTTTCTTCTTTATCAGATGTTGACTGACAAAGCATTCTCTCATTGATGGATTGATAGAAATGTTTCTGATTCGACTGAAATCTGCCTATAGCATGTAATTTGAGCTTCATATCTGCTGATCTTCTTGGTTATGATGGTCATTTGCTGTTTTATTATTCACAATACTTCGTTAACCTTCCTTATTTCTAGGTGATATTTCTTAATCAGATATTCTTTGATTTTCTTGTTCTTCAGCTTCTTTAATCTAGTCTAGTTGTTTACTTGAAACAATCTCCAACACAGGCAACCTTATTCTGTTGTTTTTGTGCTATTCTAAATGTTCAATTGTTCTTTGTTTCAGTTCCTCGTGTTTTTTCTGTTAGAGGATTTGTTCTTTCTGTGGAGAAGGCAGAGGAGAGGGTGCCTGGTTTGGGAATGAAAACAATCCAATATTTATGCTACCTTCCTCTATTGCTGACTCCCCCTGGTTTGTCTCTACTATCTGAGCAACTTCTGGCAAAGTTCGATTTCTTTGCCCTGGCTAGTTCTTTGTGGTTCTTTCAATTCTGCTTCTGTGAATATTTTATTTCAGTGGTGAAATCCATTTTTTTTTTACTATCGATTCTGTGTGTATGGCTTGGTGGGCGTGGCTTGGTGGATGTGGCAGGGGAAGGATGTTGCAAAATCTCCATTCCCACCCCACTCTGGGGCCAGCCAGACGTGATATTTGCCAGTTCTCCGAACTGCTCAAAATTTCCGCTATCCGTTCTCCAGAACCTGCCAGAACCTGCTGGAATTCACCCCTGTTTTATTTTGTATTATAAATCATTGTTGGTTTGCTAGTCTCTTGTCCTGCTATTTCTGATCCTGGATGTTGTTCTTTCCAGAACTGATGTACTCTTTTCAGATATCTTCTCCTCTTTAGACTTGATTTATAATAGCAAATCATTATTTCTTGGGTTTTGTCTTTGTATATTTGCAACCAGTAAGCATCTTTTCTTCCAGTAACTCTGCACCTGCTGGCCTTGGTTACTCAACCAATAGTCCTGAGCCCTGGAGCCCACTCATCACCGGATATCCAGGAACTCCAACACGTAGTGAACTCCTTGTTGACCCAGACAATGACTCATAGGAGTAGACAAGCCCCACAATCAGTGCAAGCCAGTGACTCACTGAGGGATTATTGTTATTACTATTATCGACAATTACAAGATACATAGATATTGTCCCTTCTCCAAGTGCCCTGATTCACTGGAGGTTTTTAAAGAAGAGATTGAACGGCCATTTATCTGAAATGGGATATACTAGGGCCGTGATGGCGAAGTTATGGCATGTGTGACAGAGGTGGCACACAGCACCCTCTCTGTGGGCACTCAAGCCGTCGCCCCAGTTCAGCTCCGCTGTGCATGCCTGCATGCCACCTGCCAGCCAGCTGGTCTTTGGGTCTCTGCCGCACATGCACGGGGGGGTAGGGCGTGGGGGGACACACGTGTATGCATGGGGAGGCAGGGGCATGCGGAAGGCACACACGGGGATGGGATGTGTGTGTGCATGTGCGGGGGTGGGGCGCATGCATGGGAGCTGCACACCAGGGGTGAAATGTAAAATTTGTTACTATCGGTTCTGTGGGCATGGCTTGGTGTGGGGGGGGGGGTAATGTGACTGGGGTGGGCGTAACCAACTTTTTTTTTTTTAACTTTTCAAAGCATTTTTTCTAATGCTTTGAAAAGCCTCTGCCGATCAGGCAACTCAGCTGGGATCGTCAGAGACTTTTCAAAGCATTTTTTTAACCACCTCTTCGGCCAAGAGGTTGCAGAAAAAAATGCTTTGAAAAGCCTCTGATGATCCCAGCTGAGCCGCACGATCATCAGAGGCTTTTTTTTTTACTTTTAAAAGCATTTTTTCGTCGGAAGAGGTTGTAGAAAAAGTGCTTTTAAAAGTAAAAAAAAAAAAGCCTCTGATGATCGTGCGGCTCAGCTGGGCATGGGGGGGGTGGCGCGCAGGGATTTTTGCTACCGGTTCTCCGAACCACCCACCGCCATTGCTACCGGATCGGGCGATCCGGTCCGAACCGGGAGCATTTCACCCCTGCTGCACACGCATTGCATTTTGGGGGTTCGGGTGCATGCGCACATTCGCACGTGTGCCCACGCGCTTTGGGCACTCAGTCCGGAAAAGGTTAGCCATCACGGAACTAGGGTCTCCTGATTGAGTAGGGGGTTGGACTAGAAGACCTCTAAGGTCCCTTCCAACTCTGTTATTTTGTATTCTCTAACTCATATGTAAATATGGCTGGATAACGTTATAGCTTTGTCAGAAAGAAAGACTAAAAATGTGAACTTACTTCGCCCCCCCTCCACTCTTTTCCAAAAGATGTCACATGTTTCCCCCTCCTCTCCCTTTTTTGTGTGTCAATATCTCTCCAGGATTTTTTTTTCTTCTTTACAGCAAAGAGAAAGTTTGCTGCAGCTTGTTGCAAACATTATTTTCACATACACAGATTTCATTTCACTGTTTTATAAACACTGTAAAAACCTTATAAAAATTCTTTTAGAGTCGGTAATCGAAGCCATCGTAAAAATAAATTCTATTGCTGACCTTTCCTTCTTTCTCCCTGAGTGTTTAATACAGCTTCTATTTACAGCTGGTTAGACTGAATTTTAAATCACATCTAAGTATAATTTCAGTAGTGATCATTTGGGGACACTCAAATAATGGTTACAGATTGCAAAAGCTAAGGATGCCTTCTTTTTGGTTGCCGACTGTGAGTCTTCTCAAGTATGAAGTAGGAATTTTAAACTAAATCTTGAGTCATCTAATCAAAATTAAAGGTTTTACATTACAAATTTGATAGAATGCAGAAGTTCACAATCGATAGCCTGCAAAACACAGGCAATTCCTCACATGCTGGGGAACTGCTATCAAACCAACACAGCAAGAATACTACAGGTAATCCTCAAGTTACAACTGCAACTGAGCCCAAAATGTACGTTGCTAAGTGAGAAATTTGTTAAGTGAGTCTTGCTCCATTTTATGACTTGTCTTGCCACATTTGTTAAGTGAATCACTGCAGTTGTTAAATCAGTAACCCAGTTGTTAAGTGAATCTTCAAGACCGCCTTCTACCGCATAGCTCCCAGCGACCGGTAAGAGTTGGTCTCCTCCAGGTCCCGTCAGCTAAACAATGCCGGCTGGTGGGCCCGTGGGGGAGGGCCTTCTCTGTGGCTGCCCCAGCTCTCTGGAACCAGTTACCTCCTGAGGTCCGGACCATCCCCACTCTATTGGCCTTCCAAAAAGCAGTGAAGACCTGGCTTTTCCGGCAGGCCTGGGTACATTGATCTCGCTTTGCGATCTGACGAGATCCGGCCATGAATGGTGTGAATGAGTTTTAATGTCTTTAATGTTTTTAATTTTTAAGTGTTTTTATAGTGATTTTTTGAGTGTATTGTGAGCCGCCCTGGGTCTTGGAGAGGGGCGGCATATAAATTGAATAAATAAATAAATAAATAACCGCTCAACTACAGAAACCCTCCTTTTGTTCAAGCAAAGCTTTGTTGTTGTTGTTAGTTGCGAAGTCATGTCCGACCATCGCGACTCCATGGACACGGTTCCTCCAGGCCTTCCTGTCCTCTACCATCCTCTGGAGTGATTTTTTGAGTGTATTGTGAGCCGCCCTGGGTCTTCGTAGAAGGGCGGCATATAAATTGAATGAATGAATGAATGAATGAATGAATGAATGAATGAATGAATGAATGAATAAATAAATAAATAAATAAATCTGGTTTCCCCATTTACTTTGTTTGACAGAAGGTTGCAAAAGGGGATCACGTGACTCTGGGACACTGCAACCGTCATAAATGTGAGTCAGTGGTCAAGCATCCGAATGTAAATCACGTGACCATGGGAATGCTGCAATGGTCATAAGCAGAGGTGGGATTTCAGCAGGTTCTGACCAGTTCTGGAGAACCGGTAGCGGAAATTTTGAGTAGTTCAGTAAATACCACCTCTGACTGGCCCCGCCCCCATCTATTCTGTGCCTCCCGAGTCCCAGCTGATCGGGAGGAAATGGGGATTTTGCAGTAACCTTCCCCTGCCATGCCCACCAAGCCACACCCACAGAACCGGTAGTAAAAAATTTTGAAACCTACCACTGGTCATAAGTCTGAAAAATGGTCATTAGCCACTTTTTTCAGCACCGTTGTAACTTCAAATAGTCACTAAGTGAACTGTTGCAAGTCAAGGACTACCTGTATTTCATAACAGTTTGTTTTAAGGTCTCTGCTTCATGTGAGCTAAAGTCCTGGCTTTCAGAAAAGGAGCAGGGACAAATGGAAGATTTGAAATCTCCCATTATTAAATCAACAAGCAATCAATTAGCTCAGTAACAACTGGCAACAGATGTTTAGGGCCTGTGTTAAAAATCTACACTGCTCAGTGTTCCAACTATTAGCTTGGGGATATTTTATATGGTTGTAATTATAAAATGCATTCAGATCAAATGAAGACTTAGCAGAAGCATTGATACAGCATTCTAAATTGACTTATTTTATTTGGAATAGCATAGCATAGCATAGCATAGCATAGCATAGCATAGCATAGCATAGCATAGCATAGCATAGAACTGAACTGAATTGAATTGAATTGAATTTTTTATTGGCCAAGTGTGATTGGACACACAAGGAATTTGTCTTGGTGCGTATGCTCTCAGTGTACATAAAAGCAAAGATACGTTCATAAAGAATCATAAGGTACAACACTTAATGATAGTCATAAGGTACAAATAAGCAATCAGTAAACAATATCAATATAAATCATAAGGATACAAGCAACAAAGTTACATACAGTCATAAGTGGAAGGCGATGGGTGGTGGGAACAATGAGAAGATTAATAGTAGTGCAGACTTAGAAAATAGTTTGACAGTGTTGAGAGAATTATTTGTTTAGCAGAATGATGGCGTTTGGGAAAAAACTGTTCTTGTGCTTAGTTGTTCTGGTGTGCAGTGCTCTATAGTGTCGTTTTGAGGGTAGGAGTTGAAACAAATTATGTCCAGGATGTGAGGGGTCTGTAAATATTTTCACATCCCTCTTTTTGACTCCTGCAGTATACAGGTCCTCAATGGAAGGCAGGTTGGTAGTAATTGTTTTTTCTGCAGTTCTAATTGTCCTCTGAAGTCTGTGTCTCTCTTGTTGGGTTGCAGAACTTGAAAAGGTGAACTTGCCAACTGGCCCTACCCTTAAGGATATTTTGAAAGGTAGTGTGTTGGGCAACTCCAGCCTGTTACATTAATTTAGAATTCACAGTGTTGGGAGAATCCAGAAAATGGATTGATATAGCGACCGTGATGTATGGTGTATGAATACAGACAACCATGAAGCACGTGTTTCAGCATTGAAGCAGCAGTTCATCCTGAATACATGAAAATGCTTTGTGCTGAGAGAGAGATCCAGGTCAATTGGGCAGGCTGTCCACTTTGAGTCGGCAGCAAAATTGGCAAAAATGTTTAAAGATAAATCAACTAAATGTTAGAAATGCCACCAGACACCGGGATCGTACTATCATAAATGGTGGACATGTCCACAAGCGAGAAATTATTGGGCAAGAATTTGAACATGGTTAGAGAAAATGACACAGCAACATATTGGTTTAAAGCCGGAGCTGTTTCTGTTGGATATCTTATCGGAGAAATTTAGTAAAAAAAACCCATATAATTGATCATACATGTAATAACTGCAGCGAGAATCGTATTTGCACAAAATTGGAAAGCAGAAAAAATTCCCACAAAGGATGAGGTAATTAAGAAAATATTAGAATGTGCAGAAATGAATAGACTAAAAATGGCAATTAAAGGGAAGGAAGAATTGGAATATTACAATATATGGGGGAAACTTTACCAATGGATAGAGATTGAATATAGATAATAAGCAGTGTAAAATGTAAGAAATCTGGAAAGAACATGTTGTAATAAATTAAATTAAATTAAAATGTAAAAGCAAAGATATATACCGTATGTATTAAGAAAACGGTGGTAAATGTTGAATATGATGACACAAAAATGTTGTACTCAGATGACACACTGATTGAATAACGATGTACCGCTTGTTTAAAAATAAAAAACTTTTTTTTAAAAAAAAAAGATGTGGCAGCAACCACCACCAGGCACCCATAATTCACAGTATTTTTCTAATTTATTGTCTGATTAGCTAAATGTCTTTTAGGAAACAAATTTATTAATCTTGAATGAATACATCTTAAGAAGGCCCAGGAGTCATCTTTTAAATTATTGATAGAACTGAACAGGGGGGAAGAATGATCCATCAGTCACCAGGAGGGCATTATTAATACTTGGATTTTGCTTCCTCCAAAGAAGAAAGAAAACTGGGGGTTTAACCTGCTGAAAGGTATGAGATGCTGGACCAATTTGGGGACTTGGGATGGGCTAGTTCCCCATTGGCTGGAACTCCTGATGCAGTCCTAGGCTGCATCAACAGAGAGATAGTATCGAGGTCACATGAAATGCAGTGGTGGGTTGCCCCCGGTTCGCACCGGTTCTATAGAACCAGTAGTAAAACCGGCGGGAGGCTCCGCCCACCAACCCCAACGTCATCAAAATGCTTATGCGCATGAATAACTTCCGGTGGGACCGAAAGTTGTCGAAGTTTCAAATGGGCCATTTTCAGCCTCTGGAGGACCTCTGAGTGGGTGGGGAAGGCTGTTTTCACCCTCCCCAGACTCCTAGAGAGACCCTGGAGGCTGGGGACAGCAAAAAACGGGCCTTCCGGTCCCACCGGAAGTTGTCAAATGGACCATTTTCGGTCTCTGGAGGACCTCCGGGGGGAGGGGAGGCTGTTTTCGCCTTCCTCAGACTCCTAGAGAGGCCCTGGAGCCAGGTGAGAAAGAAAAACAGGCCTACTGGGCCACCGCGTGCCAGGGATGGGAGGAGTGGGGGGGGGTTGTGCACGCATGCGTGGGCGCATAAAATTATGGGTGTGGGCACGCACGCGTGCGACCCCCCCCCTCCTGGCACACGGTGGCAAAAAGGTTAGCCATACCAAAAGGTATAGGGTCTCCTGTTTGAGCAGGGGGCTAGACTAGAAAATCTCCAATGTCCCTTCCAACTTTGTTAATCTGTATTTCAACCAATCCCTAGCTCTTGGTTCCTCTGTGCTTCCTCCTCACCCACAATGGCCAAGTGCTTTGTGCTCTTGTCTTGGAGTTCAGGAGACCCAGCCAGCCAGCGACTCTGCTGTGAATACATTTTCTTCCTCTTAATTAAAACAAGCACTGAGAGGGAAGATGGAACAGGATGTATTAGATGGGGTGCCTGCAGGAGGCTGAATTTGGTGCTGTCTCATTTACTAGCTCAAAGGAGTGCTGGCTAGTTTCTGATGATCTTCACAGTAGTTGGGATGGGTCAGTCAAGAGAAGAATGGATCCGAAGACTTGGGGAATGGAAACAGTCGTCATATAGAGACAGTCTCAGCATCTCTCTGTGCAGGATTCTCCACAATATAGCAATAGCACTTAGCACTTATATACCACTTCATAATGCTTTTACAGCCCTCTCTAAGCAGTTTACAGAGTCAGTCTATTGCCCCCAACAATCTGGGTCCTCATTTTATCCACCTCGAAAGGATTGAAGGCTGATCCTTGATCCAGTGAAATCCCTGGCTGGGTGGCTCAGAGGCTAAGATACTGAGCATGTTGATCAGTTTGGTGGTTTGGCGGTTTGAATCCCAAGTATAGATCTCCTGCGTGAGCAGGGGGTTGGGCTAGATGACCTCCAAGGTCCCTTCCAACTCTGTTACTGTTACTGTTAAATTTGAACTGCCGAACTGCAGCTAGCAGTCAGCTGAAGTAGCCTGCAGTGCTGCACTCTAACCACTGCACCACCTCGGCTCTATATATCACAGGCTCTTGATATTCTTTGTGTGTAAGACAGAGAGATGAGATACAAACAGCAAAGGGCAGAACTTGTGTTGCAATACTGCTGACATTAGTCTGACACACATATATCCCTCAATCTTTCACTGGGGATAAGGTTTTTCCCATCTGATTAATAGAGAATTTTTGTATGCCTCTGTTTTGGTCCCAGTCAGGTCATTTTATTCATTCTATAATCATGAAAAACGTAAGAAGAGCAACTTCCTTTTAAGAACTTTTTTCTCCATATTCCTCAATATTAAGGTTCGCTAATCTTTATTTCCATCGTAGGCCGATATTAAAAAAATGTAGCATTACCACCATTCCAGGAGTAAGAATTTAAGGTATAGTTGAAAAGATTCATAACAGAAGTTAATGGGGTTATTAATACAAAAGTAAAACATTATAGTACCAAAATCAGACCGTTAAAAATTGTACTAAATTATTGATAGTGAAACTCTAAAGATATGGAGATGGTATGATTGATCAAACAGAGTAGCATTAAATAAGCGCAATAAAAGAAAATAGACTGAGCAGCGGTTCAAACAATTTTAGCCATAAAGCATCATAAACTATGAATTTATGTTATAAGCTTTAAGCTATAGATTGAGTTTATTTCATTTGGTCGAGGCCTTTCTCAGTCAGCACCCTTTTAGTGTGGTTTGCTTTTTACCATGAGTTGTGACTCAGTGCTCAGTCATTCAATGCCCTTGGATAGCAGAGAAAGGTGAATGAGTAATCCAAGCAACATTCTCAGTGAACCTACTGTGGCCCATTGATCCTGGAATGCAGCAGCTGCTGAATTATTTGTGTCGATTGTCACATTTCTCTTGATACCATACTTTTTGGGGCCTGCGTGATGCCTTCAGTTAGGTAACTTTAACAGACCTCGTCAAAAATATTAATCACCAAAAATGAGAGCAAAAAAATTTTTTTTTCTATATCTCTTTGTTTCATTAAATGCCTCCCCACATTTTTGCAATTTAGATATGATAGCCCTTAACTTTAACCCGAAGTGTCATATTGACTTATACCCTGTTTCCTCCAAAATAAGACATCCCCTGATAATAAGCCCAATCAGGCTTTTGAGTGCATGGCAATAAGGCCAAGCGCTTATTTCAGGGTTCAAAAAAATATAAGTCAGAGTCTTATTTTCGGGGAAACACAGTAAGTATATGCACTTGGTGGAGTATATATATACTTGGCGATGATGGAAAAGGAACAGAAATGCAAAATGCACCAGATCAATTACTTTAAACTGTAAATACAGAATGTTTATGTAAACGAGAATACAAAGAACCCAACCATAAAATCGCTAAATTTGGGGAAGTGCAAAACTGTACAGTGAACTATAGTGAGGAACTCCAAAATATATTATTCCACTGTTAGGCTTCCCACCTGTCAAAGGATGGTCCAGTAGACTTCTGGAAGTCAAGTGTCCCAATCAAAAGTGATATATGGTATTCTGGGTATAGCATTTTGGACAAAATAGGCCTGGAGGATGATAAATGTTATTTTTATGGGCTTCCATTTGTGTAATGCAATTTGTTCTCCATTTGGTTTCCCAAATTTGCACTGGAAAAGTTCCGAGTCGCCTCTAGCAGGATTGTGTAGGGCGTACTGTAAAAGCATTCATGCTCCTAGAGCAGGGGTCCCCAACCACTAAATTCATAATTTTAAATCCCGCGGACCACTAATATGATCTGCCTAATGACCGGCTGGGTGAGCGTGGCTAGGTGGTCATGTGACTGGGTGGGTGTGGCCAACTTGATGTCACTCACGTCGAGGGGCACTTTGCCGACTTCTACTCGCCCCTCCCCTCCCAGTCCCTCCTCGCCTGCCTGTCTGGGTTCCTTAGGGCCCCAACAGGAAGCAGTTGTTGGAGCTAAGTAGCCACCATGAGAAAGAGTTGGCAAAACAGCTGCTCAGTTCAAATTGGATCTGACCGAGAAGGAGACTCAGTAAAAGCACCTCACTGAGGACTATGAGCAGAGGAAAGACCTGCGGGAGTGCAAGGCCAGGTACTGGCGCCTGGAGGCTCAGTGGGCTGAGATGGTCAGCCAGTTCCAGGCCATGAGGCAGTCCCACTGGAACAAGGCCCTCCGGCTCTTCACCACCAGCAGCACTTCCCTCCAGCCTTCACCCAAAGCCCCACCCCAAAGCAGACACCAAGTCAGAATTTCTGCCCCCCTCCAACCCACACAAAAAGACCCCAAATGGGGAGACTCTCTGCAGCAACACAAATGTACATTGCAGGTATCTGGCCCAGGGGCCGTAGTTTGAGGACCCCTGATTTAGTGCAATATAAAAAATGCAAATAATTTTTCTGCGGACCACCAAAATTTTCTTGTGGACCACTGGCCTAGAGGACACCAGACAATGCCACTCCTTTGCTACTGATAGTAGTGGTGGGTTTCTACTGGTTCGCCCCGGTTCGGACAAACTGGTAGTGGCAGTGGCGGGAGGCTCTGCCCACCCGCCTGGATGTAATCACGGACACACTGTGCATGCGCAGAAAGTTCTGCACATGTGCAGAAGCGCCACGCACATGCTCCCAGTTCCGAGCCGGTAGCGAAGGTAAGAGTGATACTGGTAAGAAGGTAATACTGACTGATAGACATGGATTTCTTGATAATTTGCAGCTCTGAAGTTTCATACTTCATCTCTTCAAAATTACTCTTTGCCAAGGGAATGGCACTGTAAGGTCAAGCAGTAGAACACCTCCTGAGGATTATATTTTTTTTAGTGGTTTATGAATGTTACTTTTTTTTTGGTTGTTATTATAGAGCACTGCACACCAGAACAACTAGACACAAGAACCGTTTTTTCCCGAATGCCATCACTCTGCTAAACAAATAATTCCCTCAACACTGACAGACTATTTACTAAGCCTGCACTACTATTAATCTTCTCATCGTTCCCACCACCCATTGCCTTCCACTTATGACTGTATAACAGTAACTTTGTTGCTTGTATTGTTTGTACCCTATGACTATCATTAAGTGTTGTACCTTATGATTCTTGATGAACGTATTTTTTCTTTTAGGTACACTGAGAGCATAGGCACCAAGACAAATTCCTTGTGTGTCCAATCACACTTGGCCAATAAAAAATTCTATTCTATTCTATGAGCGTGTGTTCTACATACTGTGTAGGTTTGCACCCATTTTTCAATAATACATTTGATCCTAAGCTAACCAAACAAGCCAGATTGTTGAACCACCCCTCCTCCCAATCCACCGCCACATACACATAGACCTGAGATTAAAGCTAACTCAGTGAAGTTCCCCAAGTCTTTAATTGACCTGGTCAATCATGTTGTTTAAATCAGTTTCACTTGTACATAAAAACTGGTTATTTGACCTCTGTAGATTATAATGTGGACTTGCCCCAGAACTTTCTTTGAATAATATCAGAAAATGGAGAAGCTGGTATAGCATTATCTGATTAGATTTTGGAGACAGAGTTGATCTTTGTTACATGGCGTGCTTGTCTGGATTGGGACTGTTTACATGGCCTGCAGGTACCAGTGTTCCAGGATTTTTAATATTGCTTCCAACATCAATGTTATCCAGCTTAACTTTGGTACCAAGAGCCAAAGAGCCTGGTGACCTAACCTCTGCCCTTGGCATCTGGCTTTCATTAGTAAAACCGCCCTTGGGTGCCGGTTCTATGGTTACCAGGAAGTGTTTCCACATTTTTTTTTTACTTTTTTCTAAGCCAGGGACCATCCTTGTATGTTGCTCCATTAATTATTCATTTTTGCAGAAACATTTTTCCTTTGGTTTTCTCTGCTTGTCAGGTTTAGGGCTTCACTGGACATTGATGATATATTATCTGCCTCAGGTCCAATATTAAGGTAAAGGTAGAAGTGTTGATCTGTTCCTGCACTACAGTGTGTGTTAATTATATATCCCTCTTGAATTTTCTTGATGAAATCACTGGAAGTTTTTAAGAAGAGACTGGACAGTCACTGGTCTGAAATGGTATAGGGCCGTGATGGCGAACCTATGGCATGCATGCCATAGGTGGCATGCGTAGCCATACCAGTGGGCATGCGAGCTCAGCTCCAGCATGCGCAGCTGATTTTTGGGCCTTTTGGGCCCACCAGAAGTAGGGAAACAGGTTGTTTCCTGCCTCCGGAGGGCCTCGGGGCGGGGGCAGGCATGTTTTTCTCTCTAGGAGTCTGGGGAGGGCAAAAACGGCCTTCCCTACCCCTCTGGAGGTTCTCCAGAGGCCGAAAACAGCCTGTTTGCCAACTTCCGGTCCCACTGGAAGTTGGCAAATGGGCCATTTCTGGCCTCTGGAGGGCTTCCGGGAGGGGCCATTTTCGCCCTCCCCAGACTCCTAGAGAGGTTCTGGAGCCAGGTGAGAGAGAAAAACGGGCCTACCGGGCCATCACGTGCCGGGAGAGGGGGGGGTCACGTGCATATGCGTAGGGGTGGGGCACATAGAATTATGGGTGTGGGCATGCGATGGCATGGGTTAGCCATCACTGGTATAGGGCCATGATGGTGAATCTATGGTACACATGCCGAAGTGGCATGTGGAGCCATGTCGCCTGGCATGCGCAGTGTCGCCCATTCCTTTTCTGGGTTTTTGGTGCACATGCATGCGCGACAATCAGTTGGCCTTTTTGCGTGCAGCAGTGCCAGAAACTGGAAGAGCTGGTCTTCCGTTTTCCTGCATGGGCACCGGCACCGGCCAGCTGATTGTCGAATGCATGCCAGAAACCCGGAAGACTAGCTGGGTTAGTCTGGATGTGCGTGCTGGAAACCAGAAATTCATTTTCAGGCGTATGCATCCGCCCTGGGCATCTCCTCCTCTTCCGGTTTGCGGCCCAGACAAGCGTGCGAACAGTCCCTTTTCGGCACTTGGGACCAAAAATGTTCGCCATCACTGGTATAGGGTCTCCTGCTTGAGCAGGGGGCTGGACTAGAAGACTTCCAAGGTCCCTTCCATATTCTATTCTATGCTATCCTATGCCATGCCATGCCATGCCATGCCATGCCATTCTATTGTCATGATACATTTACATACCTGTTTGTGGCGCAGTGGTTAGAATGCAGTACTGCAGCAATTTGGTTAGAATCCAGAGATAAGGAGAATCCAAGACCTTCGTGCCTTCCGCCGTTCCCTTAAAACTTTCCTTTTCAACAAGCCGGGCTGGCCTAACAAATCCTTTTAAATGATTTTAAATTATTTTAAATTCGTTTGTCTTTTTAAATTTTAGGCCAAATTGAGATATTTTCTTTTAATCTGTTCTTAATCTATGTATTATGTATTATGTATTTACGTGTTTTTACTTGGCTGTACACTAAGGTGACCAGATTTTAACATTGGTGAAGAGGGACATTGTGGGCGTGGCTTATTTTGTGGGCATGGCTAGCTGGTCATGTGACTGGGTGGGCGTGGCTAGCTGGTCATGTGACCGGGTGGCCATGGCTATGTCTATAGGGTAAGGTGAACAGATTTTAACATTGGTAAGAAGGACACCATTGTGGGCGTGGCTTATTGTGTGGGCGTGGCTTGGAGGCCATGTGACTGGGTGGGCGTGGCTACCTGGTCATGTGACCGGGTGGCCATGGCTATGTGTATAGGGACTACTCAGAGGGCTGAAAAGTCATTTCTGACAGGTCCTCACACTTTTGACTGGTCCTCACACTTATGACCATCCTCACATTTATGCCCGTGCAGCATTCTTAACAACCATGTCACTCATTTCACAACTGCTTCTCTTCAACAAGGTGACAAGATAGGGCAAAAATGTAAAATGTGAGGACAGTCGTAAGTTCGAGGACTGGTCAAAAGTGTGAGGACCAGTCAAAAATAACTTTTTCAGCCCTCTGAGTAGTCCATATGCATTAAAGGATTACAGCAATAGAGAGGGATGAAGGAATGGAAATTAGAGTAGGAGTGAGGGTAAGAGAGGGAGGAAGAGAGGAGGAGAAGGAGAAAGAAAGAGGAAGTAGGGAGGAGAAAAAGAGGGTGGGGGGAAGGGAAAGTAAGAAGGAAAGAAAAGAGAGAGGTGGTAGGTTTGAGGAGAAAGATTGCTGTACAATAAAAAAGATGAAAGGGAAGAAAGCCAACCCCAAGCAAATATAAAGATATTAAGATAAAGAATGAATTGTTAAACTTTAAAGAATAAAAGAGAACAAATATGAATAAATAGCAATAATTAGAAACACACATACAAACATACAATGTATTTTCTTTGAACAGAATATTTGGCTGGTTCACAAATTTAAACAGCGTTTAGTCATTTCAATTAAATTTACAATTTCTATATTTCCTTTTTGCCATATTTATTCCTCATCTATTTTTTAAAAAAACCAATATTACCCTTCATCCTCATCTCTAATCTTAATCAAATTCAATTTTTCCCTTCTATTCTATATTATACCCCTTCCCATTGTCATCTATTTTTATATCCATCCTCACATTGTTTAATTATGTAATTATGTAATACAGTTGTTTAATACAAATTCAACATTTTAATATAAATCAATTAGTTATAAAACTATCTTTTTTGTATATTAATCAATATGAACATGAATATTCCAATTATTTCCATGCAATCCAATTTCTTACAAATCAATTAATTATATTTACCAATAATAATAAACCAAATAATTTCTCCCATATATTCCTCCGAACCACAACTTAACCATTTCTGCTTTCAACACAATATACAATTAATAGTATCTCAATTATTACAATTCCCTAGTTAAATACAGCTTTTTTTCCTTTGTGTTTTAAAATCTTGAACTCTCCTCCTAAATTTCCCATTGTTTGCAGTTTTTCACCTACCTTTTTTGGGGAGGAAAAATAAAAATAAAAATAAATCTCTCTCTGCCTCATTTTGTCACGCTGCACCAAAGATCCTGGTTTCGGTTTCGTTTCTGAAGCTTAGCTAGGGGAAAAAAAACTGCTTTACACTGATTGCCTGTAGGGCGGCCCTTTGAAGCCCCGGGCAAGAGTTTAAACAGTTTTTTTTTCTTCTAGCCATCAGCTGGAGCTCAAGAAAAATCGGGACTTTTTTGAAACGCCGCGGGACGCGGGACAAATTGCTCAAAAGCGGGACTGTCCCGCCAAAAGCGGGACGTCTGGTCACCTTACTGTACACCGCCCTGAGTCCCTAGGGAAAAGGGTGGTATATAAATCTAAAGTAAAATAAAAAAATAAATAAATAAAAGAATGCAGTACTGCAACTGCCTGCAATTTGGCAGTTCGATTTTCACCGGCTCAAGGTTGACTCAGCCTTCCATCCTTCCGAGGTTGATAAAATGAGAATCCAGATTGTTGGGGGCAATAGGCTGACTCCGTAAACAGTTTAGCGAGGGCTGTAAAGCACTATGTAGCGATATATAAGTCTAAGTGCAAATGCTGCTTGCACTTCATTCCTTAATTTTCTGCCCTCTTGCTGTGTTTTTGTCAATCTTTCCTACAATGCAAGAAACACCTACCTGCTCCTTTTCTCTTTTCTTGCCTCTCCACCTGCAGCCTCCCTTTGCCCACCCTCCAAGCAATTATATCAGAAGGGGGGAAAAAAGGGATTCCATAAGCCGTAATGGAAACTTTTCCTCAACCCTTTGCAGGTCGATCTGGGGAAAATCAATAAGCGTGGAATGTAGATTAAGCTTCCTTTCCCCAGCAATCACACATTTGTTCTCACATGGCAATTAGGCTTAAGGGGGGAAAAGTGCTATTGTTCATGCAAATGAAAGTGTTATTTTCCCTTGCCCTCAGCCCAGTTGCCATGTAGACTTAGCTCTCAAGAACAGAAGCTCAGGGTGGGATTTAAAGGTATTTCAGACTTCAGAGATTCCCTACGTGACATGGTTGCAATCAGTGGTAGCTCATAGACAACCAGGGCTCATTCTTGGGGGCGTGGGGTGGGGGGGACACTAAACAGGATCAGATCAAGGAGGGAAAATGCCAGGAAATTCAAGGTGGTAGGTGAGACTGTGAAGTCAAAAACACATCCCAGAAGATAATCTTGGCAAGTAATTTCCATATTGCTGTCGTGAACACTTCGTGTGCATGTCCATTAAATCTCTAATTATTAAGACTGATTCAGAGGAGGGTAACAGATGATACATGAGGGATCAGGGGATGCTTGAAGAACTGTTTTGTTTGGAGGAAAGGAGATTGAGGGAAACGTATCCATGTTTGGTACAAAAAAGGATGCCACAGCCATAGATAGGGAAGGAAAGAAGGTCAAGGACATTATTCTATTGACACAGAAACTGGGATCAGGAATAATGAGCATAAATTACAACTACAAGAAAGGGCTTATTTAAATAAGATCTGCGCAACGGTGGAACAGTCTGCTTTGTGGACATTTAATGAAGAGACTGGTTGAACTGTTTTTCCTGCGTATTGCATGAGACTGGCTTCTGCGATCCTTGTGTGGCCCCTTCCAACTCCATAATTCTATGAGTGTTGCCAGGAAAATTACATGGATGTGTCCATGAAGTCATTCAGATAAACACATTGGTGGAGGCTGACTTGAAGGTTAGGGGAAAATGGAAATGAAATCCTAACTGAAAGAACTGCTTGTTGTCTTTGAAAATATGGAAAATTTTAGCACCGCATCTGAACTGGCAGCCTTAAAGTCAGCTAATTAAGAATTTGGAAAACCTTCTTGGTTCTGAATTAAAATACAAAATATACTATTTGTTGGATAGAAAGGACAAAGTCAGCACCACCACCCATATAACTTAACCACCTGTGAATTGGCTGATAAATATAGTTGAAAACAGATGGTACAGATGACTGCAGGCAACTCCTAAAAATCAAGCTGCTTTTGAAGATTAGCCCTTGTTTTGAGAGGCCTTGCATGCCCAATGACTTTAATGCTTTTTCTAATGCCTAGAAAAAGCTCGTTCCTTTTCTTTCTTGTCCAAATAGCTCTTCCTTCCATCCATCCATCCAGTTTTTGTATGCTCTTTTGTCTTTCTTTCCTTTCCCAGTGCAATGTATCCCTTGTTTATTTATCACATTTGCAGATTGCCCATTCAGAACGACTCAAGTTAGCATACAAATCAAAAACAGTGGAGTCCCTCCATCAACTGACCTTCATTGTTTCCTTGTAAACATTTCATTACTCAGCTAGCTAACATCATCCGTGTGAGTGAGTGTGGGGTTTGCTTCCTGTTTATATATAGATAATTTTTGACTTATGATCCATTGCTTAACGACAGTTTGAAGTTACAACGAATCTCCTGGGGGTGCTTATGTTTCAAAATTCCAATGGCTGCTCCCCCCCCCCATGGTCACATGACTTTTTCCCGAAAGCTGTCATTTACTTCTGGTTTTCAGCAAAACTGGCCTATGGCAAATCATTGGCATTCACTTAATGAATGTGGCATTTGCTTTATGACCAGGGTGTTCATTTAATGACCATCTCAAAAAAGGTCATAAAATTGGATCACTCATATGGGTGACCAGATTTACAACCATCATAACTTACAATCATGATAGGCAGACTCAATTTACAGTTGTAAATCAAGGACTACCTGTACACTGATTTGTCCGGGTAATTTTGGTGGGGGTGTGATTTTCTCCTTGATAGTGATAGTTCCTTGATTAGGGTGTTGTTTGTCTGATGTTAATCCCTCCTAACCTGGATATTGGCTGCGAGAGAGGATGTGTTCTGGTCTTTTTGTTTCTTTGTGGTTTGTTCGTTTTTTGTCTCCTTTGAATAATAGCAATAGCACTTAGACTTATATACCACTTTACAATGTTTTACAGCCCGCTCTAAGCAGTTTACAGAGTCAGTATATTGTCCCCAACAATTTGGGTCCTCATTTTACCCACCTCAGAAGGATGGAAGGCTGAGTCAACCTTGAGCCTGGTGAGATTCAAACTGCCAAATTGCAGGCAGCCGGCAGTCAGCAGAAGTAGCCTGCAGTACTGCACTCTAATCACTGTGCCACCACGGCTAAGATAATATGTAGATATAGTTTATCTTAATGGCCTGTTGATTGCTCATTTGTCTGAATGCCAAGATTTTAGGAATTCCCTAACGTTTTTAGATTTGGCTTGGTCTAAGTGGCTCACAGTTTCTAATTGGAACGATGATTGAATCTTTCCATGTGTTGTCAAGCTCATTTTTTATTGTGTCTTTCTGATCGCTAGCCGGTGTTCACTCTCCTAGTCTTTTGCTCTCTGTCCTATATAGTGGCTTTTTCAGTACTGTATGTTATCTACTGTATGTTGTAGTTAATTTTTGTTTTTTCTTCTTGGGTTTCTGGGTCTTTTGGTTAAATTTAGATGTTTCAGACGGTTTTAGTTGTTTTTTGTGCCAGGGTGATATGATATACTGTCATTGTAATTATCTGTGGGTTGTTTCTGAGATGTTTTGGATGTAACTGTTATCCTTTTCACAACTTGTGTTGGTTTTACTGTAGTGGACTGAGTGATTGCACTTTTTGATAAAGTTGTGTGGGTACCAGAGATGGGTTTCAGCAGGTTCTGACCAGTTCTGGAGAACCGGTAGTGGAAATTTTGTAGTAGTTCGGAGAACCGGTAGTAAAAATTTTGACTGGCCCCACCCCCATCTATTCTCTGCCTCCTGAGTCCCAGTTGATCAGGAGGAAATGGGGATTTTGCAATAACCCCCTGGATTGGGAGGGGGGGAAATGGAGATTTTACTGTATCCTTCCCATGCCATGCCCACCAAGCCATGCCCACCAAGCCATGCCACATCCACCAAGCCAAATCCACAGAACCAGTAGTACGAAATTTTGAAACCCACCACTGGTGGGTACTCATTTTGTTGGGAAATATTGTCTAGGCAGTGTCAACCCTGAAGCTGACCTGATCTGCCTCAGAGTTCTGTTTGCTATGGGTGTATTACTTGGAACCCTTACATTCAGTCTGTTTCCTTTTGCTGATGTTCTGAATTGCTGCAGTACATTTATACAATGTCTCTTGCAGGAGATTGGATTGTTACTTCAGTAATGGAGCATCTGGTTAGAATGGATTGCTTTTCCAATAGACTTCCTTTTCTGATTTGCCATTGTTTCCTTTGCTGGTGAGGATATTCAGGAAGGTGACAATTTACATGTTTTCTTTTTCCTCTGTGAATGTTATTTTTGAAGATATGTCGATTGTTTTATCTGCTTCTACTAGTTTGTTTCTTTTTTATTGCGACGAACATGCCATCAACATTATTATTATTATTATTTATTTATTTTTATTTTACTTCAAATTTATATACCGCCCTTCTCCTTAGGGACTCAGGGCGGTGTACAGCCAAATAAAAACACATAATAAATACATTAAGAACAGATTAAAAGGAAATATCTCAATTTGGCCCAAAATTTAAAAAGACAAACAAATTTAAAATAATTTAAAAAATTTGTTAGGCCAGCCCGGCTTGTTGGAAAAGGTAAGTTTTAAGGGCACGGCGGAAGGCACGGAGGTCTTGGATTCTCCTTATCTCTGGGGGCAGCTGATTCCAGAGGGTGGGAGCCCCCACAGAGAAGGCCCTCCCCCTGGGGGTCACCAGCCTGCATTGCTTGGCTGATGGCACCCCAAGGAGGCCCTCTCTGTGGGAGCGCATGGGTCGATGGGAGGTCGTCGGTGGCAGAAGGCGGTCTCGAAGATAACTTGGTCCTATGCCATGGAGCGCTTTAAAGGTGGTAACCAACACCTTGAAGCGCACCCAGAAGACCACTGGGAGCCAGTGCAGCTCGCGCAGGAGCGGTGTTATGCGGGAGTGCCATGCAGCTCCCATAATTACCCGCGCGGCCGCATTCTGGACCAGTTGGAGCCTTCGGGTGCTCCTCAAGGGGAGCCCCATGTAGAGAGCGTTGCAGTAGTCCAGGCGAGAGGTGACGAGGGCATGAGTGACTGTGCGCACAGAATCCCGATCAAGAAAGGGGCGCAACTGGCGGATCAGGCGAACCTGACAAAAGGTCCCCCTGGCAACAGCCGTCAGATGTTCCTCCAAGGACAGCTGCGTATCCAGGAGGACACCCAGATTGTGCGCCCTCTCCGAGGGGGCCAAAGACTCGCCCCCAATAGTCAGTGATGGAGTCAGCTGACTATATCGGGATGCCGGGAACCACAGCCACTCAGTCTTGGAAGGGTTGAGCTTGAGCTTGTTCCTCCCCATCCAGATCCGTACAGCCTCCAGGCACATCACTTCAAGGGCATCGCTGGGGTGGCATTATTATTATTATTATTATTATTATTATTATTATTATTATTATTATTATTATTATTATTTCAATTTATATGCCGCCTTTCTCCAGAGACTCAGGGCGGAGACATCCTGGATCAGAGGTGAAATGCTCCCAGTTCGGACCGGATCGCCCAATCCGGTAGCGATCGTGGCAGGTAGTTCGGAGAACTGGTACTGAATGTGGCGCGAGGCTCCGCCCACCCACCCGGTTGTTGTTACTTCCTGGTTTTAACCAGGAAGTAATGTGTTTTATACCCTCTGCGCATGTGCAGAAGGTTTTGCTTTTTTGCTTTTAAAAGTAAAAAAAAAAAAAAAAAGGCTCTGATAATCACAGCTGTGCCTCCCGATCGTCAGAGCCTTTTTTTAACTTTTAAAATTATTTTTTTGCAACCTATTCGGCCGAATAGGCTGTTAAAAAAATGCTTTTAAAAGTAAAAAAAAAAAAGATCGTGCGCCACAGCTGATCACCCTCCCCGCACGCGCTGTTGTACTTACCCCACACCTCCTTTTGGCGTGTGCTGCACACACGTGCACCTTGCATTTGGTGCATGGTGCGCACTGTGCATGCTCGTATGCAGAGCAGGTTTGGTGTGTGGTGCGCATGCACAGCCACCGAATCAGTAGTAAACCGGTTCAGATTCCACACTGTTCTGGATCCATACTTTCCCACAGTACTTGTGGGAGTGCTATAAAATCTAGATCTGCAGTATAGTCTTTGCTATGAGTTTTGTGAGTGATGATCCTCCCAGGGTGTTCCTCTGATTTGTTGGTCTATTTGTCCATCATACAGAAAGCAGGTGGTGAGGCAGAGGGAGTGGGTATTTCAAGCTTAATGTATTTGGCTAGATTGGATGTGTTGTATGCTTCAGCCGCCATGGATTTTTTCCACTAGTTCTGGATCTATTTATTTATTAGATTTGGTTGCCACCCATCGCGCATCGAGGTGTCTCTGGGCAGCTTATTTATTCAGTTATTAGATAGGAGAAGCTGTGGTATTGAATGAAACCATAATTTCATCTTCTTCTATTGTTGATTTTCAGGAGGCACTGTAATGGGAAGTTGACAGAATATTTGCTCCTCTCTGTGATTAAAAATTAAAATGAAAAATATTGAAGACATTAAACAGTAATAAAAATTATAGGAAAAGGGGAAGGTAATCAAACCAGAATGCAAAAAGTTCAATAACAACCAAATACAATTTCTTAGTGCATATCCAGGAGAGTCTGCAAGGTGTAGTTAAAAAATAAAATAAAAGTGGTGGTTGCAAAAGTGCAATCAAAGCTCCCTCTGGTTTTTTTTTTTATGAGCACTACACTACAGGTAGTCCTCAGATTATGACTACAATTGAGCCCAAAATTTATGTTGCTAAGTGAGACATTTGCTAAGTGAATTTTGCTCCATTTTACAACCTTTCTTGCCACAATTGTTAAGTGAATCAGCTCAATTGTTAAATTAGTGCCGCAGCTGTTAAGTGAACAGCTTAAATCCCCATTGATTTTGCTTGTCAGAAACGTGATCACATGACCCTGCAATGGTCATAAGTATGAACCAGTTGCCAAGCATCTGAACTCTGATCCCCTTAGCATGGTGATGATGCAAAGGTCATAACAGTGAAAAAGGCTCATAAGTCACTTTTTTTCAGGGCCGTTGTAACTTTGAACAGTCACTAAATGGACTGTTGTAAGTCAAGGACTACCTGTATTGTGTGGCCACCATTTTTTTTTAACCACAGCCTGTGAACTGTCCTGGGCTTGTCTAAAAGAGAGTAGGATTGGAGCTGTGTGGCTCTCTAGGGGTATTGTGAATGTTGTTCCAGATGGCAGGTGCTATGCAAAAGAAATCACACTATCTGGGTCCCATTTAAGTGGTTCTAAAACTCAACACCTATTTGGTGGCCGATAATCAATACAAAATAAAAGGAAAATAATGACAACTCCCTGCTGGAGTTATTTTTCCAGATATACCATACATTTGTTAGAAGGAATGACATCAAATTAGCAATTGGCATTCTCGGCACCACTGAAGATTCCTCCCACACATACTGCATTTGCTGTCATACAAACAAGTAGACAGAGAGCTCTCCAGCATATTCTGGCCCGCAGCTGTTATTTTGTTTTGAAAACAATTAATAAACCAATATGTTTGTTATTTTGAAGTTACTCCACCTGCAACTGGAATCTGAAAGCGGGTCTAGCTCTGTGATATGCAGCATTTAGCCCCACAGTGCATGGCCGGTCAATGGTCAAAGGAAGGGAACTGAACATTGGGCCCTAACTAACAAAATAAAATTTAATGTACAGATAAGTGAAGTCTTACACTTAGGTAAGAAAAAACAAAAGTGCACATACCCGTGTTTCCCTGAAAACAAGACCCTGTCTTATATTTTTTTGAACCCGAAAGTAAGTGCTTGACCTTATTTTCGGGGAGGTCTTATTATTTTGGGGCAAGATGGGGCTCCTCTTGCCATCTTACCTGATTTCCAGCTCTGCATTTAAATATTTTTGGGGAGGGCTTATTTTCAGGGGGAGGCTTATTTTAGTGCATGCGCTCAAAAGCCCGTTTGGGCTTATTATCAGGGGATGTCTTATTTTCGGTAAAACAGGGTATATATTGGGATAAACTAGGCTTAATAGCAGTAACTGTGAGAGGGATCTTGGAGCCTTAGTGGACAACCAATTAAATATGAGCTAGGAGTGTGCAGCGGCAGCCAAAAAAGTCAATGCAATCCTAAATTGCATTAACAGAGGGATTCAGTCAAGATCAAGTGAGGTACTAATACCACTCTATAAAGCCTTAGTAAGTCCACGCCTAGAATGCTGCATCCAATTTTGGTCATACTATAAAAAAGTACTCTAGAAAGAGACTCTAGAAAGAGTGCAGAGAAGAGCAACAAAGATGATTAGGGGACTGGAAGCTAAAACATATGAAGAACGGTTGCAGGAACTGAGTATGGCTAGTTTAGTGAAGAGAAGGACCAGGGGTGACAGGATAGCAGTGCTCCAATATTTGAGGGGCTGCCACAGAGAGGAAGGGGTCAAGCTATTTTCCAAAGCACCTGAAGGCCAGACAAGGAACAATGGATGGAATCTGATAATGGAGAGATTCAACCTAGAAATAAGGATAAATTTTCTGATAGTGAGAACGCTCAACCAATAGAACAGCTTGCTTTCAGAAGTTGTGGGAGCTTCATCCTTGGAAGCTTTCAAGAATAGACTGGACTGCCATCTGTCAGAAATGGTGCAGGGTCTCCTGCTTGGGCAGGGGGTTAGGCTAGATGACCTACAAGGTCCCTTCCAACTCTGTTATTTTATTATTCTGAATTTCCTTGTTTTTGCTGCCCACTGCCACAAGGATAGGTGAGAAATGTGCAGAGAAAGTGGAAAAATAAGCACAAAAATAAGCGCGTGCAATCCTGTTGCGAACCGGTAGTAAAGGTAAGTAGAACCAAACCCCTGATTTAGTCATGCCGGCCACATGACCACGGAGACGTCTTTGGACAGTGCTGGCTCTTCGGCTTTGAAACGGAGATGAGCACCGCCCCCTACAGTCAGGAATGACTAGCACATATGTCCTAGGCTAGGGGAACCTTTACCCTTTAACTAATGAATCTATTCCCAGAGTTACTAGAGTTTTAATATATTTAGATCCTAATATAGTCCATCGAACCAAAGATGCTATATATGTATATTCCAAAGTTGCCCAAATTGAAAAAACTAACACCAATTGTTGGCTTCTAATATTTAATACTTGACAGTAAGTAAGCATGATGATATAGCTCCAGATTCCAAAAATCAAATCCTTCCTGGTAAGGATTTGGTAAATGCATTTCCTGTAAAGATATTCTTGGAATCAAAGAACTTCATATAATTTTTCTAAACAAACATGTGTAGCTATATAAATCAATTAACATTATTAAAAAGAATAAATAAAGTTTGCTCTCTTTGCAACTTTTAGACACTTTTCAAGTACAATTTCCCTACCAAATTTGTTGCAATAATCAAGAGATGCTTGATTATTGTCTCTACACCCAGTCTATCTGTAAATATTAAAATCTGGCCCAAAATCTTTTTAGGCTGTCCCAGATACACCTGGCTAGCTGTGAGTAACAGGTGAACACTAAACCAGATGGATGGGCACTCAGCATTTAATTTCACTGAACCCGTGCACAAAGTTGTCCTAGTAAAAGCAGAGCCATAATAGGTAGCCGCTAATAATGGTTTCCTTCAGACAGAGGAAAAACGTATTTTCATCAATAATAGAAAATGATGGGATTTAAGAGAGAAAAGCACAGAGGGCAGCTTTGGAAAAGAAGTGTGTGTGTGAGGAGCAGTGACAAAAATATGAGTCACTCAGCAATGCCCTTTGGCCCTTTTTTCTTCATGCTGTGCCATTAAAGTATTCTCTCTCTTTTTTTTAAGAGGACCAGCTGAACATGGAAAGATTGCAAATCTTTAAACCCCTGCCTTACCCTTCCTTTGGCTTTGTAGCAAAGGCAGGCAGAAGAAGCCAAAGCCTCTCCTAGCCAAGAAACCCATTATGCAGGCAGGGAACTCTAGAAAGTAGATGTGATAGAGAGCAGCGTGGTTGAAAGGAAGGGAAATTATCCTTAAACACGTAGCCCAGGGGGCGATAAAATGGCTGGGAAATTAATAACACAGGGCCTGATCAAAGCCACAGTTGCATAGTAACTTGCCAGTTGATTACTCACAGTTGATGACCCAGGAGATGAAAAATCTAACGCTTAACTTTTTGAATATATTTTTGCCAGATGAAGCAGATGCCAGGGAATGTTTTTTGAACAAATATATTTGGGGCTTCTCAGGAAGGATCTCCTGGAGCCGTTTGATGAAGCTCCTCTTGGGGGCATCAGTTGCCATGGGTTTCCCGCCCCACCTCCCCCAAGAATATTCTTGGGAAGAAATGAAGCCACCTAGGAAAAGATTGGCTGCTTTGCTCTCCCTTTAATCTAGCATCCACAGCTGCAGGGAAGGGAGCACCAGGCATCCCAGACAGGAGTGCTATTGAGCAGGTTCTGACAGGTTCTGGAGAACCGGTAGCGGAAATTTTGAGTAGTTCGGAGAACCGGCAAATACCAACTCTGGCTGACCCTAGAGTGGGGTGGGAATGGGGATTTTGCAGTATCCTTCCCCTGGAGTGGGGTGGGAATGGAAATTTTGCAGCATTCTTCCCCCAGGAGTGGGGAGGGAATGGGGATTTTGCAGTATCCTTCCCCTGGAGTGGGGTGGGAATGGGGATTTTGCAGTATCCTTCCCCCAGGAGTGGGGAGGGAATGGGGATTTTGCAGTATTCTTCCCCTGGAGTGGGGTGGGAATGGAGATTTTGCAGTATCCTTCCCCTGCCATGCCCACCAAGCCACACCATGCCCACCAAGTCACGCCCACAGAACCAGTAGTAAAAAAAATTGAATTCCACTACTGATCCCAGATATATGGCCTTGCGTTTGCCAGCTGCTATCTATGACTCTTCTAGGCACTTCTTTTTCTCGTACAAATGTGCAGGTTAGTTTCTCTTCTTTGGGAATCAAAAGTACAAGACAGGGAAATATACGTGTCCCAGGATAACGTTGCACGATCCAATCCTAGTTGGTCACCAGGACCAGAAGTTTAGTCTTCTAAGCTTTTGGACTCGTGCTGGAGCCCAACCTCACGGAACTTCTCTCTCTCTCCAGAATGTGTGCAGTGAACTGTTCTATGCATAGTATTTGCATGGTGCCTGATTGTGCATGGCACCACAAAAATACTATGCACAGAACAGCCCCATGTACGCAGTCCAGAGACAGAGAAGTTCTCTGAGGACGGACTCCAGTAAGAGTCCAAAAGTTTGGAAGACTAAATCTCTGGTATCGGTAACCGACTCAAATTGGATCCTGGTACAGACAGATCCAAAGAGTCATTGGACTGGTGGCTGGACATATCTGCTAACTGTCTCCTAAGGCTGGGAAAATACTTATTCCCTACTAATGTTCTTCCTTTCTTATTAGGAATCACTTGCTACCCCAAATAAACCAAGTCCTCCCAGATGCAGTTTTTTGTAAGAGCAGAAAGATTGCTGCATGAGGAAAGAAGTTTCTCATCTAGCCTCTTATTTCCCCTGTGACTAGCCAAACACTAGAATAAAATGTCCAGGAAGAGAACAAAAGATTTCTACCAAGGGTTTTTTGCTTAGCACTGCTTAGCAACTGCGATTCCAAGATAGACTGTTTCTGGATCTGAAGGCTCCATGTAATTTTCACTGTTACTTTCCTCTTCCATTACTCTGTCTAGTTCAGTGGTGGGTTGCCCCCGGTTCGCACCAGTTCTATAGAACCAGTAGTAAAACTGACGGGAGGCTCCGCCCACTGACCCTGACAGTATCAATGCTGTCTTATGCGCTTGTGCATAAGAGCGCGCGGCCCCACTGCGAACCGATAGTAAAGATAAGTAGAACCCACCCCGGTCTAGTTCTTCCTTTAAAGACATGTAAGACGGTAGCCTTCATCAAGCAATTAGCATTAAGAGATTTAAAATAGTTTATTAAAAGATTTATAATAAATTAAGATTACATTATACAGAAAACATTCTTCCATTTGGACAGCATTTCAACATTTTTTCTCCTTCTGGAAAATATCTGGTGAGGACTGTTACTGTTAATGTTACTGAATGAGCAAGACTAAAAATTTTCAATTTCTTTTTTTTTTTTTTTTTGGCATATTTCAGAGGGCTAGGGAATTATCAATGTGTCACTTTTGTATTTCAGAGACTTAATGTATCCATTTCTGCCCTTGTTTGGGTTTGAAATATTAACAGCAAAATTGCTTTGCTAAAACAGCTTTTTTTGCTGCCAAAGTTGATTGCTAATATATATATTTAAGGGGAATTAGGTAGCCACGCAGAGCCTACAAATTGTCACTCCGGTGTTCTGTGTGATTCTAACTGAAGATTAAACTAATTTCAGTTCTTTTTCTCAAAATGACCTGCTTGCTGAAGATTATGCCAACAGTAGTTTGAAATACCCATTTCAGGAGAAGTGCCTTAGTTTGAACAACTTCAGAATAATGGTTGCATATTTTAGTTTTAAATAAAATAAACAAGTTTCAAGAAAGGAACCTTCTCCCAATTATATCTGCACGAATCAGCCTTCTTCAGTCTGTGCTTTCTAGGTGCCTTGGACCACAAGACCCATCATTCCTGACTATCAGGACTGTTCTGTCCTCACTACACATTGGTCTGTGTGCAGCTCGAGATGCAGCTAAACCCGCCTATCCTGCAATAAAGCAAACCGTGTGCGTAGATCTGAATGCTTTATTGAAAGAACAGGATATGGTGAAACTGGGAAAAATAGGGATACATACAAGAACCAAATACAAGATAGTATTGAGTATTGAGTTACTGCTGAACATAACAATTAATAAATACAAACAATTTAAATCTCACCAGCGATGCTCTGTGTGTGGGATGTGGGTTTGTCCTTGGATGACCATGTATCACAGATTAAGATGGATTCTTCTTTGTGCTTCTGCCTTCTCCAAATGCTAAAGGAAATGGAATCTGGCTTCCCAGCTTGCACTTGTTTTGAGAGTGCGGGCTGATGGGTAATGGGGTGGGGTCAGCTTCAAAAAATATACTTGGCATTTGTCTCTCCAGCCACTAGATGGGGCTAGAGTGCAACAACAGTATAAAAAGATTATATGTTGGGGCATATTTGTCCCTCTGGCCACTAGATGGGGCTAGGGAGCAACAACAGTATATAAAGGTTATATCAGTGGTGGGTAGCTCCCAGTTCGGTCCAGTTCTATAGAACTGGTATTAAAACCGGCGGGAGGCTCCACCCACCCACCATGATGTCATTGTGGGTGATCTGCGCATGCGCAGAAGCGCACGTTCCCGCTGTGAACTGGTAGTAAAGTTAAGTGGAACCCACCCCTGGGTTATATGCTGGGGCATGACAAGGACATGATGTCCAGAGAATGATGGGGGTTACAAGTTAGTAAAGCTAAAATGTAGTAGTTTGGAGAAGATTGCTCTAAAATTCTTTTCCAGATCTATTTGCTGCATTTTGTTTTATTGTGATTCATTTTAACTAAATTAAATGATAGCATATGTGTGCCAAGATATAATGTTTGTATATTAAATGATTCCTCTATTCAGATTCCTCTGTTTAACATTTTGTTAAACAGGATCTCAGTTTTTCCTTGCAGTACTACAAGGGCTGATAAGGACTGTTCTATGTCGTAGCATTGACAGAGCCTGGGATTTTACTCATGTAGATGAACATTTAAACGAGGTTGTATATAATTCCTTGTCACATTTCGCAGGGAACGATGCTGTCTCTTTTCTCCAGCATGTAACATAACTGCATATCAAGCAGGAGAAAACATTAGGCTGGAGATGAATTTTACAGGAGACAGAAAATTCAGATGCCAAAAAGTAATTGACTCATTTATTTAAACCCGTCTGCAAATAAGCAATGTTTCCTGAAAATTGTTGCATTTACACACGATTCACTTCAGTTGAAGCTCTTGGGGCACAACCCGTCTTCATCAGTAGTTTGGTGCAAAGCTTCTTCAGAAAAAGGAGACAAGCTGTAGAGCAAGGGTGGGGGAACCATGGCCTTTTGAGGACTTGTGGACTTCAATTCCTGAGCCAGTCCTTAAAGGACCATGGTTCCCCACCCCTGCTGGAGAGCAATATGGGGATGGTCATGAAGAAAGTATTTGGGTACCATTAGGTAAACACCAGCTTAGCCGTGAAAGAAGGAAGGAGTGAAGAAGAAACTCAGTTTTGCCCCACCTTGATTTTCTTTGGTCTAAAAAGAGGGAGAAAAAAATTTCTATTTGGCTTTCAAGATTCTGTTATAATACCTTGCAAGAATATAGTGCAGGTAGTCCTTGATTTACAATGATTCACTTCGTGATCATTCCAAGTTGCAATGGCACTGGAAAAAGTGACCCCAATGATCAAAATTTGGATAGCAATAGCACTTAGACTTATAAACCGCTTTACAGTGCTTTTACAGCCCTCTCTAAGCGGTTTACAGAGTCAGCATGTTGCCCCCAACAATCTGGGTCCTCATTTTACCCACCTCGGAAGGATAAGTCAACCTTGAGCCTGGTGAGATTCGAACTGCCAAATTGCAGGCAGTTGGCAGTCAGCAGAAGTAGCCTGAAGTACTGCGCTCTAACCACTGCGCCACCAAGGCTCTTATGCTTGGCAATTGACTCATATTTCTGACACTTGCAGTGACCCAGAATCTCATGATCTCCTTTTGGGACTTTCTGACAAGCAAAGTCAATGGGGAAGGTGGATTCAGTTAACAAACGTGTTATTAATTTAACAACTGCTGTGATTCACTTAACAACTGTGGCAAGAAAGGTTAATGGGACAAAATACACTTAACAAATCTTTCGCTTAGCAACAAAATGTTGGGCTCAATTATGGTCATAGCTTGAGGACTACCTGTAGTTCTTGGGGAGTCTGTTTCCTGAAGCTTCCAGATGCTACTCACTGATATAAACCAATTCTTTTCTGCTGCAAACTTCTGCTTAATTCTGAACTGGCTTCATGCTGATTAAGCTAATGGTTTAAAAAAAAAAAAGCTTTATAACCTGTCTGAATGATTTGCAATGGCAGATCTAAATTTTTCTCCAACTTTCTGATTGAAGCTCATTCTATTTTGGCCCATTGTAGCACTTTCTCTTTTTTCTCTTTCTTCCTCTCCGTTCCCCCCTGCAGGAGAGTATTGATGTGTGATATTGATAGAAGAGCCAAATATTCTCCTTAATTAAATTGTAGAAACCCAAATCATTTAGCTATGGAGATTAAAAATAAATAAACGCAATCTTATTAAATGGAACACTGAAGTAGTGAACATAAGCAAAACATGGTAGGTTTGGTTGTTTCTTTTTTAAGAAGTGGAAAATTTTATATGAGGCCACTGCCTGTGAGGCAAACGACAACAGCAGCCCAGGATGGAAGGTAGATAATAGCACCTTGATTAAAAAAAAGATTTGGACTTTATATTCAATTGAAGGGGTTGTCGTTAAAAATAGGAAATTACTTAATACTTTCTTCTCATTGTTCCATTTTTCCCCGTTAGTCCAAAATATTGACATATTTTGGAATCATGTTTACAATAGAATTTCTTTTCTGATTTGTTTTACTGACTTGAAAAAAAGTGCTAATTCACCTCAGCAATGCAGAGAACCACAGGGTTGTGCAGAGCTCAGATTTGAAAGCCAAAAAAAAAAAGTAAAAGTTCTTTGGAGGGAAAAGAATGCAGACAAATTCCATCAATCCAAGGAATCTTTCCCAGGATAGTGCTGCAACTGTGAGGGGCAAACAACTGTGCCCGGACCTTTAAAGAGTTGCGGACGGGAGCTATGCAAATACCCTCAAATTTCAAATTAGCATTTTTTGCCTTAGAAACCAAAATACTGCACTGTCCGTCCGTCCCCAGCCCCCCATTATCTTGGAATGAGTTCATTTGAGTTGTATGGGTTTCATGGCTCTTGGCCAATGGGCTCTTCTTCCCACTGGCCCTGGAGATAACTAAGATAACTAAGAAAAGTATTGTTATTACTCCAATGGATGTAGAGCAGGGGTGTCAAACTTGATTTCATTGAGGGCTGCATCAGGGTTGTATTTGACCTTGAGGGGGGGGGCGTGGCCAGAGGGGCATTGCCAACTCGATGTTACTCATCAAGGCTCCATTTTCAGCCATGACAGCCCCTTGCAGCCCTCTGCCAGCGAAAACAGAGCCTGGGGGGGGGGGCACAGTCAGCCTGGGCTCCGTTTTTGGCCATGATGGTCTCCTGCAACCCTCTGCCAGCATAAACTGAGCTTGGGGAGGTGGCCCGCGGCCTGCCTGGGCTCCATTTTCACTGGCAGAGGCACTGCGAGCCAGTCCGTCGCTGTTTCCAGGGCGGGCCCGCAGACCAGATGTGAGCACCCCACCGGCCGCATCCGGCCCGCAGGCCTTGAGTTTGACACCCCCGATGTAGAGCAATGGTTCTCAACCTTTTCTTTATGATGATTTCTTTATGATGATTTAAAGGACCCCCTTTAAATAACCTTTTGTGGCTGCGGACCATGATCACGGACCCCCAAAACTTAACTCAAGATTTAAATGATAACATTTCTTTAACTCTTTGAGGACCCCCCTCTGACACTGCAGCCCCCAGGGGTCCATGGACCACAGGCTGAGAGCCAACTGATGTAGAGGTCCAAAATTCAATCTATTATGTAATTATAACAACATCTCAGTTTCAATCAGACCATTAATGACCAACCAAATATGTTTAAGAAGTAGGACAGGAAGAAAGGCAACAACGCCTCCCATCATTGTCCTTAGTAATGGATATTCAAAAAATAACATGGCTTCCAAATATAGACATCTCAAATCTATTTCAATGCTAGGAGCAGTAGTGGGTTGCAAATCCCGGCGCTACCAGTTCGCTATCGGTAGAATGCGGGTGTGTGCGCTTGCTTTGGGAGCGTGTGGTGCTTCTGCGCATGCGCAGACCATTTTTTGTGACATCTGGGCGGGTGGGTGGAGCCTCCCACCGCCGTCACTACCAGTTCACCCTAACTGGGGCAAATTGGGAGCAACCCACCACTGGCTAGGAGCCATTGCTGAAGGCCTCGATATACAGGTAGTCCTTGATATACAATCATAATGAACCCTGACGGTCATAAATCAGGTCACCCCACATGACTGACATGATTGTGCCACCTTGTTTGCAGCAATCATTAAGGACACATGACTGTCGCAAAATGAATACACTGATCTTTAAAGAAAAGCCAGGGTCACTAAGTGAACCCATTGTTCAGGATGACACCGTTTTGCTTAAAACCAGAAGTAACTACCTGTTTTCGGAAAAGTCATCCTAAAATGTGTCACATGATTGCAGGATGTTGCAAACAGTTGCAAATGCGGCCATGTTGCCAAGCATTTGAAGTTATGATCAAGTGACGGCGGAGAGTGCAGGAACTCTGGAACTGAGGCCTAGAACTCCCTTTTTCGCAGGTAGGTTGCAACTTCAAACCATCACCTAGGCATAAATCAAGGACTACCCGTAGTTCCAATTTAAAAGCATTTAAGACAATAACCGAAACCCAAACATTACAGTAATGAGTTCTGTAAGATTTCTTGAAGGACTTCCCTTTCCTACCTGAACAAACTAGGGAAGATCCTTCAACTGAGAAAAAAAAATATTTGATGCAAAAAAACCGAAAACAAACCTCAAGCAAGAGTAAAAGAATCAACGGCTTGAAAAAGAATCAATCTTGTGGATCATAGCCCACATCAGCAGATGTACAGAGTATAATACTGGATATTAAATTATACTGCAGGGCTCTGCCGGGCTTTGGAATTGATTCCAAAAAAATTATTCTGGAGTGGGATGGATGCTTTAAAATCTTGCAGGCAATAACCATGTTGGTGTCTAAATGCTCTGAAGCATTTATTTGAAATTAAATCCAAGGCTCTGCACAGCAGGGGTGGGTTCTAAAAATTTTTACTACCGGTTCTGTGGGCGTGGCTTATTTTGTGGGCATGGCTTGATGGTCATGTGACAATTATTTAGGATTTAGCAGAGGTACTGGTCTACCAGGCTTTTAACTGCTTATAGAGCTGTACCGATCTACCCATTTATTTTTCCAGGCACTGATCTACTCATGTATTTTTGCAGGCACTGGTCTACTCATTTGTTTTCTTTTAACACTGATCAGCTGTAGGGCGGCCCTTTGAAGCCCTGTGGCAAGAGTTTAAACAGGTTTTTTCCCTCTAGCCATCAGCTGGGACTCAGGAGGCAGCAATAGATTGGGGGTGGGGCCAAATAAAAGGTAAGAATAACGCGGAGGGTGGGGGGAAGGCGGGGTGGTCATATCGTCACCGCTACTAGCTCGGGGGAACCGGGCCGAACAGGGAGGACTGCTGCACAGCCATTTTCTATATACACACATCATGTACCCCCATTCCTTTCTTAGGTCTATACGACATCTAGCCAATGAAACATAAACTTTCTTACACACTTATACCAGCAATACCTTATAAAACACAGCCAGAAAAGAATGTTGTAGTAATAATATATATTAGTCTGATCTACTAAAGCATCCAAGTGGGCAGATGGATTGATTTTGCACAACTGCCCATTTCAACAAGTGTCTCTTGGTTAAAAAAAATAATACATTCGTTAATAAACACTGCTGTAGTCTTAAGCACAGATCAGTTGATGATGACGATGTCGATATATAAATTCCTCCACTCCAAAAGTCTGTTCCTTCTCACCCAGACCAAAAGAGCTTCCAGTCACTGGGTCAGTACCTCAACAGCTTCACCTGCACAATCTGGGGATGAGTTGTACAGCTGGGTATCACCATCATGCCAATAATACCAAACCCTGAACTGATGGGTGACCTTATCCATCAGATTCACATGGATGTAAATCAGGAAGAAGGAAAGCATGGAATCTTGAGATACCCCTACATGGAAGAGGCCATGAGTTTGATTTCTCCCCTCTCATCAACATAGATTGGAAGTAACCACAAGAGGCAGGAGAAGAACTACTAGTGCCCCCAAACCCAAAATCCACAGCTGGTACAGAAGAGTCCAGCTCATTAGTGTTGGAAGATCAAGGAGCACAGAAATGCATGCATCGCTTCCATCCTGGTCCTACCAAGGTCATCAAAAAGTATGAC
The DNA here is from genome assembly GCF_029215685.1 of Pituophis catenifer annectens. NCBI lineage: Eukaryota > Metazoa > Chordata > Lepidosauria > Squamata > Colubridae > Pituophis > Pituophis catenifer. Next base: position 332,035,031 of record NW_027256881.1, on the reverse strand, counting down.
AAACTTTGTGTCTGTGTTATACCTTCATCTGAAAGCCACCTCAAATAAATCCAGCTAATCTGTTTCCTCCAAGATCCCTGATAGCTGCCATCCAACTACCTTCTCTACAACTTTCCCCACAAAGGAAGATTGGAAACTGGATGATAATCTGCACTTCAAGATCTCATATTCAGTTGTAATAATCTCCCCAGATTCACAAAGGTGTTGCTCTGAACAACTGGGGCATTATAGAATCCTGTGTCTAGAACTGACAACAGGAGAGCATTGAAGCGGGCTCTGATAGAGACTCTGATATTTAGGATTTATAAGTCACTTTAAGTAACCCACTTGAAGCTTACTTTAATTTTCTTTGGAAGATAAATGCATCCTGTAACTTTAAATTTATGTTTCATTGCCTCCTTGGTCTGATCTAAACTAGAGCTTAAGTGCTGCAGTAAAACATCCAAGTGTTGCAGTTCCCAGTGGTGGGATTCAAATAATTTAACAACTGGTTCTCTGCCCTAATGACCAGCTGGTTAGGCGTGGCTCGGTGGTCATGTGACTGTGTGGGCGTGGCCAACACAACGTCACACACATCGATGGGCGCGTCACCTTAGCTGTTACAATGTAATAAGGGTTAACCAGAGAGGCAGTTTCTGTAAGCAGGGCAATAAAGATTAGGCTAGAAACAACACCAGAATGTTTCCCTCCTGCCTTCCTTACAGGATTAGCCTTGTAAAGTGGAAAAAAAGAAAATATTTCTTCCAACAACCAGTTCTCTGAACTGCTTAGAAAGTTAACAATCGGTTCTCCCAAATAGGTGCAAACTGGCTGAATCCCACCACTGGCAGTTCCAATATAAAACTATCCCACCAACTGCATCTATGTCTCTCCAGTGGTATTAATGGCAGCCTTCCTACGGTCATCAGGTTGTTCTTAATCCTTGGGGCTCAATAACAAATTTGAACTCTAATTGTACCTAACAATGTTTACAATCAAGATTTCTGATTGAACCTTGGTGGCACAGTGGTTAGAATGCAGTACTGCAGGCTACTTCTGCTGACTGCCGGCTGCCTGCAATTTGGCAGTTCAAATCTCACCAGGCTCAAGGTTGACTCAGCCTTCCATCCTTCCGAGGTGGGTAAAATGAGGAGCCAGATTGTTGGGGGCAAGAGGCTGACTCTGTAAAACCGCTTAGAGAGGGCTGTAAAGCACTATGAAGTGGTATATAAGTCTAAATGCTATTGCTATTGCTATTGTAGAAAATCAAATTTTAGTTAAAAGCATAAATTTTCCATTAGCAGCAGTGGTGGGTTTCAAAATTGTTTACTACCGGTTCTATGGGTGTGGCTTGGTGGGTGTGGCATGGTTTGGTGGGCGTGGCTTGGTGGGCATGGCAGGGGAAGGATACTGTAAAATCTCCATTCCCACTCCACTCCAGTGGAAGGTTACTGCAAAATCCCCATTTCCCCCCCAGAAACTGGGAATTGGGAGGCAGAGAATAGATGGGGATGGGGCCAGTCAGAATTTTTACTACCGGTTTTCCAAACTACTCAAAATTTCTACTACCGGTTCTCCAGAACTGGTCAGAACCTGCTGAAACCCACCTCTGATTAGCAGAGATTAGTTTTCCAATTATACTAGGCAAATGAAAATATTTTGTTAAAATATTTTGTCAAATATGCCTGGACATCTTTTACTTGGATGGAAGACAATCCAGGAATATAAAAACTGCAGGCTAGAAAGAGAAGGGGAACATATCCTGTAAAACCACACTGGCAACCACTTTCATAGGACTATTGAAAAAACTCTATAGACATGAATTCAAAAAAAAAAAAAATGAACTCACACAGGACTGAACAATTATTTTAGATCAGGGGTTTCACTTGAGTTTTGAATACCAGGCCCAGAATCCCAAAAAGAAGGGTTAGGGTAAAGAATTAAATGGGGCTACATCAAAAGCTAAATTTGATTAACTAAACTGAAGGCAAATGCAGATAATGTGATTCATTGCCAAGTATTTCATAATTTATCCTCTATTGTATTAAATGTTGCATCCCCATATAGCAAATTTTGGAAGGAATCTGGAAACTAGTTGCATCAACTAGTGGCTGGGATTCAGCCGGTTCAGACCGATTTGGGTGAACCAGTAGTTGTGACCTGCTGGTGGGCCTACCCACCCGCCACGGCGCTATGCCATCCTATTTAGCTGCGTTTTTTAAGCCATCCGCATGCCTGCAAGCATACGCACGAGCAAAGCCATTGCGCAGAAGGCCACGCGCATGTGTGAAAGGCGCGCACTCACATTTTCGGTGCTGGGGCGAACCGGCTGAATTGTTAAATTATGTGAAGCCCACCTCTGATCAAAACTTTTGGGGGGGAACACACAGTGCACAGTCTGCTGTAGCAGAATAAGACAAATTCATGATCGGAATTCAATCTTGTTCCATCATCTTATTCTGTTACCGATTCACTTTATGTGAATCCAATAGATAAAGTTCAGAGGATGACACTTATGAGACCTCTGGGGGATGTGTTTTTAGTGCTGTTTATCAGAGGGCATTCTGCAACTGTTCCAATTGGGTTGTTTTTCCCCTGTTTAAATTGTGTTTTTAAAAGATGAAGAAATAAAGAAGCCTTGTGGAAAGCTGTGATATAAGCTGTACCACTGATTAGTTAATGAAAGAAGCATCTGGAAGTATCCATTGTCAAGCTTGCACATTGTGCAAATCCATGTATCGTTTAAGCACCTCCTACTAAATAAGTTGTTTCTGCTGAACATTTAACTATAAGCCGTGACTTCCAACCACAATGGTAAGATTTAGAAAAACATGCTCAGCCAAAAGCATACCAAACAAGTTATGGATTAAGATTGCAGGGGTCTGCAATCTTAAACACTCAAAGAGCCATTTGGACCCATTTCCCACAGAAAAGAAAACACCGGGAGCCACAAAACCCTTCTCATGCCTGACTGTTTCTTGAGTGGCCACAAAACTAGCATATGTCGTTGAATTAAACGTTCTGCTTTCTTCTGAAACTTTTCTTTTCTTCGATTTATCCATGGTTGGCCTGCCAGGGGTTGAAAAGCTCAATAAATTGTGTGCCGGCGGATATCACACATTAGCAGTTGTGACGCATGTTTTGAGTGACAAGGAGCCGCAGCAGAGGGGTGAAAGAGCCACATGCAGCTCCAGAGCCGCAGGTTGCTGACCCCTGGATTAGTGAGATGCATGAACCAGGTCATTGTCTCAGAAAAGGATGGGTTTCTTTGCTGCTTCCTGGTGTGGTTAGAGGGGATGCGGTGGCTCAGCGGCTAAGTCGCTGAGCTTGTCAATCGAAAGGTCAGCAGTTCAGTGGTTTGAATCCATAGTGCCGCATAACAGGGTGAGCTCCTGTTACTTGTCCCAGCTTCTGCCAACCTAGCAGTTCGAAAGCATGTGAAAAATGCAAGTAGAAAAATAGGGACCACCTTTGGTGGGAAGGTAACAGCGTTCTGTGCACCTTTGGCATTTAGTCATGCCAGCCACATGACCATGGACAGTGCTGGCTCTTCGGCTTTGAAACGGAGATGAGCGCCGCCCCCTAGAGTTGAGAACGACTAGCACATATGTGCGAGGGGAATCTTTACCTTTAATGTGGTTAGTCTGTGTTTTGAAAGTAGAAGTAATAACAGAGAACTGGATAGCATGGGAGAGCGAACGGCTCATACGTGTTATGTTGAGGAACACACATCTTCCACCATTCTGCCCTAATTCATGCACCACTTCTACACAAGAGTTCCTCCATGACCATAACTTTCTTAAGGGATTACACTTGATTGTCTGCTGCTGATCAAGACATAGTTCTCGTCCAACCCAACCATCTAAATTAGGCCTGCTGAGAAAACCCACCACCCATGGAGCAGTGGTGGGATTCAAATTTTTTTACTACTGGTTTGATGGATGTGGCTTGGTGGCCATGGCAGGGGAAGGATACTGTAAAATCTCCATTTCCTCCCAATCAGCTGGGACTCGGGAGGGAGAGAACAGATGGGGGTGGGGCCAGTCAGGGGTGGTATTTCCTGGGTCTCCAGACTACTCAAAATTTCCACTACCGGTTCTCCAGAACTGGTCAGAACCTGCTGAATACCACCTCTGCCATGGAGACATCAGAACTTCTCTGCAATAGTTCTCTGGACTACTCTGTCCCAAGATGTACTCTCATCTACGCAGTTAGCAGTCTGTAAACAGAGAGAGCAATGGAAGGAATGTTAAACATAAACAACCAAGAGATAGGAGGGGAATCCACTGTTAGCTTATCTCATAAAAGGCAACTGAAGCCAACTAGCAGAAGAAGCCATTCAAAACTTTTCAAGAGACTCCTGCTTAACAAACTCACTAATAAAGCAGTGTGGGAATTGCTTTTGCATTTTACAACATTCTGTTGTATTTACCCCAAGATTAGCATTAAAGAGACTTTACTAAAAACTGTATCCTACTTGCTTTCTTGACCTCACTAGCTGGAACCAATTTCCTAAAGAGGCCATGAGTATCCATTGGACACATTTAAGCAGAGGCTAGAGTCCTATCTTCCAATGTAATTCTTGCCTAATCCCTATGATCAGTGGTGGGTTTCAAATTTTTTTACTACCAGTTCTGTGGGTGTGGCTTGGTGGGTGTAGCATGGCTTGGTGGGCGTGGCTTGGTGGGCATGGCATGGCTTGGTGGGGATGGCTTGGTGGGCGTGACAGGGAAAGGTTACTGCAAAATCCCCATTTCTTCCCAATCAGCTGGGAATTGGGAGGCAGAGAATAGATGGGGGCAGGGCCAGTCAAAATTTTTACTACCGGTTCTCCGAATTACTCAAAATTTCCGCTACCGGTTTTACAGAACTGGTCAGAACCTGCTGAAACCTACCTCTGCGTAAGATCCCTTCAAACTGAGTTTACATGGCTCTGTTTGGGGTAGGGAGCAAGGATGCCTTCTGTTAGATCAGCGCTGGAAAGAAATGCGACTCAGCTCTGGTCAGTTCAGCTCTTTATTAAAATGGTGAAAAACAGACTGCTGGCAGTGGCTCCCGAGCCTCCTTATATTCTGCTCGGGCCAGCCAGCCAGCCAATGACAGCTATTCAAACTTCCCACCGGTGGAAGTGACCAATCCCCCGGCGGATGTCCTTATAAGGACATAACACCTTCCTATTAGGAGAGTGCAAACTAAGAATATGAGTCCACCTGTGGAATTATATCTGTCTAAGAAAATGTAACAAAATTTTAGTTATTTGAGATAACAAGGGGATTGCTTCAGGGATTGGGGATGAACTGGCTTCATTGTTGAGCCTGGATAGCTCAACAGACAGAGCTCTGTAATTTAACACCAGCTGTCTGCAATTAAAGTAATATCGAATCTCGCCAGGCTCAAGGTTGACTCAGCCTTCCATCCTTTCTAAGGTAGGTAAATTGAGGACCCAGTTTGTGGGGGCAATAAACTGACTTTGTATAAATATACAAAAGTATGAAGGCTATTGCTTAACGCATTGTAAGCCGCCCTGAGTCTCCGGAGAAGGGCGGCATATAAATCAAATTCAAAAAAAAATTACTTGAAATTGTTCTTCTTTGTTCAGAAGTATTAATATGAGGCAAGAGTCATTGAGCTATGAATCCAGAAGTTCATTCCCAGAGAGGGTTATAGATTAACAGAGTTGGAAGGGATCTTATAGGTCATCTAGTCCAACCCCCACTCAAGCAGGAGACTCTACATCATTTCAGACAAATGGCAGTCCAGTCTCTTCTTGAAAGCTTCCAGTGGTGAAGTTCCCACAACTTCTGAAGGCAACTTCTGTTCCATTGGTTGATTGCTCTCACTGTCAGAAAGTTCCTTCTCATTTCTAGGTTGAATCTCTCCTTAGTTAGTTTTCATCCATTATTCCTTATCTGGTCTTCAGGTGCTTTGGAAAATAGGTTGATCCCCTCCCCTCTGTGGCAGCCCCTCAAATATTGGAACACTGCTATCATATCTCCCCTGGTCCTTCTCTTCTCTAGACTAGCCATGCCCAGTTCCTGTAACTGTTCTTCATATGTTTTAGTCTTCAGGCCCCTAATCATCCTGGTTGCTCTCCTCTGCACTTTTTCTAGAGTCTCAACATCTTTTTTATGGTGTGACCAAAACTGGATGCAGTACTCTAGGTGTGGTCTTACTAGGGCTTTATAGAGTGGTATTAGTACCTCACTTGATCTTGATTGTATCCCTCTGTTAATGCAGTTTAGGATTGCATTGGCTTTTTTGGCTGCCCTAAAAAGCTTCAACCAAAATATGATCTTTCTTTTACAAAGCTGGTAGGAAACAGGAAGAAGGCTCCAGATAACCTCATTGGACTACAATTCTCATTATTCGTCTGCAATATGCTGGGAATAATAGCACTGTGAGAATGATGAAGTCTGCTCTAGGACATGGCTATGAAGCTCCTTATATTATTGTATGGATCAGACTAATAAGCTTGTTTTAGGATGTACAGTATCAGGCTTCAGTTTGGGGGACGAAACGATTTTTGTCTCGTATTGATTTTGCTTTTTCTGTTTTGCTTGGCCATTTTGCTAGGTCGTTAGTGAAACACAAACAAAATGACTTCTCTAATGTACCAATTTCCTATTAGTAAAGCAGAGTATTGGTTTGTAGACTGTTGTTTTTAATTGTTGACTTAAGCAAAGCTGTTTAATGGCTTTTCGTTGCTTGATTTCATGTCAGCTGCCCCAGGAAAGATTGGTTACTGCATCGTTGTATTTCGAAGTTTAGCCTTTCCAGTTGTTTGAAGAGAAGCTTCAAGCTCCCAATAGGGATACAGATAGATTCTTGTTTTAATCTTCTTAGGTCCCTTGTGTAACTTCTTGCAGTCCCCAGCATGAGCAGAAATGGGATAAATAATGGGGGGGCGGGGGGGCGGGGGGAATTCACCAAGTAGTCATAATCCGAAAAAAACCAGAACCCACCATTTCTTCGTGCAGAATTCTATAGCTTTGAGCCCAGAGACAGGTCTCTGCAGAGTAAAAATTACTTCCTGTGGTGCTTTCCACTCTCCGGAGTTGATGCTGAACGGGGTAGCTTTTCCATAGACAAAGTGCTGGGCCCTGCAGCGACCGTACAAATAGGGCCCTTGCTGTGTGCCAGGGAGGCCACCCCCTTCCCTCTCAACTGTAGAGTTGAGGAAAAAAATCTAATATTTCTAAACCCCTCTGGCCATTTTCATTTAATCAACTTAGCACTTATCACCTCTGAAGATGATGTTTTGTTCTTGTACGGATAAAAATAATAATCAAGATGAGTGGGTGGCAAGTCTGCAGAAGAGCCCTTTCCATTTTACAAGGACCTGAGTAATCCTGTAGCTGTTAAATCGACTCAGGTTTCATTATTATTGGACCCTTTTGGATTAATAAGAATCCACCCGCCTGCCATCACCCCACTTGGGCTTAATCAGCAGCTGTGGAAAAATGAGAGGGGACAATAGTTTGGAGAAAGTGAGAAAACAAGAATTGTTTAAGAATCGACTTTCTTAAAGCAGCTGTCCTTTTTTTCAAGCTGGCATCGGAGGTTAGTAAAGGATGGTTAAATGAATAGTAGAGAGATGTTGTGCTTGGCAAGTCTTTTTCTAAAAAATGAACAGCCATAGCGTTTGCATGAGACACAGCGCTTGTGCTTTGTTAACTCAAGGTTACAGTTAGAATGTTATGCAAACTCGGTTCTCGCTAGTTTCTTTGTTTTGGGCTAAGTGCAAAGATAATTAATTGTGGTTTATTAAATTAACTATTATCAAACAAACTTAGCACAAAGTGTGAAGCTAGGTATAATGTTTGTAAATATTGGAATGCAGAGGGTTTAGGTGGTTTTTTTTTTTTTAGTTTGCCTGTATGTTTGCTCATTTTTTTTTAATAAACTGGAATTTTGGGAGCATGAGAAAGGCTGATGAGGTTGGGAAACCCTAATTCTTTAGACAGTCTTATTCCTTTTTCCTTGTTGTCCAAGACTTTGCAAACCTTGGCACGGCAAGATTTAAATTAAAATTCATAACCTAGTAATTAGACTTTCGATATACAGGTAGTCCTCAAGGTACGACCAGAATTGAGGCCAAAATTTATCTTGCTTAGTGAAAGATTTGTTCAGTGAGTTTGCCCCATTTTACGACTTTTCCTGTCACCATTGTTAAATGAACCATTGCATTTCTTAAGTTAGTAACACAGGGATTAAGTGAATCTGGATTCCTCATTGACTTTGCTTGTCAGAAGGGCGCAAAAGATTACCCCAGGACACGGCAACCGTCGTAAATATGAACCACCTGCCAAGCATCTGAATTTTAATCATGTGACCATGGGGGGATGCTGCAATGCTTGTAAGTGTGAAAAATGGTCATAAGTCACTTTTTTCAGTGACGTTGTAACTTTGAACGGTCACTAAATGGACTGTTGTAAGTTGAGCACTATCTGTAATGAGTTACGAGTGATATGCAGGAAAAATTGGCTCATGAAGCCAATTTTGTGTGTCTCATAAAACTTAGATACTGTTTCTATACTTGTACTAACCATGACCGACCTAATTCAATACTACACTTTTTCTATGGCTGGCTAGCCTAGAACCAATGAATAGGCTCACAAAACTCCAGGAACTTCTGATATATATATATAAATGAATGAGCCATGTGATTCCTGCCTATCAAACAAAAGATGTATTTTGGTAAAATCTGTATTCAGATTTTTGTGTCTTTCTCCTACCTTGAGATATGCAATAGCCTGGACAGCTTTTCTTTACTCTTGTTCTGGTAACAAACAGATCTGACACAGTTTGTTTTCCTCTGACTGTATACGCAAACCCACATCTCTTGTATGTTCCGAGCCTGCAGAAGGTCAGACAGATGCTACCAGTTTATATTATTTATCCCCACAGCTTCCTTTGCTTTACAGAAGGAAGTCATGTGAATACCCAAGATTCCTTGGGGACTAAGCCAGGTATCTACCGGTAGCAGTGAGACTACTTTTCTTTTTTACTCCAGAATAAATAAGGCAGGCAGGTAGCTAATTCAATTATGCCAGAGTTGGTAGCTTATAGCTGTAGGCAGTTTTCTTCCTTGGGGTAATTTGATTTACAAAAGTATTGGCAAAGCAGAATTGATGCAGTGACCAGGATTCAGGGATATAGCCTATAAATAATTAGGGCTTTTGCATCCAGGTCAGGCAAAATTAAAATGACACCAAAAGGGAGCCTTATCTTCTGCATGACTCACTCCTAAAATCTCATGGCTCAATTCCACTTAGCCAGCTCATTACCTCCCCTGTGATCCATACTCTAGCTAACAGGTTAAAGCTGCTCTTGGTAGCCATTTGCCTAAGTAAACTTACATTCAGGAACTAAGTTTGCACAACAGTCCAAGTCTTAGCACGAGCTCCTTGCTTATGGCTAAGAACAATGTGCAAATATTGTAAGTCTATAAATATTGTGTGTCTATATTTTTCTTGACTGTACACCGCCTTGAGTCCTACGGGAGAAAGGCGGTATAGAAATATAATAAATAAATAAATAAATAAATAAATAAATAAATAAATAAATAAATAAATAAGTCTCTTTCTAAGAGAAAGAACATCTGTAGCTCAGGAGTGAACTGTGGAGTTCTTGGTGCTCTCTGAGTTTGGTTGTTTGGTTTTTTTTTTAAATATTTATTAAATTTCCAAAGATTAAAATACACAGTACAAAAAAAAAACATAATACACAAAAAAAGCAAGAAAAAAAACACACACACACAAAACCCCAAAAATATAAACAACCAAAAACAAACATATCAAAATGTTGATAGTAATAACAACTTTTCTGCATCGATATCTGTAACCTATTTAACCTCTTTACACAAATTCTGCTTCTAAATATCTCTGTCTTAAACTTACATCTTTATTTAAACTATCTTGATTTCTATTCACAGTTCGATCTCATAACAAAAACATCCCTTAAATTTTATGTTTACTCTCCAGCCAGGAATACCATTTATTCCATATTAAATAATACTCAGTTGTTTGCTTTTAAATGTTTCATTACCCAACTAGGCAGTAGTGAAATGCAAAAAATTTTTGCTACCAGTTCTGTGGGCGTGGCTTGGTGGGTGTGGCTTGGTGGGGTTCATATGATTAGGTGGGCGTGGCCTCTTTTAAAAAACTTTTTAAAGCATTTTGTACTACCTATTCGCCCGAACCGGTAGTAAAAAAATGCTTTAAAAAAGTAAAAAAAAAAGGTTCCGACGATTGCGTGGTACAGCTGTGATCGTCGGAACCTTTTTTTTTTTTTTAAGTTTTTAAAGCATTTTTTTACTACCGGTTCAGCTGAACTGGTAGTTTTTATCACCAGAGCGAACCGGTAGCATTTCACTCCTGCAACTAGGTAACATCATCAGTTTGAGTGCATCCATGAAAACCAAGTAGCAAGCACAAGAAAACCTAATCTCACAACACACGGACAGATTCAACCACAGTTTCAACTGGGAAATGATTAGACCAAGCCAAATCTAAAACTGCCAGGGAACTCCTGGAAAGGTTGGCATTCAGACAAAAAGGTCATCAATAGACATATAGAGATAAACCACGTTTATACATTCAAAAGGGACAATACAAATGTAGAATGGAAACAAAAATGCTAGAACATATCCCACTTTGCAGTCAAGCATTCAGATAAGCAGGATTAACACCACACAAACAATCAGGCAGAAGACAATATTCTGATCAAGGAACCACTAAGGAAGAAAGTCTACCCCCCCTCATCAAAACAGACAGGGCAAGCTAGTATATACTCTATAAATAGACAGCAAACACCCCACACACACACTCGCCTGGGCTAATGCAAATAACCAAACTTAGAGAGCCTCAAGAATTTTGTATATTGTAGTTTATCATTCATGTTTTACAGTTTATTGTGTGTGAATCCAACACTTTATGGAGCACTCAAGAAACTATGTTTAAGCAAACTATGGCAGGGTTGATTGAGCACAGCCAGAGGGACTTTTGAGGAGACCTAAAAAGGATGGTAGCATTAAAATGACTCTTTTGCTTCATTAAGTCCAATGTCCAAAGCTCTGACTGATCAATAGCACTCTCCAAGTAGAGTCTTCGAAGGATCATGTTCTCCTGTGAATCAGCTCAATTGCACAGCCTTAATGAATTCTGCCCTTTCTTTGAAGAGATAGTGAAGAGGCCAATTTCCTTCCGTTACCTGGAGGCTGGGCTCACTGAACTCTGTGGTGCCTACTTAGGAGTCTAACTATAAAGGTTTGTGCTAATCTGTTTTGCTTAACTTATTCAACAAAGGCCCAAGGCAAAGCATAAAGGTGAAATTATCATGCAAATGCTACCTTATATGCAAACATTTCATCATTTGCTTGCCAGCCCTTTTTCCAGGTCCAATCTCAGTGGCCTCCAGAGTGAGGATAGGAGAGTAGGAAACATTGCATGCCTCCTAGACAAGAATATGGTTCAATGCAACAAAAGAAATGGTGTAAATTGAGGTTTACTGTCCTCCTAGAAGAGAATGAGAAGGGGATGGGGAAAACCCTGCAGTTTTTCAGGGAAGGTGAAGTATTTTTGCATCAGATGAAAGAAGCACATGTGGAGCCTAAGAAGCTTCCCAAAAGATAGAGGCACAAGAGGGGACAGATAGATCTTACATGGCATCTTCATGCTAGATCTTCATTACATGACACAAAGGCTCAGGTGCCAAGGAGGACTCTTGCTTTTTGGAATTTCAAAATACACCAGCATTTTGTCAGTGATGAAGTTTCTGGACCCCTGAATGAAGAATGCTGCCATTAAGACTCAAGGAGTAAAGAGAGGCCACAGGTTCTGCAAAGGTGGAATTGCTTTTTTGTGCCCCAAAGAGGAGGAATGATGGTGATTGGACATCTCTATTGAGAGGGACTGAACCAATAGTCTTTCGGTTGGACATTCTATCAAGAGAAGTTTGACAGGAAGATTCCCAAGACTCTTAAACTCACTGACAAATAGCCCTTACTCCTGATCTCCATGGAGACAAATGGTGGTGTCTTCAAGATATTTCAAGGGATTACAAACTCCTGGACAGGAAGTGAAGGACCCAGGGAAAGAGGGAACTTTTCATTCCTTCTTGTTGAAGGCCCAGGCTCTGAAAAGGAGGAAAGAAGACTGTGTGAACTGGCTGTACAGAATCCAAACGGAGAATGGTTTGGATTCTTTGATAATGGATTACATTTCAGAGATTAAGGACTCTGGCCCTCATGAGAACTGAGAAACAGGAGTTCAGAAGATACCTTACCAATCTGATCCAGAGGGATTTAACTGAATCCTGAGTGGGAGGTGAGGGATCTCCCCCAAAATAGTACAATCCAAGAACAGGACCCAGAGGGACACGCAAAAACTCTTCCCATCAAGAACATTGTCCAATCCACTCCCTTTGAGACCCATCAACTCATAACCTTTCCAAATAAGGTTGCAGTTGCTACCAATTCTTCAGATTCAGTTCAATCATTCCCCAACTCCAAGTCTATAGTGACAAACAACAACAACAACAACAACAACAACAACAACAACAACAACAATTTGGGGAAACTGTCCTTTTAATTACATTCATTAATCAGAAAAGATATTACTTGTCTTTTTTATTTTCTTCTCAGTTCAATGAATGTTCTCATCACCCCATTTCTGTTCTGTTTCCCCCCCCTCTCCTTTTGCTGTTTCTGCTGGAGGTGTGAATGTTTTCTTTTTTGGTGTAAGACAAAATGATTAGTTTATGGATATGAAGAATTAATTCAATAAATGAAACATTTTATAGGAAATTCATTTTATTCAGTGATTGAAGACAGCTTTAAGTACAGGGAAAGAAAGAGGAACTGGACAGAGAGAAGAAAAGGAACAATAGCCGCATTTAGGTACTAGAGAACGGATTAAAGGCAAACAACCCTCTCAAACATGGGCCAGTCTTAATCTTCAGGCTTGTTATAATGATTTATGGTGTTCCAATATCTAAAGGACTGCTACAAACAAAGGAGAGAGGGTCAATTTATTCTCTAAAGTACCTGAAGGCAGAACAAGAAGTAATGAATGGAAACTAATCAAGGAGAGAATCAACCTAGAACTAAGGAGAAACTTCCTGGCAGAACAATTAATCAGTGGAATAACTTCCTTCAGAAGTTGTGGGTGCTCCAACATTGGAAGTTTTTAAGATGAAATTGACCAATCATATGTCTGAACTGCTTGAGCAGGGGTTGGATTAGAAGACCTCCAAGGTCCCTTCCAATTCTATTATTCTGTTCTGCACCTTCTGACCAATTCATTGTCCTCAGCATTGGGGATAAGTCCACCCACTCATTATTTGGCAGAGAGAACCCTGTCTTCTTATTCGATCATTTTTCCATCCTTCTTCATACGCTGTTAATGGTCTTAACTAATGAGGTCTCAACAGTTTATGAAAAAAATATTGTGTTTGACTCACTTGAAATTGGAATTTAAACCATTCATTTATAAACTCAGCTGCAAGGGGATTTCCATCCGGAATTCAATCTCTTAACTCTCTCTAACAAATGTTTTACCATCTCAGCTTATATTGAACAAATTTATCCTCGGGAATGAGAAAATCAGAAAGCCAAGCAGTTTAACTGTTTCCAAATTTCTGAAGTAAGTTTTAAAATACGAACATAAGGAAATGGATAGTAATTTCTTAACGCTGCGGATGAACCCTATCACCCTAAATGAAAAAGGAGTCCAATGTTAATATAGTTGCTGTGTGTTGAATATTCTTTGACTCCTAATGATGTAAATACTATTTTAATTGAAAACCATCCAACATTTAAAATTGGGGTCATGTTCCAACTTGCACCTGACTATGGTGAAAGGATGTTCCGGCCATTCCTTTTTTCTGCTGTTTCCCTTTCATGTTGCCTTCATCTCATCCCCATTCTGTGCGGCAGGTTTTAAATCATTATTATGTTAGCCGTACTTGTGTTAAAGCAGTGTTTTTCTCCTTATTCTGAGGCCCTCCAAGCTCAGCCTCAAGATCTGTAAGGTTGGTTAGGCTTTGTTAGACACCGACTTGGACAGAAGCCGGGGAAGAGATGCAAGAACAGCCTCAGCAAATAGGGATAGCCAACATCCTGCCAACTAAGTATTTTGCTAAGAGAAGGGAAGAAAACACCTCAGCTCAACAGAGGAGGGAGGGGGAAATCAAGTTCGCAGTGCAATAAAAAAAAAAAAACTCCTTGTTTAGAATTTTGCTATGGTAAACTGCCTCCACCTAATGGAAATAGTGGTGCATTGCAATAAATAAAGTCCAGATTTCTCTTAGAAATACAAACACATTCATGATGGCATTTCCTTTCACAGGTATAAAATGTCTTGATTAAATGCAACTCTCCTAATTCTGCCTTAATTAAGATTTATTTCTGGCATCTCCAGTTAAATGACGGTTAGGGAGGAGAGGGTACAAAAAGGTTCTGTAAGAAGGGCAGCTGTCTGTCAAAGTCTGCCATTTGTCAGAAATGGTGTAGGGTCTCCTTCTGGGGGTGGGGGTGGGGTTGGACTAGATGACCTACAATATCCCTTCCAACTCTGTTAATCTGTTAAATTAGGGAGTTAGAGAAATAGTTTGGCCTGTGTTTCTATTAATGTCATCCTCATTTAGTATCTCTGTTTTTCCTCCCCCACCTTTATATACACATTAAAGGCAAATCTCCATATAGAGGATACAGCCTCTGATATTTTTAATGAAAACTTAAGAATACAAATTCCTGAGGACTAGCACCCCTCAAACTGGCAAAAAAAAAAACCCAACAACAACCTAAGCATGCAAATTTCAAAAGCAGCAGTGTTTGTGAATTAGAGCTGTCCACCAAATCTACAAGAGATTCTTCCATCTACTCGATACCTTTAAACTGTCAGAAAAAAGCATCTTTTTAGGTACAGGAGAATATACAGATCGCTTTGCTTCAGGAAGTAAGGGAAGATTTCACAGGCAAAGCAAATGTTCTGCAAAGGTTCTTTGTTAAATGTGAAATGTTTTCAGCTTAGGGTCCTTTATTTTTTTAAAAAATGAAAACACTAATCAAGCATCAAGACCAGGATCAGAAAAAGTTTCCAGTCTTCCTCCCAAATGTGAGGCTTTGTAACACCAGAGTCATTTGTTTTTCCTTCTGCTTTATAACCTTATATAGTCACTTGGCAGGAGGTGGGATACACACATCTAACCCAACTTCTTTGGAGGAAATCTGACATTCCTTTTTTGCCCACTGCATATCTGTATTTGGTTGCCCCCCAATTTTCAGAGCTCCCCAAATATCAGGTAAAGGCAGTGGTTCAGCAACGCTGCAGAGGGTGCAAGGGAAGCCAAGAATTACCTAGCAAGAATCCAGGAGCAAGTGGGAATTTACTGTCAAGGAATCCCATTTGTTTTTCTCCCACCTTCCTGAGCCTGGATCTCTGCCAGCTGCCTCTGATGAAGGGCAATACATGATCAAGCCAGTCGAGAAGGAATTATGTTTATGGGACTCTGGCTTTCGACCCTCTTTTGATTCAGATCCTTACCAAATCCCTTCCTCATTTATTGCTTCACATTCCTGGAACTCCTTTGCAAAATGTCAAGCCAAAAGGCCTTGTCAAAAGGGCTTCCAACTTCACACTCAATGACGTGTGTCAGTATGTAGGATTCCAGCCAAAGAGCTTTTCCTTAAGAATTCCTGGGATTTGAAGACCCAAAGGACACAGTCTAATGCTTTATAAAATAGCTCAATATTCTCATCAGCTTTTAAGAGCCCATTGGTCAGATATGCCCTGTGCAATCTCCCCACAGGACCCACTGAGGCATGAATGAAGCCCCTCCCCCAAGCCCTACCTTCTGAGAGATTTAACAGTGCGACCATGGTTAACCCATCATAGGGTTCTGCCTGTTTCTCTTTCACAAGCAGACTCATGTCTTTCTTTTAATTTGTAACCAGAACAATCTAGCCATGATGGGGTAGACCTACCAGGTCATGGTTTTTTCTGTGCATATAGAAATGAAGACTGGTTTGAAGAAAAAGTCTGGTCTGCTTTTGGGGGCAGAAGTGCCTTCAAGTTATCCAAGACTGCCTGGACAAATCCCTGCAGGTTTTTTGACCACATTTTTTTTTTCAGAAATGGCTTTCAGAATCAAGAAGTGTCCGTTTCAGCCGTTCTTCCTAGGACTGAGAGAGGGTGAGTGCCCAAGGTCATCCAGCTGAATTTATTCCTAAGGCAGGATGAAAACTCACAGCCTCCTGGTGTTTCCCCGGTGCCTTTAACCACTACACCAAACTGGCTCTCGTTCTTCCATTCTTGCTCTTTGCGGAAAAGTCCTGCCAGGGAAGGATTCCATCTAGATGATGATACCACCTGGCCCCACGGGTGATGTCCCAGGAGGCCTCCCATCCTTCCAACTGAAAACGAATCCGCAGCTGTTCTCGTCTACTTTTAGTTCAGTGGCGCATCACATGTTTTGTAGGCAGTCCATCCCAGCGTCGGTCTCTGAACTGAAAGGATCGCTCTCTGACCAAGAGTCCAGCAAGCTGTTTGCCTGTCAGAAGAGTTCGTTCTGGAAAAGATGGGAAGCGCCATATGCTAATAGCCTAGATCAAGTTACATGCGCGCCCTCCCACCCACGCACCCTCCTGCCACACGAACTGTGCCGAAGTTAGAGAGTTACAAGAGATTTCCCCAGGGGCTCTCGGCTGTCCCATCTTTATCACTGTTAGCTCATTTTTTGCATCGCCGCCGCAGTTCTTGTATCAGCCGGCTATTTGCAAGCAGCCCGGAGCAACAGCAAAAGGTCAGAGCAAATGTTTACATTTGCCAGACGGGTTTGGAAGACCGAGGCCCGGGAGGGCGAGTTGGCAGAGGTGATCAGCTGTCAGTGAAATCGGACTCACCGGAGGCCAGAGGGCGGGCTAGCAGAGGTGATCAACTATCAGTGTAATTGGACTCACCGCATCAGTAGCATTGCCAGGACTGCTAGGCGGTTTTGAACATAAGTGATTTAGGTTTTCAGGTCTACTGTGCCCTGCCGGAATTTTGCGAGGGTTTAGTGTGGCCATTTCCAATGGCTTGTGCTGCTCTGGGAGGCAGCTCTATAAATGCAAAGTCTTTTTTGCATTTGAGCTTCTGGGAAGGGCTCTGCTGTCTTGTTAGGGCTGACCACCATTGGCAGATCCAAGCTGTCTACCCAAGGATGGCCTAAGTGTTTAAGGGAGGGAGCTAGAGGGAGCTGCAGGTGAGTTATGGGACAAGCCTCTTGCCCCTTGTCCCTGGCTTACCCTTGCTGGAGACAGTGACGAGAGAAACTTGGCCCTGCTGTCAGCTGGATCCATGCCAAGCCATTTGTTTAGCTTCCCGGCTGGGGGTGAGGCGACAGCAGAAAGTTCCCTAGAGCAGGGCGGATAAGATGGTGCCTGTGCGTGTCTTGCTTTGGGCTTGAATAATGGCTGGGGTACCTTCAAGGAGCCACAAAAATCAGAGGATGGTGAAGTTCCTTTGGGGCCGGAATATCTAACGTGGAGGCTGTCACGTCTCTGGACACAGAGCACCAATACATCAGGACAACAGAGCCGGAGGAACCAGAGAGAGAGCTGGCTTCTTGCAAATAGGATGGGTCCCAGCCGTGCTCCCTTCTGTGGCAGTGACGGTGTCCTTTTGGGGGCCCATTTGCGCACGGCATTGGGCATTTCCAGCTCCAGAGTCTAATTTAGCCTTTCGGCCATCAGCTACCCTCCTTGGCTTCGTGCGGAGCCTTGGGGGCGGTAGCTGTGGTGGTGGCAATTGCCTGAGTTCTCTGCCTCTGAGGAACAGCAGCCGGGATGTAAGTGGGATGCTCTCCTCCTGCTCCAAGCTACCCAACTCCCCAGGACTTTCCCCAGCCTCCAAGACCGACAGCTCACCTGTTCTCTCCAAGAAAATGAGTGTGATCCCCAATCTTCGTCTCCAGAGGAGGTTCACTGTGGCCCATCCGCTTTGGTAAGAGGATTGGGAGAGGGGGGAGGGAGGACTTCTCTGGGGCCGTTGCATGCGCTCCTAGTTCAGAGGTTCATAATGATGAGCTTGAAGAAGGACAAACTAACCCAATATCTAACCCAATATCCTTTTTCTAGCAGCAGATCGTTAAATCTCTCTAGGAGCAATCCTCCCCTTTGTTTTCCAGTACTCACAGATTCTCCACAAAGAATTTCCACTTAGCAGTTAAACCTGTTCTTCATGGATATGTTTCACTCTCTTTTAAAGTAATCTCAAATATCCTGTCTGGGGAGGGGGGCGGGAGTTGCAAGTTGGCTCTCCACTGGATGAGAACAGGTATCCTGTTGTCTTGAAAGGGGAGGGGGGGTAGAAAGTGTCCTTCCGTTTAAAATTCCATTTACCATTTTCTGGACAAGTAAATGGTAAAGTAACTTGTTCATGCTTAAAATTTGTTAGACGACGCCTCTGCCGGTCCATAGGAGCAAATCAGTTGTAGGATGAATAGGTATCTTTGATCAGATCGTCTTTTATGATCTTTTATGATTAAATGGAACCTCCCACTGCAAAGTCACTCTATCTGGTAACATACAGTGGGAAAGAGCAGCTGTCTTCTTCCCTGCTTCTTCTGAGCTTCCTGCAGGCGTTTTGTCTTTTAAGGCTTTTGGAACTTGGAGGATGGGGGAGATTGCCCTCCAAACAAAACAATAAATCAGCATTTAAGTAAGGAAATAAATCTGTTAAGTCTCTAATTGGGTAAAAAGGGATGTTTCAGATGTATTACAGTACTTTCTAGAATTTTTATGATTCTTGGCAACATAGGTTTGTGTCCCCCCCCTCCTTCTGCACTCTGTTTTAACTTTGACCATGGTGTGGGGGAGAGAGATTGTCTCCCAAAGGGGAGAAAGATAACCTCAGTCCATTGTGAGATTCCTCCATCTCGCACAAACCACACACTCACAGCTTATTCTCGCCAAGTCCCTTCCAGCCGCATCAACAGCTATTTATAGGAGAGTTCCAGATTCCGAAAGTATCTTCCCCAATGGGGTCAGGAACAATTAAAGCAAACAAAGTGGGGTGGAATTCAAAACAAGAGTCGGGGAGGGATGGTTTGCCAAATGCTTTCCCTCCTCTGGTGAGTTGAGTGGGATGGAGGTTAAATTGAGCTGCTCTGTTGCGCTCATGGGGTGGGGGGTGGGGGGGTGTCCTCCGTTCACATACATACCTCCACACATCTGCTGCTGTTGTTCTGGGTCCTCGGTTTTTGGCTTTCCCAAAGCATCACGTGATATTTTGCACATTCCTGAAACACAATTTTAGAACCAGAGTTATTGGAAGGTGCCATTTAGACCCGAAGGTCCAATTCCCTTTATGGTGATTGGGTGCAGATCAAAGCATCCCCATTCACCCAACTTGAAGAGCTTTAGTGAATTGGGGGAGGGGGTCGGTCGGGGGCTGCATAGGCTGCTGCTTCCACACTTCAGCTCTTTCCTTTCTGTGTTAGGAATGTTTTTCTTAATATTCAGCAACTATTACGGGTAGTCCTCATCTTATAGCTATTCATTTAGTGACCATTCGAAGTTACAATGGCACTGAAAAAAGTGACTTACGACTCACACTTATGACCGTTACAGCCAGTGGTGGGTTTCAAATTTTTTTTTACTACCAGTTCTGTGGGTGTGGCTTGGTGGGTGTGGTATGGCTTGGTGGGCGTGACGGGAAGGATACTGTAAAATCTCCATTCTCAACCCACTCCAGGAGAAAGATACTCAAAATACCCATTTCCTCCTGATCAGCTGGGACTCGGGAGGCAGAGAATAGATAGGGGCGGGGCCAGTCAGAGGTGGCCCCACCCCTATCTATTTTGAATACTTTGAAGAACCCGCCCTGCCCCGGTTCTTTGAATTTCCACTACCGGTTCTACAGAATTGGTCAGAACCTGCTGAAACCTACCTCTGGTTGCAGCATCCCTGTGGCCACACGATCAAAATCCAGGCACTTGGCAACTGTTGTGTGTTTGTGACGGTTGCAGCGTCCCAGAGTCATCGGGTTGCTATTTGTGACCTTCCCTGCCAGGTTCTAACAAGCAGAGTCAATGTGGGAAGCCGGATTTGCTTAACAGTGAAGTGAATGTGATTCACTTAACAACTGTAGTCATTCCCTTAACAACTATAGCAAAAAAAAAAAATGATCATAAAATTGGGCACAACTCACTTAAAACTGACTTGCTTAGCAACCAAAATTCTGGTCCTAAATTGCCGTCGTAAGTTGAGGACTACCTGCATTCCACATCATTCTTTTGTGGGGAAGGTAGAGTTTTCTTGGCCTTTTTCTGCAGGTATTTTCAATGTGTCGTTATGGAGGCTGAATGTTCCCAGTTGTTCAGTCTCTGCTTGCAGCGCTTAAGGTGGGACTGGATCCGTGAAGCATTTAGTGGAGCTGTTACTTCTCTTGATTTGAATGTGATTCTTTAAGCGGGAATGGCAGTGACAGAAGCGGAAGGAAAGGACACGCTAACGTTTTCCTGGTAGACTATGCTGGATTTGTCAAAGCCAGAGATATCTTGGGTTCATCCAAGCTTGCTGAACTCCAGGCAGGGCCTAAAGAAATGGCTTTGTTCACAGAGAAGCTTTAATCGGTTCCATTAAAGAACTGACCCTGCATGTTCCCAATACAGTTAACTTAGTTAGGATGGCTTTGCCTTGTTTACTTTTCTTTTGAAGGCTTGCAGGCTGTACAAGCCTAGCAGCTGACTTGGTTATTTTAGGGTTTGCGTGAACCTAGGGGAAAAAATTGGCTAAGGGTATAGGGTGTATATAGGCCTTGCAGTTTAGCTTGATAACCTGCTTTACACCCAGCGGTGGGTTGCAGATTATGTTACTATCAGTTCGCCCCACGTGTGCACACTTGCTTCATGCGTGCTCCTGCCTTCCACGCATGCGCCCGGCCCTTGGCGCATGCGCTTTGCTTGTGCATACGCCTTCCGTGCCTGCACCTGGCCTCAAAAATGTGCCTAAAGAGGATGGCATAACGCCTGGGCAGGTGGGCAGGCCCACCCGCGATTTCCGCTACCAGTTCGGGCGAACCGGTCCAAACTATACCATCTCTCTTTACACCACAGGGAACAGCAACTGGATTCCCCTAACATGCCAAGTCACAGACCACCAAGAAAAAAAAAGTTGTGTGTCAGATGACAAGGTGACCTTGCTCGCTCTTACTGGAATGTCCCCTCCACCAGTGACTTCAAAAACAGCCATCTTGCCTTTGTTCAATTTGTGCCTTTCTTGGCTTGTGAAGTAATGTTTGGTTTGCTTGAGTTTGAGTTTGGCTTCAGGTCCCTGCCTGAATTGCTGAAAACTCTGGAGTTTTCCTACCAATTTTCAGAAAATGAATTTTCTGAAAATGAAATGAACAGAATTTTCATTCTGTTTGAATGGAAACTGCATGACTAGAGGAAGTCTACCTCCACGGATAAGCACTGGGCGGGGCTGATTCTTTCCATCCCTGTTTATGATTTCCTGCCATTCGTGAGCTGCCCCGCTGTTTGCAAGTGAAATTTGCAAATATTGCAAATATTAGATGAGGGAATAGAAAGGGAATTCATCCAATTTGCAGACGACACTAAGCTGGCTGGAACAGCCAACACCCTAGATCAGGGGTGTCAAACTTGCGGCGTCACATTGTAGTCACATGATGTATCGCACCTTTTTTCCCCCTCTTCGCTAAACCGGGCATGGGCATGGCCAGCGTGTGACGCATCCGGCCCACTGGTCACGAGTTTGACACCTCTGCCTTAGATGATAGGCTCAAGATCCAGATGGATCTCAGCAGACATGAACACTGGGCCCTATTTAATAAAATGAAATTCAACTTAGACAAAAATAAAGTCTCACACTTAGGCAAGAAAAGCAAAATTATACGTACAGATTAGATGAAACCTGGCTTAACAGCAGTAACTGTGAGAGGGATATTGGAGTTTTAGTGAACAACCAGCTAAATATGAGCTAAAAGTGTGTGGCAGCAGCCAAAAAAGCCAATGCAATCCTAAATTGCATTAACAGAGGGACTGAATCAAGATCATATGACATGCTAGTACCACTCTACAAAGCCTTAGGAAGACCACACCTAGAGCAAGGATGAAATCCAGCAGGTTCTGACAGGTTCTGGAGAACCGGTAGCGGAAATTTTGAATAGTTCGGAAAACCAGCAAATACCATCTCTGGCTGGTTTGGGAATGGAGATTTTGCAGTATCCTTCCCCTGCCATGCCCACCAAACCACTCCCATTAAGCCACCCTACACCCACCAAGCCACGCCCATAGAACTGGTAGTAGTAAAAAAAAATGAATTTCATCACTGACCTAGAGTACTGCATCCAGTTTTGGTCACCACACTATAAAAAGATGTTGAGATTCTAGAAAGAGTGCAGAGAAGAGCAGCAAAGATTATTAGTGGCCTGGAGGCTAAAGCATACAAAGAACGGTTATAGGAACTGGGTATGGCTAGTCTAGTGAAGAGAAGGACCAGGGGAGACATGATAGCAGTGTTCCAATATTTGAGGGGCTGCCACAGAGAAGAGGGGGTCAAGCTATTTTCCAAAGCATCTGAAGGCCAGACAAGGAATAATGGATGGAAACTGACCAAGGAGAGATTCAACGTAGAAATAAGGAGAAATTTTCTGACAGCGAGAGCAATCAATCAGTGGAATAGAAGTTGCCTTCAGAAGTTGTGGGAGCTTCATCACTGGAGGCTTTCAAGAAGAGACTGGACAGCCACTTGTCAGAAATAGTGTAGGGTCTCCAGCTTAAGCATTGGGTTGGACTAGATGACCTACAAGATCCCTTCCAACTCTGTTATTCTAAGATTGTAATGCATTAGACCAACTGTGGAGTTAGTAAATGGACCTTCCAAAACTCCTGTGTTAGCGAAATGAAACCTCCCTGTACTGAAAAAGTCTACCTCTGCCTGCCTTCATTCAGCAGACTTTATTTATCAGGCAGCAAAGGGCTATTTGTTTTAATTTTGCTTTTTTTCACAATAGAAAGAAGCATATTTATGGGATTTTTCCGTCTCAGGTGCTCAAATGGCCTTAAGTTTTAAGTGCTTTAAAATGGAGAAACAGAAATTGTTGCTCTGTCTTAAACAGCATAAGGTATTTCTCACAAGTTATGTGCAATAATAATTATTAAGAAATAATAAGTGATTACAGGTAGTCCTCGATTTAAAACCATTCAAAGCTACACTGAAAAAAGTGATTTCTGACCGTTTTTCACACTTATGACCATTGCAGCATCCCCTTGGTCACATGATCAAAATCTGGATGCTTAGCAACTGGTTCATATTTATGATGGTTGCAGTGTCCCGGGGTTCTGTCATCACCTTTTCTGATCTTCTGATAAGCAAAGTCAATTGGGAAAACCAGATTCACCTAACAAACTTAACACTGAACTGATTCACTTAACAACGGTGGCAAGAAAAATTGTAAAATGGGGCAAAATTCACCTTAACAATGATCTCGCTCAGCAGCTTAAATTTTGGGCTCCATTGTGGTCATAAGTTGAGGACTACCTGTATTCTCTGCCCCCTGCTTGTGAGCTTCTCAGGAGGCTTCTGGTTGTGCACAGTATGAGACAGGATACTGCCAAGGTTAGCAACAAGATCCTGGACTAGATTTGATTCTACCACCCTACTCTGATTAAGAGCAGCCAAGTTAAAAGCACACCACCAGCGATGCCACATTTCTGAGATCCAGAAAGTCTTTGTTGGATCCCTCTCTTTCTTTCTCTCTCTCTCTCTCTCTCTCTTTTCTATGCTTTCTTTTTCCATTGAGCTGAGTCTCAACAAGACTGCAGAGTTCTGCAAAAATCCAAAGCTGTTATACACCTAAACATGAGCAGAGTGCCTTTTCCTTGAGGCCAACTGATCCCCCTGTGCTGTTGGGAGAGCGAAGGAGGAGCAGGGAGGAGCAAAGATTTTTCTGTTCGGGGCACTCAAGGCCCAACGTAGCTGCCGTCATCTGGACTCATTCATTCAGGAACTGGGTCTGACATTTCAGCGTGGCGAGAGCGACACAGGAAGCTCCCATCGCTTGGTTAGTCACCAGGATGAATTGTTCATCCAGAAGATTTTGATCCACAATGAAGCCTTTGTCCATGTTGTGCCACTGGGAGAAATGAACCAGAAACAAAACAACAACCAGTTTTAAATGGAGTGGTTATTTTTATTTCTTCTTCCTTTTGTTTTTTGTTTTTGCATTACATTCATTCAAAAAAAAACAACCACACCACACCGTCTTTTGGAAACTAGCTTCTGTCAGAGTAGATAGAAAGAAGGACCTCTACACCACTCCCTATTTGGGGGTGGGGGAGTGACAGTCTGAAGCATATCCTGGCATTTCCAGAGCATTCCCCCAGACCCCAACCCCGTCCTGCCCAAAGGCCCTTCAGGATCTAGTTTGAGGCTTGTACTCCAGAAACAATTGACTGATTATCTCACCCTGCTGGGCTTCAGCACTGACGCGAGCTGGAGCAAGCTGTTGAAAGGGTACCCATTGTTCCATACTCAAATGCATTTCATAGGAATGGGAGGCTTTCGGTGGTTATGGGGGGTTGATATGGGGACCTGGATATACTGTACAGAATCCCTTGAGGTTTAGGCACATGTGTGGCTTGCAAAGAGGATGTGGTCACATCCTCCAGAGACCCTTCTACATTGGGAATGTCCCTGGTAAGATTAGTCCAAATGATACCTTCTCCTTTTAAGGGTCTTTCACCCCACCCATCCTCCTCCCCTCCGCAGTCCAGTTCTGGCTTTTAAGCAAACTGCATCTGGGTAGTCAAAGCTGCAATGGAATGAAAATGGTCTAGGAAGTATATGGCAAAGGGAGAAACTGCTCAGAGTTTGCTGAACTATTAAATTCAGATCCACCTTGCTAGCAGTGAGAAAAATGGAGGATCTCTAGGCGAGTCACCATTTGGGAGATGGACACAGCACCTTCCCTCTCATGTACTGGCCAGTGTGTTTGGGGCTATCTAAATAGTAGACTTCAGTGTGGTTAGTTGCTTTTAGCTCTTCTTCTGAACCCAAATGGAGAAAAGTTCATAAGTTATCCAATTCTCACTTAATGAGGAGGTTTGGGTGGGCTAATCTTTCTGGAGAGGAAAAGTGAGTAGCCCCAGGGGGAGAGAGGCTGGCAATTATGTTTTTTTGCAATTCTACTACTTTTAGCCACTTGTGTTGCACAGTCATCAGAAAACAGCAGATAAAAGATGTTAAAAAGCAAAGGAGTATTGGGAGAGGACAGCCAATTTTCTTTGATGTTTTAAGGATAGATACAGGGTAGCTGCAGAATCCAGGAGAAAAGAGGGGGGGTGAAAAGATAAGATGGGTAAGAAAAGGGTGACCCATCCAATACCACATCTAAGGATCTTAAGTACTTCAGTCCTGTATATTTGCATGGTTTATGGTTAAGGAAAACTACCTTCTAACATAATTCAAGCCCCAAGATTAAAAAGAGAATGAAAAATTCAGAAACAAAGCAGAACTATAACTGATGGCAGTTATAGTCCAATATTTTTGAAAGGTGCTACTTTGGAGAAAGATGCTGCTAGTAGCTAGAGAAATTAGGAAATGCAGTCCAACCCATCTGGAGGACTGTTAAAGAGGAATACTGAGTTCCTGAACTAAATTTGTAATCAATAGAACTTTTTTGAAATAACAAAAATAGGAAGTAGTTTGATTTCTTGTTGCTAAAGATGTCAGCTAGCAGGGTTTTCCCCCCAATTTTACACATGAAAAAACTGTGTGTGTATGCGTGTGTGCCAGTGCCCATGATGCCAATATAGAAATAGATCAGTGTTTCTTAACCTTTGCAACTTTAATATGTGTAGATTTCAACTCCCAGAATTTTGGCTGGGGAATTCTGGGAGTTGAAGTCCACACATCTTAAAGTTGCCAAGTTTGAGAAACACTGTGCTCTATACAGTATTCAGAGCAGTGTGTCTTTGAATACCAGTTGCTGAGGAAAACTACCTGGGAAAGTTGTTCCCTCTATGACCAGCTAATGCACTTCCTGAAGCTGTTTGGTTCATCCTCAGGATAAATAGAGCACTGGGTTAAACAGTCCTCAGCCTGATCCAACAAATTCTTGTGTTCCTAGAAAAGATTCAGATCAACTGATAACTACAAGTAGTGTCTTCAAAGTGATTTGGAAATGATTGATAAGACTAGAACTTCCCTATTCAGCAGCCACCTACCTCTGCGTATCCAGATTCTGGACAACAAGCAAGGAGGTTGTTTACTTTAGCCTTGCTTGAGTAGGTCCAATCAGGGAAGAGAAGGTGGGTAAATTATATTACCGGTAATTCTGATCCAGCACAGCTTTTATGTTTTGTTGTTGGAAAGTTATGAAGTAAGCAAAGATGCCTCAGAAACTCTCTCTGGACTTTAACCTCATGGCATCTTAATGACCTCCTTCCCTACTTAATGGTCTAAGGTTATTCAGCACACATGAAATACTTTCTGGAGTTTTCCGGAACTCATTGTATGTACGCTCCTCGTGATCCTTCCAAGAACCCTATAAAACAGACAGGCTGGGTTTTTTATTGCAAAGGTGAGGCTGAGGAATTAGCTGCTGGCCCGACTTGTGCTCACCTGATTTGAGTTCCTGGCAGGAGTGAGCTGCAGACAAGAGGTGAGGTGTAAACATCTTGATTGGCAGCTCAGTCCATGGGCTGCATTGCCATGCTAAGCTCTGTCCCATCCTGTGAGCCATTAGGCGGTTTGAGTTTCAAGAGAACGAATTCATTCCAGGGCTGGATGGGATGACCTCCAAATGTCCTCAGTGAGAAGTTTCCTCAGATTCATGATGTCTATAACACCTGTGGTTCTTGGCATGCCTCCGCTCTACACTGCCGCCTTTTTCCTACTCCCTGGTGGGGCACACACTTTTTTCTCACGGCATCATGGAAACAGGACAAGAGCCAAAATGGATAAGTAATCCTGTCCAGTCGAGACAGTTACATTGGACAGAATCAAAGACTTAAAACTGTTTTTTGGGGGGGGGCAGGGCAGGATTGAAGGAGAAGCTAAAATATGTGTAAAAATTAGGGAGGAAATATGTGCCTCTTACACAAAAAATAGGGGGAAAGAAGCATTTCTCTCTCAGCAATGCTAGCGCTGTGAGTTGTTTAGCTAAAGCCTTCGCCAAATGACGTAGAGAATTCATTGCCACAAAACACAGTGATAATGTCAGAGCTTCAGCCAAGATCTGGTAATAATTAACAGAATAACAGCTGGAAGGGACTTTGGAGGTCTTCTAGTCCAACCCCCTGCTCATGCAGGACACCCCATAGCATTTCAAGCAAATGGTTGAGCAATTCTTCTGAAAAAACCTCCAGTGATGGAGCACCTACAACTTCTGAAGGCAAGCTGTTCCACTGATCAATTGTTCTGACTGTTAGGAAATTTCTCCTTAGTTCTAGGTTGGATCTCTCCTTGATTAGTTTCCATCCACTCCTTCTTGTTCTGCCTTCGGGTGCTTTGGAGAATAGGTTGACCCCATCTTATGTGTGGCAGCCCCTTGTAAACAAATCTTTGTTTGCAAACTCTAATCTGCACTTGGAAACTAGTTCCAAAGAATCTGGGACAAGGCTGGGACTGATAGGTTATTCTTATTTCACATACAAGAAGTGCTAGCAATGAAGAAGAGCAACTACTGCAGAACAAAGTCACCAGGCCCTCTGGTTTAAATCTTGAATTTCATTCACCCAAGCTTATGTAATGTAAAGAGCTCTTCCTGCTCGTTTCTCAACCTTGGATCCAGATGACATCTCCACCATGTTTTAGTAATGGGCCTGTCTGGATTTGTTCTCTTTGCTTGTGCTCCTGCCAGCTTAAGCCATTGTCAAGTCAAAGAATCAGATTCGTGGAGCTGGAAGGGATCACAAAGAGTATTTAATCCAATCCTCAGGGCCATTTGATTCAATTCCAGTTGAAACCAATCTTGGAGATTTCCTCCTACATATGAATGTACAAAACTATACCTGCCAGAAACAACAGTATATAAAAAAGGGCCAAGACAAAGACATTTTTTACTAACCACTGATTATTAAAATTACCTATAAAATAAGGTGCCCCATTTATCCACCCATTTTCTCCCTCTTGTCAGACAGAACAGACAAAAAACAACATGTGGAGTTACTTCTGAGTAGTTTATTGTTATTCCCCTTCAGGCAGAACTTTGCCAGACTAAAACTATGATCTGCATAACAATACCCTGTGGAACTGCTAGGGAGGGTCATCTTTTCCCTCTTCCTGCCAACCAGACATGAAAGCTCCACTGCCACTTTGCCTTCTGGGAAGCAGCCCCTCCTTCCTGAGACTCTATCCCTTAGCTAGAAAGAGTGCAGAGAAGAGCAACAAAGATGATTAGGGGACTGGAGGCTAAAACATATGAAGAACGGCTGCAGGAACTGGGTATGTCTAGTTTGATGAAGAGAAGGACTAGGGGAGACACGATAGCAGTGTTCCAATATCTCAGGGGTTGCCACAAAGAAGAGGGAGTCAAACTATTCTCCAAAGCACCTGAGGGCAGGACAAGAAGCAATGGGTGGAAACTAATCAAGGAGAGAAGCAACTTAGAACTAAGGAGAAATTTCCTGACAGTGAGAACAATTAATCAGTGGAACAACTTGCCTCCAGAAGTTGCGAATGCTCTTAACACTGGAAGTTTTAAAGAAGAGATTGGATAACCATTTGTCTGAAGTGGTGTAGGGTTTCCTGCCTAAGCAGGGGGTTGGACTAGAAGACCTCCAAGGTCCCTTCCAATTCTGCTATTCTAAACTCCAGACTACACTCCACTACAATCTGCCAAACCACTTCAATATATCAAATCTTTCAGAATAACAGCATTTGAATGGACCTTGGATATCTTCTAGGCCAACCCCTGCTCAAGCAGAAAATACTATAATATTTCAGAGAAATGGTTCTCTAATCTCTTCTTAAAAACCTCCAGTGTTAGAGCACTCAGAACTTCTGGTGGCAAGTCCCAAAGGCACATTTTCCAGAGGCAACTGGACTTTCTGGTTTTTCATTGAAGACGTTTCGCTTCTCATCCCAGAAGCTTCTGAAGAAGCTTCTGGGATGAGAAGCGAAACGTCTTCAAAGAAAAACCAGAAAGTCCAGTTGCCTCTGGAAAATGTGCCTTTGGGGTAACAGTGACCTGGATGACTGAGAATCTCCAAAGACATTCTGGTGGCAAGCCATTCCACTGATTAATTGTTGTTCTAGTTGTTTAACTGTCAGGAAATTTCTTCTTAGCTCTCAGTTGATTCTCTCCTTGATTAGTTTCCATCCGATGCTTCTTCTTTTTCACAAACAAGCTACGGTACTCTTGCTCACAAAAGTATCTAAGTATAAACCCATATACTTCCCTCTCTCTTCTAGAAGAGATAGCATAAGAAGCAGGAGATGAGTGGAGAAGAATAACAAGAAAGAAAAGCAAGAGAACTCCCAAGTTTATACCCTGAAGTCACCATGAATGAGTTGGGTGTCCATACAAATTTTCTTAATAAAACAAAATGCATTTCAACCTTACAAAATGAGTTGAATTCATCAAGCAAACGAAGCTCTTATCTCCCCCACCCACTCAGGCTAATCCTTTAAGGTGGTCTATCGTTTCAGCATGCTTATGTTGAATATACCATCATTTGCACCATATTATTGTTTTCAACCACTTGCTTAGTTCTTAGTAAGGAATGTAAGAGGACCTCCTCAATTCTGGTAATTACTTGGGAGAAAAATTAGAAGGTAAAGTTTCCCTGGAGTTTCTTGACAACAAGACCGCTGCCTTTTTCTGAGATGTTTTTTCTAAAGTTCCAGTCTAGTTTATACTGTGGGATTTCTTGCTTCCTCCAAAATACCACCCGTCCATCTTACTTTGTTTTTTGACGATTAGCCAAGATCAACCTAGTGTTGGCACTTTCTGTGATATTTTTATTTTATTCTTTGATTCCATCTTTATTATTTTTATAAACAACTCAAGGCAGCATACATACCTAATATTCCTTCTTCCTCCTATTTTTCCCATTACAATAATCCTGTCAGGTGGTTTGGACTGAGAGAATGAGTGGTCCAAAGTCGTCTAGCTGGCTTTTATGGCTAAGGCAGGAATAGAACTCGCAGTCTTCTGCTTTCTAGCCTGGTGTCTTAACCACTGACTAGACCAAATGTCAGAGGGAGATGCATAAAATGACTTTCTGCCCAACTTTTATTTCTGGAAACTGTTTTCAGAATTGTCCAGAAAGTGGTCAGAATCCTCACCCTGCCTGTATTCTGGACCTCTATATCTTTCAATTGGCGTTGCTAGCAGCATTGGATTGATTGTGACAGGAGGCTGGAAGGCAGTGGTGAAATGCTCCGAAGTCTGCTACTGGTTTGCTGTGCGCGCGCATGCACGGTGCACACCAAATGCATGCATTGCGCACATGCGCACCGCAGATGCTACCACACAGTGCTGAAAAAGAAGGTTTAAGAAGCCTTTTCTAAAGTAAGTAGAACAGTGAGGGGTGGGGGAACAGCTGTGCCGTGCGATTTAGATTCGCTAGAAAGCTTTTATTACTACCAGTTCGGACGAACCGGTCCGAACCGGTAGCATTTCACCCCTGCTGGAAGGGACTTTGGAGGTCTTCTAGTCCAACCCTTTGCCCAAGGTGGAGTCCTCATACCATCTCAGACAAATGGTTGTCCAATCTTTTCTTGAAAGCCTCCAGCGACTGAGTACCCCAATATCCAGAGGCAAATTGTTCCATTGCTTAATAGTTCTTACTATTAAGGAAATTCCTCATTTCCATATCAGATCTCCCTCCATCCTTCTTCAACTCCTCCAATTTTTAAGTAATGAGCATGCTCCTTGTGGTCTCTCATCAGCCCCAATTTTTAGAACCCTACTCCCTCTGGAATTCCAGATCCATTCTTTTTAAATCTCTCTAGGAAGCTGCTTTGCAATATTTGCTTCATTTCAGATGATTCAGTGATTCCTCATGGAAAGACCAGTCTCTGCTTCAACAATCTCCGAATCTGATATATTGATAGACCAAGAGGTCTTCCAACTTAACATTAGCATAGAGGAAAACTCTGTCCCTTAACATTAACTTAGCTTACCTATCAAACCCAAAAATTAAAACTAAAAAATAACTTCTGTGCATGCAAATCCCAACATCCCCCAATTTAAAAGATGTAGAGAAAGAAGTGAGGGGGGGAAAAGAAGGGAAAAAAAGTTGTTTATGACCCAAGCATAAACACAATGTCCTTTAAAAACTAAGCTTAATTTTTAGTACATCTCTCCATGCATTTCATACCACCGTGTTATGGCAAAGTAAGCCTATACAAGTAATCCTCAACTTACAACAGTTCGTTTAGCGACTGTTCAAAGTTACAACAGCTCTGAAAAATGTGACGTGTGACCATTTTTCATAGTTACAACTGATGATCCCCATGATCATGTGATCAAAATTCAGATGCATGGCAACTGGTTCATACTTATGACCTTTGCGGTCGTCCCGGAGTCATGTGATCCACTTTTGCGACCTTAGGTTGCTAACTTATCAACTGCAGTGACTCACTTATGTGGCACGAAAAGTCGTAAAATGGGGCAAAACTCACTTAACAAATGGATCACTTAATAGAAATTTTGGGCTCAATTGTGATCGTAAGTCAAGGACTAACTTGTAGGGTGAATTACTGGTCTCAAACATACTATCCTAGAAGCCCTCTGCATCAGTGATGGGTTTCAAAAATTTTTACTACCGGTTCTGTGGGTGTGGCTTGGTGGGCGTGGCTTGGTAGGCATGGCAGGGAAAGGATACTGCAAAATCCCCATTTCCTCCTGATCAGCTGGGACTTGGGAGGCAGAGAATAGATGGGGGTGGGGCCAATCGGAATTTTTACTACCGGTTCTCCGAAGTACTCAAAATTTCTGCTATGATTCTCCAGAACTGGTCAGAACCTGCTGAAACCCACCTCTGCTCTGCATCTGTACACCCTAGCTCTGTCCCTTGCTTTGGTGATAGTGCTATCATTACCTTCAGTATCTTCCATAGCAGCTCCTCACTTTTCATTCTCCCCCTAATGTAGGAGTGTGTGAGAGAAAGATGACTCTTGCAACCTTTCTTGCTTTAATGGCAAATAAAAAGGAAAACTAAATAAAATAAAGTCAATAGCACCACATACTGGTCTTCTAGTGTTATGGCTAGAAGAATCAATCTTTTTTTTTTTCTGTCTCTCCTTCAGAAAACAGACCAATCTCACAAGAGAGAAATAAAATAAAATTTTATTAAAAAGAAAAGCAAATGTAAAAAATCCCCTTTTAGCTTTATATGTATGCAAAAATATTTGTTAACAAACGAGATAAAAATATAGAGCTGTTCAAATCTCAGCAACTGTAAAGAATAAGCCCTCTAAAAGAAAACTGAGAAGGAAAATATAAGGCTTTAGGCAGAACATAAAATCGATCTGCTCCTAATTTAGAAGTAGCTCCACTATAAAGCAATTGCAAATTGCATAAAACCCACAAATTACTGGTTTTACACAAAGAACATCAATACAAGAGACAAAACATTAGACTTTAATACTGTTAAACAGGGTAACAAAAATTAAACTTAATGCACAATTCCAACTAGACTTGTTATCTATTTCTTAGGATCGTCTAATGATGCTTGAGGCTAGAGTCCACTGCCTGGACCTTATCCAGATTTTTGTGGGTTTTCCTTTTAACAGTTGCTTAGGAAGATGCTACTTTTCTTCTTTTCCTAGCCTACTTACCCAGCTTCTATTGTTTCAAAAGATAATAGTTTTCCTCTATGGCAGAAAGGAGATCTCCTTGCATATCTAACCTCCAGCCTTGTCTCATTCTGGATGACCCTGCTAGACAGGGGAATGGCTATTTCCTTCTAGTTAACAGGTTATTGTTCTTATGAAAGCGAGGTGGTATTGCAACAGCTGTGATTATGATTTGTTGACTACTAACTCAAATAGGTAACTTCACTGAAAAAGTTCAACTGTCATCTATAGTTTACAAGCCACAATAGTTTAGTCCATACAACCATATACACGGTGGAGCAATGGTTAGAGTGCAGTACTGCAGGCTACTTCTTCTGCCTGCCAGCTGCCTGCAATTTGGCAGTTCAAATCTCACCAGGCTCAAGGTTGACTCAGCCTTCCATCCTTCTGAGGTGGGTCAAATGAGGACCCAGATTGTTGGGGACATGAGGCTGACTCTGTAAATCGCTTAGAGTGGGCTGTAAAGCACCTTAAAGCAGTATATAAGTCTAAGTGCTATCGCTATTGAAAGCAAGCAAGACGCATTATGGGTTAGCTGTGAATCTGATTGGTAGGTTAAGATGGTGGAGTGGATGAGCAAAGAAGTTTTAAAACTTGGCAAAGCAGCAGTTGATTTAGTACTTGGGTTGCCTTTGGCCAAAGATTCATAAGCATTATAATCCTGCTGACCCCTAAAATGACTTTGTGCAATACTTCACACAAATAAAACCAAGTACAGGTAGTCCTTGAGTTATGACCATAATGGAGCCTGCCTATGACAATCATAAATCATGACGATTGGAAAATGGGTCTTCATGTGACCAGATCAGTTTTTACAATCTTTTTGCAGTGGTCATTAAGTGAGTGTGGTAGTTGTAAACACATCAGGACTAGATTCAGCAGTCCATCTGCATTTAAAAGATACAGGCCACTCTTTTGAAGTCCATATTTTGGATAGAGAAGAAGCTGATTTGGAAGAGGAGTGAAAGAGGCCATCTATGTCAAAATTCAACGGAGGGATATTCCTCCCTCTCTCAACAGAGGGGGAGGGATAAGACATTTTCTATCTCCAGTCTACAACACAGGTCTTTCAACAGTTCCAAGAAGGCTCCACACCCATTTGCACCACTCAGGTGACCCTGATGGCACAGATAAGCCTCCAGGTGGCCTTAAGAACATGCTAAAAGAAGGCAAATGTCCAGCTGTCTGCAAGGAGTATAAATCCTTCCATTCCCCTCTATCCAGTTAGAGCTGAAGAAGCTTCTTGCATGAGAAGCAAAACATCTTCAAAGAAAAACCAGAAAGTCCAGTTGCCTCTTGAAAAAAGCACCTTTGGGACAACCATGACCTGGATGACTGAGAATCTCCATAGACACTGGTAGTCATAAAGTAAATGCAACCATTGTAAAGCAAATGCAGTGATCATTAAGTGAACCAACAGTTTGCTATGGGGATTTTTTGTTGAAAATTGGAAGTAACTGCTGGTTTTCAGCAAAAACATCATAAGGGATGGTCATATGACCATGGGACACGACAAATTACCAAAAATGTTGCCGAGTGCCTGACGTACAGTCATGTGATCAGGGGGTGGACGACAACAGAACTGGATTGCAAGTACCTCCTGGGAGGTCCATCAGAACTTCAAATGGTTGCTAAGGTCATAAATCAAGGACTACCTGTAATAGGTTTTAGTGGTTTATTGCTGTGGATTTGAGGGGCTTCCTCAGGAACTACTGTATGTATTTCAGTTTTGTTTGTGTTTTACTGTTTCTCTCTTGCTTTTTGTTGCATAGAGTCAAACATCAAGTGGTGGTTATACAAATTGAATGGATGAATTGAAACCGCTCTATAGTGGACTTGGTTTTCTCCATGAAATTTTAAGGCACCAAATCCTCTCAAAATCATATAGGTACCAAATATTTGCTAAAGTGGTACACTAAGAACCATCATCACATGGTCATCCTGTCAATGACTATAGGTAAAGCTCATCAGCCTCTATTCTCCTTCCAGGAATTAAAATATAGCAAATTCTTAAACTTTCTTACTGTTCAGCAGTGGGATGCATTCATATGTATGTGCGTTTGCAGTTATGGAAGCTTTATTTATTTATTAAATTTATATGCAGCCCCCCCCTTACTATTGAGGTGTCATTTACTATTGAGCAGCTAGTACTCCTTTTTCAAATTAGTCCTGTGAAATTTTATAGGTAGTCCTCAATTTACAATTGTAATTGAGGCCCAGGTTATGGTCATAAATGCCCGTCGTTAATTAGGTTCCCACACATGACTGCACCTGATTTTAAAACTTTTTTCGAGGCAGTCATTAAGCGAATGCAGTGGATGTACAGTGAACACCACAGTTACTATGCAAAGTCTGTGACTGTTAAGTGAATCCATGATCTGCGATCCATAGTTTTTGACGGAAACTGGAATAAATATCAGTTTCTGACAAAAAGAATTAAGGCCACGTGACTATGAGATGTTGCAAACAGCCATAAATGCAGGCTATTTGGGTTTAAATGCCCAAAATGTGATTCGATGATCTTGGGGAAGTGGGGGGTGGCCTTTGGAACTTCAAATCCAAAGGAGGTCTGTTGTTACTTTGTATAGTTACTAAGCAAGCAGTTATTAAATTGAGGACTACCTGTAATTTCATTGGAGGCTTAGTGTATATTATGAGCCATGATTGCCATCTTCTTTAAAAATAAAATGTTCTTTTCAACAGGAAAAGACTGAGCAAAGCAACTGGAGCAATCGTTTTACATTTTGGCATTCTCTTTTTGTCTTTCTACAGCTTTGATGTCGAGAATGGCTTCTCTCCAGGACGAAGTCCCCTTGGTTCCCAGGCCAATCTGGGCCTGGGACTTGTTTTACAAGGCACAACACCCCACAGCCAACGTCGGGAGTCCTTCCTGTACCGATCGGACAGCGACTATGACCTCTCCCCGAAAGCCATGTCCCGCAATTCCTCTATCAGCAGTGACATGTAAGCACAGAGGACACGGGTAACCCCAATACATTTTTCTGTCTTTTGCCAGCAGAAATTGAGGCTCATCAAATCACACAAAGCCCATTTCTTTCTTTTCCATCCTTGACATCCACTGTTACATGGAATTTCTTGATGCTCCTCTTCTGCTGGAAAATCAGAGCCACACTAAGTGTGTCTCCCAGGGACAACACCGTATCTTGGGATGTTTGCAGTCTAGCTGCTCTAAGTCTAGTAATCAGTCTGGCTGGGATTAAAGAAGGATCGCAGAAGAATTCTGTTCTGGTATTTGCAATTAGAATAATTCTCTTCAGCTTCCCGTTCTTTTACATTTGAGAACAATCCCTTGTCAAGTTCAGTGAATTTCATGCAAGGCAGTGGGACAGAGTCTTATGAAATGGGTACAGGGTGGGTTCTGATCCAGGTTTCCGATTTCACCTGGGATATGTTGAAAGGTCTGCCATAGTGTGGAAAGGAAGTTCCAAGGCCATCTATATATTCCAGGGCAATTCCTCTAGGTTAGCTGAGGACAGGGATGTAATCTGGATAGGGCGCTCAGTATGGCACTTCAGGCTGTGTTCAGAAATTGAACCCACTCTTTGGACTTTATAGCAGTGGTGAAATCCAAATTTTTTTACTACCAGTTCTGTGGGCGTGGCTTGGTGGGCGTGGCAGGGGAAGGATGCTGCAAAATCTCCATTCCCTCCCCACTCCTGGGGGAACGATATTGCAAAATCTCCATTCCCTTCCCACTCTGGAGCCAGCCAGAGGTGGTATTTTCTAGTTCTCCGAACTGCTCAAAAATTCCGCTACCGGTTCTCCAGAACCTGTTAGAACCTGCTGGATTTCACCCCTGCTTTATAGCCATTAACATCCTTCTCTTCTCCCCTTGCAGGCATGGAGAAGACTTGATTGTTACTCCTTTTGCACAGGTAGGTATTCTCTTTAGGACTGAAAATGGTCCTCCCTTGTCAATCTTGGCACGCTGTGCCCCTGTGCCCAGTTAAGAACATGTTCAGAAGCATAATGAGATAATGTTCCCTATGTGGCTTTCTCCAACCTCATATGTTAAGGGCCTAAGGCCATGGCCAAGTCACTATTGTTGTGAATTGTAGCCTCATTTCTCTGGAAAGGATTGCGGGGAGGGTGGGGCTGTTGTCCCTCATAGGGCAATCCTTCCTCACTTTTGATTATTTTTTTGAACTCTTTCTAAGTCATTTAACTTGTTGGCCACAATCACATAACATACCTAGATATTTTGGGAATTAATGCTGCATAATTGTTTTTTATCTGTTTCTTAATCTTCCTTATTCCCCCCCACCCCCCAAGTTTATATGTGCAAAAATAATGAATTTCTCTGCTTCCACCATGCTATGCATAGCTTTTCAGGCTTCCACACTGCATCCCATACATATCATTTTTATCAATCTTCTTGCTGCCCTTAGTATACATACCTCACATACAGGTAGTCCTTTGTTTAACGACTGTTCAAAGTTACAGCAGCATTGAAAAAAGTGACTTACGACCAGCTCTCAAACTTATGACCCTCACAGCAGTGGTGAAATCTAAAATTTGTTACTACCGGTTCTGTGGGCATGGCTTGGTGGGGGGTAATGTGACTGGGTGGGCGTGGCCTTTTTTTTTTTTTACTTTTAAAAGCATTTTTTCTACAAGCTCTTGTACCTTTTCTACAACCAGTGAAGACGTTGTAAAAAAAAGGCTCTGACGATCCCAGATGAATTGCCTGATCGGCAGAGGCTTTTTTTCTTTTAAATGCCTCTGACGATCAGGCAACTCAGCTGAGATCGTCAGAGCCTTTTGAATGCTTTTAAAAGTAAAAAAAAAAGCCTCTGATGATTGTGCGGTTCAGCTGGGCATGGGGGGGGGGGGCAGGGATTTTTGCTACCGGTTCTCCGAACCACCCGGCTCCATTGCTACCAGATCGGGCAAGCCGGTCCGAACTGGGAGCATTTCACCCCTGCCTCACAGCATTCCCCACAATCATGTGATCAAAAGTCAGGCATTTGGCAACTGGCATGTATTTACAACAGTTGCAGTCTCCTGAGGTGACGTGTTTGCCATTTGTGATCATCCCAACTGGCTTCCAATAAGCAAAGTCAATGGGGAAAGCTGTATTCACTTAATGACGTATGATTCACTTAAAAACTGCAGTGATTTAATAGCTGGCAAAAAAAAAAAAGGTGGTAAAATCAAGCACGATTCACTTAACAGCCTGTTTGCTTAAGCAGTGGAAATTCTGGCCCTAATTTGTAATTTAAAGACTACCTTTATATGGTTTGGCATTCCCATATCCTTCCTTTGGGATATCTCACTGTTTTGTAACAGTGTTCTCCAGGAGAAAAACATTTTGTCTCTTAAAAGAAGGGAAGTACATGGAAAAGTGAATTCACCACCTGGAGTCAGCAAGCAATTTTTCCCTCTTGGGATACAGAGTTTTGGTACTATCTGGGAAGGAAGGTTAAAAATAGCCTCACCCTCTCCTTAATCAGATAGCAAAAGAAAACTTCAATTTCTGGCAGCTGCAAGACCACTGAGAGGCAGAGCTGGGAGTCGGGGAGGAAAAGAGACTGACTAAAGACTGCAAACCCACATCTGCAAACCTCACAGTATTCTCTAAAGTAGGGGTCTCCAACTTTGGCAACTTTAAGCCTGGAGAACTTCAACTCCCAGAATTCCCTAGCCAGCTCGCTGGGGAATTCTGGGAGTTGAAGTCTGCCAGGTTTAAAGTTGCCAAGTTTGGAGATCCCTGCTCTAAAGGAGAAAGGGAGTTTCAGGGAAAAGTTGTATGAAGGGAGGCCCTCCTAAGTGATAACATCCTTTCAGGCTTGGATTGTATAACCTGGTCAGTTAAAGACAAAGAGCATAAAATATGCTAAACTTGGTTAATTTTAACCATGGCTAACTTTGTGGCCTAGTTAATCTTTTATTTCATTTATGGTTCATTGTAGGAGGCAAATCCAATAAGTGGGTTGATTCAATTACTGAAAAATATGGATTTTTTTGCAAATCCAGCTAGCGAGTATTCATGTGAGACCAAGAGCCGCTACACGGTTGATTCTGAGGGATGCTTTTCTTCTCCCACTCACAGGTCTTGGCCAGCCTGCGGACAGTTCGTAACAACTTTGCTGTCTTGACCCACCTCCGGGAACATGTCTGCAACAAGTGAGTGACAGGTTCAGGTGGGGAAGGAAGGAAGGAAGGAATTGTGTGGGGACTGGGCAATTAAAGGGGTGGTTGACGAAACTGTGCCCCACTTTGGCATTCAATCAACCTGCAGAAACCCTTTTTTATGATCCTGTAGTTCTTTCTGCATGATGGTTTGATAAAGCAAAACTGCAGACAGAAGGCACTGTCTCTGGGGTCTCATCCTTTTGTCCTCCCTATTGTGTACAAAGACACCTCAAGTAGCATTTGCAAGGACCATGTTCTTATGACACCCTGTCTGCTGCAGAAATAGAAGCTGTTACACTGAATGTTCTCCATTCTCCCGATATAACCTGATGTTGCATAGCATTTGTCTGTCTTGAGGATGTTATTATGATTGTGCGATCCAGAACTTGGGTCTGCTGAACTTCTATTGCCTGCTTAAGACTGTTGCAGCCACACAGAGACACACCCATTGTGTCACTAGGCCCTGCTCTCTGGGGCCATTTTGGCTTCAATTGTAAGAGATTTGGGCACTTGGCTTCCATGGAGGCATCGAGCCATGGTGGCGGTGGTTAGAAGGCAGTACTTCAGGCTACTTCTGGTAGCTGCTGGCTGCCAGCAGTTAGGCAGTTTAAGTCTCACCAGCTCAAGGTTGACTCAGCCTTCCATCCTTCCAAAGTCGGTAAAATGAAGACCCAGATTGTTGGGGACAATATGGTGACTCTGTAAACCACTTAGAGAGGGCTGTAAAGCACTGTGAAGCGGTATATAAATCTAAGTGCTATTGCTACCCACTTAACCCTCAACTGCTTCGTTTTATGAATATGGGTCTGCCAGTTTTCTGGATGGCTGGTAATTCTGGTTTTTGGCAGACCTGTCAACAACTAATAGATTTGTATGTACAAAAGAGCAATCCGTATAAACAAGGGAAGAGACATCTCATTGATCATACACCCAATTAAACATTGGGTGTATAAACATTAAACAGTTTTTTTGCTAGTCCTAACAAGTACAGGATTTGCATGGTCATTCTTCTCTTAGTGTTATCTTTTTCTGGAGGGAGGTACCCCAATTTTGACTACTGTAATGCATTTTTGTGTGTCCTGTGGGGGTTACCAGTTGCAAGCTCCATCTTTAATAGATTCCTGGGCTGTGAAAAAATGAAAGAGCGAGTTCCCTTGTTTCCCACAGGAATACTGATTTTCCAGAAGACTCTTCCCATGTTTAAAAAAAAAAAAAAAGGAGCCCCACCAACAGTTGCTGGGATGTTGGAGGGGAGCAGGATGATGCAGAAGAGAGTTCCCCTGATGTAGCTGTGGGCTTTTCCCCAGTGACAGGCTGTGTTGTTTTCCTTCCCTCCCCCTCACCAGAAAAAAATATGACTCTTGACATGAATATATCCGTCTCCAGAAGGCTGATATTCCCATGTCAAGAAAACAATCAAAGAAAAAAATATATCCAGTCAGAGGGGCACATAAGAGTAGCAGTGTGATAGGAAAAGTGAGCTCTTTCCTGCTCCTTTCTATGACCACCAATTTGTCAATGGAATTGCTGATCTCCAAAGACCAACTATCGATGTTAGCTTAGGCCACTTGAAAAGTGACTAAACCTTCCATTCCAGGCACAAACCGGAGTTCCTCAACTTTGTGCCATCAGGCCACATCTAATGGGCGAGTGATTCATGATTGATTTTCCCATTGGTAGGAGACACATGATGGGAGAGGAAAGGGAGACTGGGAATTAAATCTGTACCGGAGCATCCCTCCCCAGCCGGGTTTCTGAGGCACAGTGAAGCTTACCTGTTGGCCCACTTTTCTTCTGATTCAAGACCGGGAGGAATGCTGATTTAATACAGCTATGAAGCCACATCCTCAGTGTCACAGGGTGCTGGGTTGTACAGCTCTAAACAGGAGAAATACAACAAGAAACAGAGACAACAATGGGAAGAACATTTCTAGGGTGAGAGCAGCTGTGTTCCCAGCGGAGGTCAAAATGGGCAAGATGGCAGATGCAAGGTCACAATGCAATAAGGCCAAAATGCCTACAGGAAGGGGTCAAAAAAGTGAAGTGGGTCACTACAACCATGAGATTGAAGGGGCAAAGGGAGGGAGACATGACAAGCTGTCGTTGCCTGCATCTTGCCTGTTTTGACCAGAGGGAAGGAGAACCTCACTGTGTACAAGTTACCTTTGTCCCAGATTTCTAAAAGAAAGAGAAGTAGGGAAGACATTTCACATTACTGCTCCCATCTAAAATTGTACTCCTTTGAAGTACAACCTCTTGGCATATTGGCAGAGCTAATTTTCAAGTAAATTTGCTTAGGAATGCAGCCTTCTTTAAATTAGAGTTTATGGTTCAATTATAATTTGCATGCCGGTAACCATACTCTACTCTTACGTTGGTGTGGGGGGGAATGTGCTCTTGAGTAAATAGCTTGTTTGGGGATATTTCCCTTCTCTCCATCACCAGCCACAGAGAGCCGCAGGGCTTCAGAGAAGCTTAACTTTATGCTATATTTTGCAGGCGAACATCTGGTCCAGTCAATCCCGTCTCTACCTCTAAGGTCAATCTATCAGGTAAACCCTCTCAGCTGTCTCTGGGATCTTTTCCTTTTCCTTTTTTTTTTTAACTCTCATTCAAGTAAAATGGCCTCACCTTGTGAAGTGGCCCATATTACAAACTGGAAAGCTTCATAAGCTTGTAAAAGGAAATCAGCTGATTTGGATCCAAGGTCTGCATCATTCAGCATCTGGCTTTCAAGAGAGGCCAATCAGATGCTTCCACAAAGTCTGCAAGAGAGATGCATAGGCAGATGCCCTTCTGTGGTTGTTCCCAGTAACTGACATTCAGAGCTAGACTGCCTCTGACTGTGGAAGTCTCAGCCTTCGTTCATGGCTTAACAGCTATTAATAGATCTTCCCTTCTGAATTTGTCAAAATCTCCTGTCAACCATCACTAAGGTTGATGGGCAAAGAGTTCCACAAGCTAAGCTCTGTGCCCAAAAAAGCTTTTTTTTAAAAAAAAAAAAAAAGGTAACTTGTTAAATTGGAGGTGCTGCAGACTTTATTTTTTTGTGAGGTGCAAGGAAAAAAATAACCCTTTCTCTATGTTCCTACAAGATTTTACTTCTCTTATACCACGCTTTAGTTGCTTCCTGACCACCCCACCCCACCCCACCCCGTGCTTTACCCTTTCCCATGTCTGAATATTGGGAAAGGATGATTTGCCCTTTTCCAAGTGAATTTGTGCCACAGAAGTTCGAACTAAACATTCGGGGGGCTCCTCCTAGCTCATGTGTGTGCAGTGTCAGCAGGCAATTGTATTGAAGCCGTGGAAAGGGGGAAAAAGGGTTTCTTCAGCCTAAAGAGAAAAGCGGGGGGGGGGATTGATTGGTGTTACCAGCTCCTTTTCATGCATTGTACATGAGAGTAGTATTGAGGCCCGCTGCAGGTGATTCTTACGGGGGCCTCTCAGGGCCAGCCTTGCCCCCCCCCGGCTACTTGCCCTCCCACCCCTACCCGTCACACCCCCCTCAGCCTCTGCAGTCTGTGTTTGCTCTGGGCTGCCCTCTCCCTGCCCCTCCTTCTCTGGCTCTGTTTCATGCCACCTCTGCGGCGGGTGGAACGTCTCCAATTGACGTCAGTTGTTCCATTATTCAAAACGCTCTCTTTCAGCTGGTCTCTGCGGCCCCACAAGAGACAGGCCCTTCTGATGGGCAGCCCTTCCTTTCCAGCCTCGGGGCAACCTGAACCACCTCTCTCTCTCTCTCTCTCCTGCATTCTGCTAAACCTTTGGTCGACCCCTGACATCGGGCAAATGGGTTCCAGAAGCATATATCAACCTCGGCGGGCTTGTCTGACAGAAGGCAGGGGATGCCATAGAGGCACATGCTGCAGTAAATGGCGGGGGGGGGGGGGAGTTGATGGCTCCCAGTGAGATAAGTTAATGTGAGGGGGAGGCAACTTATATACCAATGCTATGGCCAAGCACTCTTTAGCAGGATTCCTAGGCTGTGGCATTCAAAAGTCCTAGAATGGCAAGGAGGAAAGCCTCTATTACTTCCTTATCCCTTTCTTGTCTTTGCTTCCTTATCTTGCCTCTTTGGACAAGGTAAGCAATGTCAGGACAGTCTAAAGCCAGGATTTTGCCCTAAAATTCAATGTTTGGTTGATCATGATATACTGAATAAGTATAGCTCCTTGGTTCACACATAATGCTAAGCCACTATGAATGAGCTTGTACATTAAACCAAAAACAAACTAAATGTAGCCTTCTATCAGGCATGAGCCCAGGAAAGGTTGAAATGTAGATTATAAGGTCCTTGAGAGCAAAGACCTATCTTA
This sequence comes from Pituophis catenifer annectens, assembly GCF_029215685.1. NCBI lineage: Eukaryota > Metazoa > Chordata > Lepidosauria > Squamata > Colubridae > Pituophis > Pituophis catenifer. The sequence continues at coordinate 331,991,762 of NW_027256881.1, read as the reverse complement.
TTTCTCTAGCACTGTGTTTCTCAACCTCAGCAAGTTTAAGATGTATGGACTTCATCTCCCACAATTCCCCAGCCAAAGTTGCTGAGGTTCAGAAACATTGCTCCAGCCATTTAAAATATATGCAAACTACTTTTCCAGCAGGCATTCAATGTCCAAACTGCTGCTTCAAGTTATTATAGAATAAAATTACAGAATAAAAGAGCTAATGTTAACAAAAGAAAATCCCAAAAGCAAATTCAAATATTAGGATTGCAACCCTTAAGGAAAATGGTCCAAAATACGAGTGTTTATTTATGTTGCAGTAACTCTGTTATAAATCATTAATCCTTTTTTCTGGCAATCCCATGTGGTTCAGCATCTTGTTCCCTGAAGAGGCTAATATAATATTCTGAATCAAATGATTCTGCTCTGTTTACTGTGGATTTGCTTTCCAGCTGATTCCAAATATTACAACTGGGATCTTCAATAACTCTAAAATATTATCCCATTTTATTTAACCTTACTTTACTTGCCTCCATGATGCTTAGACCCCACCTTGATAGTTCTGAGAGATGCCACATGTGAACTGCAAAAAATAAGAGCTGGACCATTTTTTTCAAACTAGAACCAGTTTTCAGAATGTACCACTGTGGTTTCCACCTAGGGCTACTCAGGTTATTGCCGGTTTTGAACCTAATTTTCAGTGTGTGTGGAGACTCCTTAAGGTGGCACAGACATGCCTTCTAGATGGCATTTTCAATGATGCTCTTTGCATTTCATAGAGGATGCCTACCAAAAGTTGGCTATCGAGACCTTGGAAGAGTTAGACTGGTGCCTGGATCAGCTGGAGACTTTGCAAACACGTCATTCAGTCAGTGAGATGGCTTCCAACAAGGTAAGACATTCAACCCAGGTTGGGATTCAACTCCAAAGACAGGAAGTTCCCCTCTACTCTCTCTTTCTTGACCACTGTCAACTGTTGTGTTATGGCCATGGAGTTGTTTCTTTTTTAAAAAATGGCATAAGGTTTTGTGAGAAAAGGGGAAGCCAAGGAAATGACACAGGCTTTTTGCTTGAAGCAGATTCAAATTTGGGGAACAGCTGAAAGTTGAGAAATGGGGTTGCTGCTTAGAACATTCCACAATCCACCTTTGCAAAAAAAAGTCTGCAACCCCTGTTTGTCCAGTGCAACTCTTCCCAAGATATATCCCTGTGCTGTTGCAACTAGAAAGTCAGGGAAAGGCTGCTCTGGGCCACTGGCCATCAACCGGTGCGTTTCCTCACAGTTCACTTTATTCTTTCCTCTGAAGAGAAGCATTAGTGAACTTCCTGAAGGGCAGCCTCGATTGACCAGTCGTACAAATAAACAAACCATGATATCAGTCAGAAGAGATCGGAAGTGACTGCTTTAAATAACTTTTATGTATTTAAGCAGAAAAAAATATCAGAGAAGGCAGTTGGGGGGGTGGGGAGTAAAAGTATGGCTCAACATTCAAAATGCTAAAATGGTTGGCAACTTTTATTGCCTTTCATTCAAGACAATAAAATAAGTTCTTTCAATTTTTTAATACACTCCCAGTTTCTGGTCCATTGATTCCAACAGAATCGAAAATAATAATGGGGGGGGAGATACACTGTGCTGGAAGCCAATGAAAAATGAGTGCCTCACTATGCGGGGGACACTCCAAGCCATGAGAGTGGGGTAATAACACACATTTGCAAGGTTTATATAACATGCAATGACTATCTGATGGCTTAATACAATGACCTGGAGCATACACCAAACAATGCCAAGCTACCCAATTCAGTTTTAGCTTAAGATGTTCAGACTATCTGTGGGTCAGAAAGTGTCCTTCCCTTGCAACTTTTAGAACCTGAAAAAGATCAGCCTTCCCTCATATCACTGTGAGCCCTTTTTACAAGAGAGAGAGAGGGGGGGGGGGAAAGAAAGAGGGAGAAAGAGAGGGGGGAGAGAGAGAGAGAGAGAGAGAGAGAAAGAAAGAAAGAGGGGGAGAGAGAGAGAGAACCTTCTCCAGCCTTTGTTCACCCTAGGAAGAACACTCTCTCCATTTGTCAATGGTTTTCTTGACGAAGGTGAAATGGGGGAGGGGATTTTCTCCCAGTATTCCTCTTCCCCGGTCTCTCCGAAAGCCTTGGCTGTTGCTAAACAGAGTTTTTGGAAACAACTTCCATGCTCTGTTGTGCCTGGGCACCATCGGGGTTAAAGCAAGTCGCCTTCCTCAGAGGCTCTGCCAGCCAATGGAAGAGCTGAGCTGGCTCCAGCCTCTGTGCCTCTGGCTTCTGATTGGATGGCAGCAGAAAGGAGAGGTACCTGATGCTGGAGCAGCCTTGGTACATCCATGGAAGAACCTTTCTTCGGCAGTGATGCAGGGGGGACTTCGTCCCCCTCCTCAGCTTCTGTCCTAACTCTCAACGTTGCAGACAAGTCCTAGGCTCCTTGTTGCAGAGCTTGGGATGGTAGTTCGGACCCCTTGGTAGGAGCATCCGTGGTCTGACTAGGGTGCCTCAGAGAGAAGGGTGGGCTCGCACACAAGCTGGCACTTTTGGCGTTGCGATGCCTGACGCCAGCACTTCGTTGTTCGCATTCTGGGACAGCAGCATCAAGGTAAGTGGGGACTCCCTGACACAATGTAACTCCCGGCAAATCTCTCCAGCAAAGGGTGCAGGAAAGGGCTTTTGCTGCTGCAAAGATTTAGTCACAGACACAAAACATCAAAGACACACACATACGTACGCACACCCCTAAATGCATGCTGTTCTGCAGCAGTCGGGATGCCTTTTCCTCTCTAATTGTTCAGGTATCCTCTCCTTATCTCAGGAGCTGACGGGAGGTTTCTGCTTTTGATACACCAGCAATGCTTTTATTTTTTAACCTTGTTGAAAATACTCTCGAAGGAACTCTGCGAAACTGGCTGAATAATGCTGTCAGACAGATGAAACAGTACCAAGGGAGGGGTCTGTCCCCCTCCCCACATAATATGTTACTTGATGAAGAGACATTTATAAAAGAAGCGTATTTCAAAGTGAACAAAAAAATGCAATCAAGGCGTTCATGTGTGTTTTGAGTTATACAGAACTCTTCTTCCCACAAGCTGAATTTTTAAACAATTCTACGAAAGGACCAGGTGCCTTAATTCACATTGTAGAATATAACTCCACATTGTCTCACATAAGTATAATTCTTTTTCATTAAGGTGAATCCTATAATAGGATGGAAGGCTTGTTTCAGTATGAATAAGACCTAGCACATCTGATTTGGAATTAGGTCATGTTTGAGAAAAGCAGTAAAATATACAACATGAATGTATCTTTGCATTTATCACCTAATTCTTTATGGAGTTTCTTGGGTATTCTCCTCTTTTCCAGAGATAAAAATGAATTTTTACACTAGTTTTGAAGCAAGATTCCTGAGCTCACCTTTGATGTTTGAAAATTTTCAAATTTTCACTTTTAAAAATGTAAAATTGAAGATTTATCTAAGATTTGTGCAATCAGAATTCTCCAAGTCATTGTTTTTTAAATTTTCTTTGATGTTTCTTCTTCTCCTTGGCCGGATATGCTACCAGTAATGCGCATAATTTAAAAGCTTACAAAATAACGAGAAGATAGATAATACGTTTGTAGCTCATCAAAAGACTTTGATGTGGTTTAGCTTTTCCTCTGCACATTTCAACATTTGCTTTCTTTTGACTCATTTTCATGTCTCAGGTTCTATGTTAACTCGATACCTAATATTTAAATGTTTAGAAATCGAAGTGGATGGACATCTTTGCTTGCAATTAGGCAATCCTTTCTCAGATTCTGAATATAACCAAAAGCCAACTGAGAAAATTCAGAAATTAAGTAGAGACATTTTTCTGCTGTTGAAGTGCCTTATTGGAAATATCTTTCCTTGCCACTGATCTCTTTCTTTAACAATGGCCTCCTGTTCAGTGGTGTCTTTAAGGCCAGGCACATAGGATTCAGATGCTCCTGATCCAAATGCTGTGATGGCTCCTTACAGGTTGCTGATTTCCTCTCCTCTCTGTCTCTAGTTTAGAAGAATGCTCAATCGGGAACTGACACACCTCTCGGAAACAAGCCGTTCTGGAAACCAGGTATCCGAGTACATCTCCAACACATTCTTGGGTGAGTCATCAGCTTTATGGTCTTCAAATGCAATTCTTGAGAAAATTGTTAAATTGATATGGAAGAGTGGGCCAGTCACTTCTCTAAGGGGAGGCAGACGTAAACTGTTAAAGAAATGTTATTCTAAATTAGCCTACAATACATACTGCTCTTTCTGATCCTGGCAGATAAGCAATAGGCCTTAAAGGACTTTAGAAATACAAGTAAAAATTATTTTGCAGTATTTTCGGATTCTAGGTTTCTTGAACAACTAGCATCTTTCTTGTGCGGTTACCACTATTCTCTTTTAAAACACCATAAAGAGAAATCTACAGCTGTGCTGTAGCAGACCTACCAAGCTGTCTAGTCCAGTATTCTGTTCCTACAGTGACGAACTGAACATCCCTGGAAATTCTATAATAAAGACATAAATGCCATCTTCTTCATGTACAAGCTGAGTTCCTGAGCATACAAGTTGACAACCAGTGGAACAGACTGCCACATGAAGTGATCAGTTCTTCTTCTCTAGATATCTTCAAGCAGAGGCTGGATAGTCAATTGCAGAGATGTACTAGTGGATCCTGTACAGAGCAGGAAGTTGGATTAGACCCTTCCAACTCTATTCTGTTTTTCGCCATGATGAATAGTCAGAAGTGTACTTCCATCTGATACTGGTGGTGTCATACATACACCTCAATAACAGACAACTTCATTCTTGTCTAATCTCCTTTTTAAACTATCCAAGTCAGTATGCATCACTGTGACTTGGGATGGTGAACACCACAGTTAAACTTTTTGTTTGCTGAAAAGTGGTTCCCTTAATTAGTCCCAAATATCTTATCATTAAATTTCTCTTCCCGAGAGATCCATTATCTACCATTGCTGCATTTTGATTATTCTAATACCGTGTTTTCCCCAAAATAAGACCCTGTCTTATATTTTTTTTGAGCCCTGAAATAAGCACTTGGCCTTATTGCCATGTGCTCAAAAGCCCGATTGGGTTTATTATCAGGGGATATCTTATTTTGGGGGAAACAAGGTACATCTCTAGCGTATCTCCTCTAATATGTATCTTTTTTATCTTATTAAATTCCCCAGCTTTTTAAATATTTTACATATTTTCCTGATAGCAAATTAGCTTTAGCCCTACTTTGTTTTGGCTATTCTTTCCTGCACCTTTTCCAGTACTATAAAAAAAAATTAAGTCCAGCAATAGTGTACTAGAATTATGAAGCTAGTAGCATCATTCATTCATTCATTCATTCATCCATTTATTCATTCAATTTCTATAGACGTCCTACTCAATCAAGTGACTCTGGGCAGCTTACAATTATAACATTATAAAGCAATTTAAAAAACATTAAAAGACTAAAATATCCACAAAATAAATATATAAATAGCAGCTGTGATGATTTATCAACTAACAGCAAAGCCAATTTAATTTCAATTCTTTTACTAAAGATTCCCAAAACGGAATTAACCTTTTGAATAGGGACTGTATGTTGAATCTTGTTTGAGATAATCACTGCAATCCCAAGATCCTTTTCATGGATCATCAATGAGTCTAAAAAATTAGGTTACGCTGGGCAGCAAATGTACATAAATTCTTGTATAGAATAGCACTTACCAAATGTGAATAGTGTAATGCAAACATATAAAGATTAGCCAAATATCATATGTATCTGACTTTAATTCTTCAAATTTTATCTGATTCATGAAATGCTATCCTCAGTTTTCAGACAGACAAATTGGTCAAAAGGTGGATACAGTATATATAGAGAATAATAATACATGCAATTAAAAAACTTGGTTAAAATGGTCTCAGTCCATTAGGTCATCAGTACTGCTATATGTGCCCTATTGAGGAAATTGATACCTTGCACTCACATGCAAGTAGGCAAGTAGGTTTTCACTGGGGGGGGGGCAGCATCTGTATTGTGGCACAATCTCTCCTTGAAATTCACATGCCTCCAATGATCTTTTAGAATCCTGATGAAGACCTGTCTATTCACCTTGGTCTTCCGAATATGAAGGATAATTGAATGATTTCTTATTTGATTGTTTTCTTTTTTCCTCCCCTATTCATTTTTACTATCAAGGATGGGCATAGCATTCAAAAGAACCATTTCTCCAAGTACCTCTGTTGAAAATATGAAGGCAACCATGTCCTTGACAAGGCTGGCATGACTATTTTGAAATCTTTCTCTGGCTCTTTCTGTATACACATGTGTGTGTCCAGTTATTTTGTTTCTCTGACAGTTTTTCCCCCCACATGTATTATCTATGCATGCATATATGGGCAGAGACAACTGGGACAGAAACAACCGCATGAGCTTTGTGAGCGAAGTGGCTGTTTTAATGCTTCAGAGGGAAATGCTTCTCTTGCGCTAATGTACTCTTTTTAATCCTTTGCACAATCTATTTTCATAGTGATTTAGGTGTTGCCCTTATTATTCTATTATAATAATTTTGTTGTAAACCACCTGGAGAAACAATTGTAGGTGAAGCTATATAGAAATATATAAAATAGCCACATATACATCAAGTGCACTGATGATGCACAAGAACAGTAGGCAACAATACATGTATTCTGACTTTGATATGCAAACTGAAACTGGCAAAAGGAGGGAAACACTGATATTTATTAAGCTATAAAATAAATGCCTAAATTCTACTTCAATCTGCCTTCTTGTTTTTCAAGGAGGCAAAGATGCAGGCAAGATTGGTACATTCTTCTTAGTTTTGCAAGAGAAGATGCCTTTTAAAGTTCTTCTGTTAGTGAGTGGATGCCATCATAATCATCATACAATAGAATTTATTTTTATTTAATTATTTTAAAAATAAAAAAATCAATAATAGATGACCCCGAATAACTGAAACTTCTGCTGGATTTGAAGGTCATTGAAAAAATATGTTTAAAATGCAACACTTCTAAAAAAAGAATAATTAGAATAGAATTACCATCTCTAAGTTGAAAACATCTGGACAACCACTAGATGGCTGCAGCAAGTTAGAGTTGTCTAATTTCTAACTGCTACCTTCTAATGATCATCCAGATGTATGCAGTCCAGATAATGACAGTCTTACAATAAAGAAATTTGTCTGAAAATGTGTACGAACGTTTATGATTTAAAAAGAAAAAAAATGGATCAATCCAAAAACATTCTAAGCAGTTACCTTGGAAGAAAATCCTAATCCTACTGTTCTTATTCAGAATTTATATATATAATAAAGAATATGCTTCATTATATCACTATTGGTGCTTATAAACTGATTTCGCTTAGCAATTTTTAAAAATTAAAACATTATAGTCATGTGGTTTATAGTCTTGCTTTTTGCAAAATAGTTTAACAGAAAGTTCTTCCCGTTTGTTCTCTCCATGAATGTGACTTTTTTTTCTCATGTGTGGTACAAGTTTGAGTATATACGTGTATGTGAATGTGTGAGAGAGAGAAGACAGGTGAGGTGGGGAGACCCTGGCTGGTCTTAGAAACATCACTTTGAGGAAAGGACCAACATTCCACCACGCATTGTCTCTGGTTGCCATGGTGTCTGTAATATTATTAGTTTCTGCTGACGTCAATCCTTCTGTGCCTCAATATTGGGGGAGGGTCTCCCTTTGAACAGCAGGAGACTCGTGCAGGGGTGGGGGCTTTTCATACTCCACTTTTTTCAGCATGCTTAACTCTTTGGTTTCAGAAATGTTGTTTCAAGAAGGACAATTGTTAATCCTGGGCAGGGAATTTGCTAGCTCATAGCAACTTTGAAATGAGAAGGCTGAGTCCCCAACTCCAAGTGGGGAGAAAGAGTATGTGCTTTTAAAGGGTTTCACAAGATACAGTTTCTTCATCCTTCTCCATCTCCTCCTCTTACTTTTTGTCTTGAATTTAGATTTTGTAAAGCTTCATGGAGATGGAAGGTGCCATATTACACAATAGGGCAATGGGGCTCTGCTCTTCAGATTAATAGGAGCAGAGATATGATTTGGTTTATGTTGATTCTTTGGAGATTTTCAAGATACTGTCACGACACAGTTTTTTTCATCACAGATAAAGGAAGTTCATAAAGGTCCTGGATCTTACCGTGAACCATCAAATCATCTAAGCTGTCAGTCTATATTTTGTTCCTTTCATTGCAGGGAATCTGTTTCTTTAGGGGAGCTTCTCTATTGTCATTCATGATCTCAATAGGAATTCCCATAAGCTTCTGAAGAATTTTGGGGATCTTCGTAACAGGACTTGTTCCACTGCTATTGTATTTTCTGTCTCCTCCAGACAAGCAGCATGAGGTGGAAATCCCAACCTCTGTTCCCAAAGAAAAAGACAAGGAGAAAAAGAAGCGGCCAATGTCACAGATCAGTGGTGTGAAAAAACTGATGCATAGCTCCAGCTTCAGTTGTGCTGCCATCCCTCGTTTTGGAGTAAAAACGGATCAGGAAGGGCCATTGGCTAAGGTGAGGAATGCCAGGCACCAGAAAAGACTGGAACAGGAAAGCTGGCATGGTTCACTACATATTGTAGTTGTATATACGTATTCTGAATTTTGTCTAAATGCAGAATTGATGTTCAACATAAAGAAGTCCTTCTACCGAAGCATTTAAAAACAAGTTTCTAATCTCCAAATTGCATAGCTTAACTACAGTAAGAATGTTAACTGAAGACTGCTTTGGATGGAGAGCTATATTTTTTTCCCAGGTTTACAGATTAGTTTGGAGGCTGTGGGGAGAGGGAGGGGATATGGAATAGATAGCATTAATTGTGGCTCCACAGTTGTGGGACTCCCTTTAGTTGCTTCCTGTTGAGCCGTAAGCAAAAACTCTTTTCTTTGTGAAAATAATTGTGCTGCTTGTTACGTGCATGGAAATCTGCCAATTTCATGTTATTTTAATTGCTTGGTGTTTCATTCTTATTGTAGTGTTTTTAAACCTGCTGTAAAACATCTTGATAATAATTTGATTGTTCTTTTGATTGGTGGGAGAAAGAAGAAGGGCATCTGGCAGGGGCAACCAAGAGGAGGAAAGGAAGACAGGATTATAGAGGGAGGGAGAGAGGGAGGGAAAAATCCAGAGGGCGATGTTGGAACTCAAATAAAATCTGAGAAGAGGCGAAACAACCATATCTAAGTGAGTGATGAAATGGAAAAATAGAGAACGAAAAAAGGAAAAATAAGGGGAGGGCAGTGGAAGATGGATGCATATTTACAGAAGACGAATGGTTTGGAAGCAAAGGAAATAAAGAAAATACAAGGAATTGGAAAGATACCGAGACAAGAAAAAAGACAAGAACATGGTTTTACTTACACACACACACACACACACACACACACACACACACACACACACTGTGTGTATCTGTGAATATATAAAAATCTAGGAGCCATATATTTCCATTTCAGTCTTTGCAATACCACTTTGGTAAGTGCTATCCCCTTTCAATTGAGCATAATATATTGTGAATCAGTTCACTTAATAATGCAATGTATCACAGTTCCTGAAAGTCAGTTTGAGGTTTTTGATGTACTTTCTCCTGCTTATTTTAATTGTCTTCCTACTGAAAACTTTAGTAATTTTTTATATGTTCAGTTATGCTAGGTAAGTCTTCTTATTTGGAGAGACAGTTTGCTTCTACTTTTGTTACTTGGCAGAGTCCAACATTGTAGCAACATCTTTTCTTGCCACCCCCTTTAGGAACTAGAAGATGTGAACAAATGGGGCCTTGATGTATTCAAGATTGCAGAATATTCTGGCCACCGCCCACTAACAGTCATCATGTACAGCATCTTCCAGGTGAGCTGATTCTTTTTCACAAAAATTATCAGGTTCACAAAGTTGTTATTGAAATGTTAAAAGCTAAATGGCAGAGGAGAGATCCTGCAGTTTTACCATTAAACAGGGCCATTGGTCTGGAAGAAGAGTCCAAAGAAGTAGTTCAGTCTATATGTATATTGATTGATCAATAATGTAATGCAGGTACATTAGGTAAATAATGTTTTAGGCACTAATGGTTACTTCCACACTGCTTTGAAGCCTTAACACATTTTGTTGATATGCCTACTTTGCAACAGCATCATACTAATTGACTTGGAAATTGTAGGGTATTTTTTTAGGAACTGTGGTTAGAGTAAGAGATTTATTCTGTCCTTGGCTAGTTCTGAAATCTCAGGAGAAAGGCCAATTTTGGTTTCATGAGTTCTTCCTCCAGCTCTTCTTTTCCCTCTTTCCCCGATGATTTGACTAGGAGGGTCATAGCAGCTTCCTTCTGTATTGTCCACATTGTAGGAAAGGGATTTGCTGAAAACTTTTCAGATCCCTGCGGATACCTTCATCACATTCATGATGACCCTGGAAGATCATTATCATGCTGATGTTGCCTACCACAACAACATTCATGCAGCTGATGTTGCCCAATCCACACACGTATTGCTTTCAATGCCAGCTCTGGAGGTGAGTCTACAGAAAGGCTTTTTGGGGGAAGCTTTGAAATAGGCTGGGAAAAAGAAAGGGAATTTTTCCTTTAATTGTTGGAACCGTTCTTTCTAGTCATTTGGGAGACTTTCTATAGGACAAGAACAAGCTGTGCAATTAAACCCCTACTAGGAAGATCATTGAATTCTGTGACACTCAGAGAAAAAAGCTAATTCTTCCAAGAAAAAAAATTCTGACAAAGCCAGCCAATTTCTCCATTGTTCTGCTATAAGAGAAGAGACCAGTAGTTTATAGAATAATGGAATTGTAGCATCATAGGATTGAAAGCAACCTTGGGAGTCTTCAAGTTCAACCCCCTGTTTGAAGTACCTAGTCCTATATACACTGATACAGTGTGAAATGTCAGATCTAGTGTTCCATTCATATGTTTATTGGTTTCTTTCATATTTTCTAATGTTGCTTCTGCTCCTTTTGTTCTCCCAGGCTGTTTTCACTGACCTGGAGATTTTGGCTGCCATTTTTGCAGCTGCCATCCATGATGTTGACCATCCTGGTGTTTCTAACCAGTTCCTGATAAATACCAGTGAGTGAATCACCTTTAATACCAAATTTCTTCAGGATATTAATACTGTCTTCAGTCTAATCTATTTTAGGTCTTATCCACATGTTTTAGGGTTGCATCTTGCATGTCTGCTTTCCTCCTGTCCTTTCATTGGGAGGCATGTAAGCCAACATGAAAGATGACCCCACAGCCAATATTTACTGTGACTCAGCAATAGAGCTGATTAATTTGCTGCCTGCATCCATTGGATAATTTTAGGAAGCCCTGCTGAACTTCCACCTCCATCAGACATCATTTAGCACCAAAAAATTGCTCCCTGCTATATGGCAAGGCAGGGTTGGAGGACTCCAGATCCTTCTGTCAGCTAAAATATTTTATGTAAGGGGGTTTCAAGGTCAATCTTCATTTCCTTTTTTAACAGTCTGTCCTATTAATGTTGAAATGTTGGAACACTGAGAGGTTGATATTCCCATGGGAAAAATACTCTAGAACACTGCTTCTCAACCTGTGTGATCCACGGACCCCTGGGAGATGCAATGTTACAGGAGGTCTGCAAAGGCTTGAAGAAATGTTATGATTTCAATCTTCAGTTAAGTTTTGGTGGTCCATGGCCATGGCCCGTGGCCCGTGGCCACAAAAGGTATTTAAAAAGGGCCCGTGGTGAAGAAAAGGTTGAGAACCACTGTTCTAGAATATTCCAAACTGAAGCCCCTCATCAAATATTGAGAGCTCAGGCTCAATATTTAGAACTCATCATAGTGAGAAAGTACATCACTTGATTTCCATTCTTCTGGAAACTGAGATCTATCCATAAGTTATACCATTTCCAGAAGACCTCTTCTCCCCCTGCTACTACCTCCTTACGTCTGATGGGAGGATATCCTCATAAGACACCAATGGTTTGGGACAAAATTTCAAAGAGATACCCAGACTGTAGATCTCTTCTTGAAGCTGTGTTTATCTATAGTAAGAGTAGAGTATCACAGATCAATTTTGGAGTGGCCATCTTAAACTGGTTAATTCTTGAAAAAAAAATGCTGGGCAAGTGGTTAAGTCTACTGAATCAGTAAAGCACTGACTTTTCATATGCTTAAAAAGTTGTTTCAGTACCTATTAATGTGGACATAGGAACTGTTTCCCTCAGGCTGTTCTATGGTTTAACCAGGGCTAAAACTTACCACAGGGAATGCAAACTCAGGGACCAGTATTAGGTTTGAGGAAAGTGGGAAGCAAGACACACAAAATAAAAGGCAGAGTAATTTGATACGGAATGTTTTGAGGCCAAAACATTTGAGGTAAACTGATTAGAAAATCCATGTTATGTAAAGAGAAGCTGGCTGAGAACTCCATCTAGAACTTTATACTCCTGAAGAAACAATACAAATGTCTATTACAAAACAAGAAAAGAAAATTCCCCGTGCTTCTTGGCAGCAATTGATAACAACACCTCAAGCCAGAAATACCATTCTACTCTGGTGCCCAATAGCTGGCACCAGATTGACAGGGTCCTTCTCCTTCCCCAACTTGTACCAGCATCTGTGTGGGAGGACTATTTTAGAGCACTATAGTCACAAGAAGTGTCTCCTAAATTCAATTTAACTTGTAATGCTAACCTGCTCTCTAACTGAGCTCCAGTTTCAAGTGCTGAAATAAAGATGTTTATAAATCATGTGATGCCTGGTAAGGCTCCTGAAATATTATGCAATAACTGGGAATGGTGGGCCTCAATTCTTGCTTCCCTGCTTGCTTATACTGATCACTCTGCACAAATTAGTAGGAATGCAAATTCAGGGTTGTACCAGAGATCAGTATGTAAGATCATCTAAGTTTATTTTTAAATCAGACCAAAGGCCTGTGTAATTCAACATCCTTTGGAAGATACCTAGTAATCAGCAATCATATAATAAGCCACAATGATCTAGCAACAGCTGCCTATGGGCTTATTTGACACCTAACATTTAAGTTGAAGTTTAGAATACGAAATGTAAAAAAAAAAAGAATGAACTGAACAAGTTTATTCTTGTTCAAATAATAGGAAATTATATAGTAAGAGTGCATATAAGACAAAGGCAGGTTATTTCAAACCCGTATGTAAACTTTTTAGCTTCCTTACGTTACTGCCCTATTTCTTACCAAACTGAACAATTGTCACAATCCTAAACACTGCCTGCAAGGCTGCCTTTTAAACTAATGATGCTCTTCCTATTGTCTCTTTCCTTCCCTATTTATTTTTATTTGTAGATTCAGAACTGGCACTAATGTATAATGATGCATCAGTGTTGGAAAATCATCATTTGGCAGTAGGATTCAAACTTTTACAAGAGGAAAACTGTGATATTTTCCAGAATCTCTCGAAGAAGCAACGACAAATGCTCCGGAAGATGGCCATTGACATGGTGAGAAGCTTTTGTTGGTCATGGTTATAATTTTGAATGAATCACAATATTTCAAGTGAGATGACATGTGTTTATTGAAATGCATGAGACTGGTTATTTTGATGTTGAAAGCTGTTTCAAGGAGATTGTTGTTTAAGAATAAATTAATCACATACCGGTAGTTAAGGAATTAGGACAAGATTTTACTATTTTAAAAGCTTGGCAGACCTGTTTGAAAGAAACTTTCCTTTATCTCTTGGGAAGTTTACATTTTTCCTAAGTTTACATTCTTCTTTTAGGAAGTTTCTGTTGTACCATTTCTAATCCTCTGAAAAATAGTTGCTTGGCTTTAGTCAAATATAATGGAAATTCAGAGACCATTATGGCTTCATCACTTGTGGGGGTGAACTTATACAGTTGCATTTTGTACTTAAAGGCCATTCTAACCCTCATCAGGATTTAGACAACAATATGAAAATGTAGTGATCATTTTTATTCTTGGGGCTCGAATTAGAAAAAAGCAATTTGTCATTAATAGGGAATGGTGAATGAGACCCAAATACAACTAAAGCTGTTAATCAAAGATGTTTGTCAAAAACTCAAGATGGTGTCCATGAATATGTGATTGAAACCCCATTCCATTTCTACATTTATCATTTGCAGCATGGCCATCATCTTGGCTTATGTAAAGAATATGGGGAAAATGAAATGAAATAATATGTTGTGTGCATCTGAAACTAAAAATCCATTCAAACAGCTGCTTTAACATGCATTCCATTGTGAGTTGGCACAAAAGTATGGTGGCATAAATTGCTCTGTCACAACAATTACTCTCTAGTTACTTTAGGAACATGCAATGCTACTCTAATAATTTTAAGATGGGACAAATTAAAGAGAGGAAACAGTTGCTCAGTTTCCATTCCTACCTGCTAGGTGGGAAAAATAATGGCCTATTTTTCTCCAGAATATTGGGATGGTTGTATTTACAGGTAGTCCTCCTTAACAATTGGGAACAGAAAGTCTGTTGATAAGTTACATGGTTATAAATTGAAAAAACACATGACTGCATTGCTGTCCCAGCTACCATTTTTGAGTGAGGAATGTGACAGTCATTAAGCAAGGACCTCATGTGACTGCAACTTGCAACTTCCTGCCAACTTCCTGCCAACTGGCAGGGAGGGTTACAAACTGCAATCATGTGACCATGGGACACAGTGACTATCAGAAGTGTGGGCCAATTACCTGAAATGCAGTCATGACCGATGGAACACTGTGGCCACCATAACTTTGAGGATCTGTTGTAGGTGCCATTTGTTTAACACCATCATAACCATTGTAACTTCAAACAAACACTGTATGAATGGTCACTAAACAAGACCTACCTGTTTTCAATTTTGATGCCACCTACCTCCATTAGGGTTTGAGCGATAGTAGCTATGAATCAATTATTTGGTACTTCACCAGAGCTAATGTAATGATTTAAAAATCATATTGAAAATAAAATAAATACTCTTGGTTACCTTTGGAATTGCCCTACTGTTATCTTCACAATAAACTTACTGCTACTACACTCTTCCTCTATTCCCCATATTTAAATAATTTTCTTTGTTTAAAGAAAGGTCTAGTGCTGTGATGGCGAACCTATGGCACGTGTGCCACAGGTGGCACACGGAGCCATATCTGTGGGTGCACAAGTGTTGCCCTAGCTCAGCTCCACCATGCATGTGTGCGCCGGTCATCTCATTTTCGGGCCTTCTGGGCCTACCAGAAGCTGGGAAACGGGCTGTTTCCGGCCTCCGGAGGGCCTCTGCGGGGGTGGGGAAGGCCATTTTCGCCCTCCCCAGGCTTCTAGAAAGCCTCTGGAGCCCAGGGACGGTGAAAAACAGGCCTACCAGGCCCACTGTGCCATCCCATGCCAAAAGCAGGGGGCGCACGGGGGGGGTTGCACGTGCATGTGCGGGGGGCATGGTGCAGCATTGAATTATGGGTGTGGACACATGCATGCACAACCCCCCCACGCTCCCCCCGCTTTTGGCACGCGACGGCAAAAAGGTTAGCCATCACTGGTCTAGTGATACAATAAGGAACCCCCAAATGACCTGATGTGTGCTTTGATAAATACCAGATTGCCAGTGCCCACAAACTGAGGGCAGGGGTAGCATGCGAAGAGCAATCAGATTCTGTACCATGGTCACCAGCAAAGTGCTAGAAATTGTATGCAGCAGGGCTTAGGTTGAGAGAAGACGGTAAGCATCCCTGTAACACTGAATCAACTAACTACAAAGTGAAGTGGGTTCAGCTATGGGCCGAGATAAACTGAAGATAATGTGAGTGATCTCCTTAAAAATGGCTAATTGGGCATCTTCAAGCCACCATTAGAAGGCTGTTGGATGAGTCCTATGAAAATTGAATTGAATACTTTATTCGGCCAAGTGCGATTAGACACACAAGGAATTTGCCTCTTGTGAAGAAGCTCCCAGCATACAAAGAAAGTAACAGAATAATGACCATTATCATCAACATACCAATAAGAGAGGGGAGTAAAGAAAATAAGAAGGTAATAAGAAGGATAAATAATACTACAGCCATACTACATGAGTAAATATACATAGACATTTATTTTATTTATTTTATTCAATTTATATCCCGCCCTTCTCCAAGTGTACTCAGGGCGGTGCACAGCCAGACTAAAACATGTATCGATACAAAATTTAAAATTATTAAAAGAATTAAATAACTGGCCCAAAAATTTAAAACATTGAAACTAAAACCCCTTTGACAATTTAAAAAGCTAAAAACTAAAAAGGGGAGGGGGTTTCATGCCAGCCCTGCTTGATGGAAAAGAAAAGTTTTTAGGGCACGGCAAAAAACCCGGAGATCCGATATCCTTCATATCTCCGGGGGCAAATCATTCCAGAGGGCAGGAGCTGCCACAGAGAAGGCCCTCCCCCTGGGGGTCGCCAGCCGACATTGCCTGGCTGACAGCACCCTGAGGAGTCCCTCTCTGTGGGAGCGCACTGGTCGGTGGGAGGCTATCGGTGGCAGAAGGCGGTCCCGCAAATACCCAGGTCCCATGCCATGGAGTGCTTTAAAGGTGGTGACCAACACCTTGAAGCGCACCCGGAAGACCACTGGAAGCCAATGCAGCTCACGCAGGAGAGGTGTCACATGGGAGCGGCCCCTCACTCCCATAATCCCCCGCGCGGCCGCATTCTGCACCAGTTGGAGCCTCCGGGTGCTCCTCAAGGGGAGCCCCATATAGAGAGCATTAAACAGCATTGTGAGAATTAGATATTCAGCATAGTGATAGCTGAATGATAGAAAAAATGATGGTAGAATGATGGAAAAAGGAGAAAGGTTTAAAAGATCTGAATGAAGGAAGTAGGATCTCGTGCAGAACTGAGGAAGGAAAATGAATGTGCATATTTGATTATGAATAAAAAGATTAAAATGTATGTCAGTATGAATTGGTGTCATCTAGTGGTGGTGGATGCATATGAAAATATAAATCCATATGTTGGTGACAGTTCATGTTACACTCTTCCAAACATCAGACCCACGGATTAGCTTTGGGGGGAAATGTGCAATACTAAGAAAGTATGTAATCCAGATGAAAATTATTCTAACATCTAACACGAGTGGGTGGATGAGAACAAGATGACAGGGTATAGAAAGAAGTGATCAAGCTGTTTAGAAGTTCAAGAATTAATAATAACAGTAATTATTTGGAGCTTATCTACTTAGAAAAAGACTTGTTTGTTTGAATGTGTAGTTTAAGCATAAGTCTGTCCATAGATCTATATGGCTAAGGATTGAATCTAATTCTAAAAATGTGATTGATTTGAGAGTTTACAAAGCAAGATCAAGAGAATTAGTGAAGATGATGAAAGGTTCCGAATGTGATAGAGATCATTTTTGTAGAAAGGTTAAAAGTGGATCTTAGAATAGTGAAATTGGAGTGAAAGAATAACTAAAGGAAGGGAATGTCAGAGGCTGTATAAAATAAAATTAAAAGACAGATTACACAAAAAGAATGGAAAGTGTATGTAAGGAAACAGTGGGAAATGCTTGGAATAAAGTGAAAAGAAATATATTACAGAGTTCCACAGAAGTGTGTGCAGTTAAACTAATTGGAAGTTAAAAAAAGGAACTTAGTGATATCATTGAGTGAAAGAGGCAGTGAGTGAAAATATATATATATCAGAGGATGACCACTGCAAAAAATAAGTATAAGGAAGAGATATATAATATGTTCTGACAGAAAAATATGGTTTATATAATACAGTCAAAGAGAACAAAGAATGGTTAAATTAAAAGTGGCAGAGAAAAAATGATATTAGTGATAATAAAAATGGTTTTAGAAGGAGAAGCAAACTAAACAAGGAACTTTCAGCAGAGTAAAAGGAATTAACCATAAAAGTAATGAAATTATTGGGAAAGAAGCTGAAGTGAAATTGAAATTTCATAGATTTACAGGAATGATAGTGATATGTTGAAAAATAGTACTGCAATACAGCAAATGCAATCACTTTTAAGGTCTATGGGGAAATTGATGAAATGGAAGTTTTATAAGGAGTGAGAATATGGAGAAATAGTGAGATTGCAGGTATAGAGGGTACAAGTGAAGATGTTAAAAGGTAGATCTGGTTTGCTTAAAGAACGCCTAAGCAACTTTTTAACATGTACAAAGACTATATCTGTGTTTGAAACTTGGAAAAATGCCATTATTGTTTCCCTATAGAAGGGAAAAGTAGCGAGAATAAATGCCAAAATTGCAAGGAATAAGTTTTTAAGTTGAGTCAAAAGATTTTTGGCAGAATTTTGATTTAAAGGGTATGAGGTAGGGTGAGAAAAACTTGAGAAGTATACTGTGTCTTTTATTTCAAGAAGGGAAGGGAATCAGATTTCGGCTCTTCTGCAGGTCATTGGAAAACAATGTGAGAAATAAAGCTTATTTGGTTAGGAGAATAGGCCTGAATTAGATAATATTTTGCTTGAATGAGAGTGAAGGTTGCTGAATGCAACAAGAGCAGTACATGAGTTGTTTAATGACAGTAATTAGGAATTTCCCTTTGCTAAGTAATGCAGTCATAAAATATGACACATGACTGCATCACTCAGCAAAGGAAATTCCAACAGTCCCCATTACTGTTGTTAAGCGAGGATTGAGTCATTAAGTGAGGGCATCACATGATTGTGACTTGCAACTTTCTGCCAGCTTCTAATAAGCAAAATCAATGAGGTAGCCAGCAAAAAGCCGCAAGTGAGGCTGGATGAGTGCCATGGAGTGTAGCCAGGTGACAGATGGGGTGCTGTGGTGCCACATGAGTGTGGCCAGGCAGGGGGATGCTGTGGTGTGCGTGCAGCTGGATGGGTGGGCATGCGCTATGGAGTCTGGGTGGCAGGCAAGTGATACAGAGTATGAAATCCCTGAAATCTCTGTAGCAGGCTCCTCATGAGAAAAAATGGCAGAAGCAATTTCCCAGTGATTTGGGATTTCTTGCATGCTTCCACCTTGTCTTTACTTGTGGGAAAGTCTCAAGTGGAGATTGCATGACCACAGGATGCTGCAAGGCAATTGCCAAGCACCCAAATCACAATCATTTTTTAAAAAAAATTGATTTATATGCCGCCCTTCTCCGGAGACTCAAGGTGGCTTATAATGCGTTAAGCAATAGCCTTCATACTTTTGGTATATTTATACAAAGTCAGCTTATTGCCCCCACAAACTGGGTCCTCAATTTACCTATCTTAGAAAGGATGGAAGGCTGACTCAACCTTGAGCCTGGTGAGATTCGAACTTACAGTAATTGCAGACAGCTGGTGTTAATCACAATGCTTTCAGTCTGCTGAGCCACCAGGCCCCTTGTGAATCATGTGACCATAGGGGTGCTGCAACAGTTGGAATTTCAAGGACTGGTTATAAGTATCATTTTTCAGTACCATAACAACTTCAAATATTCGCTGAGCGAGTGGTTGTTAACCCAAGGACTATCTGTATATTGAAAGTAAAGCATTTATGAGAACATATGGAATGCTTAGCAAATTTCTCAACACTGAATGGAGTTAGATTAGGATATGTGCTGTTCCTTTGACTGTGTAATGTATTTATTGACAACTGCTTAAAGAATGTTAATGGGTGATGTTAGAGCAATGTTGTTTGTGAGTATGATTATACAAGTATATGAGGATGATGCTATGTTGTTGGCTAATAATCTGAATGATTTGCAGTGAATGTTAGACTGTATGATGTAACAAGGAATATGAATCTGAAAATCTGAATATGGATTAAAGAATATTAGTTGTCTTTAACAGGGAATATGGAGGAAATGATTGTAAATTGTGTTTGTCAGAAGAATCATAAATTGAAAGCAGTAGGAATGAGTATGGATTAAAATGTGTGCTATAAAACAAGAAGTAATAGTTATGGATTAATATATGTTAACTGAATGTGGATTAAATACAGAAATGAGTGGCCATAATGAAACAAATATTTCAAAGTGGTTTGGTCACAGAGAGGGAATGAATGAGGATCAAATCATCAAATGAATACATGAAGAAAAGGTGAATGGATTAAAAAGAAGGGTGACACTGAGAAAAGCATGGTTGGATGTAATTGATGAGAACATGAAAAAGAGCAATGAAAAGTTTAAAGATAAAATGCAGCGTATGAAGCAGTGTATATTGATATGGTAAAGAAGTAAAGAAGACATGTAAGAATGGGAAAAGGGTATAATAATGATGTAAGTTTAGCAAGGCTCATTTGCGATCTTATTCAGGAGGGGGGAGCGGACCTGGCAGGTATTACGGAGACCTGGTTGGGCCATGAGTGGGGGGTTCCCCTTGTGGATATGTGCCCACCAGGTTTCCGAGCATTCCATCAGCCGAGAGCTCAGGGCAGGGGCGCGGGGGGTGGCGGTTATTATAAAGGAAAGTCTTGATCCGAGGGAGACCACTGTTCCACAGATAGCCGGATGTGAGTCCCTTTTTGTGAAGTGGGGTCGTGGAGTACAGATGGGCTTGTTGATCACATACCTGGCTCCCTGCCGCGTGGCAACGGCCCTGCTCGAGCTGCTCAACGTCATAGCTGAGGTGGCGGTTGGTACCCCCAGACTTCTAGTCATGGGGGATTTCAACCTGCCATCTGTCGGCGAAACGTCTGAGGTGGCTCGAGAGTTCATGGCTTCCATGACGGCCATGGACCTTACTCAGTTAATTCATGACCCCACTCACACGGGTGGACACACTCTGGACTTAGTTTTTGTCTCTGGTCAGTGGTCGAGTGGCTTTGATACAGGGGATATAGTCATCGAACCCTTGTCATGGTCTGACCACTCACTCCTTCGACTGGACTTTCTAACCGCTGCACCCCGCCGCAGGGAGGCGGAACCGACCAGGTGGTTCCGCCCCAGGCGCCTGATGGACCCTGATAGGTTCCAGATGGAGCTTGGGCCATTTCCTGAGACTCTGGCTCATGACTCGGCTGAGGACCTGGTGGCCGCCTGGGATAATGCGGCTGCCGGGGCCTTGGACCGTGTCGTGCCTTTGCGGCCTCTGACCCGGCACCGAACTCATCTAGCTCCTTGGTTCTCCGAGGAGCTCAGGGAGATGAAGCGCCGGAAAAGACGCCTGGAGAGTAGTTGGAGGACCAGCCGCTCCGAATCCGACCGAACACTGGTGAGGTCTCATATTAAGACCTACCTAGTGGCGATAAAAGCGGCGAAATCTAGCTATTTTGCCATTCTTATTGCGTCATCAGATAATCGCCCGGCCGCCCTGTTTAGGGTGACCCGCTCCCTCCTCCATCTGGAAGCGCGGGATGACCCCTTGCAGGGCCGAGCTGAGGATTTTGTGCAGTATCTGTATAACAAAATCGCTCAGATTCGGGAAGGGCTGGCCTCTGACTGGGTATGTCCGGACGGGATGACTGAGGTAGGTCTTGAGAGTGTTATCTGGGGGGAGTTTGATCCTGTGGCTCCCGAGGACATGGACAGGGTCCTGGGACGGCTGAACGTGACCACATGTTTATTGGACCCATGTCCCTCCTGGTTGGTACTGGCTTCCCAGGAGGTGACACGAGGCTGGCTCCAGAAGATTGTTAACACTTCTTTGAGTGAGGGGGTCCTGCCGGCTGCTTTGAAAGAAGCGGTTGTGAGGCCCCTCCTCAAGAAGCCCTCTCTGGATCCGGCTGTTTTGGCTAACTATCATCCAGTCTCCAACCTTCGCTTCGTTGCGAAGGTTGTTGAGAGTGTGGTAGCGCAACAGCTTCCCCGGTACCTGGATGAAGCTGTCTATCTAGACCCGCTCCAGTCCCGCTTCCGGCCTGGGCACAGCACGGAAATGGCATTGGTCGCGTTGGTGGATGATCTCTGGAGGGCTCGGGATAGGGGTTGCTCCTCTATCCTGGTCCTGTTAGACCTCTCAGCGGCTTTTGATACCATCGACCATGGTATCATGTTGCACTGGTTGGCGGGGTTGGGGGTAGGGGGCACCGTTCTGTGGTGGTTCTCCTCCTACCTCTCTGACCGGTCGCAATCTGTGTTGACGGGGGGGCAGCGGTCGACCCCGAGGCACCTTGCTTGTGGGGTGCCACAAGGGTCGGTCCTCTCGCCCCTTCTGTTCAACATTTATGTAAAGCCGCTGGGTGAGATCATCCGTGGCTTCGGGGTGGACTTCCATCAGTACGCTGATGACACCCAGCTGTACATCTCCACCCCAGGCCACCCCAACGATGCCCTTGAAGTGATGTCCCAGTGCCTGGAGGCCGTGCGGGCCTGGATGGGGAGAAACAGGCTCCGACTCAACCCCTCCAAGACCGAGTGGCTGTGGCTTCCAGCGTCCCGATATAGCCAGCTGACGCCATCGCTGGCTATTGGGGGTGAATTACTCGCCCCCACGGAGAGGGCTCGTAACTTGGGCGTCCTCCTGGATGCACGGCTGTCTTTAGAAGACCATTTGACGGCCGTGGCCAGGGGGGCTTTTTATCAGGTTCGCCTGATACGCCAGTTGCGTCCCTTTCTAAATCAGGACTCTCTACGCACAGTCACTCAGGCACTAGTCACTTCCCGCCTGGACTACTACAACACTCTCTACATGGGGCTCCCCCTGGGGTGCACCCGGAGGCTCCAGCTGGTCCAGAACGCGGCCGCGCGGGGGATTATGGGGGCGACGAGGCGCTCCCATGTGACACCTCTCCTGCGCGAGCTGCACTGGCTTCCGGTGGTCTTCCGGGTGCACTTCAAGGTGTTGGTGACCACCTTTAAAGCGCTCCATGGCTTAGGGCCGGGGGTACTTACGAGACCGCCTTCTGCCACCAATAGCCTCCCACCGGCCAGTACGCTCGCACAGAGTGGGCCTCCTCAGGGTGCCGTCCGCCAGACAATGTCGGCTGGCGACCCCCAGGGGGAGAGCCTTCTCTGTGCGGCGCCCACCCTCTGGAACAACCTTCCCCCAGAGTTACATACAATAACAGACCTCCAGATTTTTCGTCGGGCCCTGAAAACCTATTTATTTCAACTAGCTGGGCTGGCTTGAGTTAAATTTTAAATTGATTTTAAATTGGGTTGTTTTAATTTACGGCCAAAATATCTAATTATTTTAATACTGTTTTTAAATTTTGTATGCTCTGTTTTTACTTTGGCTGTGCACCGCCCTGAGTCCTATTCGGAGAAGGGCGGTATAGAAATTTAATAAATAAATAAATAAATAAATAAATAAATAAATAAATAAATAAATAAGGCCTTTTTTTCTCATCTTAATTCTTTAAATTATTTGACTTCCTCCTATTTTTTATTATATTTCTTTACTCTGTGTAACATTGCTTTACTAGGATTGGTGTGCCTGAATGCATGAATAAATGCCTGCAGGCATAACGAAACTCCCCCCACCCCCGAAAATATGTGTTAACTTTTTCTTGTTTCAAAACTGATACTTTGTTTCTCAAGTGATTCTTGTCTCTTCTTTCTAATATTCTTGAAAATAGGGAGAGGAAGACAGAGAAATAATTTTTGTATTTGTGGTGGGGGGTTATAAACAGGTGCTCGCAACAGATATGTCAAAACATATGAATCTTCTGGCTGATCTGAAGACAATGGTAGAGACCAAGAAAGTGACCAGCTTGGGAGTCCTACTTTTGGATAACTACTCAGATCGCATTCAGGTAAGGCACTAAGGGGCAGGGATAAAATGGAGAAGAGCACATTTCAAACAGAGGTGTGAATTCCAAGCTCAGTTCATACTTAAATAAAGTTCGACCTGAGCTCAAGATTTTGTAGCTAGTTATTAAAACCATGAATGTCAAATGATAGTTCTATGGAGTCCTCTTGTTCAGAACTTAATGTTATTATCTTCAAAGAGCTTTATTAGTTAATGTATAAAAGATACACTAAAAGATACATATAAAAGATACATATAACTTAAAATATATTCTTAAGATCTGTCTGAGTTTGGTGCTAAGAAAAATAATAGAGAAGAGGCAGAGAAAGAAATGAATGAGGCACATACATACGCTTAATTATTAAACATTATTAATAAAATTGAAGTGCTGTAACATATTAGTTGTCAAAATAAGACTTCCAATGATATTTCCTCTTTGATATGTTGATTTGTGATGTAGTTCTACTGTAAATGTTATATAATTGTTTTTCTCCACAGGTTTTGCAGAATATTGTACACTGTGCAGATCTCAGCAACCCCACAAAACGACTAGAGCTCTATCGCCAGTGGACAGACCGAATCATGATAGAATTCTTCCACCAAGGCGATCGTGAGCGGGAGAAGGGCATGGAGATTAGTCCAATGTGTGATAAACACAATGCCTCCATAGAAAAGTCTCAGGTGACACTGCTAGTAAACTTCAGGTTATAGATGGCATGGGGATGACAGCTGTTTAACTGTGGGTGGGGTTTTTGAATTTTTATGCTAAAGTGAAATAAAATACAAAGCTAAACACAAATGAATGTAAAAGCTATGTATATCAGCATAGCCATCAATAATTTTAATGGCTTCTTGAATGGAAGGGAGAAGGAGAAAAGCAAACATGGGTATTCACAGTCAGAGCATTTTGAGTTAGGAAACTTTTGCTTGTATACCTCTGGTTTTTGCAAGTGTAGAATTGGAATTGTAGGAGGAATTAGGTACAGATTTATAAAAGATAGGACAACAAAGTGTCTGCCCTAGCATATTTAACATTCTGTGTTGTTTTTCTTCTGCCAGGTGGGATTCATTGATTATATTGCTCATCCGCTTTGGGAAACTTGGGCTGATTTAGTTCATCCTGATGCTCAGGAGATTCTGGATACTTTAGAAGACAACCGAGAATGGTATCAGAGCATGATTCCTCATAGTCCTTCACCTCCCCCAGATGCATCAGGTTTAGAGAAAAATGGAGGAGACAAATTCAAGTTTCAGCTTACTTTAGAGGAGGAAGATGGAGAAGAATCAGAGATTGAACCAGAGATTGAGAGCCCTTTGGAAGAGGATAATAGTGAATCCAAAACCTTGGGGACAACTGATGATTCAGAATCTGCAAATGAGCCATTGCCTTCTCCAACAGACAAATTGGGCAGCCCCCACAGAAACGCCCTGATCAAACAAAAGGGTGCATTGAACTTTGACAACCAAAGAACACTTTCACAGATGGATAGTGGTTCCATAGCAGATCCTGCTGAGTTAGCAAGAAGAGAGAGCCTGACTGATGTACAATCATGTCTTGACATGGAAGGAAATATCACCTTTTTGCCTCTTGGGACGTAGTGAAGGGAAGGCCCGATGATGATTACATTCTGGCAGGGCCAGAAGGGGATCACCCCAAATCTTGCTGCCAGCAACCTATGATTTCACTCCCCATTGTAAGGGAGTGTTACTATTAACATTTTCTTCCCCAAAGAAATCTGTAGCTTGAACCACATTATTTGCCCAGGTGGCGAAATATCAGAGATCAGACTATGACTGTCATGTCTTCCTTCCAGTGTTGCTACTCAGCATCTGAGTTGTACCTGGCAAATGGAAAAATTCTTCCTGCTGGACTTCTCACTATCACTAATTTCTTATTTTGATTTCAACTTGGAAATAGTCTGTATCTTGTTTTAAGAAAGCCCAGGTGGAAATACAGCTTTTAGTTCAGTGTAAGAACAAATGTTTTGCCTGAAGATGGACACAGGTTCAGTCTCTGACATCTTTAGTCTTCTTTTTTAGAGGTTCTAGGCTGGGGGGGGGGGGGGTTCTGACTGTGATCCTGGATAACATTTTCAAGTTAAAGCAGACAGTACTGGGTTGGTTGGATAAATGGTCCGACTTTTTGTAGTCCTACACTTTCCAAGTATGCAAATTTTATTTGAGGAAAAGTTCGGTATGATCCTGCTGAAAATCAGGATAATATAGTGGGCTTGATGGACCAATGATTTGACCCAGCAAAAAGGGAATCTTAAAATGACATGCTATTGCAGAAAAAGGGGAATTGTGCAGATAAATATTATGTTTGCTTTTCTCAAGTGTAACAAAACCAGCATCCTGGGAAGTTTCACATAAAATATTCAAGTAGGAGGCAGTCTCTGTAAATTTCAAATAGTTCTATCTAGTGTGATGGGATGCTATCAAGAGATACAAAATTCATCCTGCTGGATGCATTTGGCATCAAATTTCTGATACTCAAAACAAGAAGGCCTTCCTTCAGACTGCATGTTGCCTCAATCTGGTAGCTGCATTGAAAATCACCTCCTTTATATTAATCTTTTAGATACCTTTTATCCCACATGAAAAGATTTATAGAAAGCGATAACCCAATTTCTCCAATATTCAGAAGCCCTATAGAGAAGGGACTACAGATTTTGTTTTACTTTTCCAGTAAGGGGGAAACCCTATTGTTTTAAATTATTTTTTATTTTGTGACATGTATTTCTCCATAGCAGCTGTAAAGAGTAAATAATTCATGTGTTCTTTAAAAAAAAATGAGGAAAGTATTTTGATGCACAAATAGGTAGTCACTATTTTAAAAAATATTTAATTAATCTTCCCAGCAATTTCTAATATAAGACTACTATAGTAACTGGCAGAACTGCTTGCTATACAAGGGTAATTGGAAGTCTTGCTAATTTTCAAATTAATGATGGGGGGGACTTCAATTTGATAATTTGTCTCTTCTGACATTTTAATCATTTGACTTTTTCCTGTGAAATCAATGTCCCACTTTGTTACAGCTTTGGGTGCGTGTGGCTTCTTTGCCCCTTTCTCCTAAAAGAAATGGGAGAAGCTATCCCAAGTGATGTGTTCATATTAGACTACTCATAAAAATTTTGTGTGATATGTACACTATTTATTTTGAATCTTTTGATCATTAACATTTCGCTGAAGAAAAAACCTATTATTTTTAAAGGGCATTTTAACTTTTTTTTCTAAATACAAACATAGAATTGTTTTTTTTTAATAAGCTGGTTTTCTGACATTAGGGGAGAAGCAATTTATGTCGAATTGTGAAAAAATTGTGGATTTACACATTTCCCCCCTATTTTCAGTATTCAAAGAAATCTATTATTTTGGTTTTTCTGGGTTACCTGGATCTTCACTCCATGTATTTTGCAGTTCACAAAAAAAGATTGTTACCACACTGAAGTTGTTCAAATCAAGTTAGAGAGCCACTCTGTCCCTCTTATTCTCCGTATGCATTAAAGGGTCTGTCCTATTCCAGAGAACACAACTAGATAGCACTCTATCCATTGATTTTTCCCCTAGAAGGCTTAATCTGCTGATTTGAAGAGATAGATTCATTTTGTGTTTTTACAGTACTGTTTTGGGTAAATAATGCAGTTCTATGGAGTTTCAAAAAGAGACAGGGTTGGTTGAAACTGGGGAATCATTAGCCAATGCAAGTAGCAGATAAAACTTATGAATAGACAAATGAGATTTAAAGGTTCATTTGTAAAATTTTGGTGAGGCCAGATTATGATTTAAGGAGCTGAAACTGCTAAATGATTATAAAGCTAGGGTGGTACCTCCATCTACTATATTTATGTATTAGAAATCCAGGGAGGGTGCAAACGAGGATGATTCTATGCACCAAAATGATATTGTGTCTCATCATTTTTTTTCCATATACTGTACCTCTTATGAAAGGCCGGTTATGCATTACTACTGGGAAGGCTACCACTTTTAATTTATTTTCAGCAAGTATTTTTTGTTCTTTTTTTTAAAAAAAAAACTTTTGTAGCTTTATGCTTAATGATATTTTGATTTGTAATAACCTCACCAATGGTTGGTTCAGGCAAATTTTATTGATAGCAATTGGTTTAACTGTGATTTGCACTCAAAAATGCTGCATTATATGTGTGCAAATGTATATATGTATATGTTGAATGTTTGTTTGTATACACATGTATTTCACAATGCACTTTGAGTTTGCTGAGCTGCCACTGGGGCCTGGCCCTACAGATTGAGTTACTGTTTCTTTGTGAAATAAGTATTGTCGTAACCACAGAAAACATATTGACATTTTTATCTGATTGTCTGGTTTTCCTTACAACATTAAGTGTTTTCTGGCAACACCTTTTCTTTACATTGTATTTAAGTGTTAAAATGAAATGATTGGCTTTTAAAATTGTACTATAAATCTCCAGAGCTTGAAAAAAATTTTCAGTTCTAAAGAAATCACAGTAACGGAGCATTTGTTAGTAGGAATGATAACTACAGGAGAGGAGAGATACTGCCACAGGAGTTTAGAATGTGGAAATTGTGGATGGAGACGTGAACGGAGTTAATCCAAGATAGAAAGGTAAATCTGAGCAAAGAAATTAGAGGAGACAGGGAGGGGGAGGGAGGGAGAGAGAGATTATATAGTGATGCTTGATCAGAGTTTAGGCAAAAAAAGCAAAAAGATATGATAAGAACTGTCAGGACTTAGCCCAACTGATTTAGGAAAATTAGGATCATTTAGAACTGCAAAGGACATAATACTCTCTTTGCAAACAACATTTTCTAACATCATAAGGAATTATTTTGAAAGGGTAGGGGATTGAGTGTTATAGCATGTAAACTTTCACAGTTACTGATGCAAAAATGAGTGAAGCTCTGGAAAAACAATAATGATTGTTTATTTCCCACAAGCCAGGTCCTTTTTTCCTCCTAGCAAATCCATCACTGACAAGCCTAACTCCCAAATAATGTAAATATTTAATCCCAAAGCATAAAGCTTATCTCTCATCTGTGCTTGCCTGTCTCTTGTATGTCCCTCGGTGCTCTTGATTTATACACGCACATCATACACGCACATCTGCCTAGTTTCACAAAATACTCTTGCCTTCTTGAGGGCTTATTATGACAGTGATCCACCAACTACATTTCCCTCCAGGTCCTATTTGTTTCCTTCACAGATTACATGGTGGAATTATAAGGGAGTACTGTATAATCAAATGGCCAAGCAAGACTCAAATCAAAATTTTGATATTGGATTTTGGAAGATATTGTAAATAAGATTTAGCAAAGCCCACAGTACACAAACACACCATGAGGTTAGATGGGGATGATACACTTGCCTTTATTAAGACCTACAGATGCACTCAAAACTCTACAAAACATTTTCTGCCATATTTTTTCCTTAAGCAGATCATATGTAGGTGAAAGAAACAGAAATAATGTAAAAGAACAGAGTCATAGCAGTGGATCAGTGAATAATGATTATTCAATTTTGGAATGCATTTGAGCTTCCAGAGGGTCTTTCAGCATATAACAAGGTGGATCTCTTCCTTATTAAATATAGGATTCCTATATTTTGCCAACACTGCAATCTGTGTGCCCCATAACTAACTTGGGAACTATACAAGTATGTTTGAGGTGTTCCCACTCTTTCTTTTTTTAAAAGTGTTATCAGTCTCAAAAAAAATCACTTTAGCAACATTCAGAAGTTTTAAAATGGTGTTATGTTGCCATCTAATGGTCACACACAGTCTTTGGGCATGCATTCACATATATCACTCCAAAGTCTTCTATTATAAATAAGTTTACAAGTAAACTTGTAATCAACTGCAGTTGACATTCTATACTCTTAGGAGATACTGCATGTATCTCTCGCTATGATCTAACCATCCCACTGTGGTTAGGAATAATTTGGTTTTCTTATAGATGGCGATTTATGAGGCAGATGAGCTAAACCTATTAAAGCTCAGGACATATTTACAGAATTTTGCAGAGTAATGAAAGTCCTAACAAGATAACACTTCAAAGTTTTCTAATGATATTCCTCATAACAAAACATAAACATGATAGAAGGGAAATTTTGATCCTAGTCTTCTGTATCTACATGCTTAAAACATTTTTCGTAAGTTACTTAATGGAAAGATTGTCAGTTACAATATTTTACTGAAGAAGCACTACAGATACCATACAACATGGATGGGTTGGGCTGGGTTTTGTTAGGAGCCTTGGGGTGCAGTGATTAGTATTGCAAGTTAACTCTGCCCACAGTCTAGAGTTCGATCCTGACAGGGTTCAAGGTTGACTCAGCCCTCCATCCTTCCAAAGTCAGTAAAATGGGGACCCAGATTGTTGGGGGCAATATGCTGACATTGTAAACTGTCCATGGAGTGCTCTAAAGCACTATGGAGTGGTATATGTGTCTAAGTGCTATTTATATTGGTTTGCTTTTTCTCACTTTCCTGACCATGATTGTCTTGGCCCATTTTCACAGAAAAACCTGCTAGCATTTTCAAATACTTTTCTCATACTATATGCATTTTATACACATTTGTTACTGTAAGCATGTTAGTAAATAATTTAGTAAATAAAATACATCTGTCTATGCTTTTTTCATTAACGTGTTTTAGTATTCACTTTTTGTAATATATACATTTTATGCATATTTTTGAGTGAATTAGTGAATTACATCACCAATTCAGACAAAAAAAAAAACCCCATATAATTTGTATACATTCAACAGGTGTAAGTTTATATAAAAGTTCAGACTAGATAAATCTCTCCTAATCCTAAAACTTAACTGACTCCTCATTTCATATTGAACCTCCAATAATAATAACTCAAGCACTTTTATTGCCACTATAATCCTGGCCCTATTGCTAATTTTTTTTAGTGTAGATTGATGTAGTGGTTAAGGCATCAGGTTAAAAACCAGGGGACTATGAGTCCAAGTCCTGCCCTGGGAACAAAACCAGTGAGATGACCTATCTCACCCTAGGAAGGAGGCAATGGCAAACCATTTCTGAAATCTTGCCAAGAAAATTGCAGGGACATGCCCAGGCAATTACCAGGAATCAAAACTTGAAATTTGTGTGTGTGTCCTTTCAAAATTTGAAAGGACACGCACATACATTGGTAAAATGACAATAAATGAAAAATACCCGATAATGTTATAGAGGTATTGTGATATAATACTCATTTAAGTGTAATTTCATTATCATTTTAGTACTTAGAAAAAGATGGAAATGACACTGGGAAAACCAAGAGGATTACATTAGAGGGGTTTTCTTGACCCTCTATAAAACATGTGAAAAAGCCACAACAGAGGTGCCAGTTCTGGAGTATAAAAATTCGGGTGATCAGGAGATAACAATAAAGAGATACAGGAAACTCCTTGCTACTTACTATCTACTGGCTACTGCAATCTGGATAATGTAATGCAGTCTTGTAATAGCTTTAAATCTCAATAATTTTATCACTGATATCCAGTGAAGAATCATTGTGTATGACTGAAGCGTTATCAGCACTGATTTTCAAAAGGACAGTTTATCCTGTCTTAAAGGCCACATAGTGTATGTCTAGTAAATTTTAAAATGGTATTATATTCTGGAATCTGGGCTATTATTGACTGTAGTCCTTTAATAGAAAATGCTGACATATATTCAGCCTTCTAATATAACAAACATATAACCTAATATCAGAAAGCAGTCTAAAATGTTTTCCCTTCAGATTAAACAGCATACTTTCCAAGGGGTAAAATAAATAAAAAAGAGAAATGGCTAACTCCTACATTTTTATGATCCCCAGCCCTTTCCTGCAAACAGTCATCTTGAGGTAAATCCCAACCTTGTATTTTACAGCTATGAAATTTATACACTAAAGTTATTTTGTTATTCTATTACTGAATATTGTTTCATCTTTTGCAAACATTGTAATAAGCAGATATATGCAAGCTTGCTTTTATCTTTCACCTTAAAAATCTGAGTTGTAATAACACTTTATATGCAAAGATACTGAATAATCTATAATAATTATATTACATAAAATTAATACAGGAAGTCTTCAATTTATAACCACAACTAAGCCCAAAATTTCTGTTGCTATGTGAGACATTTGTTAAATGAGTTTTGCTCCATTTTATTTATTTATTTACTTGTCGAGTACTTATTAGATAATATATATAAGTATAAGCATGAATTGAATACATAAAATGAATACAATTAAAGGGAACATTAGGACAGGGATGGTAGGCATGCTGGTGCTCTTATGCATGCCCCTTACAGACCTCTTAGGAATGGAATGAGGTCAATAGTAGCCAGGCTAAGGTTAAAATTTTGGGGGTTTTGGGATAAAATCACAGAGTCAGGTAGTGCATTTCAGGCATTGACCACTCTGTTACTGAAGTCATATTTTCTGCAATCGAGTTTGGAGCGGTTCACTTTAAGTTTGTATCTGTCTGCTTGTGTACTTTTGTGGTTGAAGCTGAAGTAGTCATTGACAGGTAGGACATTGTAGCAGATGATTTTATGAGCTATGCTTAGGTCATACTGAAGGCGTCGTAGTTCTAAATTTTCTAAGCCCAAAATTTCAAGTCTGGTGGCATAAGGTATTTTATTGCAAGCAGAGGAGTGGAGGACTCTTCTTGTGAAATATTTCTGGACTCTCTCGATTGTATTTATGTCTGATATGCAGTGTGGGTTCCAGATAGATGAGTTGTATTTGATAATTGGTCTAGCAAATGTTTTGTATGGTCTGGTTAGTAGTGTAATATTACCGGAGAAGAAGTTACGCAAGATTAGGTTTACAACCCTTGATGCCTTTTTGGTGATGTTGTTACAATGGGCTTTGGCACTTAGATCATTTGATATGAGTCCTCCAAGATCCTTGACAGAGTGAGGGTCATCTACAAGATCATGTCCACTCAGCTTGTATTTTGTGTTCTGATTCATTTTGCCAATGTGTAAAACAGAGCATTTGTTGGTTGAGATTTGGAGTTGCCAATTTTTTGACCATTCCGACATTTACAACTTTTCTTGCCACGTTAAGTGAATCATTGCAATTCTTAAGTTTGTAACTTGGTTGTTAAGTGAATCTGGTTTCTCCTTGTCAGATGGTCGCAAAAGTTGATCACATGACCCTGGGATACTGCAACCATCATAAATATGAACCAGCTACCAAGCATCCAAATTTTGATCATATGACTGTTTTATGCAACAGTCATAAAAGAGAAGAATGGTCATAAGTCACTTTATTTCAGTGCCATTGTAACTTCAAATGGTCACTAAGTGAATGATTGTAAGGACTTTCTGCACATATTAATAACAAGTTGCTGTTTTTTGTTCCAGAAAATTCACAATTATGAATATGTTCAAAAGTTACAAAACAAGCTATGGCAGCAAATAGGACAGCGAATATTCATGTCTTGCTTCATGGAACCAGTTGCTCACTAGAATTTTTGTGTGTTTTGGGGATCTTGGTCATGTTTTCAAGATGAAGACATGAGGTAATAATATCAGGAGCTTCCTCATGTTTTATTTGTGTATTCCCAGGAGTTATGTACTTATTGCGCACAATATATTTTATTGAGGGCAGATAATAAATAGTGTTAATATTTTGCTTTCATGCAAGGGAAAATATAAATAAGTAAAGCACAGGTAGTCCTCAACTTACGACCACAATTGAGCCCCAAAATTTCTGTTCTTAAGTGAGACATTTATTGAGTTTTACTTCGTTTTACGACCTTTCTTGCCACAGCTGTTAAGTGAATCACTGCAGTCGATAAGTTACTACCCTGGTTGTTAAGCGAATCCGGCTTCCCCTTTGACTTTCCTTGTCAGACGGTCGCAAAGGGTGATCACATGACCTTGGGACCACACACAGCAACGGTCGTAAGTATGAACCAGTTGCGAAGCATCTGTATTTTTGATCACACAATCGTGGGGGGGGTTGTAAACTGTGAGAAAATGGTCATCAGCCACGCTTTTCAGCGCCGCTGTTAACTTTGAACGGTCACTAAACGAACTAAGGAAATAAATTCCACCTCAAGATCACTAGGTAGCGCCTTCTAAAGGGAAAGAGAGGCAAAATGAAGGCGGGATATATTTCTCTGTGTGTGTGTGTGTGTGTGTGTGTGTGTGTGTGTGTGAGAGAGAGAGAGAGAGAGAGAGAGAGAGAGAGAGAGAGAGAGAGAGAGAGAGAGAGAGAGAGAGAAACACAGGGCCTGGTGGCTCAGCAGACTAAAAGCATTGTGATTAACACCAGCTGTCTGCAATTACTGTAAGTTCGAATCTCACCAGGCTCAAGGTTGACTCAGCCTTCCATCCTTTCTAAGGTAGGTAAATTGAGGACCCAGTTTGTGGGGGCAATAAGCTGACTTTGTATAAAAATATACAAAAGTATGAAGGCTATTGCTTAACGCATTGTAAGCCGCCCTGGGTCTCTGGAGAAGGGCGGCATATAAATCAAATTAAAAAAAAAAAAAAAAAGGAAATCTCAAAGGCTTTAGCAACCCTTACTCAGAAGTCAAATCCCTCCGTGAGGTAAAAGATTACACAGCCTAATCAATCACCGACGTGTCGCCAATCCCCGAGACGACAACTCCTCGGGCCCGCCCCCAGGAAAACCAGAGGGGAAAAGGGGAGGGCCCTTTGCGAAGTCACGTTACACCCCCCCCTCATCTGCATATCCCCGCCCCCTTCGGAGCGCTGGTGACGTTGGCCAGGGATCTGCAGGCAGGTGCTATTGCCTCGCGCCACTGCCGCCGCCGCCGCTGCTGCATTTAGCTAGGAGATCAGAAGCGCGTTCACGGGGTGAGTGCGCTCCCGGTGCAATTCCCCCCCACCCCTCTCGTCTTTTATTTTTTTACCTATAAATCTTTTTCTAACCTAGATAGATGACCCCTTTCCTCTGGATTGCCTCTTTTTCATTCGGTTGGCATTGCTTTGAAACAGGGTGGCGCGACGGCTTGGGAGAAAGAGTGGGGTGGGGGGGCAGGTAGTTAACCTTCATTTGACACATGTATGACAGGTGGGGGGAGGGGTGCAGAAAATAAAGGGGGGAAGGATGCTGGGTTTATATAGGGGGCCGGGGGGAGGGGAGCGTCGTTCGATCGAAGGATCTATGGCGGTGGAAGGAATGTCGCTGATTATTTTCTTTTCTTTTTTTCCAAAGGGAAAGGTGGTGGTGTTTTTTTTAAATTAATAAATAAAATAAAATAGATGGCACTGGAATGAAACGGGAGATGGGCATTCATTCGTGGGCCTCGTCAGAGGAGGTTTCAGTGATGCAGATGGTAAACAGGAGGCTCGGGAAGAGAGAGAACGGAGGGGATGGGAAAGGAAGGAGGCAGCATCGCAGGTTGCAAAGGGAGCCAGTTCCGGCTCAAGTGCTGTTCCTCATTCGGCTGGGCCTTTCTTGCAAGAGATGGATTGGGCTGGGAGAGGTGGGGAGGGGAGGAGAAAAAGAGGGGGCATTTCGTAATAACAGCTCTTTCCCTCCAGGCAAAACAACTCTTTCCTTCCCCCCCCCCCCCAAGCTTTTCCAAAGGATCTTCAGGATGCAAATCTGTCAGCAAGATCAGCTTTATAATACTTGACTAGAGAGGTTCTTTTCCTTCCTTTGAACCCCTCCCCAAATGCCCCATGTAGTTTTGGGGATCAGCACTTTGGGAACTTCTCCTTTGAAGTGCCCCCCCTCCCTGCTATTGAGCAATTTAATTCCAAATCTGATTGAGAATGTGGGGAAGGGAAAGAAGGTTGCCATCTGGGATCTCTTGTCAAAGGGATCTACTACATTGTAGCTGGGGGAGGGGGGGAAGAAAAAAGCCTATGGTAGTACAATTGTGAAAATACAATTTGGTATCGGACATGATTAATGTCTTGTGGCTAACACATTTATCAGCTTTCCTGAGACTCAGCCTCTTGTATGCAATGCAGCATTAGGGGCTGCTTTTTCAGATCAAGACAGTGGGGGGAAGGGTGCATTATCGCTATGGTGTTTTTTTTTCATCCGAAGGAGAGCAACTTATCCTTGGCCAGGCTGCACTCAGCTATTCCTGCTAGCTTAACAAATCTTCCTAAATGTTCTACTGCCCATGGTTACAGTTGCCCATTAGCAAGAGCAAAACGCTGGTGTCTGTGTGTGATGTGTGTGTGTGTGTGTGTGTAGCCAGACAGACCGCTTTAAATATTCAATAACTGGGGAGCATTTGATTCAACATGAAAGCATTTGCAACTTGAGCATACCATGCAAGGCATTGCATGGACAGATAAGGCCGGGCCAAAGGATCCTTGCTGGATAGCATCGCGCTTGGATGTCCTGGCAAACCAGTGATTGATATTGAAAAGATTGAATAGCTTGACATTGGCCTGCTCTGCTTCCCCTTTACGTTGCCATAAGCTACGATGATGATAATTTGCTTAGACAGCCTTAAAACTGGTTTGGACTTTTATGAAATGGAGAGAAGAGTTAATTGCACTGGTGAAATGGAGCTTCCATGTTTGGAAACAGCCAGCAAAACATTTTGCCCAGGGGTAATTGGCAATAATTGGTAATATCCGGTATTGGATATGATGTTGGGCAGAAGACATTTATTTTATTTTATTTTATTTTATTTTTGAATTTGTATACCGCCCTTCTCCCTGAGGACTCAGGGCGGTGAACAGCCAAATAAAAACATCAAATACAAATATTAAAACACAGTTAAAAAATATATATAGATTTGGCCCCATTAATTAAAACGATAAACAAAACAAAACAATTAAAACCCTTAAAAGAAATTAAGCCAGCCCGGCTTGTTGAAAAAAGAAAGTTTTAAGGGCATTTGATTCGAATTAGCAGGATCTTACAGAATATGAATCAAGTATATTCCTGCATTAGGGCAGTCTTCTTCAAAACATTGGGTGCTGATCATGAATATAGGAGTTATCACTTTCATGTCTTGCATAACATTTTCCCCTCTGAGGCATATGCATGAAAGTGAGATGGAAGAGGTGGAGAGCCCATCTAAAACAAAATAACCGAGTTGGAAGGGACCTTGGAGGTCTTCTAGTCCAACCCCCTGTTCAAGTAGGAGACCCTATACCATTTCAGAAGTGGTTGTCCAATTTCTTCTTAAAAACCTCCAGTGCTGGAGCACCCACAACTTCTGGAGGCAAGCAG
Source organism: Pituophis catenifer annectens (assembly GCF_029215685.1). Taxonomy (NCBI): domain Eukaryota; kingdom Metazoa; phylum Chordata; class Lepidosauria; order Squamata; family Colubridae; genus Pituophis; species Pituophis catenifer. The sequence continues at coordinate 331,954,954 of NW_027256881.1, read as the reverse complement.
TTCCACTGGTTAATTTTTCCCATTGCCAGAAATTTTCACCTTAGTTCTAGGTTGGTTCTCTCCTTGAGTAGTTTCCATCCATTGCTTCTTGTCCTGCTTTCAGATCTTGATCTTATCCAGTAAGGCTCTTGGCCTAGATCTTAAGGAAGGAAGGAAATTAAGCGAGGGGATGTTAGCTGTAGACAGGTATTCCTATATATTAGGAAACCCATTTAGAAAATGTTACTCAGACATGATGCCATGATCTTCTCCCAGTTTCTGAAAGCCCAACTGATGAGCTAATATTATGTAAGCCAATTCATTTTGGGAATTATTAGCAACTAGAATTGATGACTGTTTACTACTTCCTGAATCACAGATAGCTATCCTTATGTAAGGCATGCTATCACTTTCCTTGTCTATGCTGTGAGCATTTCATGGCACAGAATATTACAATAGATGAGCTGCTGGCCTGATCTAGGGCTCTTCTTGTGTTTTTATGCTTTATGAGAGCTCCTAGAAGATCCCTTATTCAGTAGATAGGCCTGAAAACTGGAGCCAGATTCAGACTAATCAGTTTTCAAAGAAGACCCTGCAACTGTCATGTGAATTAGAACCATTGTTGTCAATTTGACATTTTGTTTAAAGTAGAAATGATATCTGAAAACCTTCTGAGATAGAGCTGGTACCAGATACCCAAGCAAATTCAAAAGGTGCTGATATTCTTCCATGTTGGAGAACCACGAGTTGCATATCTGCATTGGCCTATATGCTGTTTTCAGGATTCCCACCCATCTTGCTTGCTCATTACCACATAAGGAGGATCTTATATGTTCATGCAGCATATTTACATCAATTAGTGATTTGCTGGGTTTCTACAAGATACCCTATCATAAACGAAACCAAAAAAAAATGGCTTGATCCAAAATAGTAAAGTTGTCTTCAAATGCTGCAAAGGCCTTTGTGTTCAAGATGATTCCCCATTCAAATATTAACCAGAGCCAACCTTGCTTAGCTTTCTAAATCAACTAAGGTTTGCTAGGTCCTGTCACCTGCTAAAGCCCTTGCATAACATACTAAACCACACACACACACAAAATTAACCAACTTAGCACTATCTCAGTTTAGCATATTGTAGGAATGCATATGATAAATCTCGACTTGGTCTTGTGAAATATATTGATGAATACAACCAGAGGCAAATGTACATTGTTGAAGGTATCTCTTGGTGGCCAGAATTGGGGACATAAGCCTAGAAATTAGATAGCTGCATTCCTTTGCATTAGTCTTGGATTCTGTAAAAGGAGATGCCTATTCTGTTGAAAACAATGCAGCATGGACAGACAGCATCTGCATTTCAATTGCTTGTCTGATTGTGCACCAAAAGTTCTTCACATTTTAGGCATTCTGGTTTTCTTAGTGCTTGGAAGTTCTGGGGCAGGTACGTGGCAAGGCAGGTAAAATTGAATCAATCTTTTCTTTTGCGCTGTCTTTCGTTTTTACCCTCCAACTTTTTCATGCGTCTCGAGCACGTGTGCTGATGTCAAAGAGCAAAGGATTTATTATTATTATTATTTGGTTAACTAAAGTCATCTTTGGGTAGTGGGAGAGAAAATCAAGATGGCAGTCATGATGCATGTAAAAAAATTGTAAGATTTTGATTTCATGGTCATATCAACATCTGATTCTCTCCCCTCACAGATCAACCCATGCATGTGTGTGCATAACCATTGATTTAGAAACCATTCCAAGTTGGAATGAAAAAAGTGACTTGCATCCTAACACTATTGTAGCATCCTCCGGGTCATGTGATCAAAATTTGAGTGCTTGGCAACCAGCATGTATTTACAATGGTTGCAGCTTCCTGGCATCAAGTGGCTGCATTTGTGACCTTCCCAGCTGGCTTTCAACAAACTAAGTTAATGGGGGAAGCGGATTTGCTTAATAGTTAACACTTAACAGCCATGGAGATTTTGTTTAACAATCATGGCAAAATAACTCACTGGATGACAGCTTTGCTTAGCAACAGAATTTCCAGTCCCAATTGTGGTTGTAAATTGAGGATTATCTGTAATCACAGCCTATAAAAAGGTAGTTTTCCAACATAGGACATTGTGACTGGATTAACACATTACATTAAGCCATTATATGATTTGTTCAGCATGAACCCAATTGACTGTTGCTTTTTCTACAACCAAGTTAAGCATAACATGATTTAGCCCAATCTCTTACATTGAATCCAACCACGACCCATGTAATTTAGTATTTACTAATTGGCAACACAAGTTCTGTTGATTTTCAGTCCAAAAAGAATCTTAACCAGCTCCATTTGGAGAATGAATTCAGATATTATTATTTTTTTTTGCACCTCAGCATGTGCAGCGCCGTTGAGCAAAGGCTATTCTAAAAATAGTGATTCTAATACAATTCCTATCCTTATAAAGAAAGAGTGATTTAAACAGGACCATGTGAAGTTACCTAATGCAAGGTGAGATCTCACATTGGGACAAAGTCTTGGTTTATTAAATTAGCTTTTTGGTTATATCAGTTAGCCAAGTTTCATGAGTGGTGCGGTGGCCTAGATATAGGTGGAGCTCTCACCTCACAATCAGGAGGCTGTGAGTTCGATCCTGGGTAGAGGCAGATATTTCTCTCTCTGGGTACAATGGGATTATATCTGCTGAACAAAGCTCTGCATTGGCGATAGGAAGGGCATCTGGCCAGTTAACACTCAGCTCCATTCAGTTGCCCAGACTCTACCCCACAAGGGATTATGGGGTCGTTAAAAGAAAATGATGATGATGATGAGTTAGCCTAATTTCATCACAAGCTATGGTTTACAAACCTGAGTAGTCATGTTCATAGAACATGCTAAAATCAAAACAAATGTAATTATGAATTAGTACATTGTGTGAACCAAGTCACTGAATCAGATGGAGCAGATTTTTTCCCAGGCCTTACTTGGTGATGAAGCTTCTAATTCTTCCCGACTCTCCCTTCATATCCATTCTCTTTGTCTCCAAACCCATTGGCTAGTCTTTCTTTACTTATATTTTCTTTCCTTGTCTTTTTTGAGCCAGACTTAGCTTTCCCCTTGTCTTTCTTTCTATTAACTTTTAAAGATTTGGATGCAAAGCAGAACAAGGCTGCACCTGGTTTCCAGCATTTCTTCAGAGATACTGTAGGGAGAGAGGTCAAGAGTCATATTTTCTTAAGAGAGAGGGAGGAAAGATATGAGTAGTGGAAGCACTAAATTTGGAAATGCAATGAGTTTCTCATGAGCTGATTCAAATGAATTCTTCCCATTTGGTTCTTAGAAACAGCAGTAATAAATAGTGAATGTATGTCTATATGCCTTTGTCTGAGTATTGGTGAAAAATGATGAGTTATGTAGTCAAGGAATGAATCCCTGAGTAACTGCAACCCACTGATGGTTCATCCTTTTATATGCTAATATTCTTGCAAAGTATGTTTGATTTATTGGTCCTTTCTTTTGCATTGGTAGGTGATGTCTTTGGGACTTAGTATAGGTATTCCTTGATTTACAACCATAATGTCAATGTTCCAGAAAAACCCAACTCCAATTAAAAACTCTGAGACAAGCATTTTCTCAAAGTTCCATTTATTAGAGTAGGTATACTGGCACATCTGGGAAAACCCGAATCTGAGAGTTCCGGGTTTTCCTTCAGTAAATCAAAACCCCAAGTCCAGTCCCTGCACCCATCAGTCCGTCACATGGCCCAATCACCATCCATTCCAACCTGAGCCATCACTGCAACCACTCCTCCTCCAGATGCAGGAACACCATGACCTTGACTGAAGGGAAGAATGCTATTATGTCTAGCTACAATCACTCTACTGAATCCCTCCTCCTACTTTCCCAAGCGCAAGAAGTTGGCAGCGTGGAAGCATCTGGTGTTAATATAGCTTCCAAAGCCAGCACGTAATTGGAACCAAAATTCCCATCGTAAGTCTTTGCAGTCATAAAGAAAGTCATCACATGACCACACCCAATTTTTACAACCATTTTTTACCCCAGTCATTAAATGAATCCGGCTTCCCCAATTGACTTTGCTTGTCGGAAGCCACTTGGGAAGGTCACAAATCATGATCAAATGAGCGCAAAACTCTGCAATGATTGTAAATGCGAGTTGGTTGCCAAGTGCCCAAATTGTGATCATGTTGTGACTACAGGAGTGATGCAACAGTTGTAACTTCCAGCTCAGGTTATAAATCACTTTTTTTCCAAGGTCATCGTAATTTTAAACCATTGGTAAATGAATGGTCTCAAGTTGAGAACTACCTGCATCCATTAGAGCTAGGTAGAATCTCCATGTACTGAAGTAGTTTATCTATGATGTAAGAGAAAGAGCAATGACTTTGTCTTCATCTTGTAATTGAATGTTTCCCAAAATACTGCCCTGTTTTGAAACAGAATACTGGATTTGATGAACTTTTAGGCTGATGGCAGCAGAGCACTCATATTATTCTGGAAGAGTGTAACTCAAAACTTCATCAGTTCTGCCCTCCCCTTTTGCTAAAATTCCCTGTTGTCTAGGTGTTTTAATTCCCAAACCAGAATACAGACTCGGAATCAGATACTGTACAGTCAGGGATGGGTTCTACTTACCTTTACTACCGGTTTGCATTGTGTCTGTGCACGTGCGCTCTTTTGTGCATGCGCAGATCAACTTTCATGACATCCGGGTCAGTGAGCGGAGCCTCCCACCGGTTTTACTACCGGTTCTTACGAACCGGTCCGAACCAGAGGCAACCCACCTCTGTGTACAGTGCAATCTTTACTTCTTTTCTTGGAATAGCCTCAGCAAGATTTTATTTGGGAATTACTTCCAGCCAGATGAGCAAAAAATTGCAATCTTCTTTAATGCATAAGAATGCTTGCCAATTTGGTGTCCATTGGTAAAATGCTAGAATTCCAATTTCATAAAAAGTAGACCGTATAAGATTGGATTCAAGCCACCTTGAAATAACAGCTTTTTAGAAACAGAACATTCTCTGTGCATAATTTAGGAGCACTCTCTCTCCCGTTCTGCAGAAGTCAAAACTAAGCCTTCCTTTTCAAATGCTTTTAAAAAGCATCTAATGAAAAGTTATGCATGTATTCCCTGTGTGTTAATAGAGATCAACATACATAGCATCAGAGGTGTTCATAGGGTATGGTTAAAAAAAGTCAAAATGCTGGCCATAATGGTGCAATCCATCTTGTTTTTTTTATGTATGTCACACTGACCTTTTTAAATCATACCCTGAGTCACCCCTGCATTGCAATGGGTGTAACAAACAGAAAGAAAGAGAGGCCCGCATTGAAAAATTCACCACCAGATTAAAATTTAACAGTGAGCCAAGGTGACAGAAGAATCAATACATTTTTAATTTCCAAAAATCTTCCAATCCAATTATTTGACTCAGTTTTATATGTCACTAGTGACCAAGTAAAGATCAAAATGGTTGGCCAGCAATCTTAGGGCTGCTTTGATATAACTGAGCCTCCCACATTTTTTTCCCCTTTTGATGAAACAAGACAGAAAACGTATCTCTAAAATTCAATTTTGCATTGATCAATAGAACGCCCTGAGTTCTGAGCTCCTCTTTAATCTCATTTTCTTGTTATCCTTTTGGATTTGTCTTTTTCATTGCTGAACACCCAAAGCCAAGGATGAGGCATTCATCCTGGGAGCATCTGCTATAAAGAGCTCAGTGGGCAAAAACACAGCTGACTCAGAACCAAAATGGAGTCCGCTTTCCTGCTACCACCAAACATTGCTTAGCAGTTCCCTGCTGCACAAAACTGAGGTCTGTTTAGCTGTAGCTAAAACCCGTATTTGAGATTGGCCTCTAAGAAGATGTGAGAGGAATCCAGCTAAATCCTTCTTAGGCCCTAGGAATTATTTCAACCCCAACGTTTGCTTTGTGTAATGCAAGTAAACCACGAGCTGTTTAATTAGCTAAAACAGTGGTTTTTAACCTTTTCTTCACCGTGGACCCTCCTTAAATACCTTTTGTGACCACGGACCATGGCCACGGACCCCCAAGACTTAAGATGTAACTCATAACATTTTTTCAAGCCTTCGTGGACCCCCTGTGATGACATCACAGCCCCCTCCAGGGGATAAGAGGTTGAGCTAAAATATTGTATTGGGTGGTATGTCTGCTATGATGAAATTAGAAGGCAGGGCATATCTAGGATGCAGTATCTAAGAACAAGCGGTTTAAAGATTTTTTTTTTCTCCCCAAAGAACTGTGGGAAGTGTAGCCCTCTGAAATAATTGTTACCACTGTCACCAGACATGTAAGAAAAGTCTGTAGCTGAGTCAGAATGTACCCATTACATCTGGCATTCTGTATGCTACCATGCCCAATCAGATGTCCCCACACAAAACAAGCATTTAGCTTTTTTGGTGTTGTAACAAGGGCAAGAAGCTTACAACATTATGTTGGTGTTTTCGATTTTATATCTTTTTCTGTGAACAAGGCTGGAACGATTGCCCAGTGCTAAGAAAATTGCCAACTCTGTGGTCTCAGCTGCACAGATGAAACAGAAATAAAGTGCATTCAGTTTAATAATAGCAGCCAGCGTGCTTTTAAATAATGAATAAAACCAACACAATGCACTTTTAAATAATCTGTTCTATAAGCTTTCTGAAACAACAAAAAAAAAAAGTTGTTGATGCTCTGTGGAAATTTTTCCATTTATGTGGTTTGGTTGACCTCTCAGAGACAGGAGCTCCATAAAATAACTCTCTTACCCAAAAGGCACCGTTCCAAGATTGAATCTATGTCACCAACGGTGATGGCACCAATTAAGGAAAGCAATGCATCTTAACTGATTTAAGTATTAAGTTCCAGCTGATGAGCTGCATCGGTTTGAATAACTCATGGACCAAATGCTAATCCAATATCAATACGATTCAGCAGCAAAACTGGCTGATTATCTATGCCATGATTTTCATTCATCGTCTTCTTTTAACGACCCCATAATCCCACACGGGGTGGAGTCTGGATAACTGAATGGAGCTGAGTGTTTACAGGACAATATGGAGTTTTGCTCAGCAGATATGATCTCATTGTACCCAGAGAGAGAAATATCTGCCTCTACGTAAGATCAAACTCACAGCCTCCTGATTGTGAGGCGAGAGGCCACTCCCATGATTTTCATTATTTTCCTGAAAATTGGGGTTGGGGTGAGAGCAGGAGGTCTCTCAAAGACTGATCACTCACAACTCTAGTCTTAATCCTTGTGCACCTCCCAAAGCAGCCTGAAACCAGCTCTCCAGAGCCTTGCCATTTTGCCATCGAAATTCATCACTGTGGTTTTTTCCCCCTTTGGGGCACTTGGGGGCGGAGGAGGAGGGTGGAAATAGGAACTATAGGCTTTCCAGGGTGGATAAAAATCAATGATTATTTTTATCGAATTTATTTTAATAAAAAACTTTTGGGGTAAAAATCTATCGTAAGATAGTTTTCTATTTAAGATACATAAATAATTTAGTTTATTCAGCATGAAATGGAGCTTAGTTATGTAGCACAAGGCTGTATATTCTGCAACACTGGGACTATCGGTGAGTCAACAGCGGGTCAAAGGAGTAGCAGAGATGATAGTTGCTCTTTAAAAATTATGATTTAAATCGAGTTGATTTAAATCAAGTCTTTTTACTAGTGATTTAAATCATGATTTAAATCATGATTTAAATCGACTCGATTTAAATCAAATCCACCCTGAGGCTTTCCAATCAGGGAGCTGAGTTGCAACCTTGATTGCTGGAAAGTTGCTGGCCATAGTGCTAAAATGATTGTCCTTGATGGATTGGGGAATAATCGAGACAGCTTTCCCTTTTTAAAAGAGAATTATTCTTTGAAAGGTAAGATAATTGATGTCCAAAGAAAAGGTGGATGCAAGTCTTCTCTATATTTTAGAGAGTGCTTTGGGGGTGTAGCATGCTTTTGAGACTGGTGCAAAATGAAGGACTAGGCAAATCATCTCCAAGTGAAATGGGGAAACAAATTATTTATCCCATAGAGATAATACGTCCAGTTAGCTTAATTGCCTCTTCAGTCTGCATTCTCAAGCCAAATGTTTATATATGTCACAAAGATTAATTCATAAAACAGTATATGAAATATTTTTATCCTGTAAGATCCGGGCCCCTAAGATAGCTTGCAGATACACAATAAGAAAAAAGTAAACAAAAATCTCAAATGCAAATTATATTATGATATAATATTAAAAAATTCCTTATTCACCTCAATGTTTCCACCCTGATTTCTGTTCCTTGATTAAACTGCGATGGAGCCTCATTAAAATTTAATTTATTTATATATTTCCCTCAGAGGTGGGATTGGAGTTGCCTATATAGGTTTTCTCCATCCTGTACTATCAGTTATATTTTCAGATCAATTTTAGTTGGATAGCATGTTTCCCTGAAAAGAAGACCTTGTCTTATATTTTTTTGAAACCCAAAATAAGCACTTAGCCTTATTTTCGGGGAGGTCTTATTATTTTGGGGCGTGTGGAGCAAGACAGGGATCCTCTTGCCTGATTTCCAGTTCTGTCTCCCTAACCCTAACCAGAGGAAATGGCGGGGACCAGCTGTGCATGCGGTTAAATATTTTCAGGGAGGGCTTATTTTTTGGGGAGGGTTTATTTTCGGGAGAGGGCTTATTATCCAGGGAGGGCTTATTTTCAAGGAAACATGGTAGATTAATCTGGGCTTTCTTCTATAACTTGCTTAGGATCTATCCCAAAGACCAGGACATCTTTTCAGAGGTGTAGACAGCTTCCAGAAATCCCCAGCAACATGGTTATTGATGTGGATTCTAGGAATTGCAATCCCCAGTTCTGGAAGTAGCTCATATTTGGGAAACTTGATTTATAATATAAATGTGCTTATATATTTGCCCTTGGTGGTACACTGTATATATTGTGGGATAGGAAAATATAAGTTGTGTATGTATATACAGTATGACATGACATACTGTACAGCTTACTAAAGCTAGCTAGGCCTGGTTCTAGAACAGTGTTTCTCAAACTTTGCAACTTTAAGATGCGTGTATTTTAGAATTCTGGGAGTTGAAGTCTACACATTTTAATGTTGCCAAGATTGAGAAGCTCTGGTCTACACCATAATTATATGAGAAATTACTGTGGTCTCTGGTAGAATATGGGGTATAAATCTAATAACTATTTGGTTGGATATCGTGACAAAACCAAGGGAAAATGGTGGAAGCAGCCTTTTTAAAAAAAATATAAAGTCTGAATTTATAAACATCTACAGTGTGTTGTGAACTAGTTATCTGAACTCAATTGAACTTGATTCTTGATTCCAAGGAGCCATAACATACCACGGAGTTGTATTGTATGTTGTGCTATGTGCAAAATAATGCAAAATTATAAAAGAAAGACTCTTTAATAAATCAAATTGCAATAAACTGTTTAGTAAATGAAAAACGAAACCACTTTATTAACAGTTCGTAATAGAGAAGATCTGCCTAATTTGTTAGTGTATCCTATTTGTAAACTTCCATAAGGATTATAAAATGTTACACTTTTGATTAAAAGTGTCAAAATATACCAGAAGGTGAGGGTGTCATTGCAATCCAACCTCTCTGCTTTGGCTTGAATCATAATGCCTCAACTGCCATATTTTGATCCCTGTCCCATATACCACTAAAATATATACGGGTAGTCTTTGACTTACAACCATTCATTTAGCAACCGTTTGAAGTTACACTGGTCCTTAAATTACAACGGTTGCAGCATCCCCACAGTGACATGATCAAAATTTGGTCACTTGGCAAACAGCACGTATTTAGAATGGTTGCAGTGTCCCAGAGTCATGTGTTCCATTGCAACCTTCTTCACTGGTTTCCAACAAGGTCAATAGGGGAAGCTGGATTCACTTAATGACCAGATGATTCATTTAAAACTGCAATGATTCACTTAACAACCATGGCAAAAAAGGTGTTCAAATCAGACACAACTCACTTAACAACCACAATGGATATTCCAGTCCCAATTTTAGTTGTAAGTCGAGGACTATCTGTTATTCATTTTTAGCTCAGTTTACGTTACAGTATTAAATATGCCTGTATGTGTAAAATAACAAGATAAATAAATAACATCGTTGAATGTGGATGATACTTATCAAAAAATACTTTAAGAAAATTAGCAGGGATTTTTCTTTTAAATGTTTTTAAAAGTCTGTGATGGGCTAAAGTTCAGCCAGATTCTGTAAAATAGCTTGGGAAATAACTTGGGAAGAAAATAGCCTTAAAGGGTCTTGGGCAGGGGTGGGCAACTGTGGCCCTTTTACAACCTGTGGACTTCAACTCCCAGAAGCTTGGCTGTCTCAGGAATTCTGGGAGTTGAAGTCCACAGGTTGTAAAAGGGCCACAGTTGCCCACCCCTGGTCTTGGGGATCTGTCATTAATCTTAAAGGATCAGAGGGTGTGGTTTTCTGCTGAAGTTGCAAATTGGGTGGTGTTTTTGTGCTCCATCCTTTTCCTACACCCTCCTCCAACTCTTCCCCAGATGGCTTCTGCAACAGACCCTCGCTATGGCCAGAAGGAATCCTCAGACCAGAACTTTGACTACATGTTCAAGATCCTGATCATTGGCAATAGCAGTGTTGGGAAGACTTCCTTCCTCTTCCGGTACGCCGATGACTCCTTCACTCCGGCTTTTGTCAGCACCGTTGGCATCGACTTCAAAGTGAAAACCATCTATCGCAATGACAAGCGCATTAAACTGCAGATCTGGGTAAGGAGGCAAGGGGAAGCTGTCCTGCCTTGTAGCGGTGTTTCTCATCCCCTAGCAACTTTAAGACATGTGGACTTCCAACTCCTGGATTCCCCATGCTGGTTGCGGAAATCTGGGAGTTTAGGCCCTCATGTCTTAAGGATGAGAAAAACTGCCTTGCAGGATTGCTTGCAAGCGTTACCAAAATAATTGCTTTCTGAGAGAAAATATACTGCCAGCAGAAGGATCGGGGTCCCTGGCATGGCTGGGAAAGAGCTTGAAGAAGTCAGAGACCCTGCCAGCTGAATTGAACAATATAAATATAATTGGAGTAGTGCTCTGTTTTTGTGCAAAGAAGTGTCAGCCCTTCCATGTAAAGCAGATAAGAAACATGATCACATAAGATGGAAGGTGCACTTGCAGGAGGAGAGGACTTAGTCCACTCAGAGCTTTCCCAGAAAGAAAAACATAGATCAAGAGACCGAGCAGTCCTGAGCTGGATGGAACGGAGATAAGTGGTACAGGGTAACCATATCCTAGAATCTCTCAGGATAAAGAGCCGTGTTGGTGCAGTGGTTAGAATGCAGTATTGCAGGCTAATTCAATTCTCACCGACTCAAGGTTGACTCAACCTTCCATCCTTCCAAGGTCAATTGTCACCAGCTCCGGGTTGTCTCAGCCTTCCATCCTTCCAGGGTTGGTAAAATGAGGACCCAGATTTTTAGAGGCAATATGCTGACTCTGTAAACCACTTAGAGAGGGCTGTAAAAGCACTGTGAAGTGGTATATAAGTCTAAGTGTTATTGTTATTGCTATTGCTATCTAGTAGTTGAGAAATTTATAGCTTTAGTTTAGCAAGATTCTGTCTATTAGGTGTAAGCAATAAAGGATTGGACTTGGTTGGCTCTCACTGTCTTGTCTTTGGGCTTGGGCCTGACACCAGAGGAGCTAATTCTACTTTATTGTAAGGCTTCATTAATAGAATCTTCCAATGCTGAAAATACAAATCTCTTTTTAAGCCTGATCAATTAGGACAGGTCCTTCCTAAGTTTCTTCCTCTTACAAGTATCGTATTTTTCAGAGTATAAGACGCACATTAGTTTTTTGGGAGGAAAACAAGAAAAAAAAATTCTGCCTCTGCCTACCAGCATCCATCGGTATTCATCTGGCTAGTGTCCTTGAAGCAAATAGCCTAGTCAGCTTCAGCACATGAGCAGCTGATTGGTGGTTGGATCGGAATACCACTAATCAGCTGTTCCAGGCTGCAGTAATCACCACAGCCCATCGACGCCTCCGCGTGTCACGTTTTCGGCTTCTGCGCATTGCGTTTTCAGCTGGTTCCAGGCAGTGGGGATTGGGGGGGGGAATTGCACGGAGGCCGAAAATGCAACACGTGGAGGTGGCAATCAGAGGTGATGGGCTCTGGTGATCCCCACGGCCTGGAATGGGTCTAAAATGGAGTGTGCAGAGGCTGAAAACGCAACGCACAGAGGCTGAAAATGGCCAAAGGGTGGGGGCCGACAGGTGGGCGGGGCTTCGGCAACATTCGGTGTATAAGATGCACAGACATTTCCACCCACTTTTGGGGTGGGGGAGTGCGTCTTATACTCTGAAAAATACGGTAACTGCAGCTTCCTCCCCCTCCTATCTGATCAGTATCTCTTTCCCTCCAGGTCATTCCTACATAACCATTACATTAAGGTTCATGTTAAATAATATTGGTTTTTCTTTCAATGCTGTTACAAGGATTACAAAAAAACTCTGAAAATTTTGAGTCCATCAGAATTGGATGGCTAATAAATTTAAATAATTGTTTTTTAAAAAAGCATCTTTTTTGGAAAACAAAAGTGTACTTTGGCCATGAAGACATTTGATAAATGTCTCCTCATTATAAAATCAGTTTATTATGAAGCCAAAGTACAATTTCTTATAAGGTACAACAAAGTGCTGTTTTTTTTGAAAATAGGACTAATTTACTGAAGTGTTTCTAGAATAGCTGTAGTGATCCATGAGGTGCATATAGGCACCCAGCTTCTTTTTTTCAGCCTCAAGTAGGGCCAATATTTGGCAGCAAAACCATTACATTTTTGAAATTCAATTTCCCCTTTTTTTAATGAAAACAAATAAAGTACCGTATTTTTCGCACTATTAAGATGCACTTTCCCCCCCAAAAAAGTGGGTGGAAATGTCTGTGCATCTTATAGAGCGAATATTGCAGCGGGGGGGGGGAAGGAGGTTTGTGCGCCGGGCAACGCTGGAGCCTTCGCTACTGAGCAGCTAATCAGTGGCTGGATTGGCCTCTCGGAATACTGCCACTGGTGATCAGTGGCGGCGAACAGTGGCGAGTGGCAGCAGTCCCCGCCACCTAGCACAGCTGATCAGCAGTATTCCAGGAGGCCGATCCAACTGCCAATCAGCTGCTCGACAGCGAAGGCTCCAGTGTTCCCCGCCAGCAGCAGCAGCTCAGCTCAGTTGACCGGTGGTGGGCGCAACAGAGCGGAGCCCTGACGAGCCACATGCTGGGGCTGCGATAACGTGCTGAAGCTGACCAGGCTGTTTGCTGTTTGCTTCAAGGACGCTAACCAGATGAATACTAGATGGATTCAGGGAGGCGGAGGCAGAATTTTTTCTTCTTGTTTTCCTCCTCTAAAGCTAATGTGCATCTTATGGTCCGGTGCGTCTTATAGTGCAAAAAATACGGTATATTCCACTTCTAAAAGGCACACATTTTTCTCTTTTAAGTAATAAAATCTTCCCAAACTCTCCTAATGTGGAATGGAAATTTTGATATTACCACTCTGCATGACATCACTGGCAATCAGTAAACTCTGCTGTAGCCTTAGAAGGTGAAGCTTAAAATAAATCCAACCCCAGTCACAGATTGTCCATCAGGGAGGGAGGGAGAGAGAGAAAGAGGGAGAGGGAGAAGGAGAGGGAGAGAGAGACAGAGAAAGAGAGAGAGAGAGAGAGAGAGAGAGAGAGAGAGAGAGAGAAACACAAAGGCTAGCAATGTTAAAGCCTAAAATGCTTGAGTTTTAATTACCATCACAAGAAATACTCCTCATATAATAACCAGAGGTGGTATTCAGCTGATTCATACTGGTTCAGGCAAACCAGTAGCGGAGATCGCGGGTAGGCCTGTCCACCTGCCCCAATTCTATGCCGTCCTATTTAGGCACAGTTTTGAGGCTGGGAGCATGCGCGGAAGGTGGCTAACCAGTAGCAACAAAATGTGAAACCACCACTGATAATAATTGACCGTAATTAGGGGAAAACCTTTAGAGTAGGGTTCCCCAACCTTGGCAATTTCCGGGTATGTGGATTTTAACTCCCAGAATTGCACAGCTGTAACTGAGAATTCTGGGAGTTGAAATCCCCTCACCTTCCATTTGCCAAGATTGTTCTGCCCCAGCTACGGACCCCAAAGAACACAGCACACACAAAGTCTGTACAAACCTTAGTTTACTAAATTAAATCAGTCCTTTTCAAATAAAGGCTGTTAATTAATTTTCTTAACAGCCTACAAGAATCCAAAGAATAAATAATCGCAATCTTACTATGGTTGGCAGAAAGCCCAGAAGCAATTTGCAGGAAACTGATAAGAGAACTAAGATCAGGACGCGAAGGAGAGTGAATGAAGTTGTTTCCTGCAAATTGCCTCAGTCATGTCCTTCCTTAAATAGGCTAAGGGAGTGGCCAATTAGCCCCAAGCCTTACTCTTGAGGAGACCTTCTCCTGAGGAACCACTCTTGCCTTTTGGCAGCTCTGCATGCCCGTGCATCGAGAAGAGGCATCTCCTCTTCTTCCTCTTCACTTATGGGAGCTTCTGGAGGTTCTGAAGACCCTGGCTGAATCCCCGCCTCTGACACCACATCTTCTCCAGCCTCCTCATTGTCTGACTCAAGTGCCAGCTGCACAGGCTGCAGGTGCACAGCACCACACCAGCCTCCTCGCTGTTGGAATCAGCTACTAGCTGCACAGGCCACTGACGGGCCACAACAAAGATTGGGAAACATTGATGTAGAGTATGGCAATTCCATAGGATAAATGCTATAAAAAAGTACATCAAAATCATTCTTGTGTTTTTCTTAGGATACAGCAGGGCAGGAACGATACCGAACTATCACCACTGCCTACTATCGAGGGGCAATGGGTTTCATTTTGATGTATGACATCACCAATGAAGAGTCCTTCAATGCTGTTCAAGACTGGTGAGTTAAAGTTTTTAATAACTAGCTTTAATTAATTCTGAAACTTGTAATAATTTTAATATTCAAATGTTCCCCAAGGATTCTTTTAAACAAATGCAGCTGACATTTGAACAAGCCATGGATCAAATTGACATCATTAGTATGTCTACTTATCCCTTTATATGCAAGCACCAAAAAGTTTATTTTTATTTGTAGGCCACCTTTTATTATTTTTACTTAATTATTTTATTATAATATTAATTATTATATTATTTTAATATTATGTTGCAAGTAACAGTGAGCATATCCAACACACTTTCCTTCTGGACTTTGTGCAGTATCTGTATGACAAAATCGCTCAAATTCGGGAAGACTTGGACTCTGACTGGGTAGATTCGGGAGGGGTGATAGAGGCAGGTCTTGGGAATGTTTTATGGGAGGAGTTTGACTCTGTGACTCCCAAAGACTTGGACAGGATTCTGGGTAGACTTAGCGCAGCCACATGTTTATTGGACCCGTGTCCCTCCTGGTTGGTGCTGGCTTCTCGGGAGGTTACACGAGGCTGACTCCAGGGGATTATTAATGCTTCATTGAGTGAAGGTGACTTTCCCGCCGCCTTGAAAGAGGCGGTGGTGAGGCCTCTCCTTAAGAAGCCTTCTCTGGACCCGGCAGCGTTAGTAAATTATAGTCCAGTCTCCAACCTCCGCTTTGTGGCGAAGGTTGTTGAGAGTGTGGTGGCGCGACAGCTTCCCCAGTACCTGGATGAAACGGTTTATTTAGATCCATTCCAGTCGGGTTTCAGACCTGGGTACACCATGGAAACGGCATTGGTCGCGTTGGTTGATGATCTCTGGAGGGCTCCAGACGGGTTGTTCTTCTGTCCTGGTCCTATTAGACCTCTCAGCGGCTTTTGATACCATCGACCATGGTATCATGCTGCGCTGGTTGGAAGAGTTGGGGGTGGGGGGCACCGTGTTGCAGTGTTTCTCTTCCTTTCTCTCCGACCGGTTGCAGGCTGTGTTGGCAGGGGGGCAGAGGTCGACCCCGAGGCGCCTGGTGTGCGGAGTGCCACAAGGGTGGGTCCTCTCGCCCCTTCTGTTCAACATTTATGTGAAGCTGCTGGGCGAGATCATCTGTGGTTTCGGGGTGAAGTACCACCAGTACGCTGATGACACTCAGCTGTACATCTCCACTCCGGGCCACCCCAATTATGCCCTTGAAGTGGTGTCCCAGTCCCTGGAGGCTGTGCGGATCTGGATGGGGAGAAACAGACTCAGGCTCAACTCGTCCAAGACCGAGTGGCTGTGGTTTCCAGCGTCCTGATATAGCCAGTTGGTGCCATCATTGACTATTGGGGGGGCAAGTCGTTGGCCCCCACGGAGAGGGCTCGCAACTTGGGTGTCCTCCTGGATACACGGCTCTCTTTAGAAGAGCATCTGACGGCTGTGGCCAGGAGGACTTTTTATCAGGTTCACCTGATTCTCCAGTTGCGTCCCTTTCTGGATCAGGACTCCTTATGCACAGTCACTCATGCCCTCGTCACTTCCCACCTGGACTACTGTAATGCTCTCTTCATGGGGCTCCCCTTGAGGAGCACCCGGAGGCTTCAACTGGTTCAGAATGCGGCCGTGTGGGTGGTTATGGGAGCGACATGGCGCTCCCATGTAACACCTCTCCTGCGCGAGTTGCACTGTGCTTCAAGGTATTGGTTACCACCTTTAGAGCACTCCATGGCTTAGGACCTGGGTACCTACGAGACCGCCTTCTGCCACCGGTAGCCTCTCACCAGCCAGTATGCTCCCACAGAGAGGGGCTCCTCAGGGTGCCGTCAGTCAAACAGTGTCAACTGGTTGCCCCCAGGGGGAGAGCCTTCTCTGTGGGGGCACCTGCCCTTTGGAACAAGCTCCCCCTGGAGATACGGAGGATCCCGGATTTACGCACTTTCCGCCGTGCCCTCAAGACTTTTTTATTCCAACAGGCTGGGCTGGCCTAACTCTTTTTAATGGTTTAATTTTAATTTGCTTTTTAAAAAGGGGGTGTTTTAATTAGTATGGGCGAAATTTGTTTAATATGTTTTAAATTGTTTTTTAAATTTTATATTGTATGTGTTTTATCTTTGGCTGTTCACCACCCTGAGTCCTTCGGGAGAAGGGCGGTATATAAATCCAAATAAACCTTAAACCTTAAACCTTAAACCTTAAACCTTCTCCTATTTTCCCCACAACAACAACCGTGTGAAGTGGGTTGGACTGACAGAGAGGGACTGGCCCAGATTCACCCAACCAGCTTTCATGGCTAAGGCAGGACTAGAACTCACAATCTCCTGCTTTCTAGCCTGATGCCTTAACCCAAGGGTCTGCAACCTTAAGCACTCAAAAGAGCCATTCGGACCCATTTCCCACAGAAAAGAAAACACCGGGAGCCACAAAACCTGGGTGGGCGTGGCCAACTCAATGTCACTCACTTCCACCAGTCACATGACCACCACCCCTAGCCACGCCTACCCAGCCGGTCATTAGGGCAGAGAACCAGTTGTTAAAAAATACCGGGAACCACAAAAACCTTTTGACATATTTCTCTCTCCCCTCCCTCCCTCTCTCTCTCTCCCCCTCTCTCTGTATCTCTCTGCCCTGGCCATTTCTCCATCCCCTGCCGCCACCCTTACCTTCTCAGGCCAGGCAAGGAGTGACTGGGAGGGGAGGGTGAGGGGTGGGGCCAGCCAGTGGTGGGATAACCCGACAGGGAGCCACAGCAGAGGGTCCAAAGAGCCGCATGTGGCTCTGGAGCCACAGATTGCTGACCCCTGCCTTAACTACTAGTGGCTTTCTTTCTGAGTTACATCTTTCTGACTAAGTCTTGTGGTGACTTTTGCTCTTTATTCTTATGTAATTTAGGTAGGACAGAATAGAAGAATATAAAATGCCTTAATGCTCATTAGAGATAGTCTTTGTTTAGCAACTACAATTGGGACCACTGATTCAGTCATTAAGGGAAGTGGTTTCTAAGTGAAAAACCATGTGAACTGCAACTGTGCTTATGAGTTTCCTTAAATTTTCCTTTGCTTTTATAGTGGCAGAAGGCTATGACCCCAAACTGCCAGGTGAGCCCAAATGGTAGGGAAGGTTTCTGAAACTCAATTCGTGAGGAAGAGACTGGACATCTATTTGTCTGAAATGGTATAGGGCATGAGTGGCCAACTCAAGGTCCGGGGGCCAGATCAGGCCCATGGAGTGCTTAGATCTGGCCCACAGGGCCACCCTAGAAATAGTGAAGGATTGGGCCGCAGTGCTTCTGCCAGCGAAAATGGGCTCCCAACAGTAGTGGGTTGCTCCCGGTTTGGACCGGTTCTTTAGAACCCGTAGTAAAACTGGTGGGAGGCTCCGCCCACCAACTCCAACATCATCAAAACGCTTCTGCGCATGCACAGAAGAGCACACATGTGCGAAGCAAGCACACATGTGCGAAACAAGCACACGTGCGCAGCCCCGCTGCAAACCGGTAGTAAAGGTAAGTAGAACCCTCCCCTGGCTCCCAAGCTCCGTTTTCAGCTGCCACTATAGCCTCCTGCAACCCTCTGCCAGTGAAAGTGGAGCTTTGTTTTCACTGGCAGAGGGTTGCAAGAGGCTGTGGCAGCCGAAAACAGAGCTGCTTTTTTTTTTTAAATTTGATTTTATATGCCGCCCTTCTCCGGAGACTCAGGGTGGCTTACAATGCGCTAAGCAATAGCCTTCATTCTTTTGTATATTTATACAAAGTCAGCTTATTGCCCCCACAACTGGGTCCTCAAAATGGGCTTGAGAGCCCATTTTCGCTGGCAGAGCTTTCGGGCCCCCACAGGCACCCCTGACATGAGTGACGTTGAGCCGGCCACCTTGGCCACAAACACACACACACCCCGAGGTCAAACATGACCCTGATGCGGCCCTCAATGAAATCGAATTTGACACCCCTGGTATAGAGCCTCCTGCTTGAGCAGAGGGTTAGACTAGAAGACCTCTAAGGTCCTTTTCAACCCTGATGATGCGCTGGAAGCTAGCTAAAAGGATAAAACTTATAGCCCTTTTCCCCTACATCTCTGCTCTTTGGAATGCTTTCCCCAATGCTGGGATAATTAGCAAGATGATTAATATTTGTATTTACATTCATTGGCGAGGAAAGGGTTATAAGAAAATAAGCAGGCACACGCGATGAAAAGAATGCGCTAGCACTGGCTGTTTGCCTAATGCGCTGCATCTGTGTGAAGCCAAATGCTTAAGAGGCAATATTTATATATTTTCAGTGTGAAATTGATTAGGGGCCTTGTCAGTTAGAGGCAGCATTTGGAAGCCAGTCCAGAGTTCTACTCAATTAATTAAGGTCAGAGAGCTGAGCTTCTTAACTTGGGGTGAGTATTTTCTAGGGGAGTAATATGCTTCTGAAAGAAAGCAGCTCAGGAAGAGATATTGTATCTTGTTGATGCAAACTCTCCTTTCTGTGAGAGGGGAAAAACAGGCAAAAGATAATACTTATTAACTTACTGTAATGGTGAACAGGTGACTGAAAGATGCTTGACGGTCATACATGTGGGCATTGGTTGCAAAGTTACTTTTTCGTCACTGTCATACCTGCAAATTGAGCCGTGGTGGTGGTGACGCAGTGGTTACCATGCAGTATTATAGGCTAACTCGGCCCACAGCCAGGAGTTCAATCTTGACAGGGCTCAAGGTTGAATCACCTTTCCATCCTTCTGAGGTTGGTAAAATGAGGACCCAGATTGTTGGGGGCAATAAGCTGACATTTGTAAACCACTCAGAGAGTGCTGTAAAACACTGTGAAGCAATATATAAGTCTAAGTGCTGTTGCTATTGCAAAGAGCCTTGATAGTACAGTGGTCTAATGCACCCTGTTATTAACACAGCTGCCTGCAATTACTGCAGGTTCGAATCTCACCAAGGCTCAAGGTTGACTCAGCCTTCCATCCTTTCTAAGGTAGGTAAATTGAGGACCCAGTTTGTGGGGGCAATAAGCTGACTTTGTATAAATATATAAAAGGATGAAGGCTATTGCTTAGCGCATTGTAAGCCGCCCTGAGTCTCTGGAGAAGGGCGGCATATAAATCAAATTAAAAAAAAAATGATTTCTGTCCAAGGCAGTTGCTAAACAAGGTATTTTTATTGCGTTCCTGTTGATTGAGCAGGAGTTTCAGTAGTGTATCTTCATGATGAATCCCTAGGTAGAAGATACCTGTATGAGGTCCAACCAAATGACATAAAATTACATGTAGCTTATTTTTTTTAGACTTTCTTTGCTTCTTCCGTATCTTATTTTTATTGTGCCTCATGAAGGCTTCTCCAGAACTCTAAAATTTGCACACCCTTTTGTGACATTTTGTTGGATCCCAAATTCCCAATAAAACTCTTGCCTGACTATGGACATTTTCCACCTGGGTCAAACATGCTTGTGATTACTTTTATGAGTACAGCTGAAATATGCTCTTGTTTTTCCCTCCATGTTAAGAAGGACTGAGCTTGTCTTCCAATGTTTACTTCAGGTCGACTCAAATCAAAACCTACTCATGGGATAATGCCCAGGTACTGTTGGTGGGTAACAAGTGTGACATGGAAGATGAGAGGGTTGTGTCATCAGAGCGAGGACGTCAGCTTGCTGAGCACTTGGGTAAGTGAACAACAATTGAAATGATGTGTATTTGAGCTATAAAGATGAGATTGATAAATAATACAGAAGTGGAATTTCAAGTCTCCAGGCCTCAAGGAAAATTTTTTTCCTTGACAGAGTATTAGGGCTTTATATAGCTAGTGTGGATTAAATAAATTATGGAAAACAGATTGATATATGAGATACGTTTGCATAATATATGCACATTGTATAGAAAAAATGTAGATGGATAATCTTTTTGGAACCTTAGATAGGAAGCTGTTATTACATGGATTAGATCAGTAGTGGGTTTCAAAATTTTTTACTACCAGTTCTGTGGGTGTGGCTTGGTGGGCATGGCATGGCTTGGTGGGTGTGACTTGGTGGGCATGGCAGGGGAAGGAGCCTGTAAAATCTCCATTCCCACCCCACTCCAGGGGAAGGTTACTGCAAAATCCCCATTTCCTCCTGATCAGCTTGGGAGTTGGACTTGGGAGGCAGAGAATAGATGGGGACGGGGCCAGTCAGAATTTTTACTACCGGTTCTCCGAACTACTCAAAATTTCCGCTACCGGTTCTCCAGAACTGGTCAGAACCTGCTGAAACCCACCTCTGGATTAGATGCAGGTTCAGGATAAAAAAAAAGACATTTGTAACAACATCTGTCAATAGTTTCTAAGATTGGTTGCTGAGTTGTCTTTAAGAGGAGATTAGATAAATTAACAGAGGAAGTACAGGGAATAAATGGGATATCACCTAAAAGAGTTTTTGAAATTGTGTTTAAATTATTAGCTGATACTGTTGCTTTCAAAACCTGTTTGTGGCTGGATCCTTATTAGATATAAGATGCTGAACTTGATTAACCTACCTTGATGCTTTGGATTTCATAAAATATTTATAATAGAAGGGAGATATTTTAGGCCAGTAAATCCAACTCCCTCCTCTGTGCAAAAATTGAAGGTAGAATGTCGATGACAGAAGGCTGTCTAGGCACCATTTCAACACATTCACTGAAATGCTCACCATGTCTCTGATAAATGACTCTGCTGTTGTACTGCTCTTAACATTGGGTATTTTTCCAAACATTCAGCTAGCATCTTCCTTCATATAACATAAATGCATGTTAATCTTCCATCCTTTCTAAGGTAGGTAAATTGAGGACCCAGTTGTGGGGGCAATAAGCTGACTTTGTATAAATATACAAAAAGAATGAAGGCTATTGCTTAGCGCATTGTAAGCCGCCCTGAGTCTCCGGAGAAGGGCGGCATATAAATCAAATTAAAAAAAAAAAATCTGAATGACATCCTTTCGGGTACTTAAACAAGGCCATTACGACTGTCCATTCTCAAGGATAAACATTTCATGGTCCTTCAGTTACTCTTCACAGGACTTAATTTCTAGTCCTCTGATGTTCACTCCTTTCCTGAACCTCTTTCAGTTTCCCTGAATCCTTCTTAAATGTGGGGCCCATATTTTACAATACTTAACGTGATGGAACAATAACATTTCATGATTGAACATCTACACTATTATAGATTTAGCTTAAATTTGCACTTACGTTTTTGGCAGCTAAATTACCCTGCTTGTTCCTACTCAGTTTGCAATCCACTTCTATTCCAAGATTTTTTCACAGGTACAAGCCGGGTTTATTTCTCTATTTGATTTTTATTTTCCAGATGAACAACTTTGCATTAGTCTCTATTAAGTTTAATTTTTTCCCTTTCAACCCATGATGCTAACGTATCAAATTATTTTATTTCTGTCTTCCATTTATTCTGTCCTTTATTTATTGAATTTATATGCCACCCATCTCATTATCATGCTACTTAATTTTCCCACTCATTTGTGTCATCTGCAAATTAGATAATTATTTTTTCCTGCCCCTTCATCCTAATTATGAATTATAAATGATGAGTATAAAGCTTAGGACTGAAGCTTGGTTGTCTTATTAGACAGATCTCTCTGGTTCAATAAATCTGTAAGAATGCTCCAATGTGATTTTGAGTCATCTGTGTATTCAGCTTACTTTTAACAAGCTTGCTAATAAAAATGTTATGAGGTATTTTCTCAACGCTTTGCTGAAATTGAGCTATAGTATGTCTACATCATTCACCAAGTGTACTAACGAAGTTACTAAGTTGATAAAAAGGGTAAGGCTAGTTTGGCAAAACTTGTTCTTAACAAAATACACACTGACCTCTGATAAATCACTCCATTGTTTGCTGATGGATTTCTTATTTTTTTATACTCCTCTTAGAAATAATTGGTCCTTGATTTTCTTCGAGGCCTTTTGACTCGTTTCTCTTTCCTGTTCTTGCACATGCATTTTTTTGTATTTTGTCTTTTCCCTTCCTCCAGGATTTGAGTTCTTCGAGGCCAGCGCAAAGGACAACATTAACGTGAAGCAAACCTTTGAACGTTTGGTCGACATCATTTGCGAAAAGATGTCCGAATCACTGGATGCAGCTGATCCAGCTGTGACCGGTGCCAAGCAGGGCCCACAACTGACCGATCAACAAGCTCCTCCCCACCAGGATTGTGCCTGTTAAGAGACTTTGGTGTGGATGCCCTGACTTTACCTGTCCCACCCACCTTGCCTGCCTCATGTCTTGCAGTAACCAGAGCCCCTAGATTCTTGACAGTTTGTGCTCTCTGTCTTCCCTACTGCCACCAACACACACACACCATTTAGCTATCCCATTGCTTATCCTTTTGGGGTAGGTGGTCGAGACTCAAACCCAGAGCTTCTCCACCTCTCTGTGTGGGCCTTTGAATGCTTCAAAAGTTACTCCCTTTAATCTTTGGGTGGGTAGAAGCTCTATCTTCCTGTACGCCCCCCCTCCCCCCCCCCGGGGTCCAAGTTGATGAGCGTGAAAAAAGGGGGTAGGGGCAGCGCTGGAACTTTTAACTGTTCTTAGTGGGGTTTTATTTATTTATATATTTATAATGTTCCCATTGACACCTTTGAACATTCTTTCCCTCTCTCCTGCTTCGTAAGCGCCACGATCCCACTGCATTTTCCTGCACTCGGTATGGACAAAAATAGATGACGTCCCGAGATTCAAGGGGATCTGGCTGTGTCTTCACAGGAAGGAAAATATATCTGTCAGAAGCATCTGTCTCTTTCCTCCTGACCGCTGATCATGGGCTGTAGAGAAAAAATAATATTGTTCAGGCAAAATGAGCTATCTGGGAACTATCCCATTGCCAGCTCTGAATTGGGCTAGGTTTTTGTAATGCTGCGAAGTGAGATTAACCTCAATGCTCCCTCTTGTTTAGCTCCAGTTCGTGCCTGCTTCTTGCATGCTGTTTATCCTCTACCATGAAAGGAAATAATAGGTTTTAAGGTGAATACCTTTCTTCACAGAATGGCAGGAATTTCCAACTTAAAACAGTACTTCTTGTCACGCTGGATTCTAAGGCATTTCAATCGCTCTAAGTCTAGTTGAACTCGATCCCTTAGCAAGAAGAGGTTTGCATGGGTAGGTAGGTCCTTTTTCCATTCAGGTAGAAGAGGAAGAAGGCCTCCCTGTAATTAGAAGATGACCATATTTGGAGAAACGATAGAGTAGATCCTTTTGCTCCACCAGCAAGGAATTTGTAAGAGTGGGATTCCTCTGCTACTTGCAGCGGCCTAGTCTGCACCCAGATTTTCCAGCTTCTCTCTTTGAGAAAGACGGGGCTAAATTGGAACCAATGCTCACTGGCTGCTCATAGCATAGCAAAGAGCTGCCCTTTGGACGATGTGTAGCGAAGCTCGTCACCTGCCCGGTGTCACTGGAGGTGAAAGTAGATTGGAGACGTTCTGCTGCCATTCGGTTGCCCCGCAGAAGACGGTTCTCCCACTTTCACCTTGCCGAGTGTATAGATAACCTGCTTGCTCCTCTTCCCGTCTTCCTCGGTGTACAGAAAAAGAAAAAGAAAAAAAAAAAGAGCAATCTCTCCAGTTCCGTGTAAATAGAAGTAGCTGGTGATGTTATGTGTGTATGGACCTTTCATTGCTGTGTCGTGATTTGTGTCGTTGTTTTTAGTTTGTTATTTTTAAAATAAGTCACCCTACCTGACGGGTTTTCACAGAACTATTGTATTTATTTAAGAGGAGAAAGGCGGAGAGGCAGCTGGAAAACCCATTTTGGCTGATCTAAAAACCACACGGAGAAAGCCAGAGGGTTCTTTGTCATTTTGGAATGGTTTCTCCACTGCTTTCCTTTCCTAAACAGACCTGAGTTTGCAGGGGTTAAGTTGAATCTGATGTCAAACATTCCCCTCAGTCCAGCATCCTCTTTCCCTAGCACGGACTGGGGCAGGTTGGAGTTGAATTCTGTCAACAGCCACTGTTACCTTCCTCTTACCAGTACTCCTATTCCCCCTTCCCCATTGCTATCCTTAATTTATTTTTTTCAATGAAGCTCTATACGTTTGTTTTACAAATTCTTGGACACCATCTGCCCTCTCTCTTTCTCTCTCTCTCTCTCTCTCTTTTTTGAAGTTTACTTTAATGGAAAAAAATATGCTGTACTGTATTTAAAAAAACAAAACAAAACCTGTCAGAAGTGTCAAAATAAATAAATTCAGTTTCCTAAAATGAGCAAACAAAGATCACTGTATTAAGGAGATATTGTGAAGAAATAAAATGGCTAATCACAAAAGCGTTTGATGTCAGAGTTCCTATGAAAGAAATACAATGTAATTTTGCCTGAAAGTGGTAATTAAGGATCAGGGAAGATTATCAGAGGTGCAGATAAAAACTATTTTCAAAGAGGTACTTAACAGTATACATATTCAGATCCACCAGATTCATTGATAAGGAAATATAATATTGTGCCGAAGAATAATTGTGCATAGTTAGTTGGCTATAGCTTCTTGCAGATAAGAAACTTGCATAGAAAATTTTCCCCTAGGCAGATCTCCTTTACTGTATCAGCACAAGGGGCTTTGATCAGCTTATAAATTATTTTTCCATTCATTCTATTGGTTACATCAGCCAAGAATATTTTGAAAACTTCTTGTAGAATTGAAAGATTCAAGTTGTTAACCAGTGGAACAACTTGCCTCCAGAAGTTGTGAATTCTCCAACATTGGAAGTTTTTAAGACGAGATTGGACAACCATTTGTCTGAAATGGTACAGGGATAGGGATAGAACAGGGGGTTGGACTAGAAGACTTCAAAGGTCCCTTCCATCTCTGTTATTCTATTCTATTCTATTCTAAGCTATAAAGCCAAATCCTCTGCATCTGAATTCTGAGAAACAGAACAATAACTGATAAACTTCATGTAGTCTTCAGCTTACAACCAGAATTGAACCCACAATTATGGTCGTAAGTTGTGAGAATGCTTGATTTTACAACCTTATGTGCAGTGGTCATTAAGCGATCCCATTGTCCTCCATGTGGTGTTTTTTGCCAGAAACTGAAAGTACCGTAAATTCCAGTTTCCAATAAAAATGTTGTAAATCATGATCACATGACCGCAGGGTGCTGGAAACAGCTGTAAATGCAAACCAGTTGCTGAGCACCCAGTATGCAGTCACGCATGTGCCAGATGCCAGAATTTCAAATCTGGATCTTAAGTGGCTTTTTCAGGGTCTGTCAGAACTTCAGTCACAAAGTGATTAGTCATAAATTGAAGGCTATTTAGCTAGGGCAGCAGGTTTAAGGGAAGGGGGAAATTCCTCTATTTTTTTCTAATATATTGTCCTTTTGAAATATATTTTCAATTTAATTAATATCCTGCCTGCCTATTTACATTAAATGTTTATGGTGACTAAAGCAAATAAACCCAAAAGAGCTTTTTCAAAAGGCAATTTAATAAATTT
The DNA here is from genome assembly GCF_029215685.1 of Pituophis catenifer annectens. Classification (NCBI taxonomy): domain Eukaryota; kingdom Metazoa; phylum Chordata; class Lepidosauria; order Squamata; family Colubridae; genus Pituophis; species Pituophis catenifer. The sequence goes on along the minus strand of NW_027256881.1, from coordinate 331,928,579 downwards.
AATAAAACAAAACAAACAATTGGATTTTGTTTTTACATGAAGATGTTTCGCTTCTCATCCAAGAAGTTTCCATTCAGTTGAAACTGAAGAAGCTTCTTGGATGTGAAGCAAAACGTCTTCAAGACAGAAGAAAAAGTCCAGCTGCCTTTTGAAAAAGCACCTTTGGGACAATAATGATCTGGATGACTGAGAATCTCCATAGGGACAACTCAGCATAAGGACTTTGCACCAGCTCAAAATTCTCTGAAATGGTGTCTTCGGGTGGCATTGGCTCATTTTGAGAGCTGAATTTTCATGCAAAACTAATCTCTTCTTTGGCAATGTTGGAGGCTGTGGATACTTTTTTATTCCTTTGGCAGATACTTTTGTATCTCCCACTACCCAGGAGTCAGTACTACATCTACGTGGAGGGAAGTAAGCAGTGGGGTACCACAAGGTTCCGTCTTAGGCCCAGTACTCTTCAATATCTTCATAAATGACTTAGATGAGGGAATAGAAGGGGAACTTACCAAATTCGTGGATGATTCTAAGCTGGCAGGAATAGCCAACACCCAGATGATAGGCTCAAGATCCGGATGGATCATGACAGATTTGAACACCGGGCCCTATCTAACAAAATGAAATTCAATGTAGAGAAAAGTAAAGTCTTACATTTAGGCAACAAAAACCAAAAGTACACATATAGACTGGATGAAACCAGGCTTAATAGCAGTTAACTGTGAGAGGGATCTTGGAGTCTTAGTGTACAACCAATTAAATATGAGCCAACTGTGTGGTGGCAGCCAAAAAAGCCAATGCAATCCTAAACTGCGTTAACAGAGGGATACAATCAAGATCAAGTGAGGTACTAATACCACTCTATAAAGCCTTACTAAGACCACACCTAGAATACTGCATCCAATTTTGGTCACCACACTATAAAAAAGATGTGGAGTCTCTAGAAAGAGTGCAGAAAAGAGCAACAAAGATGATTAGGGGACTGGAGACTAAAACATATGAAGAACCGTTATAGGAACTTGTTGTGGCTCCGTTACCGGAACCTGTGTCATCGTCAGGAGAGGACTCCGAGAGTGAAGGGGAGGAGTTGGCAAGGCCTCCCTCTCCGGGACCCTCCTCTCTGGCAATGCCTTCGGTGTCCGTCGAAGGGCAAGAGATAGGGCCAGGGCCAAGCACGTCCACGCAGCCACAGATGAACAGTGATGAGGGTAATGAGTCTTGGCTGGACCCACGCCAGCGTCGCAGAGATAAGCGCGCGCAACAGAAGAAAGGGCGTGCCCGAGATTAGGCTGAGTCACTGGACTACACCACACAGGATATAAAAGGGAGCGTGATGACCAGTCAAACCTTGTGACAAACAAAGCTGAAAGCTTCCACACCATTCTGCATTGCCGGACTTTTGCTTTAAGACTGGATTATCTCTGGACTTGATTGTAATTATTGAGCTGCTTTCCTTTGATGTAGCAGAAGTGGGGAGAAGTTATCTCTCCTCTTTGTAAATAATAAACTCTTGGCAGGCAGCCACTAGGTTGTTGCCAAGTTCCGTTATCATAAGGAAAAGGATTTTGCCGGCTGGTTTAGTCTTTAACTCCTGAACGTCTGTTGGGGTGTGTGTGTGGGGTTGGGGACAGAACACAACTGGGCATGGCTAGTCTAGTGAAGAGAAGGACCAGGGGAGACATGATAGCAGTGTTCCAATATTTGAGGGGCTGCCACAGAGAGGAGGGCGTCAAGCTATTTTCCAAAGCACCTGAAGGCCAGATGAGGAAGAATGGCTGGAAACTGAACAAGGAGAGATTAAACTAAAAATAAGGGGAAATTTTCAGACAGTGAGAACAATCAACCAATGGAACAGCTTGCCTTCCGAAGTTGTGGGAGCTTCATCACTGGAAGCTTTCAAGAAGAGACTGGACTGCCATTTGTCAGAATGGTGTAGGGTCTCCTGCTTGGGTGGGTGGGGGGTTGGACTAGATGACCTACAAGGTCCCTTCCAACTCTGTTAATCTGTAATCAGTAAACTATCCTCTTTCAAGCCACTTTGGGGTGGATGAGAGATTCTCAAAGCCTGGTGTTTGCATACAAGCAACGGAAGAGAAAAGAGAAAGAAGCTGTTTGCATGAAATAGGAGGAACTGGAGCATTTTATTTTTCCTTTAATTGGAGAAGGAAACTTGTATTTTTCTTTGGGATCTGCAGTTGCTCTTGGGCAGATTTCTGATTTATTTTTGCACTCCTATCATTTGCAACCCTTCTTGGATTAGTACCTGTACTGTAATCTTCAACTGGGTTGAAGTTACCACAGACCGCCCCACCTACTTCCAACCCTGATTCGAACTTCCAACAGCTACTTCTCTTTCCCCTCTCTCCACACTCATTTAATCACACTTCGGGCACTGGGCAACTAGCCCACATTTATGGCTGCTTGCAGCATTCACAATTGCTCTTTACAATCTTTCTTGCCAGAAACTTGTATTTACTTCCAGTTTCTGGCAAAAAACCATTGTAGACAATAGACTCACTTAATGATCAGTGATTACTTAACAAATGCTGCAAAAAAGTTTGTAAAATTGGACCTGGTCCCGATTCCCTTAATGACCAGCACAACTACTACTACTACTACTACTACTACTTCTTCTTCTTCTTCTTCTTCTTCTTCTTCTTCTTCTTCTTCTTCTTCTTCTTCTTCTTCTTCTTCTTCTTCTTCTTCTTCTTCTTCTTCTTCTTCTTCTTCTTCTTCTTCTTATTATTATTATTATTATTATTATTATTATTATTATTATTATTATTATTTCCATAATTCTGGGCTCAATTATTTATTTATTTATTTTATTTTATTAGGCTTATATGCCGCCCTATCTCCAACGGACTCAGGGAGGCTCACAACAATAAAACCACAATAATCCATCATGCAAAGTTAAAATGCCTAATTAGATCAAATACTATTAAAAACCCGTAAAAAAAACCCCATCAGTCCAGGCCGGGGGACTCGAATAACCAAGTTTTTAACTCGCGGCGAAAGATGCGAAGGTCAGGGGCCAGCCGAAGCCCCAAGGGAAGTTGATTCCAGAGGGTGGGCGTGCCCACAGAAAAGGCTCTACCCCTGGGGGCCGCCAGCCGACATTGTCTCGCCGACGACACCCTGAGCAGGCCCTCCCTATGGGCGCAAACCGGGCGATGGGATGTTGTTGCTGGCTGCAGGTGGTCTGCCAAATATCCTGGGTCTAAGCCATGTAGGGCTTTATAGGTCATCACCAGCACCTTGAATCTCACCCAGAGGGCAACCGGCAACCAATGCAGGTCGTGCAGGAGGGGTGTTACATGGGAGTATCGGGATTCTCCCATCACAACCCGCGTGGCCGCATTTTGCACCAGCTGAAGCCTCCGAGTGGTCCTCAAGGGCAGCCCCATGTAGAGAGTGTTACAGTAGTCAGTACAGGAGGTGACTAGCGCATGAGTAACTGTGCGTAGGACATCCCGGTCCAAGTAGGGGCGCAATTGGCGTACCAGACGAATCTGGGCGTATGCCCCCCTGGTCACAGTCATTATATGATCTTCTAAACTCAACCATGAATCCAGGAGGACACCCAAGTTGTGTGCCCTGTCTACAGGGGGAAAAACTTCACCCCCTATAGATAGCAATGGAACCTCTCCTATGGACCGAGATGCCGGTACCCACAGCCACTCGGTCTTGGCTGGGTTGAGTCAAAGTCTGTTCCTTCCCATCCAGATCCGTACCGCTTCCAGGCACTGGGCCATCATGTTGAGGGCATCACTGGGCTGGTTCGGGGTGGATATAAAAAGCTGAGTGTCATCAGCGTATTGATGGTACCTCACCCCGAAGCCACGGATGAGCTCTCCCAGCGGTTTCATATAGATGTTGAACAGAAGAGGCGAGAGAACCGACCCCTGGGGCACCCCACAAGTGAGAGGCCTCCAGGTCGATCTCTGCCCTCCTGCCAACACCGCTTGCATTCGACCGAGAGGTAGGAGGAGAACCACCATAAAACGGTACCTCCCACTCCCAACTCCTCGAGGCGATGCAGCAAGTTACCGTGGTCGACGGTATCAAAAGCTGCCGAAAGATCTAATAGGACCAGAACAGAGGAATAACCTCTGTCCCGAGCCCTCCAGAGATCATCCACCAGCACGACCAATGCCGTCTCCGTGCTGTACCCGGGCCTGAAACCCGATTGGTACGGGTCGAGGTAATTCGCTTCATCCAGGGCCAGCGGGAGCTGATGCGCCATTACACTCTCAACAACCTTCGCTAGAAAGCGGAGGTTGGAGACCGGACGAAAATGACTCAAAACAGCTGGATCCAAGGCCGGCTTCTTGAGGAGGGGCCTCACCACCGCCTCCTTCAAGGCGGTCGGAAAACTACCCTCCCTCAAGGAAGCCGTTATCACCGCCTGGATTCAGCCGCGTGTCCCCTCCCGAGCTGAAGACCAACCAGGAGGGGCACGAGTCCAGCACACAAGTGGCCACACTCAGCTTCCCCATGATCCTGTCCACTTCCTCAGGGGTAACAGAATCGAACTCTTCCCAAGGCACAGGATCCACTGCCTCCTCACCATCTGACTCTGTCCAGTCAGAGTCCAAACCATCCCGAATCTGAGCGACCTTGTCCAACAGGTGCTGGCTAAACTCCTCGGCTCGCCCCCGCAGAGGGTCTTCCCTCACCCTCTGAGTCAGGAGGGAGCGGGGCAGCCGGGCGATTCTCTGCAGATGCGATGACATCGGCTAAGTAGCGACGCTTTGCTGTCGCCAACTCCACCAAGTAGGCCCGTGTGGCCGACCTTAACTGGGACCGGTCAGATTTGGAACGACTGGCTCTCCAACGGCTCTCTAGGCCTCGCCTACATCGCTTAATCCCCCAGAGCTCTGCGGTAAGCCAAGGCACCAACTGGGATCTGCGACGTGTCAGAGGCCGCAAAGGAATGACCCGGTCAAGAGCCCCGGCAGCAGCCTCATCCTAGGCATCCACTAGGGTCGTGGCCGGGGGGTGGGAGAGAGAGGGAGGTATCATCCCAAACTCTGTCTAGAACTTCTCAGGGTCCATCAGGCGCCTGGGGCGGAACCAGATGGTTGGCTCCACCTCCCAGCGATTACAATTATGGTTGTAAGTCAAGGACTACCTGTGGAGGAGGGGCTTGGCACACCCTAGTGATATCATGAACTATATCTTGGTGTGTGTTCATGCCCAGAAACGTTACCCAATGGGCAGGTTATTGAAGAATCACAACCAACTATAAATTACTGGAGGAAAAAAAATAGCAACTTTGCTGTCCTGCCAAAAAACAAAAACAAAACTGAGGGACCAGTTACTGGAAGATAACACAATTCCCAGCATCCAGAATGTATCCAACAAGCTATTTGGGAAGAGCACAGAAGGCAAACACAATTATTATTTGTGCTTACGATACCATTGGATATTCAGTTACTGCTAAAATGATATCCATCATGAGCTGGAAGTGACTGTTTGACAGAACAAAATTATGGGTATGGTGGAAATACTGGATTGATTTATGATACGTGCACATATTTCCTACAGTTTTGACTGGTTGTCAAAGGAAATTGCAGGTTTGTTTTAAACTGCTTTAGAGAAATCGGGGAGTGGAAATATTGAGACTTTAGAAGTATCCTTGTGGCAGGTTGCCTCAACCAAAAATAATCATTTCGGGTAAGATGGTGACAGTCTTTAATAAGATTTATTGAGAGGAAAGAGACAGGTACAATAATATCAGCAATCAAACTTTCTAATTTAGAAAACATTTATTCCCAAATACATTAGAGACTTTCTGTTCATTGATAGCAGAGAATCTTGCAGGTGGCTATTTACAAAATCACCTTTAAAATCTTATGAACTTTTTCAGGTGGCCTCTAAATACAGATAGTCCTCGACTTGCCACCATAACGGAGACTAGAAGTTCCACTGCTAAGCAAGACAGTTAAGTGAATTTTGCCCCATGCTCACTTAACGGTTAAGTGAATTGCTGCAGTTCTTAAAATAGTAACATGGTTGTTAAGTGAATCTGGCTTCCCCGTTGACTTTGTCAGAAGGTCAGAAAAGAGGATCAACACACACACACACACACACACACACACACACACACACACACACCTGGGAATCTCAAAAATATGAGTCAGTTGCCAAGCATCTGAATTTTGATCACATGATATGGGGATGCTGCAGTGATCGTGAATGTGAAAAACATCAAGTCGCTTTTTTCAATGCCGTTATAACTTGGAACAGTCACTAAATGAATGGTTGTAAGTTGAGGACTACCTGTACATCAGATGAAATACAACAAAAATGTGGATGACTGTAGCCCAATCCAGCTGGCCAACAAACAATTGCAACCGATACGCTTAGCATGATTGTGGAAATGCATCTTTTACCATTGATTTCTCTGGACAATTTCCTGGGGATCACACATAATCTATGGACCTGCTGTTTTAGAAAGGAGTGCAGCACCATCCAGCCCAGTCCAAATCACAATACTATAACATATTTCTTCTTGACCCATAGCGCACCCATCTTCTCTGCATATCATTTCAATACATTCTCCCTCATCCAGCCGATTACTGACTAAGCAATCTTCAAGTGTACCCGTAGAAGAGAATATTTGTAGTTCAGGGTTAAACTGCCGAGTCATTGATGCTCTTTGAACTTGGTTTTCTTGCAGACATTTAATTACCAAATTAGATAACATCGTCAGGCCACTGATGAAAACCACCAAGGTCAGAGAGCACCAAGGATCCTGCCATTTTCATGGGTCCGTGCTATTTCTCTGATGTTGAGTGGCAAGATACAGAGAACTAGGTAACATCAGCATATTTATCCCAAAGGAGCTTTTTCCAAAAGGCAACTGGACTTTCTTGGTTTTAGTACTTTGAAAACATTTCACTTCTCATCCGAGAAGCTACTTCATTCTTGGATGAGAAGCGAAACGTTTAAAAAAAAAACAAAAACACCAAGAAAGTCCAGTTGCCTTTTGGAAAACGCACTTTTGAGATGATTGAGAATCTCCATAGATATCATTGTATTTACTGCAACCCTAATGTCCCACACAATCACCCCTGGCAGTTTGATCTACCTATGCAGCAAATATAGGAGATAAGATGAAGAATAATTTCAATAAAAGTCTGAATATATCATAAGCAAACATTTCCCTGATATATTTCTCTAATCCACTGAAGGAAAAAATAGGGAATTGAAAAATTCCTATGCCGAGTCATTTGGTCACTCGCTCTTGGTTTTAAGGCCTTTTTTTATTTTACCTTCTGCGGCACTGCTTGTGAGCATAACAATAAGGACACAATCTAGTTCCCCATATTTAATCTTCCAACACAATTGTGGGATAAAGTTGCTCTCAAGCTTGTTTGTTATTTTTTAAAGATATATTCATTAAATGTATAGGCTGCCCAAATCCATCCCCTCTGGCAACATGTTCTGTAAAGGATGCTGTGAGTTTACAGCAGGGGTGAAATGCTCCCGGTTTGGACCGGATCACTCGATCCAGTAGCGATGGCGGCGGGTGGTTTGGAGAACCGGTAGCAAAAATCCTTGCCCCCCCCCCAAGCCCACCTGAGCCGCGCAATCATCAGAGGCTTTTTTTTTTAACTTTTAAAAGTATTTTTTCTTCGGCTGAAAATATGCTTTTAAAAGTAAAAAAGCCTCTGATGATCGAGCGGCTCAGCTGGGATCGTTTTACTTACTTTTAAAATGCTTTTAAAATGCTTTTAAAAGTAAAAAAAAAAAAAAAAAGTTGCCCACGCCCACCTAGTCACATTACACCCCCCCCACCAAGCCACACCCACAGAACCGGTAGTAACAAATTTTACATTTCACCACTCATTTCCAGGTACCAAAATGAATTTCCCCCTTTTTTTTTTCTTCTCCATTTCTTAGGTTGTCTGACTCTCCTGTTATCTAAATAGTTATTATTTCCAAAATAGATGTATTCATCCTCCAAAGAACGAACTGAGTTGCTAATTTGAACCATCCGAAGACAATCAACGGTTCTCAAATATGGCCACATCTCGTTGCTGGCTGGGGAATTCTAGGAGTCGAAGTCCACTCATCTTAATGCTGTTGAGGTTGAGAAACACTCCTCTATGGAATAAACCTTCCCTGGAAATACACTTGATGCTTCATTTTTGGCTTTTAGGAAGCTCTGGAAAACTTTCCTGATTCCTCTGAGAAGGAAGATGGGCGTATTTTCTTTGTCTCTGTTTTTGTTGACACGATTGATTTTAAGATCACTGTTGGGATTCTTGCACACCATTCAAAATCACGAGATTGAGGCGATACAAAATTAATAAATAAATAAATTAGAAAAATCTATAATTTGGCACTTTTAAGGGGCAGCATTTCTGCTTCCTGGATGTTGGTTGCTGCTTCAGGCTGTCAAAGGAAAAGTGCTTTGAGCCTTCAGTCTCGTTCCTGTTACTGAGTTTTTGACAAGGAAAATCAGAATTGCTTGCAGAAAACAGACTCATTCAGGCACCATTTCCCACATAGAAGAATTCAAATAGTATTTTTCCACAAAAAAAAAAAAAAAAAAGATGCTAGATTGCTTCGAGTTTTTAAAAAGTAGTTTGGTTATTCACACTTTTCACCCAGTAGTCTGGATCTCAGAAGTGCAAGGTTTAGAGTCTTCGTCCTGGCTGAGCGCTGGCTTTTTATTCTAAACAAAACAAAACAAAAATTAACATACATTTAGCTTGGTAAACTTGAAGTTTATCAAGCCACTTGGGTTTGTTTTTTTCTCCATTTTTGACTTCTGAAATTCAATCTATGAAGAAGTCATTCAGAGAAAACTACTGAATAGTCCAGGAATCATTACCAGGGAATGGGTTCACAAAAGCCACTTGGTTAAATCTTAGTTTGTTGAATAAATCATTACTGGCTAAAAATATTGTTATCAGATGAAGCTAGAAATCATGTTTTTAATTAAAAACAAGCTCCATAGAGGTAATCCTTGACTTACAACCATTTGTTTACCAACCATTCTAAGTTATGACGGCACGAAAAAAAGTGCCTTATAACTGGTTCCCACACTTACCATCATTGTAGCATCCCCCGATCACATGATTGAAATTAGGGCATATATTTATGACAGTTGCAATGTCCTGAAGTCATGCAATTGCCATTTATGCCCCTCCCAGCAAGTTTCCAGCAAGCAAACTCAACGGGGGAAGCCAAATTCTCTTAATAACTGCATGATTTTACTTAACAATGGCATAATTCGCTTAACAAAGAGCCTGTAGTACAGTGATTTGCTTAACAAAGAGCCTGTAGTACAGTGAACTAAAGCACTGTTATTAACATCTGCTGCTTGCAATTAGTGCAAGTTCAAATCTCACCAGGCTCAAGGTTGACTCATCCTTGAGCCTTCCATCCTTTCAAAGGTAGGTGAAATGAGGACCCAGATTGTGGGGGCAATAAGCTAACTTTGTATAAATATACATAAGTATGAAGGCTATTGCTTAACGCATTGTAAGCCGCCCTGAGTCTCCGGAGAAGGGCGGCATATAAATTAAAGCAAAAACAAAAAAAAAAAAAACAACCATCACAGAATTGAGTGTGACTCCCTGAGCAACTGCCTTATTTAGCAATGGAAATTCTGGTCCCAACTGTGATAAGTCAAGGACTACCTGTAGTTGTTTACACAACATTCTAAGCCAAACAAAACAAGCCATTAAAATGGGGGTAGAGAGGAAAATGTTACTGTATCTTTTCAGAGATTATCAGAGGAAGACCAATGGTGCCCAATTAACAAACCTTCCTAACATAACCAGTGATACCTATTCCTTTTGAGGATGCTGCTTAATAGTAGACCACAGGATCTGAATACAGAGAGGCTCACATTGACTTGTTACCAGCTATGGTAAAAAAAGGCTAGAGAAAAGGGCTTACTCAACACAACTTTACATTCATTTCCACCCTGTGTTTTAATCTGAATTATAGATGGTCCTCGACTTAACAACCACAATTTCTGCTGCTAAGTGGGACATTTGTTAAGTGAATTTTGCCCCATTTTACAATCTTTCTCACCACATTGCAGTTGTTAAGTTGGTAACATGGTTGTTACGTGAATCTGGATCCACCATTGACTCTACTTGCCAGAAGGTCGCAAAATGATCACATGAGCCCAGGATAGTGTAACCGTCATAAATATGAGTCAATTGCCAAGTGTCTGAATTTTGATCACGTGACCATGGGGATGCTGCAATGGTTATAAGTCACTTTTTAAAGTGCCATTGTAACTTTGAATGGTCACTAAATCAACTGTTGCAAGTTGAGGACTGCCTGTACTTCTGACGCCAATTATTTTAAGGACTCCTACTCACACGATGTTTAAGGTATGATAGGTAAGTGTCCCATCCTAGCGTGACGACATTCATGTAAATCACTCGATACGTGGGTGGCAGGAACAGAAAGTTGATCAGCTGTGTTGGTGGCCACACACACCAGTCCATCTGCAAACAGAAAAAGACTAAGTTAGTTAATTCCATCTACAAACTCTGGATCAGAAAGTAGGGGACAAAAATTAAGTTTACCTTGTAGAATTCCCAAAAGTTCTCCTCCAATTCATGCCAGCTTTGCTCCAGAGTCTGTCCTTCTAAAGATCCAAGCCCTGCAGATAATAACAAGGCAGATGGCAATATGGGGGATGTTCTTTGGCTACTGGGAACTAAAGGAACTGTATATTTTTCAGAGGAAGCCAAGCACAGAAGGGACAACAGAAATGCCACACCCTCTGTTTCTGCTACCCCCACACAAGATCTGTAGCAAAAGCCCATGTATTTTCCCATTCATTTTTGCCCTCAAAAGAATAGAAATTGTCTTGCAGCTTCAGGAATTTAGTCTTACCTATGAAATACCAAACCCCGAAGACTGGGGAGGCAGCGATCTGATCAATGAAAACTTTTTTCAGGACGGTCCTGATGCCGCTGAAGCCAGCAGCAGGGAAGGCCCTGTCTAGCCACAGGTACCAGTAGTGCATCATTGGGCCCATAGTGCAGCCGATGGTGAACATTCGTGCTGAAGGAAGAAATTTACTCCATTAGCAAAACATAAGAGATTCATCATCAAATAACAAAAATCCATGATGCATAAATAAGAGAAAATGTTTTAAAAATCTACTACAAAGTATAAGTAATCCTCGATTTACAATCATTCATTTAGTGACCATTTGAAGTTACAATGGCACTGAAAACAGTGACTTATACTGGTTTTCACACTTATCCTCATTGCAGTAGCCTGATGGCCAAGATGGGTGCTTGGCAACTGATATATATTTATGATAGTTGTAGAACAGAATAGAATAACAGAGTTGGAAGGGACGTTGGAGGTCTTCTAGTCCAACCCACTGCCCAGGCAGGAAACCCGACACCACTTCAGACAAATGGTTATCCAACATCTTCTTAAAAATTTCCAGTGTTGGGGCATTCACAACTTCTGCAGGCAAGTTGTTCCACTGATTAATTGTTCTAACTGTCAGGAAATTTCTCCTTAGTTCTAAATTGCTTCTCTCCTTGATTAGTTTCCACCCATTGCTTCTTGTCCTACCCTCAGGTGCTTTAGAGAATAGCTTGACTCCCTCTTCTTTGTGGCAGCCCCTGAGATATTGGAACACTGCTATCATGTCACCCACTAGTCCTTCTTTTCACTAGACTAGGCATACCCAGGTCCTGCAACCGTTCTTCTTATGTTTTAGCCTCCAGTCCCCTAATCATCTTTGTTGCTCTTCTCTGCACTCTTTGTACTGTCACAGGGTTATGTGATCATCATTTGTGACCTTCCCAGCCAGCTTCTGACAAGCAAACTCATTGTGGGAAGGTTGATTCACGTAATGATCATACGATTCACTTAACAACTGCTATGATTTTCTTAACAATCATGGCAAAAAATGTTGTAAAATGAGATGCGGCTTACTTAACAACTGTCTTGCTTAGCAATGGAGGTGTTGGGCTCAACTGTGGTCATAAGCCAAGGACTACCCATTAGAGACAGGTACAACTACAATTGCGCCCAAAATCTCTATTGTTAAGTGAGGCATTTAAGTGAGTTTTGCCCCATTTTACGACCTTTCTTGCTTCAGTTGTTAAGTGAATGACTGCAATTGATAAGTTAGTAACACCCAGTAACTGGGTGTTAAGTGAATCTGGATTCCCCATTGACTTTGCTTGTCAGAAGGTCGCAAAAAGTGATCACATGACACAGGGACACTGCATCCGTCATAAATATGAACCAGTTGTCAAGTGTCCAAATTTTGATCACGTGGATGCTGCAAAGTTGTAACTGTGAAAAATGGTCCCAAGTCACTTTTTTCAGTGCTGTTGTAACTTTGAACAGTCACTAAATGAACTGTTGTAAGTCAAGGACTACCTGTATGTATTTACAAATTTACTATATATTTAACATATTGCCATGTTATAGTTTATAGCTATTTACTATAAAACTTTTATAGCTATTTAACTATATAAATTTTTAACCATCCTAATTTGAATAGTGAATCCTGCCTCCAATGTTTAATTATTTTAACTCTGTGATATTTTTTCCTAATGTAGCAAACTGAAGAGGCCTTATTAATCCACAACTCATTTATTATGTTATCTATTGGGCAATTATAATTTTAGCAGCTAAAATTAAGTAGATAAGAAGTTTCTTACAGGATTGCTTGAGATTCAGTCCTATAAATAAAAAAAAACAGCCTAATTTGAAAAGAATTAAATTCATTATTTAGTAATGGTAAATTTTACACCAAAAGAATATAACTTTATTCCATGTCCATCCCAAATGGAAGATCCTTTTTTTTTTTTTTTGGACCAACTCTCCAACAATTAGAAGAATCACTTTATTTATTCTGCTTTTTATATACTGAACCAGACTCAGCCAGTTACAGTTTCAACAATAAACCATCCATGGTATAAATAAGTTTACAGCATAGTAAATAACTGCAGTATGGATAAAATAATAAAACAACCAATCAAAAAGCAATAGAAACAGAAGATTGCATCTATAACTCAAAGGCCATCTCAAACAATTACATCTGCTCGTCCCATCAGATTCAGCAGAAGAGGTATATTATAGGTCCTATATATTAAGGCATGTCATTTGGTGGGACTCAGGAAGAGAGCCTTTTCTGCCATGCCCTTTGGAGCATCATCCCCCCACCATGGAGTCTAGACTGGCCCCAACCCTACTTGCCTTTTGGAGGACTCTGAAGACAGATGTTGCTCTTGTGCTTGGGGGATCCAGTTGTGGTGTGAAGCCTGCTGGAATGTTTGTGTTGAGTGACATATGACTTGTAGTTTCCTGCTGTTTATGGCTTTTAATTCAGTTTTTAAAAATTTGTTCTCATTTAATTTGTATTCTATTTATTGTTTGCAGGAGTTGCTTTTAATTATGTGAGTCACCCAGAGTCATACATGTAAGACAAGTGCCAACACAAATTGAATAGAATCTCCCTTTTTACGACCCTGTATCCCTTAATTAGCTCCCATTACTCGTCCCAGCTTCTGCCAACCTAGCAATTCAAAAAGCACATAAAAAATGCAAGTAGGAAAACAGGGACCACCGTGCATCTTTGGCATTTAGTCATGCCGGCCATATGACCATGGAGACGTCTTCGGACAGCGCTGGCTCTTCGGCTTTGAAATGGAGATGAGCACTGCCCCCTAGAGTCGGGAATGACTAGCAGATATGTGCGAGGGGAACCTTTATCTTTACTTTTAATCCCTTAATTTTTTTTTTATTGAAAAGTTTTACAAAAAAGAAAAAAATTTCCCCCCCGTTCCCCCCACCCTTTACCCCACTTCATCCCACCCTCCTCCCCCGACTTCCCAGAGCAAAATACAAGGTATTTCATTTAGTCAGACATAAACTAGATTAATCTACTTATCCTCAAAGTACTACCTCCCCCACTGAAACCTTAACTCCACTATCGATAACCAAATACTTCTAATACTAACAGTCATTCATAAGCTATTTGATATTTTCTTGTCTGATACTTCTTAATTGAATGAATAAATAAAAATGTCCTGAAACCAAGCAAAGTAGGCATTCAGCAGATGTCAGGGGGCAGAAGTTCCATGTCGGTACTGCTACCGTGTTTCCCCGAAAATAAGACCCTGACTTATATTTTTTTGAACCCCGAAATATGCGCTTGGTCTTATTTTTGGGGAGGTCTTATTATTTTGGGGCACATGGAGCAAGTTGGGTCTCCTCTTCCCATCTTACCTTATTTCCAGCTCTGCGTTTAAATATTTTCAGGGAGGGCTTATTTTCGGGGGCAGGCTTAGTTTAGCGCATGTGCTCAAAAGCCCGATTGGGCTTATTATCAGGGGATGTCTTATTTTCGGGAAAACAGGGTACTACAAAAAAACATTTGAGGCCTTCATCCTCCTGATTTACTGGAAATGGGGTCTAGTAAGAGATTTTGCTGGAGAGCTCTTCATTCAAGCAGATTGAAACTGAGTGATCCTAGAGATATCTCAATGTCAACCCAGGAAGTATTTTAAAGGTAAAACTAGCAGCTAACATGACATAAACTGACCTGTCCGGACACGATCCCATTTCCGTTTAGAGTCCTTCTTTATCTCCCAGGATTGGCGAAGTGCGTCTCCTGCAGCTAGAAGTCCACCACAGCTGACCGTGTTGGTTACAAGCAGGAGGCGGCCTTTGAAGAGAGGCTTCCAGTAGACAGAAAGTCCAGAGAAAATTTTTCTGCCCTGAGCAAGCATGGCTGTTCTCCTAGTACCAAGAATGAGGTGAAAGGGAACTGCAGCAAAATGAAAAAAAAAAGCATGTTTCGGAGGGCCAAGCACATTTGTGTCTGTTATCCATTCACTCCACACTTTAAGTAATTCTATATATCTTCTCCTGAATTAAGTCCCCCAAAGGATTTGTTCTGAATGATTAAGAGTGGGTTCCCTGAAGATTAAAGCCACTAAATAGTCCTCATTTAGCAACTGTTCAGAGTTACCACAGTGAAAAAAAAGTAAGTTGGTGATCAGCCTTCACATTTACGACCCTCACAGGGTCTACTATTAATCTTCTCATTGTTCCTATCACCCATCTCCTTCCACTAATGACTGTATGACTGTAACTTTGTTGCTTATATCTTTACAATTTATATTGACTGTTTCCTAATATGATTTGATTGCTTATTAGTACCCTATGACTATCATTAAGTGTTGTACCTTATGATTCTTGATGAACGTATCTTTTCTTTTATGTACACTGAGAGCGTATGCACCAAGACAAATTCCTTGCGTATGCAATCACACTTGGCCAATAAAAAATTCTATTCTATTCTATTCTATTCTATTCTATTCTATTCTATTCTATTCTATTCTATTCTATTCTATTCTATTCTATTCTATTCTATTCTATTCTACTCTACTCTACTCTACTCTACTCTACTCTACTCTACTCTAAAGCAAAGGGAAGTTGAAGTAAGATCATATGCACGGTTGTGGTTTGACTCAGCGATCGAATTGTCAGTCCCAATTGTGGTTGCTAATCAAGGATTACCTGTTGACACCTGTAGACAATTTAGGTAAAACCAATGCATAGAGTTTTCCCTCTGGGGAGTGCTAGGAGGAGCAGCATCTCCAGAGTCCCCACTTGCTGTACAGCAAGGGAAGGATTTACCCCATGCTTTCCAATCTCCAAACATACAGTACTTTTCAAATTCAGCTATGCTATTGCAATTTATTTATTGGTTCGATTTATATGCCGCCCTTTTCCGGAGACTCAGGGCGGCTTACAATGCGTTAAGCAATAGCCTTCATACTTTTTGTATATACTTGCTTAGTAGGGCTTTTGCCCCCCCGCCTCCAAGCGGTGTTCTTTTTTATACAAAGTCAGCAATTTAATCTTGTTATAATGTATAGACCTTCCTGGACACAGTTTCAGATTTTGAAGGACTTGTTAAATCATTACAGGAGATTATAAATTCCAATAGACCAACATTTCTTAAAGTGTACTCCTAGGACCCCTGAGAATCCCCAAGGCCCTTTCAGGGTCCTTAAAATCAAAATTATTTGCCAGCTAGGTTGAAAAATTACATTATTAAAATCCCATCAAATGAAAGAGAAGCAATCATGACAGCCAGTGCATCCATTTTAAATTTTAATATATTAAATTTGTTTCCCGCCCATCTCTCCCCGATATGACAAACATTGATCAATAGAAACAAAAGCCCTTTGGGGATCCTCTGTAATTTTTAAAAAGAGGAAAGGGGCTTTGAGAGAAATAAGTTTAAAAAGCACTGCAATAGACAATAACTAGGAAGGCACCGCAGTTTTGTGAACAAGGCCCTCATTGTATATTTTGGGACACAAGCACCCAGGTACCCTCTGCTCATGCCCAAAGGGACAACTTTTTTTCTACTGCGCGAGAGGAAACATGCACCTATGAAGAAGAAGAAAATTCTGGAATGTGCAGAAATGGATAGGTTAACCCTAAAAATCAAAGGAAAAGAAGACTCAGGGTATTTTATAACATGGGAACTATTCTATAAATGGCTAATTGACAGATACTGAGGTTATAGGAGTGGATTTATGTGAAATATGGATTACATGAGAAAGAAAAACTGATGAGTAAATATTTTGATGGGTATATAATTGATACTATAATGGAAGATAGTATACTTTTCAATAACGATTGATATTACCCACCCACCACCCATCTCCTTCCACTTATGACTGTATGACTGTAACTTTGTTGCTTGTATCCTTAAGATTTATATTGATACTGTTTCCTGATTGCTTATTTGTACCCTATGACTATCATTAAATGTTGTACCTTATGATTCTTGCTGAAAGTATCTTTTCTTTTATGTACACTGAGACTATATGCACCAAGACAAATTCTTTGTGTGTCCAATCACACTTGGCCAATAAAAAAATCGATTCTATTCTATTATCGCATATATGTTTATATATATATATATATATATATATATATATATATATATATATATATATATGTATGTATGTATGTATGTATGTATGTATGTATATGTATATGATTATAATAATTATGATGTTTATATGTTAACACTGGACATCTAGAAAAAACACTGTTCAACATAGAAATGGAATATGTGATATAAAACAATAAAAAATATTTAACGGGGGGGGGAAGAAGAACCTATAAGTGGCCAGCCACAACCCCTCTCCACTTTCTGGAACTAATTCGGACTTTGCCCAAAAGTCCCGAGACTGAGCTCCGCGCACCCTACGGCTCCTCACCAAAGGGAGAGAAGCGCAAGGAGATCTCGATTCAACCCTTGTCCCAAAAGCTTATCCTTTGTCGGGGCTGCTCACCGATTAGAGGAGGGTTGCGCTTCTTTGCAACAGAGGAAGAGCCAAGAGCGAAGGAAAGAGGCGAACGAAACCGGCCGGTGTGAAGCAAGAGCGAGTCACATGTACGAACTGCCAATCTATTACAGCTACTAGAGCGGAAGTAGGTTCGATCCCCGCAGGTGGAGAGGCAACCAGAATGGGTTTAATAATAAGTTAACCGCTAACCGGGTTATTTTCCGCCTGCTCGCCTTTGGAAAATAAATGGAAAAGTTAATAAAAAAACAGAGCAGTGCTCTGCGCATGCGTCAAGCCTGGCCGACCGATCGACAAGTTGAGTAAGCCGGAAGTGAGGATTTTCCGCTGCGAAATGAAGTGACAAGAGAAATGAATGAACCCGAGGCCCTCCCTGAAAGGGGGACGCTCTAGTTTCCCTGCTTCCGCTTTTCGGGTGGCTCAGGCGATCCCTTCCAACTGGGCTCCAGGGCGCATGCGCTGGGGCTTATTTGTTTTGATGGGTGGGGAAAGCCGCGCGTTTGTTCGGCGGAAATGGCGGGAAAGGCGCCGCTCGGCAGGTAAGAGAGCGGAGAGAAGGCTGGATGGCAGCGGTGGATGGTTTGGGTTTTGATTTCCCTGTCACCCGAGTTCATTTGTCTTTCTAGGGAGCCTGGAACGACTGAGATGGAGACGGGTGCCCGACCGAAACAGAGAGGTGAATAATGGCATTTGGAGAGTAGATTTCATGGTCCGTAACCAGCAGCCGATCCGCTGCACAAAGCTGTCGGAGATTTAATATCGGAGCTTTGCACAGGAGTCGTTCTGTGGAGTCGAGTGCTTGGTCTCAACATTGTTCCCATAAGGAGTTCCAAAGTCTCTGGAAAAGTTTCTTTTCTCATGGATAGTAATGGTACAAATGCAACATTTATCTCATGGGTTCTCTTTCCACTTTTTTCCTCTGCCAGGGGGAAGAATTGTGCCATCTCGTTACCTGCAGTATGATAAAAAAACAGGTGGAAAGGTGAGTCTGCATTAGAAACATATCCTCTATAGCACTGATGGCTAAACTTTTTGGCACCGAGTGCCGAAACGAGCATGTGCATGTCCGGAGTGCCAGAACCCGGAAGAGCAGCTGGCCAGTGTGCATGCGCGTGGTGGCTAGCTGTTCTTCCGGGTTGCATCGTGCGCATCCGTGCCAGCCAGCTGCTCTCTTCCGAGTTCTGGCACACAGACCAGCTGGCTTGTGCGCATGTGCATGATGGAACCCGGAAGAGCAGCTGGCAGTGGTGCGCCTCCCCACAAAGAGGGCTCTGCGGGCCACCTCTGGCACGTGTGCCATAGGTTTGCCATCACGGCTCCATAGCAAAGGTGCTTTTTTTTCAAGAGGCAACTGGACTTTGTTGTTTTTCTTTGAAGAGGTTTCACTTCTTATCCAAGAAGCTTCTTCAGCTCTGACTGGATGGTGGGGAATGGAAGGATTTATACTTCTTGCAGACAGCTGGTCATTTGCATTCTTTTAGCCAGTCACTAAGGCTGGAGTTTTCTCTATGTCAAGAAAAAAACAACAACCAGAAAGTCCAGTTGCCTCTTGAAAAAAAGCATCTTTGGGACAACCATGATGTGGATGATTGAGAATCTCCGTAGACTATAGCAGTGATTTTTAAAAATTTGGCAACTTTGAGATATGTGGACTTCAACACCCCAAATTCTCCAGCTGGCATGAAAAATCCTGTTTTATGGCTTTCTGGTACTACAGTATAGGACAGGAGTCTCAAACTCGTGTCGTAATGGCATCACGTGACGTATCGCAACTTTTTTCCCCTTCGCTAAACTGGCATGGGCATGGCCAGTGCGTGATGCATCCGGCCCACGGGCTGCATGTTTGAGGAGGAGAGTTACTGTATTTTCCGGTGTATAAAACGACTGGGCGTATAAGACGACCCCTGAATTTTCCTGTTAAAATATAGGGTTTGGGCTATACTCGCCGTATAGGACTACCCCTCTTCCAACGCACACCAAATAAAAATTAAAAAACATCAACTGGCTCACCCACAATGTAAAAGCTTGATTGCAGGCAGGGAGTTTCTTGCTGATGGAATGGATTCAGGCAAGCGAAGCAAGGCAAACAGCTAAGGTAAGCAAGCTGGAGGGGGAAAATTTTTTTCCTTCTCCATGGCTCTGGCGATCCCAGCTGCGCTGCCTGATTAGCAGATCGTCAGAGCTTGGATTGCCAGAGCCATTTAAGGCTCGTCAGAGCCTTTCAGGCTGGTCTGCCTGGTTACAGGAGAACGACACCTGGCGTATAAGACGACCCCCGACTTTTGAGAAGATTTTCATGTGTTAAAAAGTCGTTTTATATGCCGGAAAATACGGTACTTTGGTTTCTGGCCTATCTTCTAATTTTTTAAAATGAAAATTTCAACTTGCTACTTTCTTTATTTTAAGGCAGCTTTTATCTGACTAATGTTCTGTAGGTTTCAAGGGCTATTTTTTAATTTTAATTTCAGATTTATCATTGTTTTCTGGGTAAACAAATGCAAATCTTTTATTGTCGAGTCTGTGAGCCTGCAGGAACAAACTGTTTCATGTTTTAATTTGTATACAACAGAAAATGTCAGAGAATTCATAAATAATACAGAGAGAAAATAAATGACTATTTCAGAGAGGCAACATTTAGGGAAAACTGTTCAGGAATGCAAAAAAATTATGAGGAATCTTTTGCTTTATACATACAAAGAATTAATGCAATTGTATCACTGCTACATTTCTTATAACAAAAAGATAAGGAATGTTAAGCCCATCAAACTGAAAACTATCAGGAAAAGGCCCTCTATATCAATGTATTTTCCTATTATTTCTTCTTCTTATAATTATATTATATAATTACATATTATGATTTCCTATTATAAAAGGATTAGGATAGTAGTACAAGACTTGGATTTGTTTTGATAACCACCTGAAATATAAAAATAACTGTTTACCCCCAAACTAGCAATCAAATAAGACTGAATTGTTTAGTTTCAACATGTATGTATTTAACTGGCAGGGTACTTCAAATTTGTCCTTTGCAAAAGGTCTAGAAAATGTTGGCTCTCCAAAGAGACTGTCTGTTCAGAAATTCAAGACCTCAATAGGTAAGATTTTGCTTTACACAATCTAGAAGTCTTCCCTGCATTTATTACCAAATGTCCACAGTAGGCACTTTGTAGAATCCAGGTAGCTACAGAAAAACAATCTGAAGAACATTTAGTTACCCTGTGGTCTTCCACCCATAGATATAAGTTCCTAGGAGTTGCTGCCAAATTATAACATATTGTGTAATGAATTGGAAAAAGATTATTTTCCATGATATACTTTTCAATTATTCTAAATCAAATTGGTACAGTCCTGGTCTTACTAACTTTTTGGGAGCTTGGAGCTGGTAACCTTTGTAATGGCCAAATGTGGCTATCTTAGTGCAAAACGTTATGCATCTCTGACTTAAAAGTGTCTTTGTGAATTTCATTAGATTGATTGACTTGAACTATTGTCATGTATATGAAATGTATACTCAGCAGTCCCCTGGAGGTGTCAGATGCCAAAATAGTTCAGCATAGTTCTCTGAGGAAGTACTTGCCTTCTAGGATTTAGATCAGTTTTGATTGTGGGCAGTAGTAGCTAATCTAAAACTTCATTGCAACATATGGTGGTTTTTAGAGGGGAATACTAATTCTGCAATCCTTACTTGAAACATCACCCTTTCTATGTCAGCATTTCAATGGAACTTCTTTTAAAGCTTAATTCCAGGATTTTTTTAAATGGACGGTGCTAATAGAAAACATATATAATCCCTTCTCACCTGAGCTTCCCTCCCTCCTTGAAATTTATACTTTAATAGCAGTAGGCTTTAAAATAGTCTAATCCCTTTTAAATCAGATACTAATGGATATGTGTGCCTGAGAGATAGAATATGGGGATAGGCCAGGGTGTCAATGTCTACTTGAATCATTCCACTGCTGGAATATGACCCCCAACTTTCTTCGAGTCAGTTCCATTATTTAGTCAAACATAGGTTTCTTACCTTGGCCTAATTAATCAGAATTCCAAAGGAAAAACCTCTTCTTCACCCCTTTTTCTGCAGAAGTTACACCTAGTATATTACAGTCAACCTTTCTGGATAGCCATGAGAGTACTCGACCTGAACTGGAGGTTTCAGCTATTAATGGTATGTGCATGCTTGAGTTGTATACTTGAATGTAAGTTTAGTTGCTGTAAAATAGGCTTATGCTTTTATTCCAAAAATTATACAAAAGCTATTTTTAAATTGAATTGTAGACACTCAAGATTACATATTAATGTAACACCAAGATTCTTTAAACAGAATGTGTAGAACAAATCTAAATTAGTTGTTTAGTTCAATTAATATTTGCTTTTCTTATTTAGCCATTCCAAGGCACTGCTGGTATAATATCTAACATGACTTTGCATCCCTGAGTTTTGACTTTTGGCAATATGGAATCCAGTTCATATTCTTTATTTGTATCTCCATCTTCCTGCTTTCTGAGAAAAGACTTGATGGCTCCTATTTTTTAAAATCAAGATACAGAATGGAATATAAGTGCTTAGAATTCTCTCTATGTTGTTAAAATGCCAAAGAAGCAGTTTAGTATAGGTCATTCTTGCCTTCAACTTTTTTACAGCAAAATTTTGTACCCATACTCTCTCAGTAAGTAGCTGACAAATATTAGGACACAGTTAATTGACCTCATTCCTTTATCCAACTGTCTTTGATTGCCTTTTTTACTTTCAGAAAAAAGCCACTATAAGACACCAGTTTCAAAGCTCAATATAAAAGGCTTTTCCCAAAAAAAGAAGGTCTCGGTAAGTAAAGCAACTTCATTGTTGGCTAAAAAGTGAACCTTGAATGAGTAATTTTACTGAGATGGCAGCTCTTGATACCCTAATCAGATTAATTCTTTCCTGGGACTGAGCTGTCATATGCTAGCCTATTGCCTTTATATCACATTTCCACTGTGTTCATGATAATGGCAGACATTTCACATTGGCCTTCTTTCTAGAGACTCCTTCCGTTACTTGGTGCTACGTGAGGAATTTATTCAGCATAATTCATGAGGAGAAATATTGCTGAAGTAAATTATATTGGCCACTAACCTAGCTGCTTCGCTGGATTTGGACTATCGTAGTGGGCTTTGTATGGCAGCTGCCTTGAAGACTGTTTGGGAAACCAGAAAACAGCAGCATGGGCAATTATGTTCATGCCACAATATCCCTATTGTAATATCTCTGTTTTGTTAGCTACACTGGTTACTAGTACTTGTAAGCCAAGGTACTGGTTGTTACCTATAACATGGCACATCATGAGATTATGTGACTATTGATCTTCCATAATTTCTATATGCTTTGGGTTCTCTTAATGAAATGGTGATATATAATAGGACCCAGGAAGCAGGCCTTCTCTTTAACGGCACCTGCCACTCTGGAATGACATTCCAGAGTGTCAAATCAGTGGTCTCCACCCTGATTTTATTTAAATGAGCTCTTAAACTTGGCTTTTCTCCAGGCCTTGGGCTAGAGTAGATGGCAGACTTGTTATGGGATAATTGGTTTCTTGGATTCTGTTGGTGATGGAGGTTTTTTTGGGGGGAGCGGGGTGTTCTTTCCTTTCTGAGTTCTCTGTCACCAATTTACATTGTTTTGTATTGTATACTGCCCAAAATCATGATGGAGCAACCCATGAATCTAATAAATAAAAGGGGAAGTGTGAAATTAATAGAGGCTGCCAGGGGCTATTTGTTATGATAGTCTTCCCAGAATTGTCTGCTGTGGGATATGTACTTACAAGGCTGAATAGGCCTTTGGTGTGCCTCAACTAGGCCATATTAACAGTGGTCAAGTATTTAAACCTCTGGTGAATATTGAAAAAAGAGAACTGTATTAAACTTTTTAAAATAATATGGTTACTGCAATATCTATATTGATTAAAATGACACGTAAGTCACATTCACTATGCTTTGTGAATTTTATATCTCTAAATATTTTAAGTACTGTTGCTTCGACTCCTGGAAACAAATCTAAATTTTAATAAAATTTAATTTTAATAAAACTTAAAAGTTCAATGTCATATTTCAGGTTATATGCTTAGAGACTGTACAGATTTGCTATGACAAACAAAGTACTTCATATATTTTTGTAGGGCAACCAAAGGTGAGAGTATTATCTATGAGTTATAAACAATAACAACAATAACAATAATAATAATAAAGGTGGAATATAAATAAATAAAATACACCAGCATTCTCTGTACTGGTGAGCATGCCTGCAAGAACAGAAGGAAAGAGACCCAGCTATGGAGTTAAAACTGAGCCAAACAAACTAGGTGCATAAAATTCTTTTTTCCCTTTGTCAAATAAAATGAGTATTTAATCCAGCATATAGCATCATGTTACCTGACTGGCAGAAACTCTTCAGATTCAGATTTAGAGATGAGATAAGCCTCATCTAAAGATGCCAGGGATTATATACCGTATTTTTCAGAGTATAAAACACACTTTCCCCCCCCTAAAAGACGCTGAAAATTTGGGTGTGTCTTATACTCCAAATGTAGCTTTTTCAAAGCTTTTTTTCAGCCCTAACAAGGCACTGCTTTTCTGATTGCTGCTCCCTCTCAGCTGTGCTTTAGAAGCTGTTTTTTATCTCCAAGTAGGGGATAAAAAGCGTGTGCGCATGGTCAAAGTCAGCAAACCAGGATGGATAAAAATCAATGATTTTTTTAAAAAAATCAGATTTTTTTTAATTTAAATCGGATTTTTTTTTATTTAAATCGGATTTTTTTTTATTTAAATCGAATTTATTTTAATAAAAAAAGTTTTGGGGTAAAAATCTATCGTAAAATAGTTTTCTATTTAAGATACATAAATAATTTAGTTTATTCTAAATAATTTATTTTTTTTTTAATCTTTGAGCCTAAATTACTTAATCTGTTTCTTAATAGTTTTTAACTTCTATATGTATTTGTATTTATTATGGCTGTTCACCGCCCTGAGTCCTTCGGGAGTAGGGCGGTATACAAATATGAAAAATAAATAAATAAATAAATAAATTCAGCATGAAATGGAGGTTAGTTATGTAGCTTGAGGCTGTATATTCTGCAGCACTGGGACTATCGCTGAGTCAACAGTGGGTCAAAGGAATAGCAAAGATGACAGTTGCTCTTTAAAAATTATGATTTAAATCGAGTTGATTTAAATCAAGCCTTTTTACTAGTGATTTAAATCATGATTTGAATTGTGATTTAAATCAACTCAATTTCAATCAATTTCAACTCAATCCACCCTGCAGCAAACTAATGTGCTGAAGCTGATCAGACTAAGGATGCTAGCCAGATGAATACCTGGTAGGCAGATTTTTTTTTCCTATTTTCCTCTCCAAAAACTAAGCTGCGTCTTATACTCCGAAAAATACGATAAATGCTGCTTTGCATACAAGACATGTACTCTGCCATTAAATTGTGATATTTTTACCATCTCATTAACTGCAAGGATGATTATTATTCATCTCTAACAAGAAAACCTTCAAATTTTGAGGGGGGGATATCTGCACCCAGAGTGGGCAATTGTACACTACATTAGGTGATACAGCAGTAAAGGAGCATAAGAGAAACAATTGGATTCTTGGGCTAAAACTTTTTTTTCATAATCTTCCTATTTCTGAAAAGTCAGTAATGGCATATCTACCATGGGTTAATCTGAGTTGCTTTCTCTGGAGCTATTGGAAAATAGTCACAGTCCTGCTTGTGTGACTACTTTTTGGTCTACTTCCCACTTCAAACAATACATTTGTTTCTTTATTAGACATGCTCTGATTCAGATGATCTGATTGGGATGCTGGACTCTCAGATGCTGCTGTTAACTTATGCCTCCATAAAGGTAATAGCTCAAATAAATACCAAACCAGGAAGTACCAGATAGTTTTTAGCTAAATGTTGTGTAGAAATGTATAGTTTATAGGGGGCAAAATAGCTTATTGTGATGTAGAAATTTATAGTGCACAGGGAGGAGAATAGAGGGGTGGTAAAGTATGATATAAAACAATGTGGATGGATTTCACCTTGGGGAAGTCATGGGGAGGGAGGGTTTGGGGGGGTTAGGGAGGGATGGGGGGGAAATGGGGGAAAAATTGTTGTTTGTAAAACTTTTTCAATTAAAAAAAAAAGGTAATAGCTCAACTGCACAAATACAAGATGTCTTTAAAGAAAAATTAAACACCTTTGGAAACATCTTGAAATAGTTTTGAACCTAGAGATGCTCTATTGTAACAGATGGAGAAAAACCTTGTCCTTCTGGAGGGGAAAGCTGAAAGAAACTTATTAGTGCTCTGTGAGGAAGTGGAGAAACTACAGAAGAATGCACATGAAAAGAAGCATAAATTGCAGCATCTGAAGAAAGAGACTGAGCTCTCTGAAGCCCTAGAGAGACAGGTTTGCTTAGTTTTACAAAATATATGTGGAATAGATTGAAAACACCAAAATTAATGTAAAGTATCTACCAAATATCTACCAATAGCTTCCTAAGGAAAGCTTGGATTTGGAAAGTATATAAGGCATTCCTAATTAAATGATTTTTCTATAAATGGATGGATAATACATTGTTGTTGCATTGTACTTCAGGCATAATGGATACAGGCATCTTCCCTTTTTTCTATTCTGGATGTCTGTCAATTCATTTAGATTTTTTTCCCCATTATTTTTGAGGGCTTTTACTAACTTGGTAATAGCTAAATTGCTACACCCCCATTAAAATATATAGGTAACCTAGCTTACCAAAGCTAATTGGCACCAGAAATTCTGTCATTAAGTGACATGTCATAAGTTGACAAATAAATTGATTGCACTGTTTAGCATTAACAGTTCTGGTTGCTGTCATTAAGCAAGAGCCTCACCTGACTACGAGCTATGACTTCTTGCTGGCTTCCCCATTGATTTTGCTTGTCAGAAGCCAGCTGGGAAAGTTGCAGATCACAATCATGTGACCATGGGATGCTGTGACTGCCATAACTACATGGACTGGTTATAACCATTACTCATTCAATATTGTTCTAAGTTTGGTTGCTGAACAACTGGACTTTAAATGGGAAGCAAGCACCACCTGTGCAGATTAAATCTAGAACAAAACTAAGAAATAGACTCGTAAGAAAAGAGAGCAGAAGCAAAAAAAAAAAATGACTAGGAATAGTTGAAGAATAGGATTGATTTTTAATAATCTGGGGCTATGCTGATCTCCAAATGTGAGAAGAGAAAAAAATGGTATAGGTATCTCTTCAGAACTCTGGTCTGATAGTGTTTGGCTTTTGTAAGCAAGCTGAGTTGTGGTATGCGCACAAGCAGATGCAGTCAGTAATTGTGTTTATAAACTACCTTTGCACAAAAGATATGGAAATTGTTTATTTGCAGAAGAAATGGAAATCCACATACCTTATTACAGAAAGTAATAGTAATAAAATACATTGTAAAATATATCAACAGGGAACCCAGTTTTACAAATAACAGTTAAAAGAGATGAAAAAGAAATGTTATTTCAAATGTTTTGCCCAGGTTTGAAATAAATGCAGGATACCAGGCAAAAGGTGGAACAAGTATGTTCTGCTTTGTTTCTGAAAGCTAAATGTGAACCAGTAGATAAAACTTGAATAAAACACATTTTTGACAAAAGACCAAATTTTTGTCTGGAAGCCTCCAGATGTGCCAAATTTCAATTCCCATCCTACTTTATCAATATGGACAATTTGCCCTAAGCAAATTTTATTAATCTCTAGATCCTAATGTCCAGAATATATGCATATCTCTGAATCAATCATCTTTTTTGGATGGTTTGGTCTTCCTTCCCAATACTCTTTCAGGCATTTCACATTAGCAAAAATACAGTACATTAGATGTATAATCCTAAATTTTGTCCCTAATTAGTGTTAAAAATAATTGAAATAGCAGAGTGTATAGGAATGTAATCCAAAATGCAGGTGTAAGAACTATTTACCAGTCATGCTTCTTACCTGTTGAGATTAAAAAACTGCTAAGATGTTAGGGGTGTTGTAGAAGAGAAAGTTGAACAATGGCAGAAGAATGAAGAATTGAATTATCCATTTTTTATACTTAGGATCAGCAATTTTTAATACATTTTTATCTAATTTTTACCATTTTACTTCTTATTTAAATGGGAGACACTGGGTCAAATTGTTTTCTTCTGATCTCTGGAATATTATCTTCAGATAACAATATTCCATAATATCTTCATCAGAATTAGTGCTTGGGCTTTTTATCATTTTGATCCTTTAATTTTCTCTGCCATGCTATGGTCATCTTTGATAGACTGGAATGAAGTGTTTTCCTATTCAAGCACAATCCTTTCATTAGTCATGCTGATAAATGAACAATCATTCTAGTATGTTTTTTTCATTAAGCTGGCCCTTAGTCATGTAATAAATAAACACAAGTTTTTTTTACAAATGTTACTATAGATACTGTACTCTCCCTTAGGCTTAATCAAAGTCCATTGTTTTGTCTTATAATAGATATATCTCAACTGAATTACCGTAGGAAGTTTGAAGTTTAATATTTCTGTAGAAGACATCAAACTGGGAAATCTGTCCTAGTGATAGGTGCTATTTAAAAATGGAACAACTATTTGGCAGATAGAATTCTTGTTTACCATAGATACTCATTTAGAAACTTAATAGTCATCAAAGTTGTTGAGTCAAGATTGTTAAAGTAACATTTTACATTATTGATCTAGCACTCTAGTAGATTCAGCTAAATGACCTTGGTTCTACCTCTGGTTCTATGACTATTTCAAGCCAATGCAATGATTAAACAGGAAGTGTTTTCTTAGGAGAATTGAAAACACTACATATCATAGCATAATCATAGCTATTACGAAACCTAGTATCCTTCACCCAGTTAGTAGGGAGATGTTCTTGCTGCTGAAGTAATAGGCAAGGTACTTTTTCCCTGCTATTAAAAGTAGTCCTCAGCCAACAACAGCCATTGGGACTGAAATTTCTGTCACTAATATTTGCAGTCATAATGTGTGATCCCTGCCGTCCCAATTGCCGTCATTAATTGAATCCCACGGTTATTAGACAAGGGAACTTCCTGCCAGCTTCCCAAAACCAAGTCAGTGTGGAAGCCAGCAGGAAATTGCAAGTCCCAGGAAGGCAGGTAAATGTCTGCTGCTAGGTGAGGGAGAGAGCAAGGGAATGCAGGGGAGGGTGAACGAGCTGGTTGGGTAGGGTGGGCGAGGTGTGAGGGTGTGTGAGAGAAGTGGGTCAGGCAGGATACCAGGGTGGATAAAAATCAATGATTTTTTTTAAAAAATCAAAAAGATCAGATTTTTTTGATTTAAATCAGATTTTTTTTTATTTTTATCGGATTTATTTTAATAAAAAACTTTTGGGGTAAAAATCTATCGTAAGATAGTTTTCTATTTAAGATACATAAATAGTTTATTCAGCATGAAATGGAGCTTAGTTATGTAGCATGAGGCTGTATATTCTGCAACACTGGGATTATTGGTGAGTCAAAGGAGTAGCAGAGATGACAGTTGCTCTTTAAAAATTATGATTTAAATCGAGTTGATTTAAATCAAGCCTTTTTACTAGTGATTTAAATCATGATTTAAATCAAATCCACCCTGCAGGATACACAAAGATGCAAAAGTAGGGGGAAGTAGAAAAGGAGAGGAAGAAAGAAGAAAGTAGAAGTAAATGGAAGAAGGGAAGGAAAGGAAAGAGAGGAGAGGGAGAAGAAGGATTGTTGTAAAACAAGGGAGATGAAATGGTTGAAGAGCAACCCCGAATATATTTAAATTGTTTAGGATGAAGATTGTATTAGTATGAAAGATAAAAGAAAATATGTATGTTAGATAAGAAACTGTACATTTAAGATACGTTTATGAGGGAAAAAAATGATTTTTTTTTTTAAAAAAGGTGCAAAAGTATGTGGAAGAGGCCCTAGTCAAGAAGGGTGCATGAGGATGTGCATGAGAGGCAGGGGTTGGGCAGAATGTGTCAGGGTATGTGTGAGAGGATCAGGAAGTTGCAAGGGAAGCATGGTGAGGGTCATGGAGGGTGTACAAGTGGCTTGCAAGCCAGAAGCACAAAGGAACTGGGGGAGGTGGAGAAGGCTTACCCCAGTCATTTGTGAGCTTCCCTGCTGGCTTCCTTATTGACTTTCTGGGGAAGCCAGCAGGGAAGGTTGCAAATGGTAATCACATTATTTTAGGGCACTGCAACTGGTTGTTAGGTGTGAACCAATTGCCAAGTGCCCAAATTGCAATCATTGAACCACTGAGGGTGGGACCAGATAGCCAGAACTCCGAGACTGAGCATAACCACTATTCATTCAGCAGCATCATAACTTCAAATAGTCATAGGTCAAAGATTACCTATACAGTTGTAGTGAAGTTTGTTGTTAAAAATATTGTGGGGAACTACGCACAATTCTTGTATCATATGCCTCTTGTGACTAATCATCATAATCTCTTTTTTTCCTGCTCCACCCTCTTGCTTTCCAGCTTGAAATACTTGGACCTGTTTCTGAACAATGTGCCCAGTTTAGGGAGGACTATAAGCACTTTGCCACAGCCCTGGACACAACTAGGCATGAATTGCCCATGAAGGACATCTACGTAGAAGACATGGGCCAATATCTAGGTACAAAAATGTCATCATAATGTTATCAAACAAATGGCCAATCTTTGGCTCATGAATTAGCCTTAACAGCTGACTGCGATCTGTTGGGAAATGCTTTTGTAAATGGGGAATTTTTTGAATAGGCCCTAGATATGTATGAATTTGTGGGTATCTTGAATTCTATTACTGATGACTTAGAATATTTTATTGCTAAGGTAATAGTGAACCTCATGCTAACAGAAGTTTTGAGCCTCTTGACAATCCAATTTTGCAAAAAGAGACATGAAACTTTGAAGAAGTTTATACAACATACAGTCCTTCAAAATATTATTTATGCATAAGTTATTTCATTTCTGTTATCAGTATAGAGAGAAAGTCATCTTTCACAAGCTTGTTTAAACTAAGCAGCCAGGTTTGATTATCATCACCACTACAGGTAGTCCTTGATTTACAACAGTTCATTTAGTGACTGTTCAAAGTTACAACAGCAATGAAAAAAGTGACATGACCTTTGTAGCATCCTTATGATCATGTGATCAAATTTCAGATGCTTGGCAACTGGTTCATACTTATGTCCGTTGCATTGTCCCAGGATCATGTGATTACCTTTTGTGACCTTCTGACAAGCAGAGTCAATAAGGAAGCCAGATTCACTTAACAACCAGGTTGCTAACTTATCAACTGAAGTGCTTCACTTAATAACTGGGGCAAGAAAGGTCATAAAATGGGGCAAAACTCACTTCACAAATGTCTCGCTTAACAAAAGAAATTTGGGGCTCAATTGTGGTCATAAGTTGAGGGCTACCTGTTATCTGACTACATTGTGTGAGTTAACAGCTGCAACTTTTGACTTTTACGAGATAGCTGATATGCAGAAAAGCTTGGCTATGGTTCAGAGTGTTTTGAATGAAGCTCTGCTACAAAACTTTGAAGAAAATGCCAAAGCACTGAATGTCATGAAGGAACTAGAGGAAGTATCTTTGAAGCTGGATGCAGAGTTGCCAAGGTACTTGTAAAGGCATAAGAAGAAACTATGCATTTTTCATTTGCAGAATGTAATGATGCAGTGATGATCACATGGCACTAATATAGCTTGTTTCATAAGTCCCATCTTTTTATTGAGAGTAGAAATGTTTAAAGAACAAGACAGCTTCTATTTAGACTTTTCCCATTATAGTAGCTCCCCCGCATGTATTTATTTTCATAGTTTCTGTTGAAACACACCTTTTTCATAAGGTCACTTCAATTGTTTGAAGTGAAAATTTAGATTGAAACAATTGCAAATTCAGGTAAATAGTAATCCAAGAGTAGTGGTGGTCATTAGCTAATCAGGCTCTTTCATTTGCGTTCCTTCCACTGGCCTCCTAAACTTCCACAGCTTAGCCATGGCCTCCCATCAGTGCGCTTATCAGTTCATAGTCCTTATGAGATGCTTTCACAGGGGAACACATTTGAAATTCTGGCAGGGGATGATATGCTCACAAAATGGCTGACAGCAGATTTGCCTATACATGAAACAGTTGCCAGGGTGGGCATAGTACGTTACAAAATGCCCATTTACTGGAAAATAATCTATCCCCCATGATGCCTATGCTAAGAGGACTTACGTATAGTAAAGTCAGCATGAAACTAATGCATTTAATATAATTCATGCTTTGTTTTGCATCAAGCCACGTTCCTCTTTAATTTGTAAATTAAATTTTATTTATAAAAAGAACCTTTGCAGATCAGACAAATGAGCCTAGCTATAGTATCTAGGCTTTAATGGTGCCCTTAGGCACTGTACTGCCTGAACCTGAACTAAATGAAATTTAAATCAGTTCAAGCAGCCATGCTATTGAAGTTTTAATTACTTTCACAAGTTCTTCTGAGGAAATTAGAAGCCTGTTCATATAATTACTTCAACTGCTTTCCCCCCCCCTTTCTCGTCTATTCCCCACAGGACCTTTGCACGTGTTGTGGATTTATCTGCTGATGTGAGCAAGGAGGCCTCACTCCATTATCAGAAAGTGTGTGAAGACACCTTGGGTCTGGAGACCATGAAGCAATTGTATTTTAGTTAGAGCCAACCCTTAGCTCTTGGTGTCACTGAAACAGGAAGCTGGTCCTTCTGTTCTTTCTGTCACTGAAAGACTGAAATAGATTACACTACTTGGAGTAACATTTTCTACTCGTTTGTTTGAGAGCGGAGGATATTTTAAGGGGAAGCCTAATTGTTTGACATGAACAGTTGGAAAGGTGCACAGAAAAATAAGGCACAAAATGTACTTTCTTCCCTTCATCCCTCTTGGTGCCATTTCAGCTAATGGAAACGCGGATATATTTGCACTTTGAGATTCTTTCACTTTTGTATTAAAACAATTTTCTCATTGCAAATCTGGTTACAATCTTCATTGGAATAGATTATTTCTTGCCCTGCCTTCAGGGATGTTTTACAAATGTCAGCTTTTGAAGGAATGTTTTGGAAATAATTTGAAAAATGAGCATACACCTTGCCTGTAGTAGAGTTTGCCACAGTCTTCAACATGAATAATCAAAACAAACCCAAAAGATGATGATCGTAGGCCAAGCATGAGTAATAGTCTGGTTTCTGGGGGTTGTGGAAGTGTATTTCTTGACTGATGATAGTTGTCCCTAAAAGGCAGTTGTTCCTAAAAGGCAGAAACTATTCCCCACTTGAATATCTTCCTTGTAAATTCTGAGAGGTATATGGTGTCATTTGTTTGGTCTTCTTTTTGTTTATTCTTAGCTTTATTTATTTGCTGTGCTTCTTGAATGCCACTGCTGGAACTTGCAGAACATTTGCATTTTTACTTACCGTAGTGTCATCAGAATAGTTATTTGTGTTTAATTTTACAAACAACCTACTTTTCTAGTCCAGCTCTTTCAATATATTTTCAGCATGTAGGTTGAATAAATGAGAGAATATGCAGCCTGTCCTTTCTCGTTTGCCAATCTGGAGCCAGACTGTTTCACTATATTCTGCCTGGACTGTGACTTCCTATTCTGGGTAATGTTTTCGTGTGCAGACAACAAAATGTTTTGGAATTCTCATTTTCCTAAGCCCATTCCACGCTTTGGCATGAGCTACACAAAGGCCTTTCTGTAATCAATAAAACTATTAACTTTTTAATATTCTTTGCCTTTCTCAATTATCCAAAGTTCATTAGCAATAATATAATGTTACTCCTACTGTTCAAAAAGTATCTTGAGAATCTGGCACTTCTCTCTCACTGTAGGGCGATATATTGATGATCATAGGCATTTTTTGGTTAGCCTCTGAAATTGAGAATTTTGTATGATAGTTTGCACACTCTCAGTTCTTCCTATGGAATTGGCATGTAGACTGAACTCTACTACTCTAGTCCTCTATTTATCCTATCGCCTGAATTCTGACAAATACGCATGTATATATGAAATCATAATATGCTTAACAGAGAAACAAAGAAGCTACATTTTCTGCTTTGGGCCATACAGAAAAAAATCACAATATCTAAAGCAGTGGTTCTCAACCTTCCTAATGCCGCGACCCTTTAATACAGTTCCTCATGTTGTGGTGACCCCCAACCATAAAATTATTCCTAAAACCATTGAAAATGTGTGTTTTCCAATGGTCTTAGGCGATCCCTGTGTAAGGATCGTTCGACTCCCAAAGGGGTTGCGACCCACAGGTTGAGAACCACTGATCTAAAGCAAAGATAAAATAAGGGAATCGACAATTCCATGTGCTGATTGGCTTTATGATTAATTTTTAGAATCTTACAGAACTATTACTCAGTGAATTGAAAGGATTTCAAATTGTGTATGCTTGTTGGAGAACAATAGTATGTTTTCAAATGTTAATGTTAATTGCATTTATTTTACATTTTATCTGGGAGTTCAAGGTGGCTTATATGGATTCTTTTTAGAGTTAAAATCAGGCAGTCTGAGGTAGGTTAGCTGCCAACATGACTGGCCAAAGTCATCCTGTAATCTCCATAGGTAAACAAGCATCTGAACCTCAGTATCCCAAAGCCAAACAACTGTTACAAACTCTCCTTGTCTTGGTAGCTAAAGATTAGGAATGTAGGTTATGATCCGAAACTGATTCTCCCAAATCAAAGTACAGGTAGTCCTCCACTTACAACAGTTCATTTAGTGACTCTTCAAAGTTACAACAGCACTGAAAAAGTGACGTATGACTGTTTTTCAGTTAACACCGTTGTAGCATCCCCATGGTCACATGATCAAAATTCAGATGCTTGGCAAGTGGTTCATATTTATGACAGTTGCAGTGTCCCGGGTGTCATGCAATTCACTTTTTCGACCTTCTGACAAGCAAAGTCAACGGGGAATCCAGATCCACTTCACCACGTTACTAACTTAACAAATGCAATGATTCACTAAACAACCGTGGCAAGAAAAGTCGTAAAATGGGGGCAAACCCACTTAACAAACGTTTCACGTAGCAACATAAATTTTGGGCTCAATTGTCATGACTCAAAGGACTACCTGCATTGATGCATGTAGTTCAATCAGCCCAAACTGGAAGAGAGGATTCATTGGAAAAGACCCTGATATTGGGAAAGATTGAAGGCAAAAGGAGAAGAGGAAGGCAGAGGAGGACATGGTTGGATAGTGTCACCAACGCAATGAATGAATTTGGGCAAACGGGGAGATGGGAGGGGCCTGGCTCCACACTGTTGCGAAGAGTCGGATACAATTTAGGGGCTGCACAACAATAAAGTTCGATCAACACCGGCCCTTCAGGATTTCACTCCTATCTCCCTCACAGCCTATGCAGATTTAGTCATCCAGGTCATGGTTGTCCCAAAGGTGCTTTTTTCAAGAGGCAACTGGACTTTCTGCTCTTTCTTTTGAAGACGTTTTGCTTCTCATCCAAAAAGCTTCTTTTTAGCTCTGACAGTATAGCGGGGAATGGAATCCTGTCAAGAGCTGAAGAAGCTGCTTGGATGAGAAGCGAAATGTCTTCAGAGAAAAACCAGTTGTCTCATGAAAAAAAGCACCTTTGGGACAACCGTGACTTGGATGACTGTAAATCTTCATAGGCTGTGAGGGAGATAGGAGTGAAATCCTGAAGGGCCGGTGTTGATCGAACTTTATTGTTCCTCAATAGAGCCCTTTCTGGTGATCTGGAGACCAGGGTTGCCAGCACCAACTGAAAGCGCCACGCGAAACACACAGACACCCACACCCGCCTCGACCCGCTTTAGGCAAGAGGGCGCTTGCGCTCTTCAACTCCCAGTTCTTCGCCTCTTCCTTCCCCCCCCCACCTCCTTCCCCTCCCCCCAAGCTTGCTGGGTGCGCGTGCGCCGGAGGGGATATTCTCTCACTCTCTTTTCTCCCCCACCCACCCAAAAACCCGGAAGTGCCTCGCGCCGCCTCAGCTTGCGGTCAGGCAGGCAGGCAGGCAGGCGGGCGGGAGAGGAGGCGGAGGCGGCTCCGTCGCCTAGGCTGGTTTGGCTCAGGACGAGGGAGTCGCCAATTGGAGCCGCGGCCTGCCTTGCTTGCCCGCGTTCTGGTCCAGGTAAGGGTGAAGGGGAGAAAAAAAAAAGGCGGGGGGGGGTGTTGTCCGGCCGTTTTCTTTCGTGAGCTGAGGGAGGGTGGGGCGGGGGGTGTTGGGTGGGCGGTTGGGGAAAAGGTGGCGAGGCGGGAGGGATGTTCGCTGTGACAGGGAGGCAGCTCGGAGAGGAGCTCTCCTAAAATGGGCGTGAGGGTCGGGGAGCCTCTTCTTGGCGGAGGTGGGAGCTCAACGGCACTGGGGTAAGTGAGTCCCAGGGGAGATGGGTAGGGAGCCGGTCTCGATCCCTGCAACGAGAGAGCTTCGAGATCGAGTTGATCGTAACGTAGCCCCGAGTTCCAAGCCTTCCCACGAGACACCTGAATCCTCCAACCGGGGTGAATTTGGACAAGGCGGGGTTTTTGTTTTTTGTTTTTTGGTTTTTTTGGCACTTCATGATGCGCGTGTAAAAAAAAGGCTGACCGTTTGGCTGGGTTTGCCGGCCAGTCTTAGCCAGGGTTAATTTAAACATTATTTTTTTTTATCTAATGAACACAATTTCCTGTGTTTCCTTTATAACCCCGAGCCATTAACTAACCACACCGATTGTTGTTTTGCACAACATGGTAGGCTAAAGTGTACAGTACTAGCATGGTTTGTGGCGCAGTGTTGTCTTACAGAGAGAGCAGGGAGAGAAATTGTCCGGAGGGGAGAATTGAGGTTGAAAAGAGCTATCCTGAGACCAGGCTCTTAAGGAAAGGTCTTCCTATCACAGATGCATCAAAGATGGGAAGCAGAGATTCTTTGACTTTGGGAGATGGCCTTTTCTCTGACATGGGGAGAGAGTAATAAAAACTTAAAAGTGGAAAGGAAGAAGGGTGTTTTTAGTATACCCCTGAAGTTGAAGTAGGTGAGGGTTTTTGTTTTTCATGGTAAGTGAACAGAAAGAGTGAAGGTGTGATTGCATGTTTGAAATGCAGAGTTGATTGGTTAGTTAGTAGGTGGGGATTATGGATGAAAGGGTTCTTGAAGGATGGGATTGCTTAGAAGTGGCTTGCGCTTAATGACTTTTTCTTGGGGTACCTTGGAGTCGGAGAAAACATTAAAGGAGAAAAGCAGTTGAAGTTTGAAGAGTTTTGAAATTTCATATATTCCTGAGGGTATATTAAATAAGTGAGTTTGCCTTCTTTAGTTAGTTGAAATCTAGGTGGAAGTGAGGAAGGATGCAGTTGAAAATGGAGGGGCTTAGAAATTTATTGATTGTGTGTGCATGTAGGATCAGGAGAGAATTTATCTGGGCCCTGCAAGTAAATATCAATGGAAGAGAGAGTTGACAGAAAGTTACAGAGGTCATGAGGAGCACATACTAAATCTAGAAAGAAAACACATGGGTCAGGAAGCTGTGTTTGATCTGTGAACTGTAGAATAGGTTGTGAATGTTGTACATATTGCTACACTTTTCAAGAATGAGGAGCATTTAAAATATTTTCTCAGTAATTTGAAAAAGGAGCCTGTGAAGTGAGCCTTGATGATCCTGTTTTAGATGGGGAAAGAAAATTGAGAGTGGATATCTCCATTGTTATCTAGCCTTCCATTTAATAGGTTATTGGGATGACCACACAGTGGAAAGAACAGAAGAATGAAGAGTTCTATATTTAAAGTTTAAATTTGTTTTTTAATTGAGTGGATAGTCTGAGTATTATTTGATGCACTGTTAAATACTTTTTTTTAAGTGCATGTGTGCATCTTAACTGGGTAGAACTGTTAATGCCAAAGGGAACTAGTTTCTATAATTTCATGGTAGTTACTTAACTGAGAAATGTGCCCCACCCCTCTTTCTGCTTGCTTCCCTACAATTAAGACTACAGGTTAGTGGTTGAGCTCTTTTGCCCACTAGCCTCAAATTGTGCTTGACAGACTCATGTTTTTGAAGAGCATTTTCAATTAGGACTCCTTACATCAGCTTGCTTAGCAGACACATTACTAATAAGACAGCCCATTTGGGAGTTTGACATGTCTGGAGATTAGTTATAGTGGTAGCAGGAAACTTACAGTAGTTGTGTCTGATTTTCTAGCAGATGTCAAAAAACTAATTAACACATCTTTTTAGAACTGGTTGTTTCTGTTCTTTGTGTTTGAAATTCATCTGTGTTTAAAACACAAACTCGGTCTGAAGCTGCTGTGAAGTTACATGTCCCAAGATTACATCACAAGATTTCATGAAGTATTGAATGTTCACACCCATGTGGTTTGGACAGCTGTTGAGTTTTCATCTTTGCAGCTAATTATTGTTTTGTATTCATACAACCTATTGGAGTTCTAAAATGAACTAGCCAAGTATTTAAATTTTCTTTATTGAAAAATAGGGCAATATTTTAAAGACATTCTGTCTCATTAAAGTGATTGACAGTGAAATCCATGATAAATGCCTCAACAATGAAGATAATTACATGAAATTTAGACTAACATGCTCAGAATTGAGTTTAAATCTATATTATTCCCCACATCCAATTAGTTTCTGTATTCTAATTAATTACAACAGAATTGGCATGTAAGTAAAATGAATATTATTTGATCAGTATTAGTTTGAGGGCAAATATATGTTGATATATTAAGCAATGAAAAGTACAACTTTGCTTTTGTGTGTGTGAGGAAAAAGTTAACAGCTATATGTTCCAGCCAGAAGTGAGCGTTCATCTTATTTGCACTTTTTAAAAAGAAAGTCTTCTGAATCTTGTCTCCTGTTTAACTACCTTCCTGGTTTCACTAAGTTCTTTCTTTTGGTTTTGAATTTCAGAAACTGTTTTGTCTGCAGATAGAAGAACTTGAAGTAGGCCTCTCAACTTCTTATTTGGGGTCCTTTATTTCCTACTCCTAAAGTAATCTGCCTGCCGCCCAGCATTGCTTGTCGGCAGATGTTCTTGATAACTTCTTCTCTGTTCCAAATTGAGCCATGCTTTTTACACTGAGTCTCGAGGATGACTGGCTGACTAAACAAAGAGATCATTTTTCCCCCAGAGATTGACTCAGTTCTTTTTCTGTGTCAAGCAAATCAGCCCCCAAATTAACATCTGCAGCCTGTTGGATTCCTGAGCTGTAAGATATGGCGGTCAGATTCCTGGGTTTTGTTCAGCTCATGCCATGGAACCTAAAAGAAATTGCCTAGCTGAAAGAAATAAAAAGAATTAAATGCTGCCTGATAAAAAATGTAAAGGATAATGTCTGTTTGGGTGAAACTTTATGAAGGCTTAGCTTTCTGATAAAGAATGATTCATAAGTGAGACTAACTGAATAATCAGACATATGAATAAACCTTTTGACTTAGATGTCTATGCACTTCATAACTATCCTTTTTTAAAAGCTGTAATTGAATATTGATAGATGGTAAAGGTTTGTTCTTATTGTTGGATGTATATTTAAGAGAATGCAACGCTTGAATATATAAGCAACAGT
Organism: Pituophis catenifer annectens; assembly: GCF_029215685.1. Taxonomy (NCBI): domain Eukaryota; kingdom Metazoa; phylum Chordata; class Lepidosauria; order Squamata; family Colubridae; genus Pituophis; species Pituophis catenifer. The sequence continues at coordinate 331,889,630 of NW_027256881.1, read as the reverse complement.
TTTAGGACACAGATCGCTTTTGGAATCATACCTTTACAAACGGTTACTTTTGGATATCTGTCCAAAATAGTCTCTAGGATTGAATTGTCAACCAATCCGGCAGTTTTCCCTGTAGTGGTTAAACTGGAAGGAATGATGTGAGAGAGTTTTTAGTATAGTCCATGGAAGGATTGAGAAGAGAGAAAGTTTTAGTCTGTTACAAAGGAAGATCAGCTACTTAATAGCCAGTCCTAAAGCATCTATTTAGGTTCCAAATTAAAAGAGGAAAGGATTAGTTTGCTTGGTTCTTGTCAAAGGATGAAATTTTTAGTGAGACGTGTAGAAACCGAGCAGTTTTCAGGATATAATTAATGCACATATATGTATATTTCAATTTAACCTGGGCAGCTGTTGTGTCTAGGACAATGTTTCTCAACCTTGGCAATTTTTAAGTTGGGTGGATTTCAGCTCCCAGAATTCCCCAGCCAGGCTACTGGTCTAGGATAATAAACCTAGGATGCCTTTCTGTATCCATGTATATACAACATGTTGTCCTTGGCACTGATGGAGCAAACAGATGCTCTGTGTTTATTTCTGACTTCCCCTCAGTGGTGAAATGAAGCATGGGTGGGAAAGGATTTAATAGGGCTCTTGTAATCATTATGCAAGATTGTTCCATAGCTGTGAACAAATATTTTTACCTGTCCTGATTCTTCCGCTAGTCAGTTTGACTGAATAGGCTTTATTATCATAAGAGCAATAAGGAAACTATTATTCATATTATAATTATTTTGTATTTTTCTGCCATGTCTTCTCTTTTTGTATAGTAATAAAAAGCTATATCTTCCAACATTTTCCATATTCCAGAACTATTCCAGCCACTTTATAATTTTTCTGCAGCTTGGTCAGTTTTTTAATAGTTTTTCTTTTTTTCTCTTACAATTTTCTATCCGTCCGTCCGTCCATCCATCCACCCACCCATCATATCTCTCTCTCTCCTTCCCTCTCTCTTCTCTCTCTCTCTCTCTCTCTCTCTCTCTCTCTCTCTCATATTGTATAATGTAAGCCGCCAGAGTCACCTTGCAGTGAGATGGGTGGCACACAAATTTAATAAATAAATTGTTAACTGTAATCTGCAGAAGTCTTCAATTTCTGCTAAGAATTGAGCCTACACTAAGGTGCAATATAAATATATGTTAAAATGCCTATATAAAAATGGATTCTTGAAATGGCCACTCTGCCTTTTCTTTTTCTTCCTTCCTGAGCTACTTTGTTATAATGTTAGCTTTCCCGTTTTAGCATTGGCATGATTCACTAGTTAAGCATGCAATTTAAATTATGGGTTTATGTAGACCAAACCACTGCTTTGGATGGACTGGGGGAATATGCCCTACCACTTTTGTTGTAGCCATAAGATATACAAGTTAAGGATTCTCTTCTTTATAAATTGTACATCAGCTAACTGAAAGAGGTAGTTAGAACATGAGCCCACATGAGAACCGGTCTGGCATTGGATTTTAATCTTTAAAATGGGAAGAATTCAATAAAAATAATGCAGGATATTTTCTAAGTCACAAATTGACTTTTTCCCCCTTTTTTCTCTTATAAGTTTATAATTTGCCTTTGGCAGAAGACTGTTTGGAATTGTCACATTTATTTTTATCCCACAGACATATTCAGCCTGTTTCATCTGAAGGAAAGATTCCACAGCTTTCCTTTGAGGTAGCAGCATGGGTTAACTAAAAGGAGAAGTAATCTTCCATGTGTCATGTATTCCCTAGGAAATAAGGAATGACTTTTTTGCCTTGAAAACTGACGTTTCCCTTTGGATATGCATAGACAGCTTGCTTAATTCTTAATTTTTCCTTAAATAGATCTGTTTAGCAGTCATGCTGCAGCCAGTTCATTCTGGCAAAGCTTACAGCCAGGAAACACAAAGCCTTTTCTGTTTTGATTTCTCTTTTCAGTTGCCAGTTTGGTCAATGAATTTATAGTAGGGTTCTTAATATAATTGTGTTCTTCTTTGTATTGTGTCAATAAACTTTCCTGTAGTTGCACTTATGATATATCCTTAACCTCAGATATAGAGGGGCTCTGCTATCTAACATCAGGATGAGAGACTAGTTGATCTGACAAGTGAGAGGAGTACTATTTAGATTACAAATATTTCAGTTGTGATATAAATACTTAATATAATGACTTTCTGCCAAAACTGTTTCTGAAAGTAGCTATACAAAAATAAAATGTGTGTTTGTACACGTGCATTTAAAATCTAATTAAGACTGGTAAAACAGATATATCACCCAAGTATAGCTTCTGTTTAGATGGTCTGATTTGAAACATATTCTCTCTCAGTACCAGGATAATAGAGAAAAAAAGGAATTTGATCTTGGCAAGAAATTTCAGAGCTTCCAAGTACTCTGCCTGCCTCCCACCGCCCTGTGCGCTCACATAGGACAGCCCTCCTCCGGGTGCCATCGGCCAGACAATGTTGGCTGGTGGCGCCCAGGATGAGGGCGTTCTCTGTGGGCGCACCGACCCTCTGGAATGGGTTACCTACGGGGCTCCGGACGGCCCCTAACCTCCGCTCCTTCTGCCGTGACCTGAAGACATGGCTTTTCCAACAAATTTGCTGATCTGATGGGTGATTTTTAATTGGCAGATTTTAATTGATTATTTTAGTAGCTATTTTTATTGTTTTCATCGTTTTAATTTCTGTGAGCCGCCCCGAGTCCTTTGGGAGAAGGGCGGCATATAAGTATTGTTAGTTAGATAAATAAATAAATAAATAAAATAAATAAATAAATAAATAAATAAATACACACTTGAAAGATTAGTTTATGTTCTTACCAAATATGCCTCCATAATGGTGAGGAAGTGAAATGGGTATCTTCCAAAGATTCTGGTCAGATTTGTAAAGGAGAATGCAATATACCAATATTAAACAATGTGCAAATCAAATTATTCCCAATAAGTGATAAGTTGCTAATGAAGCTTTAAAACAAGGAAATCTGATGTATCATATACTTGGTCATAACCAGACAGCTCTACAGGATATCCTACAGTAATCCAAGTATAAGGTAATTGAGACGTGTTATCATGGCTACATCTGGCATTTTTAAGAAAAAATGCAGCTAGAGTATTCCTTTTATTTTTACAAAAAAAGCCTTTCTGGTCACAGTGAAATATGGACATCTCAGTTCAGGAATATACTTGTATATATCTGTGTATCTGAGTACAGATAGTCCTCAATTTACAATTGGTCACTCAGAGACCATCCATAGTTGCAAAGGTACTTATGAGCCAATTCCAATGCCTGCCCTCCCCTATTTATGGCCATTTCCAACATTTCATGGTCACATGACTCTGATTTACAATGTTTTGGCTAAAAATGGGCATTTAGATTTTTAGTCAAAACACCCTATAGCGAATAATGGCTTTGTTTAATGACTATGGTGTACACTTTACAACCACCACAAAACAATCATAAAAATGGGTCCGCTCAAGTGACTCACTTTATGATAATCACAATTTAAGACAGTAATGGGCAGGCTCCACTACGTTGTAAGTCAAGGATTACCTGTACTCAAAAGTAAGAATAATCATATTCAGGCGATTAAATCTCTTCCTTGATTTCCATTTGAACTCGGTAAAAACTATTATATTTTACTAGATTACTTTTTTTTTTTTTGCCTTCATACTATCCATGAAATCACATCAGAATTTAAAATTCTGGTATCAAGAAAAGATAGGGTTGGGTATGTAGGCATTAATAGAAAAATGGGTGGGGTGAGATCAAATTATAACATGCATGTTGCAACATCATGTAGATGTTGTAAGTTACATACAGTGTGTCATATATGATGCAATCATAACTACATCATTTATATAATATTCAGAGTTCATTGTGGCTTGATATGCACACCTATGGTTAGATGTTGTCAGCATCCTGAAAGTACTACACTTCAAAATTCTAGATAATCTTTCCTAATAATTTCATATATATACTAAACAGCTTAGGGCACAGAAGTGTGCTTTTGAGTTGAAAAAAATATTTGAATAACCTTTGGTGCAAACCCTCCTTACAATATTGGTGGAATTAATTTGTGTTAGCATACCTATGTATCAGTCGTTTTCATCCTTTTCATATACAGAACAAACAACTTTCTTATATGCTATTTTTATCTTACTCATTTTTGTAACATATTTAAGGAGTCCTTCCCTTTTTATCTCTTATGCAGTTCCTCCCCCATCAGTTTTCTCCAGAAGATGGTTCAACCCTGGGGATAGGGATAACCAGTATTTAAGGAGGCTTTCTGAGTTATTGCCTCCCCTATCCAAACATTTTTGACCTTCTGTTATGTTTTTTAATAGTCTGATTTGCAATGTAGATAGCAGCACTGTTTGGATCTTGACCCAGTTTCATAGCCATGCTCAGAATAATAACCACTATGTTGTATGTAGGCAAAGTAATTTTCTCTTCGAAAGTGGGATGTTTTACAACTAAACAGGGTGGATTTGATTTAAATCGAGTTGATTTAAATCACAATTTAAATCATGATTTAAATCACTAGTAAAAAGGCTTGATTTAAATCAACTCGATTTAAATCATAATTTTTAAAGAGCAAATGTCATCTCTGCTACTCCTTTGACCCACTGTTGACTCACTGATAGTCCCAGTGTTGCAGAATATACAGCCTCATGACACATAACTAAGCTCCATTTCATGCTGAATAAACTAAATTATTTATGTATCTTAAATAGAAAACTATCTTACGATAGATTTTTACCCCAAAAGTTTTTTATTAAAATAAATTCGATAAAATCTGATTTTTTTGATTTTTTTAAAAAATCATTGATTTTTATCCACCCTACAACTAAATCTGTTTTATGAAATTGGAAGTAAAGTGAACTCAATTTGCTGAATTAAAATTCTATTATAAAGATAAGGTATTGTCTTTATTGAGTCTATTAAAATGTATGAGGTGTGCAAGTTATCTTACTGTTTCTTTTTCATTTTTCAAATGCACATTTTTTCCCCTGTTCTTTAGAGGAAAGAATTAAAAATCCTTGGTTAAAAACTTGCTGCATACTAATGTTCTCTAACAGCCTTAGTTGTCAATTTTTCTGCATTTCTGTTTAGGGCAAATACCCCTTTCTAATAAACTGAAAGTAAGAGGTCCTGAACATAGAATACAGCAGTCATGACAACTGAGTATTTATCTGTAAGCCAGTTATTACATGATAGTACATTTTAAAAAGTTGTTGCTGTATCCTGTAGGAAACTTTCGGTTCCTATAGAATTTTTTTTTCAAACTATATGCTGCAGATTATAATAGTTCCTCAATGAAAATGTTAATAATAGTAGGCAGTTTCCTGATTTTGGCAATTGCTAAAATTCCTCTGTACTGTAACACATATCTGAAGAAAGTCATACGGAAAGGTCTGTGGAGATTCTCAATCATATGGGTCATGGGTCAGAACTGAAGAAGTTTCTTGGACGAGAACTGAAATGTTTTCAAGGGAAAAAAAAACAAGAAAGTCCAGTTGCCTTTTGAAAAACACCTTTGGGTCATACCGAGAGATTAAGTGCTTAGTGGTCTTGCTGAAGGAAGACTCAAATTATTTTACTTCAAGATATAAGAAGCCTGCTCTTCTTTGATTTGGCCGCTGTCTTACTCAGTGTAGTGTGGATTTGTAGACTTTTGACTGTTGAGACAGTATTAATCTACTTCTGAGCCTGCCTGCAGCTTAGTGATTAGCCAAATATCTCCAGGAAGCTAGCAAGTAGAAGCCATAGATGGAAAATGCTTATGTCTCCTTACTGCAGTTTGAGGAAAGAGTGACCTCCCACTTGTGAATTACTGAGATGCTATGTCATTATTGGAGATTTTTGGCCTAGAGCTCAAGCTCTCTCTGTCTACACTGCATGGGCTTGAACTGCGTTTGGCCAGTTTGATACATTTGCAGATATATCAATTTGGTTAGAAATTCTTGAGAATATTTGTAGCTCGGGTTGTAGGTTTTGGCAGGGGTCTGTCGATATCTATTTGGCTCACAGCTTGGAAATCCTTCTGGACTCCCAGCATGAACAGAAGTTGGAGGCTGTGGCCAGGAGACCCTTTGCACAGTTACATCTTAAACACCAAAGGAGCTTTTTCCAAAAGGCCACTGGGCATTCCTGTTTCATTTTTTTTTCTTTGAAAATGTTTTGCTTCTCATCCAAGAAGCTTTTTCAGTTCAGAACTCAACAGTTTTTTCCTCCTGCTAAGTGATTGGTGTGTGTTGTTGCAAAGGGACTCTTCTATGGAGATAGCAGAAAAAATAGGAGTGTGGAGAAAACAACTTGTATGCTTGGAAGAAAGGATAGGAAGGAACCCTATGATTGCCGTGCACTCATTGCCGAGTTCCCCCCATTCCTGTTATTATTGCTAAAATATGAAACACCAGCTAGGAATCGGGGGGGTATGGGATTTGCATTTTTTTATCCTGTCAACATTGCAATCCAAAGTTTTAAAAATGCGTTTATAGGTGCTGACAATGTTTTTATGTTTGTCCTTATGTCTTTTCTGTAGTCATTACATTTACATTTTATTGGTCTTGCTATCTTTTCAGTCTTGTCAACCACAAACTCCTGACCCTACTGGAAAATGATTAGGGATGTTACAGTTCTGTATACTGCTGTGACAGCATCTCAAATCGGGATATATTTCTGATATTCTCCTTCCTTGTTTTCAGATAACTGGCCCAGTGCATCAAGCCAGGGCGGCATGCCGAGGCAGGGCATGGTCCAGGATGAATTTAAAAGATATCAGCAGTGCAGCTTGTCCAGAGAATGTAACGTATGCTCTTCATATTTATCCTCAGCTCTCAACAGAACACAGTTCCTGTTGCAGGATAACAGCAACTAAGGATGCCACAGCCACTGAGGTCATTAAGGATGTTATCAGCTCTTTGAGTTTGGACCTATCTAAGCATTATGTACTTGTGGAAGTGAAGGAAACGGGGGGAGAAGAATGGGTATTAGATGGGAATGACCCTCCTGTCCATAGGATCCTGCTTTGGCCTCGCCGGGCCCAGGACGACCATCCTCGGGAAGATGGTTATTATTTTGTTTTACAAGAGAGGAATGCTGATGGGACTATCAAATACGTCCACATGCAGCAGACCTGCGAAGAAGAGAACCAGGAGGAAGCCCGACGACTGGTTGAAAGGGGCTTCCTTCCTTGGCAACATTTCAATGATATGTGCAACCTCCCCAACTTGACGGAGACCACCCTGTTGGAAAACCTCAAGCGGCGTTTCCTGAAACAGAAGATCTATACCTACGTGGGCAGCATCCTCATTGCCATCAACCCTTTCAAATTTCTGCCCATCTACAACCCCAAGTATGTCCAGATGTACGAGAACCACCAACTTGGGAAGCTGGAGCCCCACATCTTTGCCATCGCTGACGTAGCCTACCATGCTATGCTGAAGAAACACATGAATCAGTGCATAGTTATTTCTGGTGAGAGCGGATCAGGAAAAACCCAAAGCACAAACTTCTTGATCCACTGCCTCACTGCCCTGAGTCAAAAGGGTTATGCTAGCGGAGTGGAGAGAACTATTTTGGGAGCTGGACCAGTGCTGGAGGTAAAAATATATATATATTCAAATTCAAAGCCTTTATTGTCATTGTACATCATATATACAATAAAATTGGTTAGTCTCAACTGGTGCAGTCCATACAAGAATACAAGACAACATGAATAATATAAAGAGTACAAAAAAAAACCCTAGTCATACGTTTCTATATATATGTCATGTTCTGTGCAACATATATATTACTCTGATGTATGATCTTATGGTATATATGTATATTTACATACATGTACCTGTGTATGCACATGCACACACAAACACACATATATTTGTAAATACTTTCTTAAACTCAGATAGTTAAAGATGACTTCAATGTGGTTTTAAAACTTCACAATGTTTTGAGGTTTTGGACTTCGATTTGGAAGGGAGCTTTCAAATGAAACCCTTTCTTCCATTTCTGGCTGGGCTTTTTTTTCCCTGCACAAGACTCTCCTTAAACCTTTCCAAAATCGCTTCCTCCACATATTTTTTTTTCCTTCCGAAATATTTTTTTTTAAAAAAAATTGTAAATGGCTGTGTTGGCTTTCAAAGATCTTGCCTTATTTAGTCATATTTGGCTGTGTGAGTTTTTACAACTGAAGATAAAGAAACAAAAACTTGGTGCTGGACGCTAATTGCCTTTAAAGTCTGTATCCAGCCTCATTGCTAAGTGCTATGGTAGTGAATCCGGAAAAAGACAGCTAAAATTCATACAACTGACATTTTTTTCCCACAGAACATAACAGTATCACCTTATAAATCAAATGTAGGGCCTTTCAGATGGGCTGACTAAAACTGCCAGAATTCGTTATTGTTGGTTGTAGATGCTGAGGATGTTGGAAGCTTTAGTGCAGTAACATCTGGAAGTCAATATGTCTCAGTCTCTTTTTAATAGGCTTCTGTTTTCAGCCTATTTTTTTATGCTTCTTGATCTTCAGCCTTTATTGTTCAGGCTAATAGATCAAATGAATCACTTTCATTGCATTGATATACTATTTTGATTGTATTAATACAGGTAGTCCTCGAGTTAGAAACCATTTGTTTAGTGATGGTTTGAAGTTACAGCAGCACTGAAAAAGTAACTTACTACCGTTTTTCACACGACAATTGCAGCAACCCCATGGTCACATAATCAAAATTAGGACGCTTTGGCAACTGGTATATATTTATAATGGTTGCAGTGTCCTGGTGTCATGTCATCACCTTTTGCAACCTTACAACCAAAGTCAGTGGGGAAGCCAGATTCATTTAACAACTGTGTTACTAACTTAATAACTACAGTGATTGACTTAACAACTGGGGCAAATAGGGATGTAAAATGGGCCAAAACTCATTTAACAACTATCTTCCTTAGCAACAGAAAATTTGAGGATGATCTGGTCATAAGCTGAGGACTACCTGTAGCAGCAGTTCTGTGTTTATTTATTTGTATCCCATCTTCATTATTGTTGCAAGGTGGCGAATATATCCAATACACCTTCCTCATCTTATTTTCCCCACAGCAACAATTCTATGAGGCGAGTTGGGCTGAGAGAAGAGTGTCTGACTCAAAGTCATCCAAGTGACTTTCATGTTTAAGGCAGGACTAGAACTCAGTCTCTTGCTTTCTAGCCTGGTGCCTTAACCAGTAGACCAAACTGACTCTGTTTAATCAGTTAATATTCTGTAAATGCTATAACGCTATATTAAAAAAGCACTACAGAAAAAGATACAACAAATAACATAAAAACCAGGTAACTCAAATCACAATATAATGTAGTGCATTAGGTGAATACACTTTTAGATTATTTATGCTAACATTGTCATCTTTTATAAATGGGAACTGAAATAACGACATTCACTTATAACATCCCTTATAACTACATTGAGAAAAGCTCTAGATGTAAATAGTGGATTTGAATGAAATTGTTCAAATTATTTAATAGCCAGGGTCTTGGTGTGTTCTTGATAAGGTTGAATTCATATCACAGATTTCGGGAGTAAGCAAACAACAAAATACAGCAAACTCTTAGATATTTTTCTTTTTCTATTTCAATTTATAAAAGCTTTTTTGTGTTCTTAGAATGAGCAAGATGGTTTAGAATGCCTACATGCGTCTGCCTATTCCAATAGTTCCACAGAAAGCAGAAGTTGACTTTTCAAAGTCTTGCTGACTTTTGAAGGCTTCACTTGTAGTTCTCACCCAAAACAGGAAGAATATTCAGAAGAAGCCCCTTTTGGGTCTGCTAACTATAGAATACCGGATGCTACTAATAATTGCCAGCTGGGGGTTGGGGAGAGCAGGTGGAGGAGACATGTCTATGGTCATCATATATGCACAATATATTATATTGATTGAAGGACAAACCTATCAGAATTGAGTTATCTTGGTTAAAAACTATTTGTCTCAAGTATTCTTAGATGCTGTATTTTTCAATATAGATTAGGAATATAAGAAACTTCCTTCTGCCATACTATGTATTTGGTCTTTTCCCCCCCTCCTATCTGGAGTTGCTAAGATTTAAAGCTGGAGCTTGACCTATCTAGGGTGGATGGGCCCTGTGTGAGAGACCAGAAATGTGAGGATGATCTGGTCTGCAGTAGGAATATAAGCCGAAGGGCTGAATTTCTATGTCCAGGGCCAATGGAAGAGGCTGATTTGCTTCCACTTCTATTTTATGGGGTTTGAAGAACTGAGGGGCTCCAGATCGAATATTTTAGGTAATTGGTCCCTACTGAGGGGAAGTTGCATGAATTTTTTTTCCCCAAATTCCACTTGGCTATTCTATTCCATTGCTGGTGGGGTGCCAGGTAGCCGTTTCAAGGAAATGAAGGTCTTCAGTTTGATGACAGTTTCCTTCTAATTCAGCTGCTTCTTTGTGGGGATCCTGGCCTGATTACCAGGGAGCATGGCCTCAAGTTGTTGCTGACTAGCATCAGGTCTCTATCCCAAAGGTGCTTTTTCAGGAGGCAACTGGACTTTGTTTTTTCTTTTGAACACATTTCACTTCTCATCCAAGAAGCTTCTTCAGCTCTGACAGGATAGTGGGGAATGGAAGGGTTTATATTCCTCGCAGACAGTTGGTAATCTGCATGCTGGTAATTCTGGTTCCTGTGGTTTTGCAATTTTTCTCTAGAAATCCATTCCTACTCCCATACCATGGGAGACCACAGGAACCAGGAGCATTAATTAGGTGATCCTCAGGACAGATAAACCTCCAAGTGCTTCAATGACCCTCTAAAAGAATGCAAATTATAGAATATAAATCCTTCCATTCCCCACCATCCAGTCAGAGCTGAAGAAGCTACTTGGATGAGAAGTGAAACATCTTCAAAAGAAAAAATAAGGAAGTCCAGTTGCCTCCTGAAAAAGCACCTTTGGGACAACCATGACCTGGATGACTGAGAATCTCTACAGACTATCAGGTCCATTTATGATTTGATGATGGACAAGCAGACAAGCTTGATGTAATTACTGAAACTGAAATTTTGCCTTCTCAGAAACATGCTCAGGCAGGTTTCAGATCCTGCACCAATATTGATTCTAGGACTCGGGTCGTATTGATCTATTGTGAATTCTTGTCTACATTCCAGATCACTATAATGAGGTAGCAGGTATGAATGCCTATATGTTAGTTTGCACCTTAAGGGTAAGTAAAGGCACTTGGGTGTATTGACTACCCTGAAGTCTTTGGGATCCCTCCCTGGGCTCTTGGGTCCTGGCCTGGTGGTGGAGACCTTTACCCAGCTCTCGGTACTGGGGAGACTTCAGCCTCCATGTTGAAGAGATTAGATCCTGTAAAGTCTAGGAGTACATTGCTTCCATGCAACTGCAGACTTATCCCAGGTAATCTTGGCTCCAACCTATAAGCAATAACATAATTAATTCTTATTTTTACCTTGGAGCTGCTATTTTGTATTCTGGATCTTATCTTTATCCTAGATCACTTCCTGGTGCAAGTATTGTTGTCTGTATCCCTCACAGAACTAGATACATTCAAATGTTCTGCCGTGTCACTGTTGGATTTAAATGGTTTCTCATGGGTGCTTAGGGATTTCCCAGACCATATGGTGTGTGAATTGGTCAAGGACCTTGATTATTCCTGGTAAAAGGCAGCATCTCTGACCCTTAATGAACCATTGCTGGATAGCTTTTCTCTGCAGCTCATCCTTGGTGGCTTTTTGGTTTTCACAGAGCCTCCAAGAGATGAAGCTGCAGAAGCAATGCTTTTGAAGTGCAAGTAGAGAACAATGTAGTGTGAATCTGATTGAACACTGTAAGGATGTATGCCAAATTCAGGCCTACTCCATGGCACTAAGCTAGTCAAAGAGTTCTTACTGCTCCTTATTACATCAAGAGATTGTTGTCCAGCTGCCCTTTTGGGGGACTAATTCCTTTCTGAGTAAGAACTACCATCTGGCCACTATGATCAATTAGCAAAGCATTTTGTTCAATTTGAATCATTATGGCTGGCTCTTTGGAATGGCCTCCGGTTGGAGTTCTATTAGCTCCAACATTATCTGCTCCTTCCCCCCCTCCCCCAAAACAGAGCTCTTCCAGAGAGCAATTGGAACATAATACCTTCTAATTGTTAATAGGTTTTTTTTCAGCATATTACTCTATTTTTAATTGCTTGTTTTAAGCCACTGGGACTCTGGATGGAGAGATAGATCCTGGTAGATAAAACTTGGTGAATTAAAGAAAGGTAGATAAATTAATAACATTTATCCTATTCTACAAGTTTGCATTTTCCAGAATTTCAGCAACTAGCTTTCCATGAGGGAGGGAAGTTTCAAGATCCAAAGGGGAGAATTTTCCTATTACATTAAAAAATGATCAAGTAACATTTACCATATTAGTTTGATAGCTAATAATATTCTACCCTGGATTTTTTAAAAACAGCTTTTGGGTAACTTATTCTTTGTTTAAATACCATATTTATTTATTTATTTATTTATTTTTCATATTTGTATACCGCCCTACTCCCGAAGGACTCAGGGCAGTGAACAGCCATAATAAATACAAATACATATAGAAGTTAAAAACTATTAAGAAACAGATTAAGTAATTTAGGCTCAAAGATTAAAAACATCCAAATTTATCTAAAGAGGTTTAAAACCCAATTTAAAAGCCAGTTTAAAAGCCAATTAAAAAGGGAGAGTTAGGCCAGACCAGCTTGTTGGAATAGAAATGTTTTCAGGGCACGGCGGAATATGCGTAAGTCTTGGATGTTTCGTAACTCCGGGGGAAGCCCATTCCAGATGGTAGGTGCCCCCACAGAAAAGGCTCTCCCCCTGGGGGCCGTCAGTCGACATTGTTTGGCCGACGGCACCCTGAGGAGTCCCTCTCTATGGGAGCGAACTGGTCGGTGAGAGGCTATTGGTGGCAGGAGGCGGTCTCGTAAGTACCCTGGTCCTGAGCCATGGAGCGCTCTAAAGATAGTAACCAAAACCTTGAAGCGCACCCGGAAGACCACTGGGAGCCAGTGCAGCTCGCACAGGAGGGGGGTTACATGAGAGCGCCACATTGCTCCCATTACCACCCGTGCGGCCGCATTCTGGACCAGTTGGAGCCTTCGGGTGCTCCTCAAGGGGAGCCCCATGTAGAGAGCATTACAATAATCCAGGCGTGAGGTGACAAGGGCGTGAGTGACCGTGCGTAACGAGTCCCGATCCAGAAAGGGATGCAACTGGCGAATCAGGCGAACCTGATAAAAAGTCCTCCTGGCTACGGCCGTCATATGCTCTTCAAAAGACAGCCGTGAATCCAGGAGGATGCCCAAGTTGCGAACCCCATCTGTGGGGGCCAACGACTCGCCCCCAATAGTCAGAGATGGCGCCAACTGACTATATCGGGACGACGGAAACCACAGCCACTCGGTCTTGGATGGGTTGAGTCTGAGTTTGTTCCTCCCCATCCAGATCCGTACGGCCTCCAGGCACCGGGACATCACCTCGAGGGCATCATTGGGGTGGTCTGGGGTGGAGATGTACAGCTGGGTGTCATCAGCGTACTGATGGTACTTCACCCCAAAACCACGGATGATATGTATGAGGTCATCTCATATTTTTAATATGCTCACATCACCGGCAGTATAATTGTGCAAGCAGAAAAAGAGTGTAAAAGTATAGTTTGCAAAAAGCCCTTTTTACTTTAAGAGCTATCCTTCTCCCTCAGGTGGATGAAGCTAAATATTTTCACCTCTTTCCCCCCTTTAATTATGAAATTTATGGTGGAAGAAAAACTAACTGCAAGGTTTAAGATAATTTTACCTTTTAAAACTTCTAACACCTCCCCCATCATTGGGTTCACCCAGTTTTTGAGAGCAACCTATTGGCAACTCTCAAAGTTGATAAAATTTGCACATTCTTTCTGTGTGCAACGTGTGTAAGAATGTAACTCAGTGAATTGACATGTAGGTCTGTAGACACTTTTGAAATCTATATGCTTACAAACAGAAATCTGTAAGATTCTTCTTGGGCAGACATAAGAAAACTAGAAGCATTATTTAGTAGAAAGTAAAGGCTGGGCAAATACACCATCTATACTTGTTTGATTGCAATCCCATTGAATTAACAGAGACTGTGTTCTGCATAAACATGGGTTGGAAAAGCTCTAACCATGTATAGAATCTTTCAGAAATAAGGATGGATTTTCATTGGATAAAACAATATTTTTCATAAGATTAAAAGCAAATGATTCATACAATGTTGTATCAGTAATATAAAACCTGAACATGTACTTTAATACATATCTGCATTATAAAGATTAGGAATGCAAAATAATTTCCATCTGGACTCAGCAGATGTTTCCAATGAGAGATAAGCTTTCAGAACTTAGTCCAGTTACCTTTCATAGCTTGGGTACAATAAGCAGCTCAAAAGAAAATAAATGAAAATATTTTAATTATAACTTCAGAGGTTAACATTTTTCTTCTTTTTCTCTTCCTTCCCAAACCCCGCTCATATGATGCCATATATTTTAAAATATCAAGCATGAGAACATATATTATTACTGATTGTTGTAAGCTAAGCTGAACAAGACAATAAAAATGCAAATAAGATTTGCAAAATTGTTGTCATAGTGCATGCTTTGTGGGGGGAAGTAATATGCAGAACCTTGTATCACATGAAAGTCATACATTACTATTTGCTTTATTGGTGCAAGAGTTGGACAAACTATCCCATGTGATTATGTATCTATTAATGTATCTATTAAGCTCAGCCCAGTTCACTCATGGTGACTCTAGGTGTCTTACAGAAGTAAGTGCTTCTTACTATTGTATTGCTTCTCTTTTGATCTTTGACAATAAATAATGTTTCTACTTGTCCCATTGAATGGGGTTTAATGGCTAAAAAATTAAAATTTAGTTAGCTAGCAGTAGGAACTGTACTCCAGTAGCAGAGCACATATATTACATAAACAATATCCTTGGTTCATTGTTGGCATCTCTAAGACTCAGAGAAAATTCAGACAGCTATAAGTAATTAGACAATACAGAGTTAGATAAACCAATGTAGCAGCAATAGCAGTTATATATCGCTCCATAATGCTTTACAGCACTCTCTGAGCAGTTTACAATATCAGCATATTGCCCCCAACAATCTGGGTCCCCATTTTACAACCTCGGAAGCAGTGGTGAAATTCAATTTTTTTTACTACTGGTTCTATGGGGTGTGGCTTGGTGTGGCTTGGTGGGCGTGGCAGGGGAAGGATACTGCAAAATCTCCATTCCCACCCCATTCTGGGGCCAGCTAGAGGTGGTATTTGCTGGTTCTCCGAACTACTCAAAATTTCCGCTACCAGAACCTGTCAGAACCTGCTGGATTTCACCCCTGCTCAGAAAGATGGAAGACTGAGTTGATTCTGAGACAACCAGAATCAAACTCCTGTCCGTGGGCACAGTTAGCCTCAATACTGCATTCTAACCACTGCACCACTACAGCTCCTAATATCCTAGTTAAGTATGAGGCAAATTACAGCTACTATATGGAAGCATAGCTCATGGTAAAGCATCTGACTTGCATTTTGTTCCTGCCATTTTCAGTTATAGGGTTTTAAACTATAATGTAGCAGCAAGAGTTGAGCCTTAAAACATTGGAAAGTTGTCAGCCAGAACACACAGTACTGTATCATAATCATGGAAATAAAGTCATTTTGCTTCATTTCAGGCCTTTGGGAATGCAAAGACAGCCCACAATAACAACTCAAGTCGTTTTGGGAAATTCATCCAGGTCAACTACTTGGAGAATGGCATTGTCCGAGGGTAAGTGCTGTACACATGCTCTCACTGCTCTCACCATCAAGTTGTAATTCTGGTAATGGACAATAGAATTCAAAAGAAAAACTAGTCCCTACATTCATAAGCAATTATCTCAGCAGTGTGCTGTGTTCTGTCTTGAAAGAGATTTTTATATATTCGTAATGTCTGCTGTTGCACTGTGTTTTTTTTTTCTTGGCTCCCAGGGCTGTGGTTGAAAAATATCTCCTTGAAAAATCTCGCTTGGTGTCTCAGGAAAAAAATGAAAGGTAAGGGGTTATGGACTATGTAACAGAGACTTCATTTTTGCTTCTTCCAGGCAGCATAATCAGTGACATTCATTTTGCACTTTATAAAAAAAAAGTATCATGTACCAAACAAAGCAGAAAGAAGTTAATTGCTTTTGTTTACAACTGTATTAATATTAAAATGAGGTTAACAAAGTCTGGTTTTCAGCTCTCTATGTCCCAACAAAACAAAACAGCCCTTAATTCATGAACACCATTTAGAATCTTCAGCAGTCTCACCTGAAAAATAATAAACAATAGCATGTTTTAAAGACAAACCATCTAAAATGGCTCCTTTGAAATTTCACCTGTGAAGACGTCAGCCAGAGTTGTTGGCAAAACATCAGGGTACCAAATACTTAAAATACTCAGAAGCTCATCGCCAGTGGATTTAGAAAACAAGTTACAGCTACCATCATAAAATGTTTGCTGTAGGCAAACTTACCTATTCACATAATATGCTAAGCATGCTGAGTTACACAATACCCATTTAATGAGCACAAATTAGAAAGGTTGTTGCCTATTATTTCTTCCAATTCCAATTCTTAATTCTTATTTCTATTATTTCTTCCAATTCCAATGGACATTCTTAAGTGTGGCTTACCATTGCTTTTTCTGAACAGATGAGTACATTTTCAAAACAATACACTGGATTGCATTCATTTCTACTTAGAACGCTAACAAACCATGTCAGTTTACAGCATGCCATAATTCTATTTAGTTTTATTTTGATTAAAAATAATTCCACAAAGAGGGTCTATATATACTTTTGTGTAAATAAATGTCAACTGAGGAACAGGGTATGGATTTATCAAGAAAGATGTCTGAAGGCATTGCCCTTGTTGGATATGTTACTAAAGAGCATATTAAAAACTTCAACAATTGAAAAGAGTTTATAGATTAAAACATTTCAGAGTAAAAATGAATTAGAATAAAAGGTAGCACCCCACTTGGAAGGAGTTCCATGCTACTGATGCCATCAGAATGTAAAAGGCCCTTACATTCCTTATCTCTGTACAAAAACCAGATTCTCAAAAGCTGATATTAATATTGGATTAAATTGTTTCTTTTAAAGTAGGGGTGTCAAACTCAATTTCATTGAGGGCCGCATCAGGGTTGTGTTTGACCTCAGGGACCAGGGTGAGCGTGGCCAGCTTGACCTCACTCATGTCAGGGGCGCCTGTGGTGGCCCACGGGCTCCCGAACTCTGTTTTTGACTGGGACGGCCTCCTGCAACCCTCTGCCAGCGAAAACGGAGCTTGGGGGGGCCCAATTCTTCACTCTTTCCAGTATGGCCTCGCGGGCCGGATCTAAGCACCCCACGGGCAGGATCTGGCCCCCGGGTCTTGAGTTTGACACCCCTGTTTTAAAGGATCCTTATAGATTCCAGATGTTTCTGGTATTAATTTTAGGTGATCTTAGTGATTTTACTGAAGATGCCCAGCTAAGAATAATGGGATTGGGAGTCTGACCAAAGTACTGTTAATGGAAGGCTGGTGTGTTTGTTTCGGTAGGAACTACCATGTATTTTATTATTTGCTGCTTGGTGCCAGCGAGGAAGAGCGCAAAGAATTCCACCTCCAGCAGCCTAAAGACTACTTCTACCTCAACCAGGTATACAAAGGCTTTTTTGTCCTGACTTTGGCTGACAAACGCAAGGCTTTGCTATGTTTTTCACTCTCAGGAAGTGAAGGGAACCCCAAACAAGCCTCCTTTGTTTCTCCGTGAAAAACTGCAAAGATCTTACTTAAATCAGAAGTTGTATATCTTGTTACATGTAAAATGTTACATATCTGTCAGCCAGTTGAATATCCCTTAACTATTTTAAGGCTTCTTTAAAAAAACAAAACCCTATTAAATATACTAAATATATACTAAAGAATATACTAAATCTTTCTGAAATTAATTTTATTTATTTACACAGAAAAGTAAACCAAGATTTTTGAGATTTCTAACTTCATGAAACAAAATGTTGAACTAGATTAACCTATTGCTGATTTAAGGATGGGGGGAGGGCCTTATGCTCTAATGCAGTGGGTCTCAACCTTCCTAATGCCACGACCCTTTAATACAGTTCCTCATGTTGTGGTGACCCCCAACCATAAAATTATTCCTAAAACCATTGAAAATATGTGTTTTCCGATGGTCTTAAGCGACCCCTGTGAAAGGGTCATTCGACCTCCAAAGGGGCCCTGACCCACAGGTTGAGAACCACTGCTCTAATGAATGGTTTGTAAGGGAAGAACAGTTGTGCTAGGTCTCTCTCTCACCATCTGACATACGGTACTTTTTTGCTCTTGAAAAAGTTTTTAGAATGGGCAAGTTCTACTTAGTTCTCCAAGTAACTTTGGTAGGAAACTGATTATTCTATTCCATTTAAATTTGGTTTAGGGACTAAAACAATCATGATTCCACCAGGGAATTCAAACCCGGGGGTGGGGAGCAGCAGGAGTTCAATCCTGTTCTATTATATTTGACATTATACTCTGCTTTTCATGACACAGGCTAAGTCTTCTGTTAATGGTACTTCTACTTGGTCCTCTTCTAGCAACTGAGAATCTGTTCCTTTATTAGCCCTTCCAGACTTCTATAGCTGCAGTCAAAAGGACAATTGTGGTAAATTTTGTCGGTAGTAGATATTCCTACTTATACTTGCAAGTTTGGATTTATTCACAGCATAACTTGAAAATTGAAGATGGAGAAGACCTCCAGCATGATTTTGAACGGTTAAAGCAAGCCATGGAAATGGTTGGTTTTCTTCCAGCAACAAAGAAACAGTAAGCTATACTTCATCTGTCTCCTTTCAGTTTTCAGACACGCACAGAAGGATACACCATATGATGCCATTTTCCATTAATGTGTGAACAAAGCTATATGAAACTAATCAAAAGGCAGAAAATTATGTTAAAGACTCATAGTATTAACTCATGCTTAAATAAATGTACATTCTTATCACACGCCAATGGACAAATGTATATGACACTCAGTAAGCAGATTCTTCATCTGAAAAATACACTATCCTGCTTTTCACTTTCACAGAATTTTTTCAGTGCTTTCTGCTATTCTCTACCTGGGAAATGTTACTTACAAGAAAAAAGCAGCAGGGCGAGATGAGGGGCTGGAAGTGGGACCACCTGAAGTGCTAGACATTCTCTCACAGCTTCTGAAGGTACCTCACATCTTTCTACGTGATTATTGTCTTGGGCAAAGAAGACACCTCTGATCATTGGGTACAAAAAAAGATAATTAACGTTAACCCTTTTAAATAGCATTGAAAAAATGCATATAAGAATACAGTGGTACCTTGGTACTCAACTGCTTTGAAACTCATCGAATTTGGTACTCAGTGCATTTTGATGTCAAAATTTTGTCCCAGTACTCATCATTTGTTTGGTACTCAATGCACAAGCTAGAATTTGTCAGTGTCTGCTGCCTTGTGACTCACAACATTATTCCTTATGGGAAAAATTTGTTTGGTACTCATAATTTTTTGTATTCATCATGCCTCCTGGAAACCAATTAATGATGAGTGCCAAGGTAGCACTGTATACTGAATAGGTAAAATATATATTTTGTTTCTGTATTGATAAACTTGAAGCAACTTATGTTTTAAAATTTAAAAATCAAGCAAATGTTTAAGCTAAATAGATATCTGAGCAGGGAAGAAAAAATGTGCACTGTTAACTTCCCTGCCTTCAAAAAAGTCGGAAGTGCTAAACCTAAATAGTACTCCTTGGAGAGGATATTTCATGAAATGGTTGCTATTATTGGACCTTGATCCAGACAGATACATGAAATCTTGGTCTGTGAATGCATTTGGAGCAGGATTTTAATTTAATTTAATTTAATTTCCAATTTATATACCGCCCTTCTCTCTGAGGACTCAGGGCGGTGTACAGCCAAGATAAAAAACATAGAATACAAATATTAAAACATTTAAAAATATATATAAATTTTGGCCCGAAAGTTAAAAAATCACAGACTGATTAAAAGAATTTAAAAATTTCTTCTTAAGCCAACCCGGCTTGCTGGAAAAGATGGGTTTTCAGGGAACGACGGAAGGCATTGAGGTCATGGATTCTCCTTAACTCCGGGGGCAACTGATTCCAGAGGGTGGGAGCCCCCACAGAGAAGGCCCTCCCCCTGGGGGCCACCAGCCTACATTGTTTGGCTGATGGCACCTTGAGAAGGCCCTCTCTGTGGGAGCGCACGGGTCGATGGGAGGTCGTTGGTAGCAGCAGGCGGTCTCGCAGATAGCTAGGCCCTATGCCATGGAGCGCTTTAAAGGTGATAACCAACACCTTGAAGCGCACCCGGAAGACCACCGGGAGCCAGTGCAGCTCGCGCAGGAGCGGTGTTACATGGGAGCGCCATGTTGCTCCCATCACTACCCTCGCTGCTGCATTCTGGACCAGCTGGAGCCTCCGGGTGCTCTTCAAGGGGAGCCCCATGTAGAGAGCATTGCAGTAGTCAAGGCGAGAGGTGACGAGGGCGTGAGTAACTGTGCACAAGGATTGAATGCAATTTGAACATTGATATACAAGAAAAGGTAAACTCTTAAGTAGTCATGATCCAATCCAATCCTATTTCAGGGTATATGGCAGACCAAGCATGTGAATTAAGGCTATTAGGAAATGAATGGAAAACAATAAAAAAGTTATATTTGCATGCTAATGCTGGTGTGCTAATGGAAAGTTATAAAAGAGATGTTACACAATTACAAGTGAGATGTTTTGTAATACAAAATCTGTTGCATTATCAAATATCCCTTTTAAAAGGGAGATTTTATATTTATATTTTGTCACTTGCACTATCTTGCTTCAAAGTTTAAGATTAAAACCAATGGGGAAGATTCTCCATTTTCTGCAGCAACTTTATAGGAACTGGATAAGTAGACCCTACTGGAATTTTGATTATCAAAATTACACATTATTACAGATCATTTTCATCCTGTATTTCCATGTCAGGTTGTTAATTTCAGCTCGTCTTCTTCTCAGGTGAAACGTGAAACCTTAGTGGAAGTGTTGACAAAAAGAAAAACTGTGACAGTGAATGATAAACTGATCCTTCCATATAGCCTCAATGAGGTAAGTTCCTAATGGTAGATTGGGGTTAGTAAGATTTTTATAAAATAAAATAAAATAAAATTACAGATGGCTCAAATTCAAGGGCAACTTTGTTTTTTCATATATAATATTTATAGGATATCTTGCAACAATTCTGAGAGTGTACAGTCAAGAAGCAATAAAGCTATTAAAATCCAGTAACACCAAAAGAAAACAAATCTATATTACAAAATACAAATTTCCAGTCGCCAGACGATATCGCTTAGGTAGCTTTTTTTTTTTTTTTTAAAGTAATGGGTTTCCCATCAGCTGTCTGCCCTCTACAGTCTTTTTTTTTTTTTTTTGCTTATACTTAAAAGATGGTATGGTTTTTGCAATTATGAGAGGCATAATTGGAATCAGGGGGCATAAAATGGAAAATATAAATATGGTGATGATTCCTTGGAAACCAATGAGTAAAAATACTAGCTATGTTTAGAGATTTTTTTTTTCAGTTTTTCATGTCCCTCAGAAAGGCTCAAGAACAATACGGGTTATCTGAAGGATCACTTTTTTTCAAGAAGCTCTACCCTTCCAACTAGATCAAGCAAAATGGGCATGCTGCAGATCCCATCAGCCAAAGAACGTTGGCTGGCAAGGATCAGAAGATGAGTTTTTTCCATACTGACCCTTGATCTATGGAACAGCCTCCCTTCGGAAATCAGAATGGCCCCAACTGTGCTAGAGTTTCATAAAGCCCTAAAAACCTGGCTTATTCCCGAGCCTAGGGTGATGAATGTGTCCGTGGCCTCATTTCCTAGCTATTGTTTTTATTGTTTTAAAATGTTTTTAATATTTTTAATTGTATTGTTTTGGATTGTAAGCCTCCCAGAGTCATTGACTGAGATGGGTGGCCATAGAAATTGAACAAACCCAACAAATAAATAAATGAGAAAAACAAAGTGATAATGGAGCTTTCTTGGTGCTTTTAATTTGCAGGCTGTCACAGCTCGTGATTCTATGGCTAAGTCTTTGTACAGTGCTCTCTTTGACTGGATCGTTCTGCGAATTAACCATGCACTTCTCAACAAGAAGGATATGGAAGAGTCTGTTACGGTATGCTTCCAGGAAACAGATGATTCTTGCTTCTGAGTTGTGGAACTGCCTGTCACCTGGCTATTTTTTTAAATGGATAGGGAGGGTCTTATTTTGAGAATGGACCACTTACAGTATATTCAGTTTTGAGCACATCAATATATAGTCATGCAATTCTCCTGATTCTGTTCCCATTCCTTCCCATGTATAGTGCTTGTCCATTGGGGTACTCGATATCTTTGGTTTTGAAGACTTCAAAACAAACAGTTTTGAACAGTTCTGCATAAACTATGCAAATGAGCAGTTGCAGTATTACTTCAATCAACATATTTTCAAGCTTGAACAGGTAAGCAATGGAAGAAACAGAAAGGTTCGTGCTCTTTATTTTGCAGATTAAAAATGGTTTTTTTAAAAAAATTTTTACAGCAAGATAATATGTATAAAAACAGGTTGAATGACAGAAATATTGATTTGGGATTTGAGATCTTGCTGACAGATTTCAGTTTGGAAACCTCTATATTTTACTTTTTCTACTCAGGTATAGTGTTTATAAATTACTTTCCAACATAAAACTTCTAACATAAAAATTTATTGCAATCAAATTTATGTTATCATAAAGCATTTTATGGCACAATGCAAAACATTCTAAAACGTTTTTTATAAAGGTAAAGGTAAAGGTTCCCCTTGCATATATGTGCTAGTCGTTCCCGACTCTAGGAGGCGGTGCTGTCCGAAAACGTTTCTGTGGTCATGTAGCCGGCATGACTAAATGCCAAAGGTGCATGGAACGTTGTTACCTTCCCACCAAAGGTGGTCCCTATTTTTCTACTTGCATTTTTTATGTGCTTTCAAACTGCTAGGTTGACAGAAGCTGGGACAAATAATGGGAGCTCACCCAATTATGCGGCACTAGGGATTCGAACCGCTAAACTGCTAACCTTTCGATTGACAAGCTCAGCATCTTAGCCACTGAGCCACCGCATCCCATAAAATGTTTTTTTTATAGTCAGTTGCTAATGTTTGACTGTGCAACATGGGCTGCTTTCAAGGCAGATACATCTCTCTATAAAGCTTTTCAAGAACTTTTCAAGTACGTTCAAATACATTAAGTACATTAGAAGCTCTGCCATTGCTGAAGGCACTGAGGAATCTGGTAATGAAATATCTCTGAAACCATGACCCAGGGATTCATGAGTTGTCTAATTGTTTCTCAAAATGGTCATTTACAAGAAAGCCATTGTTATGTTTGTAATTGCTGACATGTACCTTTCTTTCTTAGCAAAGATCTTGATTTGGAAGGGGAGATATTCTTGCTTTAAGATTATAAGAGCTCTCTGGTCCGTTTAATTCACATTCTGTTTGTTTTTTTTTTATAATGAGCAGATAAGTTTGAGAAACTCAGAACCAGAATAAAGTGACAGCCCTAGAGACTTTGTTCATCCACAGTAGCCAATAAGATACTTCTTTCTCCTCCAAGAAAGCCACTTAAACATATGGTTGTCACTTTACGATATTCCCTAAACCATGTGGTACACAAAGAGTTCGTTTGTTTTTCTGTCCTCAACTGCCAGTCAGATGACCCCCCAAGTTCTAATATTACAAGAGGTAAAGAGGTAATAGTATGAGAGATAATGAAATGCCTGAATTCCAGCGTTTACTTATTGCAGGAGGAGTATCAGAGTGAAGGGATTGCATGGCACAACATTGACTATACAGACAACGTGGCCTGCATCCATTTAATTGGCAAGAAACCGACTGGTCTGTTCTACCTACTAGATGAAGAAAGCAAGTAAGTATAGCTAACTGTGGGACTAGGAGAAAATCTACAATAAATATGAAAACAAAGTATGCTGATATTGCCTAAATAAATGTGAAGTTGGAAGGGAGGGAAGATTGGAGAAAATGCAGCCTCCACAAATTTACAGCTTAATAAGCCTTATATAAAATAAAAGGGATATGAAAGTAACAGGAAGTAAAGCACATGTAGGCATATATTTCCCAAAACTAAATATTAAATAATTTGGAACAGAACAGTCTTGGGAAAAAGAGTCATAAAGTATCAGGAGCAGAAATATAAGTTAAATATTTATTGAAGCATGTAAAGGAAAGGAGACTTGTAAGTGGGACTAGAGGACTTTCCAAAATGATGATTCTATTATTAATTATACTGGATTTATTAAGTGGTGGGGTTTGGGATTTTTTTGCACGATATCTTCTAGTAAAGATGAACAAGTGGACATTGATAGGGCCCAGGATTTGCTACTGAACTTTTAAAATGTATGATTTGTGAAATTAGGGAGATAGGCGTCTGATCAGGGAAGGCACAAAGTCCCCTTCCCATTAATCATGGAGGGTGAATTTATGCAACCAGGAGCAATTAAAGAAGGAAGGAATAGCCTTTATTTTACAATTATACTTACCAAATGAAAATGCAAAGCTACCATGACATGACAGTTAAAGAAATGTACATGAATTCAGTAGAATTTAGAATCTTCCAATAGGTTGCGAATTGCCGGGATGTAGAATTTTCTAAATTTTTAGTCTGGGAAGAAAGCAGAAACTAGGAAAAAGTTTAATTATTATTTTTAACTAAGTCCTCTCCGTTTATAAAAATTCTTAGGAGAAATGACTAATACTTCTAAAGACGTAACAACAATGATGTAATAAAAACTGCTTATTAAAGAATATCAGTAAATGTGAATGGAATACAGCTGCAGAATTCCTTTCTATATTTGGGAACTTCTGATATCATCCCCTCCCCAGTTTGCCAAGTTTAAGCTCTACTGATAACAATAATTTCTTCTGCCTGTGGCTTCCTCTTTTGCTGCTTGCAGTTTTCCGCATGCCACTAGCGAGACGCTTCTTGCAAAGTTCAAACAGCAGCACGAGGACAGCAAGTTCTTCATTGGAACTCCTGTATTGGAACCTGCTTTCATCATTCAACACTTTGCTGGCAAAGTGAAATATCAGATAAAGGTAATCGGAATGTGATTCCAGGTGCAGAATGTCAAGGAATTGCTTGTGGCTTAATCAGGGAAAAAAAAAAAAGTCTGGTGTCATAAGAAGATCCTTGCTAGTTGAAACAGGCCAAAACCCATCCTTTAAAAAAAAATATATTCTGATCTTGTCAGTTTGGAATGGCACTTTTACAAGAGTTTCAATAAAAATGATAGTTTTTCTTTATCATTCGTACATAATTTACGTCTGTAAGCAATCCAGTCATGAGTCACAGGAACACCAGGTCTCCAATGAGTGATTGAGGTGATAGGTTTTTCTTTCCAATGTTGAACAGCTATTCACTTTAATAAGGACACAGAGAATCCATTGCCATTGCCCAGTCATCAGTATTTATGTAATAGAAATGGAATTCAAATGAATGTGGACATCCCAAAGCATATTTTATGGTACTGATTTCCAGCGGTGAACCTGCTGCCAAGCATGTCTCGAAGACCTCAACCTTTAGCACAGTAAAGAAGGGAAGGAAGACATGCAGAATTGTGGTTAAATCCACCTATCCCTTGAGCATAATCTTTGCTATGTGCCTTGGCTTCCATGACCTTTCTTCCTTATAGGATTTCCGTGAAAAGAACATGGATTATATGCGGCCAGATATTGTTGCCTTGCTGCGGAGCAGTGACAGCACTTATGTTCGGGAGCTGATTGGAATGGATCCAGTGGCTGTTTTCCGGTGGGCTATCCTCCGTGCAGCAATCCATGCCATGGCTGTTTTTGCAGAAGCGGGTCGCCAAAGAGCTGAGAAAACAGCAGGTAAGCATGAGCGCAGCAGAAGTAATCAAAATATCGACATCTACCAGTTTAAGAGTATAGAAGACTTTTGGTCTTCAGGGAGTGTAATCCAGATTAATTCCTCAGCAATTCCATTTAAAACAAACTCAGATGGGAGATGATGACAGACCTGTGCTGCTTAATTATCTGAAAAGATGGAAGCAATGCTAGGATGACTATAAGTTAGTTGAATTTGGAATAAGGTGGGTTCATAACTTTCACACAGTCTGCCCAGAGAATTGTTTTAAACGTGATATTTATGTAGTAGTTTATACTTATCTGCTTCATGTAATACTGCTGATGTTATCTATTTTATTTTAAATTTGTATTTCTGATTATTGAAAGCCAATTAAGGGTCACTTTTGATTTTCAAAAGCAAATAAATGCATTTAAATTAATTATAAATGTCCTCCTTTATGCCTCTTGTCACTGCTTAAGAGTCTTTCTGAACAAACAATAATCCAAAGAGGAACCAACAAACCAGTTTCTTCATTGTGGTTTCTGCGATTCTCACTGATGGATATTTGTGCAGGTTCATTTGGAAACTTTCAGAGCTTATAAGCCATGCCTCCTGTTTTCATTGCATCTATGGATGTGACTCTTGCTGATCCCTCAGTTATTTAAGCAACTGTGATAACAATTTGCTGAAATGTGTGCTTTTTTTCCCAGAAAATTTTTTTGAACTTTGCTCAAAACCTTTTTCATCATTTTCATCCTTTTATTGATCATTTTCTTGTCTTCTCCTGTCGGTATGGTTTTTGTTTCATGACGGGGGAGAAACCCCTCTATGGGTTCTTTTCATTTATTTAACCTCGCGATGAGCAATTTATTTGTTTGTTTCTTATCCCACCTTTATTATTTGTTATAAATAACTCAAGGTGCCGAACATCCCTAATGCTCCTTCCTCCTCCTCCTCTATAGTTGTTGAAATGACCTTGAAGGGCCAGTTCCACAAATTCCAAAAGTGTGTGAAAAATCTCCTCCATCAGATGGGCGTATCTTTTGTTTGTTGTGCTTTAGAGAAGTTTAGGTGGGTGAAGTCCTGCCCTCACCGCAAAGCTTTTATTAAGCAGGGAAAAAGGAACCATTCTTTACACCTGGGAATGTTCCTTTAGAGCAGCAGTCAGTCCCCAACCTTTCTGATTCTGTGGACCACTGGGGGAAGCAGGGAGGAGAGGGGATGGCTTCGTGTGTGCACGAATGCAGCTTCTCTGCTCACCCACCGCTTGCATAGCCTGGTTCCCAACAAACTGCAGCCCGGCACAAGGCCACAGATCAGGGATTGGGGTCCTCTGTTTTAGAGTAAACTTTGAAGGGCAGGATGATATTTTGCAAGTTAACTTGCAAATTTCAGTTGCTCAGTTGCTGTTATGGATAATAGAACAACAGAATAACAAAGTTAGGGACCTTAGAGGTCTTCTAGTCCAACCCCCTCTATAAACTCTATACCATTTCAGACAAATATATCAAGGTGTAATTTGGGTAGCTGGTACTCTGCTTCTGCTATAACGGGGGTAATTTAGGGGATTTGGAGGGTCAAACTATAGACACACAATTATTTGTGGATACTTCCATCTGCAGTCAATGATCTCTTTGAGAGCTATTGCATATATCTCCCCTCCTGAACTCTTTGAATTCTTGAGCTTGCAAGTTTCAAGAAGAGACTGCTAAGGATTCAGGTTGAAATCCTAGACTCTTCATCAAGGCAAGCAATGTCATTCCTTATCCAGAGAGCATCGTGATCGTATTAAATCTCCATTGTACCTCATTCCTACAATCCCAACCCCCCCCCCAAATATCTTCTTTTGTTCTCTTACTTCACATTGGAGAACAGAAGGAGGTTAGATTCTCAACGGCAGCCAACACAGAGCACATTTCTTTTCCCCCAAAGACCATAACTGTGTATGGTAAATAACTCCTGGAGTCACCACACTGTTTTTGTAAGCTAAAGACTGGCACTTGTTTCTCTTTATCCTCTCCATTCTCACCAGTTCAACATTGTGAGGATTTGAACACTTGTAATGTCCTAGCTTTTTTGTTACATTTAAATGACCACATTTGGATTTTTTTTTTTTGCTCCATATCTACCTTCTTGCTTATTTAGTTCAATCATTGTCCCATTGGAGGTATCTCAGTTTTTCACATTCTTTATTTAAAAGTTTTACAGGTTTGCTGAATCTTTTTCAATCTCTTCCATCTCTGTTATTAACCCAGAGGTTATTGTTAGTCTTCAGAGAAGTCGATGGCTATCCAGACTGACATTACTTTCATGAAAGACAATCTCACTGGTCCACTATGAGACCTTAGAGAATTTCTTTACTTATCTTTCCAAAGAGCAACTTGTCTTTTCATTTCTTTCCAAGTGCATATTGGTATCATCTTTCTATTGCACTGGTGACTCCATTCTAAAACTATCCTCATCTCTTTCTATATTTGATAGTTCGTGCAAAGATAAATTACCTTCCACAATATTCCACATGAACCACTGCAACAGTGTGGCCTTATTATAAACTACAAAGCAGCCATTGCCTATTAGATGACAATCTGTTGGGGCAATTGGTAATTAAACTTCTCTTCTGAAGCATGTTACCTTAAAGCAGTTACGATGGGTTGCACTGTAGACTTTCAGTTTTGCTAAGTATTTCAAGATGGACTTTTGGGCAGAATGAGATGCAGCCTTTGCCAAAGCAATCCTGTCATCCATTGCGTCATGATTATGCATCTGACACCACCCTCTCCCTGAGCCCAACCTATTCCACTGGGTGATTGCTTTGGAAAAAATGGGAGGAGAAAGAACTAGGGTATTCTGTGTCAAGCTCCTTTTTAAACAAGTGGCATTTAATATGCAAACCAGCCATATAAACAGCTTACTACTTATTCAGATTTTGAGACCATTATATAAAAAAGCTGCTTATTTACCTGCAACCTGTTCAAATGATCACCTGGGTATCCCCATTATTCTGTTTCCTCTTCATTATTTTCCTGGTTTTTGGTTTCAGATTTTGCTGAATCAGCCTCAAGAACTGAGGAATGACTGGGAATCATTTTAAGTTATTTAATATGCAGTAATACTGGTGCCAGTCTTTTAAGCTCTAAAAGATTTTGAATTAGCTTTGACACATGCAGGATCTAGGTCAAGACGGCCGCTCAAAGAATCCCATTTATAAAAAAGTAACATTGTTGGTGAAACTTGGCAAAAGCTACAGCGGTTATGCCAATATAGATTTTCCCCCACTTTCCCCTAGGGGTAATACGCCATGGACCCAGGATCCCACTTGGGGAACTGCAACAGAGCAACACCCCAAATGAAAGAGTTTATCGGTAAGAAGCACATTTAATTGGGTTTTATTATTATTGTTACATTTCTACCCTTGTCCCGATTTCTTTTGACAAAGGACAATTCTTTGTACTGCACTGGTTTCTCATCTTGTTTTTTGTTTTACCAAAATAGCCCCTAGAATGTTTGTTTTTGTATTTAACCTATACAATTTATACAACTATAGATAAATTTGCAATCCCTCTGGAAAAAACATGAAGAGAGATGGTAAATGATAAAGATTCTCTGCTTCTCACAAGGGACTGAAGAGCTCTTATGAGGAATTCAGTATGATGAGGAAATCAGTGCGTTGCAAAAGTAACTTGGTATCTTTACTACTAGTTCTTTGTCAAATTTTGGTTTCTTTCCCATTTTCAGAGCTTCTTATTTCGGTAATCCTATCTAAATCCTACACAGTTGGCCTCTGTAGTTTAAAGAGAGAAATTAATTTCACTATATTGTACAGTAAACACTTTGAATTCACATGTGTGTGTTTTTTCTCTTAATGTATGATAGCAGTGAAAAAGACACATGCCATGCTAGGTTCCTCAAGAAGTTTATTTTCAATCAGTATTGAAAGTTCTCTTTGTAAATATGCGATGTCTCCATCTGGAACACTACTTTTATATTTGAAGAAGAATATAAGAATGAAAATTGAGAAGAAAAGAGTTATTAGAATGACTGGGGGTTCAAAAATCTGGGGGGAAAAGACTAACCTGTTGTGAATTGTAACTCCAAAAAAAAAGGCAAGTGAGGAGAAACACGATCGTGGTAAATAAAATCATACATGACAAGGAGAAAGCAAGGAACAACTTTTCTTTCTCTCAGAAAAATAGGACTGTAGGGTATTAAAGCTGATAGGAAGCAGATTTAGAAAACATTTCTTGACATCATGAGTCAGTAACCTATGGAATTAATTGCCATAAGACATCGTGGCAGTAGTAATGTCAGAGTTCCAAGTAACACCCCCAACGAAATAAAACTCCAAGGCTTGAGTTTCCTCAAAGTTACGTTTTATTAGAGATGTCATATCGGCACATCTGGGAAAACCCGAATCTGAAAGTTTCCAGGTTTTCCCCATCCAAGGAAAAGTTCAAGTCCCTGCCCAACACCCACAAGTCCATCACATGGTCCAATCAAGCATTGTTCCTATTGGAGATGGCCTCCCAGTTCCAGCCTTCCAGGTGCAGGGCAAGTTATCCTTGACTTCTTGAGAAAGGAATGTTATTATGACTATATATCACCCATGCTCCATACAATCCCCCCTCCCGGTTTCCCACAGTAGGAAACATGGCAGGTCTGAAGGCCTAATACAAAAGAGGGCTTCCAGGCCTGACAAGTAACTTGAATGATTTAAAAGGGTTGGACGAATTCATGGAGGACAAGTCTATCATGTCCGATTGTCATGCATCCTCATGGTACCTCCAGGCTGGGACTGCCAAATACTAGTTGCAAGCAAAGACACTAGAGAGAGAAAATGTTGCCTGTTGCTTGATAGAACCCAGCTATTTTTACATTCTCAAGTTTTCTTTCCCACCAGTACTTGAATTTTGGGTGGAAGTTGGGTCTGACTGAAATCCACAGTCCCCATTCCTGCTCATATCACCACTCCAATTAATATGCTAAAATCTGGTAATTAACTTGGCTAAAGATAATGGATTCCAACCCCTCTGTACATCTTTGCAGTGCGAATACCACAATTTCAGCTACTTGGAGAGGCACCAAGGTTCTAGATTGGCACTGTATTTTTTTAAAGAGCTCACCTTTGGAACGACAGACTTCCCTTTTAATTCTGTTTAGAGTTGGAAGCCTGTACAAACAGATACCCATGGCCTTTTCTGATTGAAGTGTTGTGTAATAGCAACATTTAGCATAAGTTGTTAGTGGACTAGAATTTTCATGCATCTTAGCATTATGGCAGTTAAAAATAACGATTGAGATGAATTTTAAATTGATAACTAAATGTGTGTGTGTGATTTGAATAAATAATACTCTTTAGGTTGTAGACAGTGCTTAGATGCGATATACCGTATTTCCCCCAAAATAAGACCCAACCGGAAAATAAGCCCTAGCATTTTTCAGCATGCTTGTAATATAAGCCCTACCCCAAAAATAAAGCCCCAGTTAAAATTGTCAGTCAGATGGATGCATTTAGTACCATATTTTCCCCAAAATAAGACAACTAGAAAATAAGCCCTAATGCGTCTTTTGGAGCAAAAATTAATATAAGACCCGGTCTTATTTTCAGGGAAACACGGTACCTATTGGCAGTTTTAAGGGATATCGTTTTACCCTATTAAAAGCACACACATATAAACTCATCAGTTAAAGTTTGCAGTCATGGGATACCAAATACCAGAAACACAAGAGAACATTAATTGATTCTTCCTGATACTTTTATTTCCTTTTGGTATGCTGTGGCTTTCCTGATGATGATCATCAGTTCCCTGGCATACCAAAGCACAGTTGCTTGTTGTTGTTGTTTTCCTTGGGGAAGGCTCATAAGAAGATAAAACTTGGGTGGGTGAGGGTACGTCTGACCAACTTAGCCTGAAGCTTTGCCTTTCTGCCTGCTTTATTACTTGGTTGATTGAGCATCGTTGCATGTTCCCCTTTTTGCAGCTGTTCAGTACTTGATTTCTCATTTGATTGCTCTGAGGAATTTGATATAAACGCTTTTGAAGACATCATTGCTTCATATGAAAGCAAGAAGTAAGTGGGTAAAGGTGGAGGAGGAGCTTGCCACTGTGGCAAGGGAAGCACGATCCTGGGCAGACAGACCTGAGAATGACCTGGTTCAGAAAACCAGGGATTTAAAAAAGTCACTGTCTTCTTCTCCAACTTCATTCCAGAAGTCACTGAAACGCACCGTTGGGGTGTTCTTAGGCAACTCAAAATACTGCAGAGATAATGGAGCTACAGGTAGTTCCTCGAGTTACGACCACAATTGAGCCCCAAATTTCTGTTGCTAAGTGAGACATTCGTTAAGTGAGTTTTGCCCCGTTTTATGACCTTTCTAGCCACAGTTGCTAAGTAAATCACCGCAGTTGTTCAAGTGAATCTGGCTTCCCCATTGACTTTGCTTGTCAGAAGGTTACAAAAGGTGATCACATGACCCCGGGGCACTGCAACCGTGATAAATATGAGTCACTTGCTAAATGGCTGAATTTTGATCACATGACCATGGGGATGGCTGCAGTGGCCATAAGTATGAAAAATGGTCATAAGTCACTTTTCTTTTCAATGCCTTTGTAACTCTACACGGTCACTAAATGAACTGTTGTAGGTCGAGGACTACCTGTATTCCTTTTTTTAACGCTGAAGTGGAATGCTGTAATTGTACTTTAAATTGAAAATATGTAGAGGAGGAACGGGGCCGCTTACAAGAAGTGGAAAGAAGTGTGTTTCAGAAGAATGAAGACTGTTCCTCTGCCCAGGAATGACCTTTTTTACATTTCTGTCACCTTTTTTTTTCTCTTTCTTTTTTCCTTGGCTTCCTTTCTTGGTTTTCTTTGTTATTAATTTCTGCCTCTCTGGAGAGTGGCAAAGGTAAGTTTTTGTGTTGAATAAAGCTGTCCACAAGCATGCTGCATGATTGGAAGGCTGATAATCACTCATTTATTGGGGCACTTTCCAGGCTGACTGTAGGAACTAAACATGGAGCAGAATTTATTTGCAATTTGTGTGCAATCTTACTCAGAGAACACGTACGTGCATTAGAAAACTAGAAACCTGAATTAAACTTGCTTTTTTTTTCTGGCACAGAACAATCTATCTGGATTGTTCAAATAGTTTCAATATAGTTTCAATATTCACAGTTCAGTCAGAGAGTGTATTTTTATCTGCGGGGTATATTCTGTGGGGAATTCGTGCATCTTTCAACCACTGGATCATAAAACATGTCTAAAAATACCATGCCAAGTGAATAAATAAATCACCAAATCATTATTTATTTATCTGAAGGTTGACACCCAATCTTATTTGGCATAGTCTCTGATGTAAAATACATTGATAGCTAGGCAATGGCCTGCTATGAATACTACTTCATTGAAACGGATAAAATCATCTCCCACAGTCCAAAATGTGAACAGCTTTGGAGACATCTCCAAAATAGCAATCTTTGTCATATTCTATCATATGTTACCAAAATCTAGGTATTCATCCTTTTTTTATATTCAAGATGATTCAAGTTTTAAGATAAGGTCACCTCAGGAGAAAAACCTCTTGTTTGTCATTCTCAGAGCAAGTATGACAATAGCGGGATAGAGACTCCTTTGTTTAATTCCTGGTGCTTCTCTTTCACACCTCTCTCTTTATGTGTGTTCATATGTCTTGTGTCTGCCTTGTTTTGGGTGTGTGTCCATCACGTCTTAGGGACTTGCATGAGCAAATAGTTAGGAGTATAAAGGGCCTGCCGTGGCAGGGTGAAGATCCCCGCAGGCTCCTGCAGTCACTCAGCCGGTACCAGCAACCCCGTTGCCATTTCCTGTGAGTTTGTGGAAAAAGGATGTTGTGGGGCAGGTGGGAGGAGGAGGGGGGGGGAGCTCAGTTTTTCTAGCTTTGCAGAGTGGTCTGGTGCAGAGTGCATAAGCAAACGTGTGCAAATCTTAAGCTCGCATTTTGTGGAAATTACTGAGGTTCTTTCCTCTCAGTCTTGCAGAATTTGGCTCTATTTCATGTGCAGGAAATGCAGAAGTGCTGTAGTAGATTTCTCAGTTGGTGGTACATATAAAAACTGCATATTCTGTCTTTCGGCATTTATGTATTCAAAAATTTACCAATTTCAGTAAGTTCTTTATAAACATAACCCTCCTCCCTTCCCCAAGAATTTCCAACGCGGAGAGCGTGAAAAGCATAGCTAGATTCTCTCAACCATGTTTCAGAAAAAGACAAAAAGGTCTTTTCTGTGTTGCAGAAGAGTATTCAGGTTTTTCCTATTTTAGATTTTGGATATATCCAAGTGAAAACCTTTATCTTTCTGAGTCCTCTACAGGTAATCCTCATTTAACAAACACAATGAACCAGCAACTTTTTCATTAAGTGAAACGGTTATTAAGTGAAACAACTTAAGCTTTCCTTTGCTTTACAGACCTGTGGAGGTTGTAAATGCAAGGATTGATCGCCAAAGTTACTTTGTCATCATTGTCATAGGTAACTGTGAATGGTCACTAAACTAATCCGTTGGTAAAAGAGGACTGCCTGTAAAACAGGCCAAGGAGAGTTTAGAAAGAGGAGCCTCTTTGCATTGTGATTTAAAGAAGAATTTTCTTATCACAACTTAGTTATCTTGTCATTATTTCACACCATATTTTTTATTTTAAAAATGTATAACCCTTTTACATCAAGTAATTTTTAAGGCAAGTTATAAGGCACAGAAAAAGAGCCTTAATCCTTTTGTTAAAGGCGTCCCTCTTACTTCTTTTAGTTCTTCAGTCCCACGGCAAGAGGCAGAGCTGGGACTGCTATTTTTCTGTGGTTCCCAAAAGACGGCTTCACAGTAGACTAGTGGTGGATGCTTTCATCAAATGTCCTCTGAATTTAGGCAGACAGGAAGACATGAAGCTTCCTTGTTTTTAGTCAGACTATTCATCTACTAGCCTAGTATTGCCTCCTTTTGACCGCCAGTAGTTTTCTCAGTTTTAGGAAGATTATTTTCATCTAAATGTCAGGGGTTGAACAGCTTCAAGTTGGAAAATGATTATCTAGAACCTCTTGCAATAGTTTTTAAATATAAATTATTCAGATGGTATCCTTGGAAGCATATCCATGTGAGAGACTAATGAGATATATTTAAACAGAAGATAGTCCCTACATCTCCTGTCTTGTTTAAGGGTCAGCTTTTGTTGATATCAGAGGTTATTTGGCAGGAACCATTATTTTGAAGGATAGCTTTTTAAAAATCCTTTGATTTTAAAATTTAAAAGCTAAATTTAAAGTCTAAAAATTTTTAGATTCATGGAAGAATACAGAGTCCTGCTCTGTCACAGGATAAGCTAATTCAGTGTTTCTCAACCTTGGCCGCTTGAAGATGTGTGGACGTCAACTCCCAGAATTCCACAGCCAGCCATGTTGAAGTCCATACATCTTCAAGTGGCCAAGGTTGAGAAACACTAATCCATGGCTTTGTGCTTCTTTTTTAAGGCTGGCTCCCACCCCCCCTCCCCCATTAGCTCACCCTCAGTGCTTAACAAAAAATCTCAGGGATTGGCAGCATAGAATTAACTCAAAGATTTTATGTCTCACATCAGTATTCCCATTGTAGCTTAGTTCCACCATCTCTGTAGAACTGCTTAGCCATCATTTTGTTCTTGTCTGCTTTGCTTGGTTTAATTTGAAAGATGTGGCTTTGCTGAACTAACCGAATTGCACGTTTAACAATACTTTTTCACTCCAATGATTTCTAATATTTTAACAGGAAGAACAGAGGTATTAAACAAAAGCAGATCATCCCAAAGGTGAGCTTCCTTATGTTTTATGGTTCCAATATATGTGGTGATTGGGGGGGGGGGATTTTTGGGTCATTTATTTTACATTTTGCAAAGTATGTGCACATTATGTGAATTCTGCTAAAAACGTGCAACAGTAAATTACACACTAATTAGATATGCACTGTATGTCACCATATTTTGGGAAATGCTGAATGCCGCTCTGACACATGTGAATCTCTGTTTTCGTATAAAGTGAAAATCAAATTCTTGGCTACTAGGAGAAGGATGAAAAATATTCATCTAACCAAAATTAAGTGCTCTGATGAAGTCCATAAATGTTTGGAGCGCTTAACTCTTCTTCATAATTTCCTATCTGTCTCCATTTCTACGGCTGGTAACAAAATAAGAGCCTAAATGAAGCATAATTTAATGCACTCATCCTATCAAATGGTGTAGCTTCAGTGCTGGTATTATTGTGCACTTCATGGGATATTATTGTGTACTTCATGAGATTGTAATTATAACTATGGCATATTAGCTTAGCTGCCCAAAGTTGCTTGATAGCAAGATGGGCGGCATATAATTAATCAAATAAATATTCCTTGGCTGCAGAATTTACTGGACTCAAAGTCTTTGAAACTCATTGTGAGCATGACGTTGCATGACCGAACCACAAAATCCCTCCTGCATTTGCATAAGAAGAAGAAGCCACCTAGCATCAGCGCTCAATTTCAGGTAAAAGGGCACATACAGTAGTAGAGAATGGCCATAGCTACCTCCCTTTCGTTTAATGTTTTTCATAATCAGTACCACATATGGGGTTGGGATCTATGAAGGTATTATATTTGGTCTTATATGTATTTGTGCAGGAGGCTTGCTTCATTGGGTGGGAGGGGGAAGAATATGGTGTATATCTTCTCAGTTTCTCTTCGTTGTTGCAGCCATAGTACTTCTTCACTTCACTCTTTTGCACGGAATACGAAGTAGATCTTTTTTCAGTTATTTTCTTTTCTAGTTAACCTTTTTGCTGCTTCTTTCATTTCTCTTAACTCTGCATTTCAAGCAAAACTGGAAAAGGGGGCTCTTTGTGCAAATGCACCCAGTGCCAAAACCTATGGCAATAAGCTTCATGCTTTCTTCTGTAAGGAGAATGAATCAATTGAACTGGGAATGGTAATAGATTCCTGATCCTAAATCTGTTCGTCTTCTCATGGACCCCATTCATATGAGAACAAGTGGTCCTCTGTCTCACTATGAGGACTAAATAATATGAGCAACACACTGGTCAGGAGTCCACAGAGTAGTACCAATTGTTTTTTTCAGATCACAAGGATGATTCTTTTAAGATTTTTCTTCTTCAAGCAAAGGGATGGTAGAATTTTAGAGGTGAAAGTCATGTTCTTGTTGACAATTTTACTTGGAAATCAATGATATCTTTCCCAATGTTCAATTCTATTCCACCTTAAGGAACTCTGGGTGGGTGACAATGGAATTAAATATGCCATATGGGAACAAATAGAATACTGAAACGAAAGCAAGCTCAAACTGAACGGCTTTCGCTTGTTTGTCCATATCACTAGAAGTAGGTATGCCAAAGAATGGGAGCCACTTCTAAGAAGGCCTGTCCATAAAAGTGTAGCCCTATGAGCCTCACAAGGAGGATGACTCTCAACAGACCTTCTCTAGATGTTCAAAACCTATATACAGATTCTGTTCTAACAAAGCATTGCCTGATTTATCCCAGGGCTGTGTCATACAGGGCTTTAATAATCAGCCCTTCGATTTGAGCCTGAAAGCATACAGTAGTGGTAAGCAAATGCAGCAATTTAAAGATTGGTGCTATTCTGCACTGCCAAGGTATTTGTGCAATAATCTAGGTTCTGTATTCTGCAGCAGCTGTAATTCCAGGTTGATTCCAGTAGTACCGCTCCCACTGCCCCAGATGTTAGAGTAGCTCAAACTTACACCTTGATCACCTAGAGTGATCAAGGTGTAAGTTACCATATTTTTCGGACTACAAGATGCACCGGAGTATAAGACGCACCTCGATTTTGAAGAGGAAAAGAAGAAAATAAATAGTGGTAGACCAGTACCTCTGCTAAATCCTAAAGAATTATCACATGACCATCAAGCCACGCCCACAAAATAAGCCACGCCCACAGAACCGGTAGTAAAAATATTTAGAACCCACCCCTGTTGTACATGTACTCATAAATTGTTATGTATATAAAGAAGTTAATGAATCCTGCTGAATCAGTTATCTGTGTATGCTTTCTGGAAGTGATTTCTGCAACCAACTCTGACATACTTGATGGGGATACCTTCTTTTGTCCTTTCTTGCTTAATACTGGACAGCATGTTGAGTCATTATACAACTTCTTTATTGCCCAAGTCTTTAATTCTCTCTCTTTCCATGTTTATATTCATAATTTTCTCAGAAAGCAGTTTGAATCTTTTTCACTTTGAAATATTGGGGGTTTCCCCATTTGGTTTTACAGTGCTTTTTCATTAAACATGCTGAACCTGTTCCTTTCATTGTCTTAATGTTGTTTATTTGTTTTCTGGCCATATTTTATTGGCCATCTATACCCTTTTTAATTTTCTAAATTTAATCTATACATTTAACATAAATAATAAATTGTTCCACCCTCTGCACCTCACTCAGTTGCATTTCTCTGCCTTCTGTTTCATAGTCCACCTGGTTTCAATATTCATCTGCTGATATCCATGTTTAGAACAACGTGATGGCAA
The DNA here is from genome assembly GCF_029215685.1 of Pituophis catenifer annectens. Taxonomy (NCBI): domain Eukaryota; kingdom Metazoa; phylum Chordata; class Lepidosauria; order Squamata; family Colubridae; genus Pituophis; species Pituophis catenifer. The sequence continues at coordinate 331,851,080 of NW_027256881.1, read as the reverse complement.
TAAAGAATTTTTTTGGGGCAAAGCACATACTTCAATATGTCCTTTTTTGAATATCTCTCTCTATAAGACCTCATTTAATGTGGACTACTGTATTTCAATTTGTATAAGTTTGCTTATTCCTTAGACATCCAGTTGGTCATGCTTTATTTCCATTTCAATAGTATTAAGTTTTCCTTCATGTTTCTCATACACTATATTCAAGATATCAGAAAGCGTTGAATATGCTAAATGAATTGAATTGAATCAATTACTTTATTTGGTGAAGGTTCTGAAAATATCATGGAAAACCAAGAAAGCAAACCTCTCTGTCTTGGGAAAGGGCTTGCCCCCTGAGAGTAGGATGTCCCCAATCCCACTTGCCCTCATAAGGTTCTTAAGGCCTGGCTATTTCCTGAGATATTAGGCTGAAGCATACTGATATATTGTTAGTATCTTCACTTGCCAATTTTGTGAGCTCTTTTTGTCCATTGTAATATCTAAAGGTGATTGCGTGAAGCATTAGCGGTCTAAAATGCTTGCCTAAATATCAGCATTTGCACAGTGCGCTAAATGTGGTGAATTTTATCGTTCCTTTTATTTGATGTCACTTTATCATCTTGGTAGATTACCATGTGGTGTTAATCCAGCATGTTTGGTTAGTTTATGTTTCACTGAATTATACATGTCCAGAAAATTGAACCCATTGATTAACCAAGCAAAGTATGTTGTACAATGTATCGTAATACATAGTACAACATAACCTTACTGCCATATGATAGCATTTCTAATATCTCTTATTTGTTTGGAAATAGAAGGAAAGTATAATACAGCTTGGAAAGATAGATGGCCTATATAAGTGATGGCGAACCTTTTCGGCACTGAGTGCCCAAATTGGAACGCGGGCACACATGCGCTAGAGCAGTGATGGCTAACCTTTTTGCCATCGCGTGCCAAAAGCTGGGGGAGTGCAGGATAGTTGCACGCGCACGTGCCCACACCCATAATTCTATGTGCCCTGCCCCCCCACGCATGCGCGTGCGACCCCCCCATGCTCCCCCCACTTTTGGCATGTGATTGCACAGTGGGCACAGTAGGCCTGTTTTTTGCCCTGCCCAGGCTCCAGAGGCTTTCTAGGAGCCTGGGGAGGGCGAAAACAGCCTTCCCCACCCCACTGGAGGCCCTCTGGAGGCCGGAAACAGCCCGTTTGCCGACTTCCGGTGGGCACAGAAGGCCCAGAAATCAGCTGGCCAGCGTGCACATGCATGCTGGAGCTGAGCTAGGACAACTCTCGCGTGCCCACCAATATGGCTCCGTGTGCCACCTGTGGCACGCGTGCCATAGGTTCGCCATCACAGCGCTAGAGTGCCGGAAACCTGAAGACCAGCTGACCAGCGCGCACCTGCACCCCAGCCAGCTGGTCTTTGGGTTTCCGGCATTCCAGTGCGTGTGAAGACTAGTTGGCCGGCATGCATTTGCGCACTGGAAACCAAAACAACAGCTGGCGTTGGCATGTGTGCCCACAGAGAGCGCTCTGCGTGCCACCTCTGGCACACGTGCCATAAGTTTGCCATCACGGGCCTATATGGTTCTTTTCCTAAGCTTAGCTGATAAATTCCTATTGTGTGACTCATTTCAGACTTCTTTGAACAAGCTTCTCGAAACTTTGGGGAAAGCTGAGCCCTTCTTTATCCGTTGCATCCGTTCCAATTCTGAGAAGGTACGTGGACCCCTTTGGGTTCTGGGTCTTGCCAGAGGTAGTCTTTGCATAAAAGTCTTGTGTTAAAATGGATAACATATAGGAAGTCCTACATTCTTGTTTAGCCAGATGCCTCTAAATAATTTCTACCAATCTCAATTTGTTTGGTTTTCATAAAAAGAAAATAAAACTGAACACTGTATTCTTAATTGTAAAAATTAAAAACTAGCTCACACTTGCATTCTTATAGGGCACTTCCCTGTACAAAAGAGTCTTACTTTTATAGATCTTTTAAGATTGTGCAAAAATGATGTTTTCTGGGTTTTTAAAAAATGTACATTGAAAATTTTACATTTATTATTTTAGAATACTTTTTTGAATAAATTATAATTCTGAGAAAGAAAATTACTTGATTCTGCTTAGCAGTTAATTGAAACAGTCTTTCGTTTTAATTAACGCTTTTTCATGGATAAATTTTTATCAGTATTTATGAAAAAGAAAATACTTGTGAATGCATTCATTTTCTTAAAAGAAGCATTCCTTGGAGAGAAGTATTGGAGAAATATGGCATTGTGCCCTAATTTACATAGCAACCTAATTATAATTATTTAAAAATATTCTAATGGTACGGCACCAATTTATTCAGAATCACCTTCATAATTAATCAAAACAATTTAAACCTCTTCAATTTGTTTAATATTTATTGGCTGAAAGAGCCAAATAAAGAATGGTCCTCGTATTTTAAAAAATGCAACAGACAATAGTAACTCCATTTCTGAGAACAGAGATTCTGGTTTATAATAGGGAAAGCCAGCTGCATAGAGATTGCGCTTGATCTTCTGTTTCTTCCTCTTTTTTTTCCAGAGGGAGTTGTTCTTTGATGAACGGCTGGTACTTCAGCAACTGAGATATACAGGAATGCTGGAAACAGTGAGAATCCGACAATCAGGCTACAGTGCTAAATTTAACTTCCAGGTACTTTTGCACTCCGGGTCTGCCTTCTTTCCTTAGTCCAGAAAAAGCCACTTGTTTTATCAAAACCATCCTCGGAATTCCTACTATTTTCTTTCAGTGTTTGAGAAATAATCCATCCTTCCCTTATGGAAGGAATCACCTTGCAATGAGTATCATGAAGTCAATCATTTGCCATAGTCTTTTCTCCAAGTACATTAAGCTTTTTCAACCTAAAGGATGAAAAATTATATGAGGTCTATTTATCAGAAGACAACCAAGATGCTGCCTTAAACCAGGGTCAGATTCGGGGGTGAAATGCTACCTATTCGGACCGGTTTGGGAGAACCAGTAGTAAAAATGCTACCCGTTTGGCTGAACCGATATTTCTGACGATCAGCTGGGCAACAATCAGCTGTGACGCACAATTTATATTAGCTAGAATTGTCAGATTTCTTGCTTTCTAGCTAATCTAAATCGTGTGGCACAGTGGATCCCCCACTCTCGCTGTTCTACCTACCTTTGCAGACTCAGAAGGCTTCAAAATGTTCCTTTTTAGCACTGCGCGGGCGCACCTCAGGCACATGTGCGCTCGGTAGCAGACTCACAGAACCAGTAGCAGACTTCAAAGGATTTCACCTCTGGTCAGATTCCTTCTCTTCCGCCTACTTTTGTCTATCCTGACTCAACGGTTCAGTGCCTCATAAAGGAAAAAAGGAAAGAGAAAGCAAGACCAGTGTCTATGGAGATTCTCAGTCATCCAGGTCATGGTTGTCCCAAAGGTGCTTTTTTCAAGAGGCAACTGGACTTTTCTGGTTTTTCTTTGAAGAGGTTTCACTTCTCATCCAAGAAGCTTCTTTAGGTCTGACTGAATAGTGGGGAATTCCCCACTTCCAGTCAGAACTGAAGAAGTTTCTTGGATGAGAAGTGAAACATCTTCAAAGAAAAACCAGAAAAGTCCAGTTGCCTCTTGAAAAAAGCACCTTTGGGACAGAAAACAAGACCAATCTCTTTCTTTAGACTTGTTCCTGGAAATGCTGGAGTTGTTTGTATTCAAAGTACTTGAAACGCCAAAGAGTTTTGCTTCCTTAGTCTTGTATTTGTTCTGAATATATACATGCTACCAGTTTCATATAAGGAGACAAATCTAGCCCAATCAATCCTTGCAGCTAATTTATGCCGCCTCATGAAAAAAATTAGTATAGTTACAGATCTGGTTTACGTCAATTGTCCTTGATCTGGACTTGCAGAGAGATAACTCCCTAAATCCAGAAGTCTTGTGCCAGGGTCTAGATGAGACAGTTGAAATAATTATTCATGTTTTCCTATATTGCCCTTTGTCTATCTGGCAGTCTGATTTAATATCCCCCTGATTATTAAATATGGGGGCATGCTGAGATTGTGTGCTTTTTAAAATTTCTAGGAAAATGGTTAAACTGTTCAATTCCTTGGTAGCCTTGGTAGTACAGTGGTCTAAGGCACCCTGTTATTAAGCTGGTTATTAAGACCAGCTGTCTGCAATTACTGCAGGTTCGAATCTCGCCAAGGCTCAAGGTTGACTCAGCCTTCCATCCTTTCTAAGGTAGGTAAATTGAGGACCCAGTTGTGGGGGCAATAAGCTGACTTTGTATAAATATACAAAAGAATGAAGGCTATTGTTTAGCGCATTGTAAGCCGCCCTGAGTCTCCAGAGAAGGGCGGCATATAAGTCAAATTAAAAAAAAAAAAATTCAAGTTGCAATTAGAAAGTGCTGAGTTTGAACTGAGCTGTACTTACTAATGACACTGCTTAAGGTTTGTCAGTCTCTTTCAGTAGCAAGTTATTTTCTCTTTTACTGTTTTAAATCTTGGAACTACATCTTGTCCTATTAACAGTACCTTTTATTATTCTTTTGGCCTCTGAATATTATGATGGCAATGACAATAACACATTTAGGAGAATAGTAAAATATCCTAGCAGCTTGGTGAAAAAAAAGTATGAATCATTTAAGAATGACTACTCAGTGCTCACATTTTATAATGGTAGGAACTTTGATCATTTGTTGCAAGAAATAAACCTACAGCTTAACTCCAAAGGGCCTTCCATAAAAACACAGGACTTCTACAGTTTATAGTTCTGTCTAGTGGTTAAGGCTGGAAAGTGGGAGACTTATCATTTCAAGTCCTTTGTTAAACAAGAAAGATGGTTGGGTGACTTTGAGCTGGTCATTCTGTCTCTTGGCCCTCAGAGGATTGTTGTGGTGAAAAAAAATAAGATGAGGTTGGATATATTGCTATTTTCCATCTTGAATTATTTATAAAAATAATGGAGGGAGGGAGGGAGGGAGGGAAGGAAGGAAGGAAGGAAGGAAAAAGAAAGAAAGAAAGAAAAAGAAAGAAAGAAGGAAAGAAAGAAAGAAAGAAAGAAAGAAAGAAAGAAAGAAAGAAAGAAAGAAAGAAAGAAAACATTCAATTTCATTGTAGGATAATGAGTTCTTGGCTAAATCTGCTTTTGTTTATGCATTACCTTTCTAGGATTTTATTGATCAATTTCAAGTGTTGCTGCCCAAAAATGTCAAAGCCTCCAAGGAAGAAATTAATGCTCTGTTAAACAAACTGAATCTGGACACTAACAGCTATCAAATAGGAAAGACCAAGGTATGTTTGAATTAACAACCGAAAACAAAATACATTCAACATGGCCATTGGAATAAGGCCAAATCTAAACATTTTGTGTGAATTTTCCTTCTTTACATTGACCAGTCTTCTCTTTATATATCCTATTCTGTTTGGGATCATTGTCATTTCTTCTTCCTGAATTTTCAGAATGAGACATATTGTGCTGGGAAAGCCAGTATGTTTTGGATTTTGCCAGCAGATGTAGGCAGATGTAAATTGTTTTGGTTTATAATGAAGGAAGAGTTAGATGTAACTGTTCTCTAACAGTACAATGTCTACAGCTATACAAATCTCCCAAAATGAGATAAAATTAATGCAATAAATGTAAAGTATTTTTATTTGTAGTATCTTTCCATAAAACCATCCTTTTAAGACAGTAATTAATTTTCCCAATAAGCCAGATAAGAAACTGGAACTGTTGTGGAGGGCTGAACCAATAGGCCAGTGAAGATTCATAGGCAAGTAAATAGGCACATATGTAATCTGGAAAAAGAAATAGTAGTCACCCTCAAAATAAAAGCACTCCATGCAGGTTGGAAGGGACAGCCAAAGGGCCAGATATTGCCCGAGGGGCATAAAATGTCCAGATCTGTTTTGAGATCTTAACTAAATGTATGTAATTAAACTAAATATCTTTGTTTGCTTCTTTTTCTTTCCTACTTTCTACACCTGTTCTGTATCCAATTTTAAAGTTCCTTGGATCAGGAATCTGTCCTCTTACCAGTAATAACTCAATGTCTGCATCTCCCTCTTATTGACTACAATTCCCTGGTCGTATTTCCTTCTTTAAATATCTGGTTGCAATCAATCTGAGGGGCTACTTTTTGGTGCCGTGGTGGCGCAGTGGTTAGAATGCAGTATTGCAGGCTAACTCTGTTCTCACTGCTAGGAGTTCAATTCCTTCTATCCTGACTGGCTCAAGGTTGACTCAGCCTTCCATCCTTCCAAGGTTAGTAAAATGAGGACCCAGGTTGTTGGGGGCAATATGCTGACTCTGTAAACGTCTTAGAGAAGTCTGTAAAGCACTATGAAGCGGTATATAAGTCTTAAGTGCTATTGCTATCCCAAAGGTGCTTTTTCAAGAGGCAACTGGACTTTCTTGTCCTTCTTTGAAGATGTTTTGCTTCTCATCCAAGGAGCTTCTATAGCTCTCTGCTGCTGCTATTTGCTAGTTTCAAAACATTGAGTCATCAGAGGTCTCATTCCTGCTCTCCAGGTATTCATGAAGGAAGCCACCCGACAGGTGCTCCAGGACACCCTACACAAAGAAGTCATCCGAAAGATCATTGTCCTCCAGAGCTGGCTGCGAATGGTGCTGGAGAGGAGGCGCTTCCTCCGGACTCGGCAAGCAGCAATTACCTTGCAGGTACAGACCCTGGTAGTGGTTGCCATTTTCCCTCATTTTTGTGAGTCACCTTTTCCTTTCCGTGAAGGTCTGTTCCTCCTCTGTATCGATTGCAGGCATGCTGGCGTTCTTACTGTGTTGTCCGGAAGGCCCTGGAGAAAGAAAATGCTGCTATTTATATCCAATCGGTATGGCGTGGATACCGGGAGAGGAAATCATACCAGCAGCAGAAGAGGAGGATTTGTCTCCTCCAGGCTCTGGCACGGGGGTATCTGCAGCGCAAGAGGTGAGCAATGAATGGTTTTACACATCTCTTGAGTTTAAGTCATAAAATAGGAAGCATCTATGTAGGTTAAAGCAGAAATCCATCAGGCGCAACATTTCAGTTTTAGAAGAGCCAAACCAATGCTTTCAAAGCCAAAGAGTAGATTTTTCATTTTACCGTCTCATCCTGTGTGGGGGGTTAGGGGCAGTGGTAGTAATAAAAGGATGCTGAGTATCTAGTTTGGCATTTTCTTTTTTGACTCTGCAACTTTTATTCTTGAGAGAGTCAGTTTGGTCTAGTGGTTAAAGCACCAGTCTAGGAACTCAGAGGTTGTAGTCCCAGTTTAGGTACGAAGCCAGCTGTCAGGATTCCAAATAATATACCCATAGCAAGCAAAACTCCAAGGCAGATGGATTCTTCAAAGAATAGTTTTATTGGGTATATCATATTGGCACAGTTCTGGTGAAAACCGACTCTGAAGGTTCCCACAGTTTTCACCTAATTAAAAGTAAAAGTTTTTCCCCTTCCCCAAACAATCAGTCACATGGTCCAATCAAGGTGCTGTCTGGTTGCCTGGTAACATCACTCCTCCTCTCTCTGACCAGGTGTCAGAATGACCTTGGTTCCCAGGAGAAAGTATTTTGTTTAGGCTACAAACCAGGAGTGAAATGCTCTTGGTTCGGATCGGATCAGGTGATCCGGTAGCGATTATGGCAGGTGGTTCGGAGAACCGGTAGTGATGGCGGCACGAGGCTTGGCCCATCTGCCCGGATGTTGTTACTTCCTGCTTTTAAAAGGTAAAAAATGGCTCTGACGATTGCGCGCCACAGCTGTGATTGTCAGAGCCTTTTTTTACCTTTTAAAAGCATTTTTTACAACCTGTTCGCTCGAATAGGTTGTAAAAAAATGCTTTAAAAAAGTAAAAAAAAAAAGTTGGCCACGCCCTCCCAGTCACATTAACCCCCCCACCAAGCCACTCCCACAGAACCGGTAGTAACAAAATTTACATTTCATCACTGCTACAAACCCCCAGCTATCTCTATTCCCCCCCTCCCTATCCCTCAGCTCCAATGTGGCAACACTGAAGCCTCAAAATGGCCTCGGTCAGGTCAGCTTCAGGGTTGACACCAGCTGGATGACCTTGGACTAGTCACTCTATCTCAGCCCTAGAAAGGAGGCAATGGCAAACCACTTCCAAATATTTTGCCAAGAAAACTGCAGGGACTAATCCAGGAGTCAAGACTGACTCAAAAGTTATATACACAGACACACAAAAACCATTCCTGGGTAAATTGCTTATTTATTTTTTCCCTTTAAAATCTTAGGTTTCATCAAATGATCACAGAGAAAAAGCAAGAGGAGATAAAACAGGAACTTTTAAAGCAAGATAATGAGTTGCTCCAGCCAGAGGAACCCATCTCAGACCAGATGGCTGTTGAACTCGAGGTGCAGCCGGATAAAACATCTGGGCTGATAGCAGATGATGATGGAGCTAAAAATGCCCACGCAGAAAACCAGTCTCCTCCTCTGTCTCAAAAGATCAACCGGAAAAAACGGGAGAACCGCCGACAAAGAGGATTGGAGCACAACAAGCTGCAAAATAAGCAAGTTGTTTTAGCATTTGAGGGGGGCCCTGAAGTCCCTACCAGGGAAGATAGCCCCCCTCGCGACACGGAAGAGGAAGAAGAGGCTCAAAAGCTTGAGCAACCTATAGGAGAAGATGCAGTTTCTTCTTCAGAAACGCTCCCCAAATGCGTCGAGGCAGACAGAGCACCAGGAATTGATAATCATCTTCTTTCTTTGGATGGTGGTACACTGGTTCCCAGTCCAAGCCCAGGACTGAAACTGGAAAGTAGGGTGCTAAAAGAGGATACAAATGTAGAGGAAAGACTGGAAAATCCCAAGATCCGGACCAGCCAAAGCTTCACTTACCCTGAGAGGCCCACAGAGCTGGATCTAACTTGGGCAAACAATCTGATGGCTAACCGGAGCTTCCGGAGCCGCGCTGACAAAAGGAAGCCACAGGCTGTGAAGGAATTAGGCAGCCCCCCCTCCTTCCAAATTCAACGGTACCAGGATGACCCAAGCAAACTGCGAGATAAGCGGGAGCGCTGGCAAGGAAAGAGGCAGCTGGTCAGCGGACAGAACAACCTGGTCAGCCAATCTTTGGAAGAGAAGAGTGTCCCTGCCATGTCGTCTTCCGCACAATTAAAGTAAGATTCTGGGCGTTACATCTTTAATCTTGAAAAAGGACGTGAAATAAAAATTGGGAAAAATTAAATCTTGAGTACAGATAATCCTTGATTTACAACACTTCGTTAAGTGACTGTTCAAAGTTACAACAGCACTGAAAAACTTATTGTTCACACTTACGATCATTGCAGCATCCCCGTGGTCACGTGATCAAAATTCAGCCATTAGACCACTGACTCATATTTATGACGATTGCAATATCCCAGGGTCGTGTGATCTCCTTTTGCGACCTTCTGACAAGCAAAATCAATGGAGAAGCCAGATTCACTTAACAATCATATTACTAATTTAACAACTGCAGTGATTCACTTAACAACCATGGCAAGAAAGGTTGTAAAATGGGGCAAAATTCACTTAACAACTGTCTTGCTTCGCAACATTAATTTTGGGCTCATTTGTGGTTGTAAATTGAGGACTATCTGTGCTAATCTGAATTAGGTTTCCTGCAAAAACTACTGTTTCCTAAGGCTGTGCTTCATCATACAATCACTAATGGTTTTCTATACAACTCTACCTACATCATGTAGTGCTTCCGTTTCAAAAAGAAACATTTCCCTTTGCCCCGGAAGATTAATCTAAATGAGACCATGCAGAGCAAAAGAGAAAGAATGAGAAAAAGGGAACTGATGTTTTCATTTGTGATTTTGAGTTCATGAGCCACAGTGGCACAGTGCAGTACTGCGGGCTACTTCTGCTGACTGCCCACTGACTGGAGTTTGGTAGATTGAATCTCACCAGGCTCAGGGTTGACTCAGCCTTCCATCCTTCCGAGGTCGGTAAAATGAGGACCCAGATTTTGGGGGCAACACTGTAAACTGCTTAGAGAGGGCTGTAAAAGTGGTATATAAGTCTTAAGTGCTATTGCTATTGCTATTCCCATTCTGCTTTTTGGCTAAGAAGGCTCTTCGAAGTGACTTATATCCAAAATATTTTTCTTAAGAAAGTGCTGCTGAAATTATACGAATCCAAATGCTTGCAGTTTTGTTGTTTTATTCTCTCTTTTAAATCATAGAGTGAAGATGGGAAATGTGGGTCCTTTAGATGGATCCACAACTGTAGTGCATTTTGTACTAAAAATAAACTTGAGCAGAATGCAAAAAAAACCCATCTGTAGTTAATTGCATCTACCATAATCATTTCAGGTGATTGGCAGAGCAAATTAAGGCATGTGAGGATTGCCTAATATGCAAAGGACACTTGTTTATTGTAATTGTCCCAGGGAGACCAATACCCAAATAACTTTTAAAGCGGTAGTGCTATTTGCTACCACCTTCAGCAGGTAACTCTCACTGCAGTATCTTGATACAACTAAAGAGTTAAGAACAGGCTGAAACAATTCTTCTCCTGCAAACATAACTGAAGGCATTAGGCTTTAAGCAGCATTACTCAGGTAATACAGTCAAATAATTCAGGAGCATTTCTGTTTTTTCAAGGTAGGGTGCTTAGCCAAGAAATACATCCTGTAAAACAGTGGGAAGTGGTATATAAGTCTAAATGCTATTGCTATTACTGCAAATGGGTCTTGACTTTCTTTGAAAAGGACAATTTTCATCAGCTTGCATTGCCTGCCTTTAAGTTCTATCTTGAAATTGTTTCAGTTTGAATGAACGAGCTGGAGTGCATAATAGTGGCCAAGGAAATCTGTCAACATTTGTCCATACAGGATCACAACTCAAACGTTATTGGCCTCTAACAGGATCCTTTTAAAGCACAGGTGGTTTCATTCTGAAATATCTTTTTTTCCCCTTGCAGGAAGAAAAAAACGGCTTCTTCCTTGGATGACATCCCCAAGGTCACTCTTTCCATTTCCCCAAGCCAGGTACTGCTCGCTGAACTAGACCTGTTCATTTTGTGGTCCTTGTAACTACAGCCAGCAGCAAAGGAGCATCGTGCAAGAGAAAACAGCTCCAAGTAGCTTGAGCAAAAAAATAACGGCACCAGCAAAACCTTAATCAAACCAATACATGCCTAGTTTGCTAAGGAGAACTGACATTGCATTTGCTGTCACAATTTACAGTCTAATGCTTGCATGCAATGATAACAGATGCAATGTATTAAATCTGAAGACCTTTTTTTGGTCCTAGACTATGGGGCATTACTGCAAATAACAAAAAATGAACTGTTTAAGAACCTTTCTTAAACACTTCGGGTTTTTTTAGAGGAAAATCTACAGCTGGAAGATTGGAGTGCGCACTTGAAACATTTTTAGGCAGAAGGACAAACTTCCCCCCCCCCATATATCATGAATATTCAATGATCAGATTATACAAGTTGGCTTCCAATACCAGCCTTATTTGGAAGGTGATATAGTGCCATAATACAGTCAGAGAGCAAATGGCTTTTTCTAAAGAATGCACGTAGCTCAAACACACACCACCTTTAAAAGTGACTTCTCTCCTGAAGAATTGTTATGTGCCAAAAGAGTCTGAAAAGGCTGAGTAGCCTACATGACAACATCAGTACATCAATTCATATCCTATTTTCCCTAGAATAGTATTCGGAGCAGCTCATAGAAAGATGTTAAAACTATAAAATTATCCAAATGGTTGGTGGGGCACGAGAAAACAGATAGTAATTTATGTAAAACATCAGTTGTCAAAAATCACCAGCCAGTTTGAAAATCCTCTAAAAGACAAATCAGCTTAATGGGCTTGATTAAAATTCAAATACTTTGGGTTTGATAATAAGAAGGACTTACCAGAACAGAATCTTGAAAAAACTGCAGTATAGCTTTGAAAGGAAAAAAAACCGCTTCATTTTGGCAGAACTGTCTTTTGAAGCAGATTTCTATGGGATTAAAAAGGAATTAATAAATATATTGGATGAAACTTAAGCTTCATGCATTTAGACTTCCCGGACTTCAGTATTTATAGTTCAAAGGACTGTAGTTTATGAAACTTTAAAAAGCCTCTTTTTGCACGCATAGCTGGAAAACCATTGCCAAATAAAAAAACTTGGTAGATTAATGGGCTAATTTGGCATAAGACAATTTAGTATGTTCTGCTTTTAGCTGTGCAACCTTACATTCCAGAAATTGTTACATTTATTTTAATTAAGGTAATAAAGTAACATGGTCTAAGGCAGGTTTTCATATTTTTATTCATGTTTGCAGCCATCTTTGGACATAGTAGAAGGTGATGGAAACACCCAGAAGAAGATTGCATCGAAGAAATCTGAGGAGCTACCTACTACCTTAAGTGCAGTGGGTCTCACTTCAGGACCCGGCCAACAGATGGATGCCAAGTATGCATGCCGTGTGGATCCTTATGGGTGTCAGACAGTGATAATGGCAAAAAAGTTCTAGTTTAATCAAGCAGATGAGGTTTTGGGAACCAGGAAAGGGCACAAAAAATTCAGCCAATCACTATTTCAGTAGATCCTTTACACAGAAACATGGTTCACTAATTTTTGTCGGCCATAGCTGCCTTCTTAGCTGCATGTACACAATTTCATCTTGCATTGTTCTTTGGGCTACTTTAGTGCAAAGTTTGTTCTCCGCTAGCCAATCAAGCAGCCTCATTGAAGGAGCAATTCTTTTTTTCTTAGCTCAAATCCCAGCCTGCTCTTATTTATCTCTGTCTACATCTTCAGCTGTTTTCTATTCTTGTCAGATCTAGTTTCAGGAGTCCATTGCGGAGACTCTTGGCAAAAAGAACAGACAAGAAGAACCTCAAAGAGTATTCTGAAGTATATGAGGATACAAGTGAGACTATTCCACTCTTCTCCTGCATGTTGCCAATGGAGCCGACAGTGACACAGAAGGCAACTGAAGGTAAATTTTGGCACCTGCTAAACAGGCTGTTTTCTCTGATGCCAAACTTCTATTATTGTCCAGGCCATTGCCAGAAGAGCACCTAGTTCTCTAATGCCTTGGAAGAACTATTTATACAGATCAGAGTGGTGAGCCACAACCCCCAGGTCTCTTAAAACTACAAGCAACATCCTCCAAGCTCTCCAATATACAAATTGAACATTTTTCTAAGCCTCTGTCACATCAGTGGAGCAGGATTTTTATGTAGAGAGATGGGAGGGATGAGAAATAGGAGGGAAAAAAGGATTATAATATGTTACTCTATTTATGATACCCCCAAATTTAAAAGGCTTCCTCTCTAACGCAGATGAGAATCACAAGCCATTTATCTTAAACTGGCTGAGCATATTGGTTGTGGGGGGAAAAGGAAGGAAAGCTCTTAATCTTGCATTGGTTTTTCCCATTTCCAGCTCCCTCTGGGCCTCCTAATCAGCCCCAGTTGGAGGAACGCCAGACAAAAGAATTTGGCAAAGCTAAGAGGAACCGTACCATCAAGATCAGCAAAGCCAAAAGGGCGCCAGAAAAATGGAAGGCACCATTTCTAAGGGAGATTGCAAATGCTAGTGAGCTGAAATATTTGGATGAATTCCTTCTGAACAAGGTGAGAGACGGCAGTTGGATATGAAAACCAAATCAAGCATCCATTTAGGCAATGATGATACATGGGATGTGTAATTGACTTTCCTGGTAAATTATATTCTAACTCAGGAGTATATAGTCTAACCCAGGGATTCCCAAAACATTCTCTTCATTTTGCAATATTTATAGTCTGCAAAAGTTACCAAGGACTCTGGATAGAAATCATAACAAAATCATAAATAAAGAAAAAAAAATAAACAACAGCATACAAGTATTTAAAAGTCCATTAAGCAATTAAAAACCACATAAGGGCCCAATAGCTTAAACTACCTAAGAGCGAGAAACAATACTACTTTAGCTTGTTTATGAACAAATAATAATCAGGGACCTTACCTTCATTTTAAGGGAGAGTATTCCATAGAATGGGGTTGATCCAAGCACCATGTGTCCAGAGGTGGGATTCACTTGCCTTCCCTACCGGTTTGCAAATGTGAGCGCATGCACCACCTCTGCACATGTGCACGGCCTTCCACACGTGCTTTTTGCTCACGCATTATGTCCGGGCGGGTGGGTGGAGCTTCCCACAGTTGCCATTACCGGTTTGCCCGAACCGGACAGAACCAGCTGAATACCACCTCTGCATGTGTCCCTTGAAGAGGGTGGGACCCACAGGTAGCCCTCGCTTGATGACTAGACTAGAGGGACATGTTCAGTTCAGACAAAGTATTGCCTGATTTATGCCACTGCTGTTACTGTACAGATTTTAATAACCAGCATTTTGAATTGGTCCCAGAAACCAACTAGCAGGCAGTGTAGCAAAATTAAGGATCAGTGTTATTTTAACCTGGATGGCATTCTCCTGTCAAAATTCTGGCTGTCCTGTTTCGTATCAGATTGGCTTTCCAGCCATCTCCAAGGCGATCTTGTGTAAAACACATTGCGTTGTTTGTTTCCCAGGTTTTTTTTTTCCTATTTCAAAATACGAACATGCACAAATTGACATCTTATACATCAGGGATTCCCAACTCCTGGAACATAGACCGGTACTGGTCTATGGCCTGTTAGGAACTGGGCTGCACAAGTGAGCAAAACTTCATCTGCGCATGTGCAGAATGTAGGTAGTGTATGAAACCATCCCCCCCAACCCGGTCCAGGGGGAAAAAAAACTGGTCCCCGGTAGAGTCCAAAAGGTTAGGGGGCCGCAGTTATACATCTTCATATAATTTATCCTAATATCAGGATTATCAATGCAGAATTGAAGAGGGGAAGAGGTCTAAAGGCACCATGTGAGCTTTTTTAGAGGCAAGATTACAGTACATTCTTCCCCTTTCATGTATTGTTACTCCTTTTTTTTTTCCAGATAAATGATCTTCACTCTCAGAAGTCAGCCATTGAATGCTTGTTTTTTGAAGCCACTGAGAAGTTCCGTGGGAATATCAAGACCATGTATTCTGCTCCTGTAAGTAGCTTGTTGGGGGATGTCAAAATGGCGCACCACTGCCTTTAAATGAAAGAGAACAGCTTTAAAGCAAAATTGTCTATTAAATGTTTGCAGAAATCATCGGCAGCTGGGGAATCAGTAAAACAGCTTCACTTGCACATGGAGGACTTTTTAAATATAGACTGGACCCTGTGTTAGCAATGATACTGTGTTCAATAGCTAGGCCTTCAGTTTGTAAAGTTTTGTGTTAGTAAGAAGGAAATAAGCATTATATTAAATCTGCACTGAAATTCCATTTTTTTCCAGTTATAACTGTAACAATGTTATTCATTGTAACTGTATTCCACTTTTCCTCCAAAAGCTTCAAGTAAATGTATATAGCATCTTTTCCTCCAATTTTCCCATGAAACAACTATGAATTAGGTTGAGCTGAAAAATAGGAAGTAGCCCAGAGAGCTTCAATGACCGTATTTATATATCAATACTGGTCTCCCCATCCTTGCACAATACCTTCCTCCTAGTATAACATCTTTTCTTTATATCACACTGGTTTTCTGAGTTGCTAAATTGGTTAACAAAATGCTAACTTCTTTAATAGCTCGCCAACATTTTAGATCACAAAATTTATTAATGTAGCCCTGATGGATCAGATATAAATTTGATGCAATGTAATAACCTATTAGATCAGGGGTGTTAAACTTAAGGCCCATGGGCAGGCCGACCTGGAAACAGTGAACGACCAGCCTGCGCAGCCCTCCCAAGCTTCATTTTCGCTGGCAGAGGGTTGCAGGAAGCCATTGCAGCCAAAAACTGACCTCCCGAGCTGTGTTTTCACTGGCAGAAGGTTGCAGGAGGCCGTTGCAGCCAAAAACGGAGCTTGGAAGCCTATTTTCTCTGGCAGAGCGCTCGGGCCCCCAACATGAGTGACGTCGAGCTGGCCACGCCCTCCCAAGGTCAAACACAACCCTGATGCGGCCCTCAATGAAATCAAGTTTGACACCCCTGCACTAGATAAATGAAATTTCAGATGTAAAGAATGAAGTTTACAATCTTTTGCTACTGCTCCCATAAGTCTGACATATCAGAGATAGATTGCCTCTGAACAGGGAGGTTTTGTTTAACATCCCAGACTGACTGTTATAAACCTCCTGTGCTCTTTAATGAATTCATGTGATCCCTCCTTTAAACCTGTTTAGCCTCTTAAAATATGTCCTCCTAAGTTCCATAAGTTAATTATACATTAAAGTGTTTTCCTTTCCTGAATTTATTGCCTAACCTAAGAGTGCTGAAGAAGCTTGAGTTTGGCTAAGTTTCAAAAGTTATGATGCTGAAAATTCCATAACTTTTGGAAAATGTCTGAATGTGGTACACACATGCTGTGCTTATGGTTGAGCACTGTGGAACATCGATGAGGAAACATCCTGTCCCCCACACCACTGATGCATCCCAGCTCAACATCCCTACTTATTTCTACCACCTTTCCACAGAACGGACAGATCCATGTTGGCTACAGAGACCTGATGGAAAACTACCAACTCCTTGTGGTCAACATGGCAAAACAGAAAGAAGAGAAGGACGTGAAGCTGGTCTTGAACCTTTTCCAGTCTCTTCTGGATGAGTTTGCCCGCAGCTATGCAAAAAAAGAAGAGCCAGAACAACACAAGGTTTCGCATTTATGTCCTTGGAACCTATTTGAATTCTTAAAGATTGGGGTTTTTTCCATGGAAAGTTTTGACATGAGTGGTTTTCTTCGTAACTCACTTAAAAAGGGAATTGCATGCATTATTATTTCTTCATTATTATCTCTACACAAACTAAATCACTTCAATTAACTCTAATCCAGAGTATTATTTTCCAACCTTGGCAATATCCAGATGTTTATGGACTCCAAATCCCAGAATTCCACACCCAGCATGAGAGTCATAGGAGCTTGTTGGTTTGTTTACTTATTTGTCAGATTTATATAGCCTCCCATCTCACAATCAAGTGACTCTGGGTGGCATGAAATAAATTTAAAAGCAAAATATATAAATTAATATAAAGTATAAAAGTATAAAAAGGCACAAAGCTAAAAACAGAACAGAAAAGAAATTAGATGAAGAGGTATTAATTAACCAGGAACCATCTCAATATTCACCAGTCTCCTGAGGTCCCTAGACCTGCTGACACAACCAGGTCTTGAGGGACCTTTGGAAATCTAAAAGGGATGAGACCAGCCTTATTTCAAGGAAAAGGTGTTCTGTAAAATAGAGGCCACAGAAGAAAAGGCCACCACCTAGGACCCACCAAATGGAACTGAGACAAAATCTACATATCTAGAAATTGCCAAGCTTGGGAAACACTAGTAGAGACTTAACAGAATAACAGAGTTAGAAGGGACCTTGGAGGTCTTCTACTCCAACCCCCTGCTTAGGCAGGAAACTCTACATTACTTCAGACAAATGGTTATCCAACTTCTTCTTAAAAACTTCCAGTGTTGGAGCATTCACAACTTCTGGAGGCAAGTTGTTCCACTGATTAATTGTTCTAACTGTCAGGAAATTTCTCCTTAATTCTAGGTTGCTTCTCTCCTTGATTAGTTTCCACCCATTGCTTCTTGTTCTGCCCTCAGGTGCTTTGGAGAACAGATTGACTCCCTCTTCTTTGTGGCAGCCCCTGAGATATTGGAACATCATGTCTCCCCTAATCCTTCTTTTCATTAAACTAGACATACCCAATTCCAGCAACCGTTCTTCATATGTTTTAGCCTCCAGTCCCCTAATCATCTTTGTTGCTCTTCTCTGCACTCTTTCTTGTGCAGAGAAGAACTTGTGTTCTTGTTATTCTGTCTGCTATCTAATTGCTCAGCATGTTCCCGCTGAGTCATTCATTCAGTTCCAAAATGTAAAAGGGGCCAATGCTGCAGTTTGCCATAGAAGTGGGAATATTATCTTGCTTCCCAGAAGCCAAGCATTTTTGTACTGCTGAATGCCAAGAACTGGCCTTTCTTCATTAGAGATCAGCTCTAATGGAAAGCTCAGCTAGAACCGGAAGGATATGAAAAAGAATCCTTTTTTCTTCTTACTCTTCCAACAGCAAAGCAAGGCTCAAAAAAAAAAGCGGAAACAGGAACATGTGGTGAGTCCTTTGTGATTTTCAGCATTATATTAGCCCTTGAATTAGACATGGGGTTTTGGTGCTGCCAGTTGTAAGAACTGTCCGCTATCCCAGAGGTCTCCAAACTTGGCAACTTTAAGACTTGTGGACTTCAACTCCCAGAATTCCCCAGCCACCATGGAATGGAATTCTGGGAGTTGAAGTCCACAAGTTGCCAAGTTTGGAGGCCCCTGCTTTAAAAGAAAAAGCCTTACGGGTGGGGAAGAGGAGAATGAGAAGATGGAAATTATTATTGTGTGTTCAGTTTTTATGTTGTGGCATGAGCTACATTTGGGGGAAAGCGAGTCCGACATAATGGAAGGAAATAACATTGGAAATGCAAAAAAGTGCATTTGTGTATATGTAGAGGAAATGCAAGAATTATAGAGAAATGTGTTTGCCAGCAACTTCGAGTGTTATGCTCTAAAGACAAACTACACCTCTGCCCAGAGTTATGCCTGGGGGAAAAAAGCCACCATTCTAGAATGCCTAATAGACTGGAATATATTTTTTATCAATTGGGATAGAGAATAACGACTAAGCAGCATGTTTACAAGATCTGTTTTTACTTTATAGACCTTTGATAAAACATATACCTAAAAATGCAAGTTTAACAAATAAGTAAGGTGTATTCAGATATTTGTGTGACTGTTTACAGATTGTGGAACTCAATGGCCATGTATTTGTGAATTACCAAGTGAACATCTTACAGTCTTGCGAGCAGTGCTGTTCCTACATCTGGCCTATGGAGAAGGCTTGTCTTTGTAGCAGTAAGTGCAAGCTTATACGATCTGGGCTTTGATACTCTTGTTTTAAGCAGCTCTGGGTATTTTTGATTGTAATAAGCCTTTTCATTTTTAGTGGCATAGTATTGTGGGCTGGGAGCAGGGAGATAAAACTGTCATTGCTGGTAATGGGAAATCTTCTTCTGAACTGGACTAGGAAGTAGGACTCTTGTTTGCCTCCTTCCAAAAATGGAAGCGTTCCTATTCCCCAGGTTTCCCCCACTGTGGGGCCCTCCTGATGTGTTGGCATCGCCACTCCTAAAATTTCCAATTCACCTGGAAGGCCCAAACTACAGAAAATTGATCTACCCAACAGGGATGGTGTGGTTGTATAAGTCATTTTGCTTTCTCTCAGTTTACTCCTCTTTCATTTAAAAGTTCCTTATCATCTTTTTTCTCCATGGGAATTTTTTTTTTTTTTGCTTGTCCTTTATTTCTCAGAGAAGTTAGCATTTTTCTTCTTCCATGTTGCAAACACCCCTCAATTAAAACCTTGTCTCCACAAAGAAGAATGTGGAAGGAGACTTTTTATTTTATTTTATTTTTAAATTGTTTTGTTTTGTTTTGTTTTTTTAATCCTATCTTTTATTATTTTTATAAATAACTCAAAGGGGTGAACATAGCTAATACTCCTTCCTCCTCCCATTTTCCATACTAGAACAATCCTGTGAGCTGAGATGAGAAAGAGGTAACTGTCCCAAAATCATCCAGCCAGCTTTAATGTCCAAAGTGGGACTAGAACTCTCAGTCTCCTGGTGATTGGCTCAAAGTCACCACCTGGCTTTCATGCCTAAAACAGGACTAGAACTCACAGCCTCCTGTTTTCTAGCCTGGTGCCTTAACCACTAGACCAAACTGACTCTCTTTAACAAGCCTTCTTTGTCTCTTTTCTCTTCTCTCTTCTAGTCTGTAAACTGACCTGTCATAAGAAGTGCCTGTCCAAAATCCAAAGCGGATGCACATCCTCACAAGCAAAAAAAGTAGGTCTTAGCCCCTCTCTGGCCAGCTTTTGTAGGAAAACAAGAGACTGGCTTCGGTTACAACTTACGAAGGGTAGACTTCAACCCCAACAGATCTAAAGTTCTACCACTAGATTTCAGTAAGGGCTGAAATCAGACCAAGCCATCATCTGGACTGACATCCTGCTTCCAAAAGCAACCAACCAAGTGTCTCCAGGGAGCCACTCAGTAAGGGGCGGGTAGTAGAAAGTAGTCCCACTTTTCCTGTCAAAATTATCCTACTTCTTAAATATGGATGTTCATTTCTCAGTTTTCATACTTACTACTTGCTGAAGTATTTTGATTTGATATTGATTTCTATAGCTGCCAAACACACAGTACATGACTTTAGGCAGCTTACAATAAAAATAGATAAAAATACAGGTACATCTTGCTCAGGGGGACCTGAAGCCCATTGTGCCTCATCCAGACCCCTCACAGTTTCCAAGCACGAGACAGAATCTCCACAGCATCATTCAGACAACCTAGGGTGGAGTTCTAAAACTGAGTATCATTAGCATACTGATGATACCTCACCCTAAATCATCACTTAGTAGCATCATACACACACCATTAATTTAGCTAACACTGGACGAGGAGAGCTGGGCTGATAAAAACTCTAAAAGCTTACTGAGTCCAGGATCCCTTTTTCCATAGAAGCCAATGTTTTTACACATGATGCACTGGTATAAATTGTGATTTCATACTATTAGTAATCAGCACTATTCTATTTTTCCACCATTCCTTTTCAAAGCCATTCAGCAGTGGCTATTCTCTCATCCTATAACCAAGCAGTTCAATCTGGCCTGTTTCGGTTAGCAGAATCCCCTCATATTAATAAATAGTCCTCCATTCAGAAAAGAGCATCCACATACAGACACTTAACCTGAAGAAGAAAGTACCTTTCAGCTTGTTTTCTTTGTGAAATTAACATTTGGTCCTGTTAAGCTGAAATAGCTCAGCAATAGCAGTTAATTATCGCCCTATAGTGCTTTACAGTACTCTGAGCGGTTTACAGAGTCAGCCTATTGCCCCCAACAATCTGGATTCTCATTTTACTGACCTTGGAAGGATGGAAGGTTAAGTCAACCTTGAGTCCTGCCAGGATCAAACTCCAGTCTGTGGGCAGAGTTAGCCTGCAATACTGCATTCTAAGCACTGTGCCACCAGGGCTCCTTATATTACTATCGGAAATGATATCATCCAGGTTTATCTCTGTACCTGCTATTCAAAAGAGAACTGAAGCTTTCATTGTAAACTCTGCATTCCTCCTTTGTATGTCACAAAATCATTAATCTCATCTTCCACTTCTGGTCATAGGGTGACCAAGACCCAGAGCCCCGTCACTTTGGGGTCAGTGTCAGTGTTCTGACTAGTGAGAAGAACTCTGTCCCGATTGTCATGGAGAAGCTGTTGGAATATGTCGAGATGCATGGACTCTACACTGAAGGCATCTATCGGAAGTCGGGATCTGCAAACCGCATGAGGGAGTTGAAACAGTCCCTGCAAGCAGGTAGGGCTGGAAGGGCTTCTTGGTAGCATTATTGCAGGTGGGTTGCCCTCCTTGGGAGATGGAGGAGAAGGAAAAGGACACAAACCACAGCAAAGCATTGCCACCATTTTAAAGAAGTTAAATCAGAAAAAAAAACAAAGCTGTAGAAAAATCAAAGCTTTTACCAGGCCTGAAAGGACCAAAGCAGGAGTGGAGAACGTGTGACCCTCCAGAAGTTTTTAGACTGTAATCAGTGGTGGCATTCAAATAATTTAACAACCGGTTCGCCCAGGGTCAGGTTGCTATCATGGGAGGCGTGGCCCATCCCTGTCCTCCAGCTCCACCACACATGCGAGACGAGCCTCCTGTGATGGCTGACCTGACCCTGGGCGAACCGGTTCTTAAATTACCCCTCTCCCTGCTATCAAAGTGGATCCTGGATGCTGCGCTGCAATGGAGAAATGGGCAACGGAACAGCCGGCATGAGAGAAGGAGGAGGAGCAGGGAGAAGGAAGAGGGAAAGTGGCCTTCTCCTTCCCTTGTGCCAGCCACTCCATTGCCTGGTTCTCCATTGCACCGCAGTGCCCAGGAGCCACTTTGATAGTGGGGGTGGCAGGGGGGGGGTAATTTAACAACAGGTTCACTTGAACCAGTGTGAATCGGCTGAATCTCACCACTGACTTTAATGTGTACCGACTATAAGACGCTCCAGACTATAAGATACACATTAGCTTTAGAAGAGGAAAACAAGAAAAAAAAATCTGCTCATTCATCACAGCGCATTCGCTATGGCCCATTCGCTGCCGGGCCCCATTCGCTGCTGCCACTGCCCATTCGCCACCACCGCCCATTCACCATCGCCTGTTCGCAGCCACGCCCCGTTCACTCCCACCACCGCCCGTTTGCTGCCGCTGCCTGTTCGCCACGGCCTATTTGCTGCCGCCCGTTTGCTGTGATCAGGCAGTGGCGGCAGCAATAGGCATCAATAGGTGGCAATCCCCACCGCCTAGAACAGCTGATCAGTGCCGCACCAATCACCCTCCCCCCCGCCGCAATATTCACTCTATAAGACGCACAGACATTTCCACCCACTTTATTTAGCGTAAGGCAATGTTACATTAGCCAGGAGACTACAGTGTGAGTACAGAGTAGTTGTTTGGCTGCAGAACAGTGCTAGTCTATTCAGTTCACGCTCGCACACTATCCAGAATGCACCACAGGGAGCAGGCTAGCCTGAATTGAATTTGAAAACAACAGTAGCTAAAGGTCTACATATTGCCAATTCCTGCACTAGGGGAAAAGAATCTTCAAATCTTTGATGCAAAATCTTAAAGTTACTACATTCCAGCTGTCAATCCTGTGCACCTTGTATAGAGTAAGGGGTTTCAATCTTTCCCTTTTTGTTTCTTCTCTCCTTCTCAGACCCAAACTCAGTGTGGCTAGAGAACTACCCCATCCATACCATCACGGGGATCTTCAAACAATGGCTGAGAGAGTTACCGGATCCTCTTATGACTTTTGCTCAGTACAATGACTTCCTTCGGGCGGTGGGTAAGTAGTGAAGCATCTGAGAAAAAAAAGGTGATTCTTTTCTCAGGAGGGGTGAGATTGGCTCCAATTGGCTTCTTTAACAAATAGGTATACTGGACTAGATAGGCACTGGATATTACAGGTAGTCCTCAACTTACAGTTCATTCAGTGACCAAAGTTACAATGTCATTGAAAAAAGTGACTTATGACCGTTTTTCACACTCACAACAGTTGCCGCAACCCCATGGTCACATGATCAGAATTTGGATAGCAATAGCACTTAGACTTACATACCGCTTCACAGTGTTTTACAGCCCTCTCTAAGCGGTTTCCAGAGTCTGCCTATTGCCCCCAACAATCTGGGCCCTCATTTTATTCACCTTGGAAGGATGGAAGGATAAGTCAACTTTGAGCCGGTGAGAATTGAACTCCTGGAATGAGCAGTGATTTAGCCTGCAGTACTGCATTCTAACCATTGCACCACCACGACTCTCCTGCTTGGCAACTGTCTCATATTTATGACGGTTGCGATGTCCCAGGGTCATGTGATCATCTTTTTGAAACCTTCTAACAAGTAAAGTCAATGGGGAAGCCAGATTCACTTAACAATTGCCTTACTCATTTAACAACTGCAGTGATTCACTTAACAACCATGGCAAGAAAGGTCGTAAAATGGGGCAAAACTCATTTAACAACCGTCTCACTTAGCAACATAAAATTTTGTGGTTGTAAGTCAAGGACCACCTATATCTAACTGGATTCTCCTTGTGTCCTCATTCCTTACAGAGCTCCCAGAGAAGCAAGAGCAGCTCTGTGCCATTTACAGTGTCCTTGAGCAGCTCCCACAGGCCAATCATGACACCTTGGAACGGCTGATTTTCCACCTTGTCAAGTAAGGACAACCATCTTGTGATTTAACTTCCCCCCGTGGTCAGGGAAGCGATTATAGCCATGATTCTGAGAGATGTTGTGAATTTAAAATTTACAAGAGCCAGAGAACATTTGGCCAAGTACTTTAATCGTTTAAAAAATGACACTACAGTTTGTTTGAAATTTATGTTGTACGAAGTCAGGATTCCAAGGTCAATAAAGAATAAACAGAGCAAGGTCTGTTTGAAATCAAGAGGCCTTTTTAAAATAATCACTGAGTTATTTATAGAAATAATAAAGGCGGGATAAGAAAAAAATCTAAAGTAAATAAAAGTAAATCAGTTAAACTCATCATCCCCTTTCCCAAGGCTTCATAGAAATAAACCATTTCCCTTGTTTCTTAATATTGCAGTGTGGGAAATAAGAAGGGCTAACAATTGGGGAAACATCTGCTTTGCTTGCAGAACCATTTGTCTGAAATGGGATAGGGTTTCCTGCTTGAGCAGGGGTTAGACTAGAAGACCTCCAAGGTCCCTTCCAACTCTGTTATTCTGATATCTTCAACCCCTGTTGTTTCCATTTATGGAGATGAGTGATGGGAAAATCTACACAAGTAAAATGGTGGCGTTTGTTCTAGGAACATTTAAGTAGTATTTGCTGGAATGCTCATTTTTCTCCCTCGATGTGCTAACAGTTTTAGAGATGGTTCATCTGCTTTGTGAAAATAAATTTCTGGAACTGGTGGTGGTTCATGCAGTTCTGCAGACTGCATTTTCGGGACTAAGGTCTATGTATGAACTACTTCCTGTTCCAAAAAATTTGCTTCCCAAAACACACAAACCACTCAAGAAAAGATCAGTGGATTTTGGCAGGAAAACAAACTTTTCAGGAAGCACCAGAAAGTTCTACGAATAGACATTTCATCTTACATACAGCCTCCCAAAAAAAGCCTTCGAAAAGGAAGATGCACCAATTATTTATTTTAGTAGAAGGCAACATAGATCATGTTATGCATCTGAAACATCTGGGAAAGTTGGGGATTGGAGATACTGTTCTACAGTGGTGCCATTCCTTCCTTGGTGGAGGGCTTCAGTAAACGCATATGGAGGAAGAGTAAAATTTGTAGTTACTCCAGTGAGAGCCAATACAAGATTCATTTTATTCAGCGTGTACATGAAACCACTGGGTAAGGTCGTCCATCACTTTGGAATCTTCTTCTTCCTAGTGTATTCCCACAAGTGCACGGTCCATTTTTCGGATTATTGAATGCCACTTTGCACGGTCAGCTGCGTCTCTAGGGTGCAGGCCCACAGCTTGCATATCTTTGTTGATGGTGTCTTGCCATTTCTGTTTTGGGCGCCCGCAAGGTCACTGGCCATTGACTTCTAGTTGGTAGGCAGTCTTGACAACAATGGAAGGTGCTGCTCTTAGGACATGTCCATACCAGCAGAGACAGCCTTCTCTCATCTTCTCTACAATCAATCCATTAGTTTGGAATGAGGTGTCAATAGTATGTTGATAATGCTAAATGATACATTGTCACCCCAGGCCAAGCCAGAAATATTATAAAAATCCTGACTCAGGACCTACAGGCTTTGAGGACCTCGATGGATCAAAACAAGCTCAAATCCTTGCAACATGGAGTTGCTGTTTGCCAGCTATCGATCTGGCTGTCCCAATTCTGGTTTGCTGCTTCTTTAAGAAGCAAATCTGTAATTTGGAAGTCATTCTGGAATTATGGCTCCTGCTGAAGCAGGTAGAAACCATGGTGGGGGTGAGGATGTTTTACTCCCAACTGGCAAGCCAGTTTATTATTAATATTATTAAAATGTATTTGCTGCCCAACTTCCAATGAAGCTGCAAGATACCTAGATGAAAATACTATGACTACCCTGACTCATGTCCTGGTCACCTGATAATTAAACAATTATAGCATGCATTTCTATACGGGAGCACTTTGGAAGTCTTCATGTGATCCAAAGTGCAATGACTCATCTGCTAACTAGTGAGAGCAATTTGGCCACGTAACACCAGTGATACAGCTGCTGTGTTTGCTTAAGTATTTGCTTCTTGGTCCAGTTCAATATGGTGGTTGTCCCCTTTAAAGCCATACATGGTTTGGCTCCCAATCTTCAAGACAGTTTCTTCCATCAAGATCTAGCCCACCCTTTGCATATTTACAAGAAGGGATTGTTGAGTATCCCCACCCATGTAAAATCAAGGTAGTGGAGACTAATAAAATCCTCCCTTATGAATATCTTGCCTCCCAAGATGTGAAATGCCTCAAATCTGCTTGATGAGCATTTTGTGTTTAATGGTATGCAAGAAGTCTTTTGATTGTGTTATTATCTTCAGATATTAGTATCTTCTTACTTTGAATCTTCCAGAATCTGGCAGGATATAATCATGTTCTCAAACAAACCTCAAATCTCATACACATCACCTTTGGAAGAGACCATAATAATGTATTTCTTGTAGGAAAAGCTTACTAGATGGAATATACAGGAATGTACCTGTTCTTCATTAAGATGATCCAGATCTAATCTTCAGTATCCCTTGATATGAGTGGTGGGTTGCTACCGGTTTGCAAGAACCGGTAGTAAAAATTTGTAGTAGTTCTGAGAACTGGTAATAACATTGGCTGGCCACGCCCCCAAACTGGTCACCGCTCGCTTACCCCGCCCACCTCATCAGAGGCTTTTTTTTTTTTTACTTTTAAAAGCATTTTTTCTACAACTTCTTTGGCCAAAAAAATGCTTTTAAAAGTAAAAAAAAAAAAAAAAAAAAAAGCCTCTGATGATCCCGCGGATCAGCTGGGAACGTCAGAGGCTTTTCAAAACATTTTTTCTACAACCTCTTCAGCTGAAGAGGTGGTAAAAAAAATGCTTTGAAAAGCCTCTGATGATCCCAGCGGAGTTGCCTGATCGGCAGAGGCTTTTCAAAGCATTGTTTTCTGCAGCCTCTTAAGGTTGTAGAAAAAAATGCTTTTAAAAGTAAAAAAAAAATAAAAAGTTGGCCACGCCCACCTAGTCATATTACCCACCACCACCACCAAGCCACGCCCACAGAACCGGTATTAGAAAAAAAATTTAGAACCCACCCCTGCTTGATATCTATATCGGTTGGAAGCAGAACATTCTGGATTTGGTTCAGTAACAATCTGACTCAATATACAGATGATATATAGGTTTTAAATATCTTATTTAGTGGGTTGTAGATGGTATGGTGAAAGAAGTTAAGGATAGGCTTCATGGAAAAGGAACTATTATGGGGAGAGAAAATTGTGCTAAAATCAAGCTTAGCACAAATATTTAGCTAAAGAAGACAGACAAAGGTTAGTGGGTTGGCAAAAGATGCTGCCAATGTAAATGGTATAAACTAATATCTTTTTTTTCCTCCTTCTAACCTGTGGCATGCTTAAACACACACAAAATCATCTTCTCATATCCAAATATAGGGTAGCTGTGGTGGAAGAAGTCAATCGGATGTCACCCAATGCTCTGGCCATTGTCTTTGCCCCCTGCCTCTTGCGCTGTCCTGACAATTTGGATCCTCTCACTAGCATGAAGGATGTCTCCAAAACAACCACGTGAGTTATCCTAGATTGCCTGTGGACAGTGAGGCTTCTGCCCTTTTCTGGATAATAGAAATTGTGTGAACAGATAAACTTCTTCAGTGCTCTATGTAGAACAGACATTGCTAATTAATCTCTACAGGTATAATGAGGCCTAGTCTCAGCAGTCTCCAAAAGTAAATGTTCCAGAGATCTTTGGTGTGAATTTTATTTCTATCATCTGACTATGGTATTATCTATTCCCTTTTTCCCTGCAAGTAATAGAAGCCTGAATCTAATTTTTCCATCTCTCAGTATCAATCTCCTGGCCAAATACCACATTATTTTAGAAGTTTCTTGAACCGTTTTCCTTTTTTTGATTCAGATGGCTTCCTGAGAGATGGTAGAACTTGGATGGTATCTCTGTTGGAAGAGGGAGACAGAAAGGTGGATCTAATGGGAAATGGAGGTTGGCTGGTTGTTAATATACACATTAGTGCTTGTGACCATCTAGTGACTTTCCCTGCTCTGACATGTTCATAATTGCATTGTTGGGAGAATGGTGTCTCTTCCATCAGCCCGTTTATCCATGTGTGCATTCAGCTGATCCATTCATCCTTCCATCCATCAAGGAAGGGTCCATGAATGATTTGTAATTGTTTTCTCCATTTCTCCTTTTGCTCTCTCTTTTCCCTACTTATGCATAGATGTGTGGAGATGATCATCAAGGAACAGCTGAGAAAGTACAAGATGAAGATGGATGAAATTTGCCAACTAGAAGCAGCGGAAAGCATTGCTCTTCGGCGGCTTTCGCTGCTTCGACAGAACAAAGTAAGCACTGGGATTACACCTGGCATGAAATGCGATGAAGATTTCACAACAGGACTGTGACTTTTCCATTAATCTCACACAGCAAGGCTGATATGTAATGAGCAACTTCATGCTAAATGCCAAAGGACATATTTTTGTGCGAGTGGAAGTTAGGAAGAAAAAAAAAGACTTTATTTAAAGCAGTTCTGATATAATCTCCAAATATAATTCAGTAAATGATTATAAAGTTGGGCTGTGTTCAGTCACAAAAAGTTCTGTTCTAGTCTCCCGATTGTCCCACTGCATCTGGGGTGCAGAGGCCATTTGCACTAAGTCCAGTTCAGCACATACATTTTGGGAGACGTTCTGGATGGATGAGTCAAAATGGTTGAAGTCTGGAAAACAGTCCTGTGAGAGGTAGTTGAAAAACTAGTAAGTTAACTTAAGTGGAGAGAAAAAAAGAGGAGACATGGTTGGTCTTCATGTATTGTACCTAATAGAAGAAGCAGACCTGTCTCTGTTGTTCTAGAACTTAACCATAGACATAATTAACGTCCGGATTTGATAGTAGCACGGAACTGTCTCAGGAAGTGGTGTCCCCTCGTTTATTGGAAGAACAAACAGACCCTGTTAGAAAGACTGATGGAAGAGCTTCTGCCTTGCATTCCTTTTTGAGTTTTTTTTATTTTGGTTCAATGAGTTTAGTCCCAATCCTTGACAATTTTGGTTAGCTTTAATAGGTCAAAGATGACACTGGATTTGTTTTATTATTATTATTTTTTTATTTATATGCCGCCCTTCTCCCGAGACTCAGGGAGGCTTACAATGCGTTAAGCAATAGCCTTCATACTTTTGTATATTTATACAAAGTCATCTTATTTCCCCCATAATCTGGGTCCTCATTTTACCTACCTTAGAAAGGATGGAAGGCTGAGTCATCCTTGAGCCTGATGAGATTTGAACTTGCAGTAATTGCAGGCAGCAGATGTAAATGGATATTAATTAGTCTGCTGAGCCACCAGTTTTAGGTTAATGCAGTGCCCCTCTTTTGATAAGTTACTGGATGACAGATTATCTAGCCCATGTCCATTTGGGTTTATATTGGGGGTTTAGCGCTGAAGCCACTTTGGTCATCGTGATAAATGCCTCCTTTGAGGAGAAAGATACAGGCGCAGCCCTGTTGATTCTCTTTTAGCAGCTTTTGGTAATGCGGGACATGCTATAACAACATTGGGAGCCCGATACTTATATTTTATGTTTCCTTTGTTTAGTGGTTGGTTTAAAATGTGGGTATATTCTTAAAAAGAAATGCTGAGCAGTGGAATTACACTAATCATCCATTTCCTGATCTAAGAATCCAAAAACCCTGCTGGGTAGACATTGTTGTTCTTGCTGTTTAATTCATCTGTTTGATGATGGAGGATTGTGGAAGACTGGCTCAAGCAATCTCAAAACTAATCCCAGCTATAATTCAATAGAATTCAATAAATTTAATATATTAGTTTTAGAATCTTGCAAATGTATTAGCATTGCTTAAACCACATGTGCAGCATTTTTAGTTTTTAGCTTTGATATATACTATATATTGTTATTATCATCTAAGTCTTTGATTTTTATCCATGGAGAGAGAAAATGTTTTGGCCTCCTATGAATGTGCCCTTCATCTCTCCTTTTCTCTAGTTGTGGCCAGTAAAACTTGCCTTTTCCTCTCCCCGCGAGGGAGCCCGGGTAGGTGAAAGCACTGATGTGCCCCCAGTGCATGGAACGTTGCTCCTTTCCTCACTCTGCCTCTCCCAGCATCAGCTGAAGATCAGAGAAGGCTGTTCACAGCACCTTCATATGCTGAATGCTTCAAAACCCCACTTTAATACTCTGCATGTTTTACACCTGTGCACATTTTTCCTGTTTTCCCAATTAATTACGGGGATTGAATAGTGGATTGCAAGAGAGATTAACCAATGCTTCATAGAAAAATAAAAAGATACCCCTGCATCCAAGTGTGGCCTTGGATGCTTAACCCTTTGAATTTATTTACACTAACCCAGGTGTGTGTGTGTGAGAGAGAAAGAGGGAGTGAGAATCTGGTGGTTGGCTTTTGTCAAAGGAAGACATTTCTGTGCACATGCTCGGGAGCAGCCTTAATACCATTTTATAATATCCCAAGGCACAGCAAATTTTAATTTCAGGCCTCAAATTTATATCTTTGGGAGAGAGGAGTGTGTGTAAAACGGTACCTGCTTTTCTGCATTGGGATTCAATACCAATTCTTCTTGTTTTATATTCATCGTAGCCCTGAAAGTTGGACTCAGTACTAGGAAAGGACAGCTTGCTCTAAAGCAACTGTCGGCAGGTATCTCATGCTTAGGCTTCCTGTATTCAGAACTACTCCACTTCATTATTTTCCTGGCTTGTTAAATTATAATTTCAAGCCTGGAAAGCTAAATTGTCCAAGCAGAGCAGAGGCTGCTTCACGATCTATTGCCATTCACAAGAGAATTAACTTGCGGGATTTAATGGCTCCTGTCTATCCAGGATTGATGATTTGCTGTATCCTTAGCCAAGGGGATGATACAGCTCTCTTTCTATCCTGCAGAGCAAGAGCCCCCAGACTATAGGAGCGAGTGGTACCTCACCTAAACTTGGACTTTTGCCTGAAGAGGAAGAAACAGACAACAGGGAGAAGGAGCTGTTGATGGAACGGATACAATCAATAAAGGAAGAGAAGTGAGTGATGGCTTGTAAGGGCCTACCTTCTGCAAAACAGAAGCTACTGTCTCTGTATTCATCTGCCAGCTCTGAGAATCTCTACCAAGAGGAGCTGTGCTTTAGTTTCCCAGCAGAATCAGTTCCTGTGAAATATTTAATTTAATTTAATTTAATTTAATTTCCAATTTATATACCGCCCTTCTCCCTGAGAACTCAGGGCGGTGTACAGCCAAGATAAAAAACATAGAATACAAATATTAAAACATTTAAAAATATATATAAATTTTGGCCCGAAAGTTAAGAATCACAGACTAATTAAAAGAATTTAAAAATTTAAAAAATTTCTTCTTAAGCCAACCCGGCTTGCTGAAAAAGATAGGTTTTCAGGGAACGACGGAAGGCATTGAGGTCCTGGATTCTTATCTCCGGGGGCAACTGATTCCAGAGGGTGGGAGCCCCCACAGAGAAGGCCCTCCCCCTGGGGGCCACCAGCCTACATTGTTTGGCTGATGGCACCCTGAGGAGGCCCTCTCTGTGGGAGCGCACGGGTCGATGGGAGGTCATCGGTAGAGCCTGCCTTGCAAAAAGCATGAGAGAATTGTTAGCATTTTCAAATCTATTTTGAAATGAGCCACGGTGGTGCACTGGTTAGAGTGCAGTACCGCAGGCTATTTCTGCTGACTGACAGCTGCCTGCGATTTGGCAGTTCGATTCTCACCAGCTCAAGGCTGACTCAGCCTTCCATCCTTCCGAGGTGGGTAAATGAGGACCCAAATTTGGGGGGGCAATAGGCTGATTCTGTAAACTGCTTGGAGACAGCTGTAAAGCACTGTGAAGCAGTTTTATCTTGCTATTTTCATTACCCACGTCTTTGAAATTGTTCCAGTCCTCCCATGGAATGTTGTAGCTTGTCTTTCTTTCTCGCTTCTTTAGGGAAGACATAACATATCGTCTCCCTGAGTTGGACCAGCGTTGTTCTGATGAGGAGAATGTCGATTCTGAGACATCGGTTAGCACAGAAAGCTTATTGGAGGAGCGTGTGGGGTGCCGTGACCCTGAAGGTCAGTATTAAGGTATTGTGTAGTTTTTTCCCCCTCTCCAATCATTCCCTTGGTGGCCTTGTTGGTCATCCCGGCACCAATCTTTTTTGCAACTTTCTACTGCAACAGCAATTAAAAAACCCTTTGAGACAGGTTTCTTACCCAAGCTCTCTTCTCCTCTTCAAAGGAAGCAAAGAGCCTGCTGCTCAGTGCATCAGCCTCTCCGCCAAAGAAGAGACTGGATCACCGAAGACGTTGCTGTTTTCAGCCAAGGTAGATCCGGCTCCTCCTCACCTGTCCACCACATGTGGGCCATCCTCTTTGCTTCTGCTCAAAGGAAGCCCTCTTCATCCAGCTCCAGGGGATGCACATAGCCAAGCCCAAGCTGTCTTCCCGGACTGAGAGGCTAACAGACCCACTCCCTCCCTGCTCCAAGACCTGCCTCTCTCAAGGATGAACTGCTCACGGGAATGTACCAAGAAGAGTCATCTCAAAAGTAAACAGGAGAGGCAGGCTCAGTGAAGGTCAACAAGGGGTAACTAGCAGTCCTGTTTTGGGAGCTGTTAGATAACACTGCCCTATTTCCGAACCTGGTCAAATCCAGTATTTAAAAGTTCTGCTGCTCATCAAAACAGAATGGTCATGATTTGCACCAGGGCTTTTGGTCGGTATTGAATCTGGGAAACAATTGGTGCTTCTCCGATCTGATCAAATGTTGATCAATAGTTACAACTCTGAACCAATCTCCACTTTCAGAGAAAGTTCCCTTCTCTGCCCAGCAGTCCACTCAAGCCTGGCTTTCTTCTTGTCTGCTTGCAACAGGCTCTTAATAGGACCAAACGGAGAGTCAAAGCACTCAAGAACTCGTTTCTGCTTTAAGTCTTTTTCTCTCTCTTTCTCTCGGATGATGACAACTTCCAATTGGTTTACAAGAACTTTTTAAATTTGTGTAGTAACCGTTTAATGGAGACCAAAAAATGTATCTATGTTTATATTAAAACTGCACTTTTTTTGGGAAAAGACATTGGGAGTTATTCTTGACAGCACCAACATCAAATAGGCTTCCTCCTATTTTGGTATACTATAGTAGGCAGGATGGGAGCAGATCTGTCACTGTAACTCCTGAGATTCGTTTGATCTGTTGGAGTTTAAGTTAGACTGTAAAATCAAACGTGCTCTTCTGATAAGCCCTTTGAGGAAGCTCAGGTAGAGCAGCATTGAAAATCTCACTTCCTTTTTCTGTACGATTCATAAATGAAGAGTCAGCTGGTGTGGCCTGTTGCCGTTCTTGGGACTTAATAAATAAATAGAAGCAGAAGGATAAAGAAACGGAGGCATTTTCCTGTCTTTCTTCTAAAAATGAGACATTCTCTCCTAAACGCTACAGACATAAGACATGCCTTTCTGTACAATTACAATTTATTTTTTTTCAAAAGCAGCAATAGCCCACTTAACAAACCTGAGCATAACTAGTTATGACTGTACAGAGTAAAGAAACATTTTTTTTTACATTAAAAGCAGGAGAAAGGTAGATTTTAAATAGGAAAAAAAAAAGTAAGGAAATGCAAGGAAAGTTGATTAAATTAATCGACTCCCTTTTAAATGGTAATCAATTTCCACTCCCTTTTCTTTTAATTGGTACTCAGTTGTCAACAAGTTTGTTTGAATTGAAAGGAGGCACGGGGAGGAAGTAGGTGGGAGGGGAACTGAGCACATATAAGACCAAGTTTTTCCAACCCGGTTTATAAAGAATGGAAAAGTGAATGGTGGAGTCAGAATCCCTGACATTCTTCACCTGACAGACCTGATTTAATCCAAGAATGGGACAGTGGGTTATATCAGAAGCTTGTTATTTTGAGAAATAAACCAAGGACTAGATTCAGATGAAATGCTCAACAAAACATAGACTGGGGGCTAAAGACGTTTGGCTTTTTCTGCCAAAGGGAATAACTAGAAACAAACAGGAGTATGCCGAATGCATCCGTGCTCTTGCTCATTCTGGACAAGCTAGAATGCAGATGAATTCTGGCCTAAATTTGACACATGGTTGTCCCCAGATGCCTCCTTTTTTGGGGGGGGGGAATGCACACATAAAAAATAAAAATAAAATATCTCCACGCAGATGCTGTTTTTCAGGGGGGAAATAATAAAGTCAGCTTAATCAGCCCAGTGGAAACTTCACAGCGGGGAAAAGAAGGAATTCTCCACTTCTGGTGTCAACTTCGGGTGGAATGCGGGAAGAGGAACACCAAAGTCTAGGAAAGAAAAAAAAAAACAAGACAAAAAAAGTCAGTTTAAAGTAATATAGTTGAACTACAAAGAATCAAAATGGAGGGGAAAATTCTGAGTCACAAAGGAGGGTGTATTTCTTTCAGGATTAAGGTAGAACCGTTGGGTTAAAATGTCAGGTAACAGCCCCCTCTCCCCACCTCTCACGGATTTAAAATAATTTTTCGGACTATAAGGCACACCAGAGTATAAGACGCACCTTAGTTTTTGGGTAGGAAAATAACAAAAAAGCTGATTGGCGGGTGGATCGGCCTCCCGGAATATCCCCAATCGGCTGTTCCCAGAGATTAATTTTAGCAACAGATTCGTTGGTTGTGAGCTCTGTGCCTTGCTTTTTTTTCTGCCCCTGAAACCTGTTTGGGAGGCTTTTTTTCTGAAGTTCCGTTTCAGAGGCTTTTTTTCTGAAGCTTCATTTCAGAGGCTTTTTTTCTGAAGTTCCATTTCAGAGGCTTTTTTCAGCCTCTGAAACCTCCGTTTCAGAGGGAGGGTGGGGCTACATTCAGAGTATAAAACTCACCCAGATTTTCACCCTCTTTTTTGGGGGGAAAAGGTGTCTTATACTCCAGAAAATACGGTAAGTTTAGTCATTTTGAAGGTCTCAGGAAAGCCTTTTACAAAATGGAAGCCATTAAAATAGTTGGAGAAATTATTACGTACATACTTGTAATATTTGATACATTTGCATCTCAGTCAAAACTGAGAGACGACCCCAGTATTATTTTAAGGATTTTTAAACTCCTTCCTCTATCCATAAATCAAATTGAGGAACTGTTGCATTAATGAGGGGAATACAATTTAAGACCTAGAATTAGTCCTTCCATAACAAGAAGGAAAAAGAGGACTCTCAGATTAAGTTTTTCTTCCTCTTTCCAAAATTTCATTACCAAGATTCCCCATGGCTGTTAGCACTCACCCATTTCCCCATCCAAGCGACTGGTTGGAGAGGGATTTTTGCGGTGGTCTTCAATATGCTGGGTCATCTCCTCCCGAGAGGCTGTGGAATAGGGGCACTGTAAGCAATTATAGCGACCTCGGGTGTGTTCCCATACAATGCGGCTGTTGGAGGAGTGTCCTGCAATGGAAAGAAGAAGCTGCAAATCCAGTCAACTGGTCAGTTTCCTGATTCCCAAACAATTGTAGATCTAACTACTCTTGTGAAAAGATGACTAAAGGAACTCTCTGATGGCTTAGATGAATTTTGCATGTGTTATCTCTTTTGAGATATTGTAAAGAACTTATAGAGGATAAGAGGAAAACAAAGGTACTTTCAAAACAAGAAGAAAATTCAGAAAATTACAGATCCTGATAGCTGGGAAGATTCTACAGCAGATCATAAAACGATCTGGAAGTACTTTTGAAACAACATAGAGACTGTTAGACCAACATGGATGTGTAAAAAAATAATTTTCTTTAGTAATTTTTTTTTACTTTTATTTTTATTTATTTTTATATGCCGCCCTTCTCCGGAGACTCAGGGCGGCTTACAATGCGTTAAGCAATAGCCTTCATACTTTTATATATTTATATACAAAGTCAGCTTATTGCCCCCACAAACCGGGTCCTCATTTTACCCACCTTAGAAAGGATGGAAGGCTGAGTCGACCTTGAGCCTGGTGAGAATTGAACTCGCAGTAATTGCAGGCAGCTGGATGTTAAATGCTGCCTTAGTAGGAGGCATTAGCCTCCTACGCCACTCAGGCTCCTAAATTATGGGAATTTAGTAAAATATTGATTTCAGTGCTACATTTGACAGAATATTCCATTATATTCTAAATTGGGTAATTGAGGCCCTGATTAGTGTGACAATTAAATGGAATACATACTGGCTTCTAAAATTATTCATCGATTGTTTCTATTCAGATGAGAGATATAAAAGGAAATGCTACAAGGTTCAGGCCTACACCCGTATTCGTCCATGTTAAATTCATGATTTAAATATGGTCTCAAGTAGCTATGACTTAACAGTGGCATCTCTTCTCCCACCCCCATTTAACATAGCAAAATGCTGGACATTAATGCGCAACTCCGAAAGGGGTTGACACCAGCCTTATGCAGAGTAAATTTAGAGCAGGAACGGCGGAATCACAGATTATATTGAAAAATGGAACATGACAGCTGCTCACCTTGGCTTTTCTTCCATACAGCATTGGAAACAGGGAGGCCTTGGCCTGCTGGCAAGAAAGGCCTGAGGCGGTTCTGCACTGCAGCTTGAGGTAAAGCATAGGACGTGGAGTGCATATAGGGCAAGAAGGGCCCTGAAACTGAAGGGTGCGGTGGCCCAGAGAATTTTGCCAGGGAGGGTGGCCCAAACAGGGATTGCTCCAGCAGAGGATACGTAGGAGACGTTGGCAATGGCCCAGATTCTAAGGGGCCAGGAAGTCCCGCCGGAAGCGAGTGAGTGGCCAGAGGAGTGTCCATTGTGCCAGGGAGAAGAGCTTCTTTCTTGAAGTGCTGTATGACGCTCTGGAGTTTTGGAAGCTCCTCCAGCAATTTCCCTGGTGGCTCTTTTTCCAGGCCAGAGCTAGGTGGAAAGATGGGTTTCTCTGAAATTAGGGCTGGGGAAGTGGCGGTGTTGGTGTTGGCATCGGAACAGCTGTGCAAGTGCTTGAAGAGGGAGCGATGTGTTCGGAAACGTGACATGCAGTTCTCACATCTGGAGGGAATGAAAACAGAAGAGCCTAAACAAAGCATTCAGCGCTGAGGTTCCAA
Organism: Pituophis catenifer annectens; assembly: GCF_029215685.1. Lineage (NCBI taxonomy): Eukaryota > Metazoa > Chordata > Lepidosauria > Squamata > Colubridae > Pituophis > Pituophis catenifer. The sequence continues at coordinate 331,814,185 of NW_027256881.1, read as the reverse complement.
CAGGCTTATCAACTATGGCATTCTCAGCAGCAAGACTGTTGATAGGTAAATACTGGAAGAATGAAGCTTTGCCTACTATCGAGGAATGGACTGTGAAGATGGCCAGTTTTGCAGAGATGGCGAAGATTTCAGCGTATTTAAAAGATTGTTCACAAGAGACTTATGAATGGGAATGGAAAAGGTGGATAGAATATGTTCAGAACAAATATCAAACTAGAAAGTATCAAATAGCTTTTATTTGAAAATAATGTATTAGAAATATTTTAATGCAAAGGGATAAAGAGGAAAAATTTTATAGGGGGAGGGACGGGTTCAGGCTTATATATTAGTGTCATTAGTTATGAGTAAGTAATAGGGAAGTCTGGGGGGGGGGAGGGTTAGGGAGGGTTAGGGAGGATGGGAAGTTTGGGGCGGGAGGTGGGGGGTGAAAAAGGGGGTGAAAATGTAATTGTAAAACTTTTGCAATAAAAAAAAAAAAAAAAAAAAAAAACTATGGCATTCTCATTCCCTGCTGAGCGCCAGGCCCATGTTTGCTTTCTGAAGATGATGAGATATCCAGAAAACGAGGACTGTCAAATTTTGACAAATTTTGGTGGGAACTGGGGAATCACTTTATTTCTATTCCACCTTTATAATTTTTACTAATCACTCAAGATGGTGGATATATCCAACCTATTTTCCTCCTCTTACTTTCCCCACAACAATCCCATGAGGTGGGTTGGGCTAAGAGAAAGTGAGCCAAAGTCACCCAGGTGGCCTTCATGGCTAAGGCGGGACTTGAACTCCTCCTCTCCTGCTTTCTAGCTAATACCGGAACCACTAGACCAAATTGGCACTCAGAAACAGTGCTGTCCTGGGCATAAGCAAAAACGGGGAGGGGGTTTGAAAAATGGTGGACATAAGTGAGAGGAGAACAGAGATCTGAAAAGAAGATCTTTTCACCGAAACCATAATAGTCTCGTAAACCTAAAGTAGCTCTTATATGCTTTATCCGAAGCTATGAATTATCACTAAATCTGTTTGTATTATTTTGAGGCCTATTAGAAACAAAGAACAACGTACCTGAAATAATTGGTAAACTTGTTTAGATTCACTGAAGAGTTTAGGTCTGCTTCAGCTAGTTCCAGGCTATTAGCCAATTATAGGCTGGATTTGCACAACTTCCTCAACCAGGATGCAAACCCATTCACTACTGTTTGTAAACCAAATGCTTGGTACATTGTGGGAGACCAGCATATAAGCATAGAATCTACAGCTGGTACAAAGGCAGTGATGGATGTATCTCAATAAATTCAAAAGCTCCTCGATGGCAATCTGACAGGGATGCTGGCCTAGATTCTCAACCTTAGCAACTTTTAAGATCTGTGGACTTCAACTCCCAGAATTCCCCAGCCTAGGTGATCTCCAAGATAATTTCTACTCCTTATTTTCTATGTGGACTGGAGTGGCACGGTGGCCTACAGATAGAGGTCTTGCCTCACAATCGGGAGCCTGTGAGTTCGATCCTAAGTAGTGGCAGCTATTTCACTCTCTGGGCACAATGAACTCCCTGTAGGCGACAGGAAGGGCATCGAGACAGTAAACGCTTGAGCTCCATTCAGTCTCTTTTCCCCCCCACCCCCTAATTCCACACTGATGCAAGGAATTACAGGAGTCATTAAAAGAAAAAAAAAATCTATGTGGGCTCTGTGGACCTTATATTCTGCCTTAGACTTCATCTGGCCCAATTCCTTCTTTTCCCCTTTAAGGCAGGTTTCTCTTTGCCCAACCACTTTGGGAGCCTCTAACCTGCAAATATTCATGGGAGGATGTTTGCTTTGATTCACAAACAGAAAGCCAGGGTGGGTAGAATCGGGACTGACCTTTATGCCTTATTGAAGGGGACTATTTGGGGAGGGTGATCTAGTCTATGCTGGTTGTAAGGACAAAAAGAGTTCTTTCAGTTCAGCGTTTTTTCAACCTCTGAAATTTCAGGATGTGTGGACTTCAACTCCCAGAATTCCCTGACCAGCATGCTGGTTGGGGAATTTTGGGAGGTGAAGTCCACACACCTTAAAGTTGCAGAGATTAGAAAAACGTATTGATTGGAGTTCCCAAGTAGACTTGCTCTCTGTTAGACTCGTCTTTTGAATCCCCCTCAGAGTCGCATAGATGTTTATCCTAACAAAATTCCTAAAATGCAGATTAAGCCGACAGTGAACTGCCCCAGATTCAGTTGCCAAGTTTTATACTGTATTTCACTGGGGGATTCAAAGACATGAGAAAGAGAAGAGCTAATTGGAGAGAGACCTATTTCATTCTGACACTTCGCTCCATCCCTTTCCAGAGAATTTGTTAAAAGAAACATACATGTTTAACGACGATAAAACGAAGGAGGGTCTTACTTGAAGTAGCGGTTGGGCTTGTAATGCACCTTCATGTGACCCATCAGGGCTTGCATGTTGGGGAACGATTCCAAGCAAGCCTGAGTGGAACAGCGGAATGTCTTTCCTAAGAGAAACCCAGCAGTTCAGTGCATCTGCAGCTTTATTCATTGACTTATTAAATGTTCCAATAAAAGAGAGTTCTCTGCAGGTGTAGCTCAGGTTGAACTATAGAATCCTCTGCGCTTTCTGAGCTTGGTTGTTTGCTTGCAGCCGTTTCATTATCCAGCCGGGTAAAATCATCAGTACAAGGGAGGGTGGGGTTTTTTTTCCCCTATTTAGACAAACTAAATTTTCCCTGCATGGCACTGAGGATGTTACCTAATTGGATAATGAAACGTCTGCAAGCAAACAACCAAGTTCAGAAAGCACCAAAGACTCCACATTTATTTATTTATTGGTTCGATTTATATGCCGCCCTTCTCTGGAGACTCAGGGCGGCTTACAATGCGTTAAGCAACAGCCTTCATACTTTTGTATATACCTGCTTAGTAGGGCTTTGCCCCCCCCCCCCAAAGCGGTGTTCTTTTTTATACAAAGTCAGCTTATTGCCCCCACAGTCCGGGTCCTCATTTTACCTACCTCGAAAGGATGGAAGGCTGAGTCAACCTTGAGCCTGGTGAGATTTGAACTTGCAGTAATTGTAGGCAGCTGGCAGCTAAGTGCTACTTAACAGCACTTTAGGCTCTTCAATTATTATTGCGCCACCAAGGCTCTTCAATTTATTAAATATTTTTACCATCTGATTCCAAACAGCTCTGGATAATTTACAAAATGTAAAAGAAAGACCCGTTTAAAACAAGAAAACAAAATAAAACAAAAAACCCAGCAAACATGGTTTCCAAATGGAAACAAAGAAGAAGAAAAGGGAGCTTCAATCACGCTTGCAAAGACTTGAGTGAACAGCCAGGGCTTTAATTAGAGACTTATTTCTTCCAGTCCAATCAGCCTTTTGAGGTAGCCTAGGCAAGAATCAACAGCCACAAATACCAACGCTTACCTTTATGATAAAAGTTACAGGAACAAAATCTTGCAAGTCTAAAAGTACCCCTCTCCTTCCTTACTTTTAGTCTCTCAAAAACTAGGGAGGATCCCTTCTGAGACACTTTCTCAGTCAACCAGAACAGAGCTAGAAGGGACCTTGGAGGTCTTCTAGTCCATCCCCTGCTCAAGCAAGAGACCCTATACAATTTGAGACAAGTGGCTGTCCAGTCTTTTCTTAAAGACCTCCAGTGATGAAGCACCCACAACTTCTGAAGGCAACTTCTGTTCCACTGGTTAACTGTCCTCACTGTTAGGAAGTTTCTCCTCAATTCCAGGTTGTTTCTCTCCTTGATTACTTTCCATCCATTGTTTCTTGTCTTGCCTTCAGGTGCTTTGGAAAATAGGTTGACCCCCTCTTCGTTGTGGCAGCCCCTCAAATATCACCCCTTTTTTGAACTCAGATGTCACTTATTAAACCCTCGCCTAGACTGGGACTCTTCTTCCTATCTCCCAATTTTATTCCCCCAAGTCTCAAATTTCTTGTCCAGACCTTAGTTTGCAGAAGGAGAATTTCAAACAGCTTATAAATACGATGATCCAGAAGATGGCAGCACCTGACTGATGTTGGCTGATTTTCAACAGTACACAGGATCAGGCTTAATTAATTCTTAATAGAAGGCCATCAGGAAATCTCAGAAAAAAAGTTTTGCCACAAGGGCGACAAGGACATAGACATATGGTCACCAGAAGTAGATGGTGGCTATTTTTAAAAACATGGTGGATTTCTCCATTGAAGTCATTCCTCATGTGACTTTATAAATAAATGTGTTATGGAACATTTTATCATAAGTTGAAGGATGGGCTGTCTTTCAGGTAGAATTGGAGGACAGATATTGCCTTATGAACCCTGTTGATTATATCAAGGCTCTATTCAATCATAGCATGGATATGGGGGGGATATGCAATAGTATAGAATTTTCGTGGCACTCTTGAACACCCCCAAAAAGTATCTGACTGGCTACTTTTGAAAACAGAATACCTGTGAATGCTGCATTTTTTAACAGATGCCCTTTGTAAAGCTATAGCTTTACACAAACGATAGCTGTCATTAAGAAGTTGTGCAAAGATGTCTCGGTGGCCATGTTTAATATAATAAGTTTCACTCAGCAGCAAAGCTCAGGCTTTGCATGCAGACATCTGAGTTCTAAACAATTTCAGTTACAAAAATCAGAGTTAACAGGGTAATGAAATGTGCAACAGAACGGAGGGAAAACTGCCGGTCAAAGGAGTTGATGAAATTCTACACATCACACATTTAGGGGGCATAAATGAAGCAGACAAATCCCACACCCCCTTTGCCTTCCTCCACAGCCGTCTTCCCTCCTTTGCTGGGAAGAACAGAGAAGGAGGATACTTCCATTTTCTCCACAAGAGAAAAACCACAGTGAAGGCTTCTGCACCCCTGGCTTAGTTACACACAAATAAGACTGATATAAAAGAATGAAAGGGCAACCCTTTAGGCTCCTATCCTGCAAAATTCAAGAACAAAGGGAAGAAGGAAGCACAATTTTTCATGGTCTCCCCCTACTCTTCCTCTTCTCCTGTACTACCCACCCGACCCCCAACGACAAGTTTGAAAAGTCAGCCTTACCCTCAAGGGACTCCGTGGGCCGATAGTGGACCTGCATGTGGTCAAGAAGCTCCTTCATGCTGCGGCAGGCCAGCCGGCAGCCGTCCCCTGAACACTGGTAACGTTTCCCTGGAATAGGCAGAAAGAACAGGAGGAGGAATGCTTTCCCTAGGAACTCTGTAGGAGCCTCCATAATGCCTGCTGATTAAGGGAGCCATGGGTGGACTTGGAGTTGAGCTGATCCTGGGCTCGTGTTTCTAACCGGTATCACAGATGCGAACTGGCCTGAGGGTCCAGACAGCAGTTTTCCCAGCCTCAATTTTGCCCTTCTTTAATATACGAACAAAAGTGGCTTCTCTTCAAGTTAAAAATCGTGAAGTATTTTGCAAATTAACTTGCCTGGAGTTCTTAAAATACCAACCCAGGATGTGAAAGTATAGTTTATAATTTGCTTCCGGGTCCAATTCAAGGTGCTAGTTGTCGCCATTGAAGCCCTACATGGCCTGGAGTCAACAGGTTATTTGAAGGACCGTCTTTTCCCAGTTATGTCTACCTGACCCACCAGAGCAGAGAGGCAGGGTATGTTATGGGTCCCCTCCATCTGGTGGGACCAAGAAGGGCCTTTTCTGTGACAGCTCGCTCTCTGTGGAACATCATCTCTGTGGAAAAAGACTGCCCCCCCCCACTTTCACACTCTTTTAAAAGGTCCCGAAGACATGACTTTGCCAAAGGACCTGGGGACCTCAGGGTAATATGGAGCCCCCGCAACAAGTGGTTGGTTTAATTGCTTTTGCCAGGGGGGTGGGGTTCTACTTCTTAAGCTGCCCAGAGTCATTATGAGTGAGTGAGGCAGCCATATACATTTTCTAAATAAAATAGATGATTGACAGATGATAGACGATAGACAGACAGAGTACTATAAAGATAAGCTTGGCTTATTGGTGAGAAAAACTGCCAAATATGATGTACACAAATTCTCCAGCAGGGCTGCAAGGACGCAAGAAGACATGACTTCCTGAGAACTTTTCAACACACGCAGGAGAAGAAATAATAGCAATAGCACTTAGACTTATATACCGCTTCACAGTGCTTTACAGCCCTCTCTAAGCAGTTTACAGAGTCAGCAAATTGCCCCCAACAATTTGGGTCCTCATTTTACCCACCTCGGACGGATAGAAGGCTGAGTCAACCTTGAGCCTGGTGAGATTTGAACTGTCAAATTGCAGGCAGCCGGCAGGCAGCAGAAGTAGCCTGCAGTACTGCACTCTAACCACTGTTTTTTGTTTTTGTTTTTCTTTAATTTATATGCCGCCATTCTCCGGAGAGTCAGGGCGGCTTACAATGCGTTAAGCAATAGCCTTCATACTTTTGTATATTTATACAAAGTCAGCTTATTGCCCCCACAATCTGGGTCCTCATTTCACCTACCTTTGAAAGGATGGAAGGCTGAGTCAACCTTGAGCCTGGTGAGATTTGAACTTGCAGTAATTGCAAGCAGCAGATGTTAATAACAGTGCTTAGTCCACTGTACTACAGGTTCTTATAGTACTACTGTGCTACCGTGGCTCACATAATGTTAAGTTAAGGAAACAATTTCACAAGTAAACAAAGGCAGACCTCTCTGGAGGCTGCCATTCGTGTCATCGGGAGTCATGAATCCTCACCCTTTTAATGTTTCTCTACCAAAACGAGAGAGAGTGAAAATGACTGAGAGGCGATAACAGAAACGCAGCCTCAAATGTACCTGCGGTAGGTCTGCGCTTTGGGAGCTGCAGATCCTGGTTTCGAGTACTGCTACCCCCACTCCATGCTGGCTGTGTCTGGCTGCCCAAAAGCCCTGGATTGTTAGAACCTGGGAATCAAGAAAAGCAAAATGGGATAAGAGGAGGGCATTTTAAGCGAGGGGGTTGCAGTATCTTAAAAACTAGCCAGGTTTTACAAACCGCAATCGCCAGCTAAGGCTTTGAACCCACCATATTCTCTTATAGTAGCAGCTCAGTTCAGCCCTTTGTCTCTTTCCTTCCCTCTCCAACTGTATTTACCCTCCGATGAAGATGTGAGAGATGTCACCGATGGCACTTCCTCCTTCTCAGCCGAGCTTTGGATGTGAGGGGGTGAAGCTCTGAGCTCATGGTGGGGCAGGGGAACAGCGGTTAGGGCAGGCAGCATTGAAGGTGGCTTCTCCTAGCAAGAGAGGAGGAGATGAAAACCTGTCAGCAAAGAACGTTAGAGAAAAGCTCTTGTCTTTCAGCCTCAGTTTCCCCACTGGAAGAAGAGAATTGAAGAACATGTTGCTAAAGAACCTGGTTGTGACCTGCTTGGCCAAATCTCTGGTTTGTGCACTGATCTCTCACTGCAACTACTTCAACTTCCTTTGGTTCTCCACTTCCACCCTTCCGTTCTGATGGCAAAGTCATGCTTCTTCTAAAACGTATGAAGAACGGCTGCAGGATTTGGGTTTGGCTAGTCTAAAGAAAAGAATAATTAGGGGCGACAGGATAGCAGTGTTCCAGTATTTGAGGGGCTGCCACAAAGAAGGGGAGGGTTGGCAAATTATTCTACAAAGCACCAATGTGGCAGGACAAGAAACAGTGGTTGGAAGCTAACCAAAGAGAGAAGCAACCTGGAATTAAGGAGAAACTTCCTAACAGTGAGGACAATTAACCAGTGGAACCGCTTGCCTCCAGAAGTTGTGGGTGCTTCAACACTGGAGGTTTTTAAGAAGAAATTAGACCAGGGGTCAGCAACTTCTGGAGCCGCATGTGGCTCTTTCACCCCTCTGCTGCGGCTCCCTGTCATTCAAAATATGCGTCACAATCGCCAATGTGTGACACCCACCGGCATGCAATTTCTTGAGCTTTTCAACCCCAGGTAGGCCAACTATGGATAAATCCAAGAAAATAAAAGTTTCAGAAGAAAACAGAAGTTTTCTTCTGAAACTTCTATGTAGTTTAATTCAACTACGTATGCTAGTTTTGTGGCTGCTCAAGAAACAGTCAGGCACGGGAAGGGTTTTGTGGCTCCCGGTGTTTTCTTTTCTGTGGGAAATGGGTCCAAATGGCTCTTTGAGTGTAAGGTTGCAGACCCCTGGACTAGACAGTCACTTATCTGAAATAGTAGAGGTTCTCCTGCTTGAGCAGGGGGCTGGACTAGAAGACCTCCAAGGCCCCTTCCAGCTCTATTCTATTCTATTTTCTCTCCAATCCTTCCGTACTGTTCCTGTCCTATAACCTTTGTTCCTCTGGCCGCATCACCCACACTATCACAAATAACTCTACTTCCAGATATATTATCTCTTGCTGCTTCCCAGAAAATAGGTGGTCCTCGCCTAATGACCAACTACTTGGTCAACCATTCAAAGTTATGACAGACCCAAAAACAATACTTATGACCCAGACTTGGAAGATCCAACTTCTGCCTCTCCTCCTGGTCACATGACCGCATTTTCGGCATTCAGCAACCCAGCCTGCATTTATGGTCACCTGTAGTGTCCCAAAGTCATGTGACCATGTTTTATGACATTCCCTCCCCTCCCCAAAACAAGCACTTAATTCCAGTTTCCAGCAAAAAACACTCACTGCAAAAAAAGGGCCCTAAAATCAGGCACAGTCATGTGACAACCTACTTAATGACTTGCATGACATGACCATAATTGTGGGCTCAGTTATGGTCGTAAATCAAAGACTACCTGCATATGCAAATATCTCCTAGAATATGTGTGTGAGGCTGCCTTTCTCCTGTGAAATCATTCCTTCAAATTTATCTTTTATTTTTATTATGTTAATTTAATAGCTGTTTGAGTGCAAAAGAAAGAGAATGGGCAGAAATGAGCAAAAAGAGATTTATGATTGTAAATTATACAGCTGTACTGTATAACCAAAAAATATGTTTTATTCAAGGCTTTTGGCTCCTGCACTCTAAAAGAACTCAGCTGACAGATAAATCTTGACACGGACAATGAAACAATTGTCGGGCTGCTTCCTAATTTACTATTCTTTTTCAACTTCCTCTCTTGATCTCCCAGATCAAATGTTAGATGGTAAGATCCTCAGGAAAAGCACTTGGATAATAAATAACGCAAATTTATGCCATGTATATTATATAAATACAAATATAAATTTGTAAGCCGCCTTGAGTCCCTAGGGAGAAAGGCAGCATATAAATCGCAATAATAAATAAAATAAATAAATAAATATATTTACAAATGTTAATAGTAATACCCACCCAATTAACTTGACAGGTGCCACAAGATCCTTTGGGACTGTTATTATTGTCACTTCAAAGTTACTGAGTACATTTCAGAGCTAAGGCTATAAAACACACACACACACATACACAGAGGTGTATATCTTAAGAAGAAATTGGGTGCCCTATTAGATCCATAATCCCCTCTCTAGACCCAAGTCCCATTTCCAGCATTGCTCCTCCAGATGCTTTCCCGAAGCTCAAAAACGAAAGAAAAAGAAAAGGGCTATAGCTTCAAGCAAGAACAGTTTCCATTTACTTTTTATTATTATTATTTTACAGTCCACGGCAAGGCACATCTAAATACGTGCAGCGTGGTTTGTAAAGTTTATTACACCAAAGGTTAAAGCCGAAGGAGGAGCTTTGCAAGATCTTCTGCAGACTACAGAAAAAAAAAACAAAATGTTTTAAATCATTCTAATAGTAAAATAAATAAATATTGCAGCAGAGTGTCCCTTGTTTGGGCCTTTCATTAATTGGTAAGGTTTCAATTATATCACAAATCTCAGAGCAAAGTCTAATCTACAAGGAAGGAGGCAGATGGTTGGGTGTTGGTTGGGGGGGGGGGGGGTTATAAATTAAAAAGTTCACAAGGGCAAAGTAGAGTATCCATCAATTGACTGGCTGGCTGCAAGGAACGGGAGGGAAAGACAATGCGCTATTCATTTGGGTACCATTTCTATTCTCGCCTTCCGATAAATACATGACTGTAAGCAGACAGGTGGAAAAAGAGTGACTGACATAGGTTTTCTGAACCCATTGATGGAAGAAACGGTCCTCTAATAAGGCCTCCCTAATTCAAGCGAATTCACCAATATTCTATTTTGCATTTTCCTGAGTGGACGGATGGTGGCTCTGCATTACATACTCGAGATCTTCTGGTGTTGGCTACTATTGGGTTAAGGCCTCTTCTTGTTGTGTTTGGAGTATGTTCCTTTGGACTGATTTCTTCCAGATTTACATTCCATCCCCATGACTCATAACCTACTTGGGGGTGATGGGTGATGGACACCATCCCTATGCAAAGATAGAGAAAAGTCAAACCGTCCGTTTTGAGGAACACCATGAACTGGGACTGACTACTATAACTCTTTCTTACAGGCAGTACCCTGCCCTGCTTCTGAAAATCTTCATCCAAAACAATATAAAGCACGGGTGAAATGCTCCCGGTTCGGACCGGATCACCCGATCTGGTAGCAATGGAGGAGGGTGGTTTGGAGAACCGGTAGCAAAAATCTCTGCCCCCCCCACACCCATTGCCCAGCTGAGCCGCACAAATATCAGAGGCTTTTTTTTTTAATTTTTAAAAACATTTTTTCTACAACCTCTTCGGCCAAAAAAAAATGCTTTTAAAAGTAAAAAAAAAAGCCTCTGATGATCGCGCGGTTCAGCTAGGATCGTCAAAGGCTTTTAAAAGCATTTTTTCTACAACCTCTTCAGAGGTTGTTGAAAAAATGCTTTTAAAAGCCACTGAGGATCCAAGCCGAGTTGCCTGATCGGCAGAGGCTTTTAAAAGAAAAAAAGCCTCTGCTGATCAGGCAACTCAGCTGGGTTCATCAGAGCCTTTTGAAAGCATTTTTTTACAACCTATTTGCCGAAGAGGTTGTAGAAAAAATGGTTTTAAAAATAAAAAAAAAAAATGGCCATGCCCACCGTCACATTACACCCCCCCCCACCAAGCCACGCCCACAGAACCGGTAGTAACAAATTTTAGATTTCACCACTGATTATTTATTTTATTATTTATTTTATTTTATTTATTAAATTTATATACCGCCCTACTCCCGAAGGACTCAGGGTGGTGAACAGCCAGAAAATAAAATACATATAATATAAAGATATGGCTCCTGAGGCTGAAGCTCTTTTCTACTTGCTTGCCAAAAGTCCATGAAGCCTAGTTCCTTCCTTGCCTTTGGTCTATAGCAGGGGTGGGCAATTAATTTTCCCAAGGGGAGACTGGCATGGTTGTGAAAAGCCTTGGCTTGTGAAGGTGCGTAAGTGCGCACATATGTACATACCTAAACTGGGGGGTGGGGGAGCAGGCGCCTTCAAAATAAAAGCAATACAGTTGTATTGCACACATGGTGTACACCTATTTACATTTGATTTCTAATTTCCAATTACCTCACGTGGAGCGGACAAGGACAGTCAAAGGGCCAGATGTGGCCCGGGGGCTGTAAAAGACCCTTCCCTATTCTTTAAAACAAAGTGTATCCTGCAAGTTGCAAATTGCATCCCACATAAAATATTAAATACTGCAATTTCAAGGAAGAAATTAGAAAAGAAATCCAGTTTGAGGTAGTGGTTAAGGCAGGGGTGTCAAACTCGGTTTCACTGAGGGCCACATCAGGGTTGTGTTTGACCTTGAGGGGGAGGGGGGGACTGGGGGGGGGGTCCCCAGGGTAGGCATAGCCAGCATGACATCACTCATGTCGGGGGGGGGGGGGGGCGTGGTAGCCCGAGCACTCTGCCAGCAAAAATGGAGTTTGGGGGTGGGGGTGGGCTGCTCCCGAACTCTATTTTCGCTGGCGGAGGTTGCAGGAGGCAGTCGTGGCTGAAAACTGAGCCTAGGACGTTTTTGCTGGCAGAGGCACCGCAGGCTGGTCCTTGGCTGTCTCCCCGCGGGCCAGATCTAAGCACCCCATGGGCTGGATGCGGCCCACAAGCCTCGAGTGATGCCCTGGGTTAAGGCATCAGTCTAGATTAAAACCCGGGTGGCTTCTAATCCCAATTAAGGCACAAAGCTGGCTTGGTGATCCTGGGCCAGTCATTTTCTCTCAGCCCTAGGAAGGAAGCAATCTTTCTGCCAAAATCTTGCTAAAAATATGGTACTTATACAGACTATCAAGAATCAAGACTGACTCGAAGGCATAAATCAATTCATGAAACCTCTACAATGAGGTATTCTTTGATCTACTGTATGTTAGCTATAGGGAGAAAAGAAGAAGGGGAGAACAAACTAGTTTTTAACAAGCGCTCATCCTAACCACAGCAATTGAACTTCTGAAGTAATGAAGTTCAGAAAGAAAAGACAAATCCTAATTCCATCCACCATTATTATTTTACAGTGGTACCTCCATACTCATCGTTAATTTGTTCCAGGAGGAGGGATGAGCAGGGTGGATAAAAATCAATGATTTTTTTTTAAAAAAAAATCAGATTTTTTTGATTTAAATCGGATTTTTTTGATTTAAATCAGATTTTTTTTTATTTTTATCGAATTTATTTTAATAAAAAACTTTTGGGGTAAAAATCTATCGTAAGATAGTTTTCTATTTAAGGTACATAAATAATTTAGTTTATTCAGCATGAAATGGAGCTTAGTTTTGTAGCACGAGGCTGTATATTCTGCAACACTGGGACTATCGGTGAGTCAACAGTGGGTCAAAGGAGTAGCAGAGATGACAGTTGCTCTTTAAAAATTATGATTTAAATCGAGTTGATTTAAATCAAGCCTTTTTACTAGTGATCAAATCAAATCCACCCTGGGGATGAGTACCAAAAAATGATGAGTACCGAACAAATACTTCCCATAAGGAATAATGTAGTGAGTCGCAAGGCAGTCGAAAATAACAAACAAGTTCTAGCTGGTGTGTTTGAGTACCACACAAACTTTTTGCGTTAAAGTGTGCCAAATTCAATGAGTTTCAAAGCAGTTGAGTACCAAGGCACCACTGAATTTAGACTTTGAGTTTGGTTTGGTTTGAGTTTATAGTTTAGTTTTGAAAATGTTGCACATTGCCCAGAATCCTTTGGGACTAGCGTGGGTGGATTACAAATGCTGTTTACAATGAATAAGAAAATAAATAATTCATCTAAAGTGCGGGCGGGGAGACAAGCGAATAATAACATAGGATTCTTTCAGATTGTGTGCCTGGGTTATTCCCCTTCATCTCTCTCTGTGCTTCCTCGTCTAGGGAGCCATGTAAACAAAGCAAAGCCCAATAACAAAACACTGCACCTTCCCTCTCCCCATATCTTTAACAAAACTAGGACTAGAATTAACTCTGATCCTTAACCCGTAGATGGCTAGATTAACAAAAGGCAATATTGTAAGATTACAGCAGAAGAAGAAAACCTACGGCCATTCTGTTCTTCCTGCTTTCCCAACATTAATTTCTATTCGTTTATTTGGCGTCTTCCAGTTAACACTGTCTACTAGCAACTCCTTTGCAAGGTTTTTCAGAAGTGCTTTACCACTGCTCTCTTTCTAGGGTTGAAAGAGAGTGACTGGCCCAGGTCCTCCCCCCACCCCCTGCCCCCAAATGCTCTATGCCTTAAGGCGCAACTCAGAGTTTCCCAATGTTTAGTCTGATGCCTCAACCACTACACCAACCTGAATAGGACATTTTAGTTGCATGGAAATTAAAACATCAATCTGCTACTAGTTGGAAACTGCTCCTAATCTTGCAATACTTTGAACAAATCAAAATATAAGGGCTTCTTTCCTCTCCTTCTCCTTCTTTTAAAATTTATTATCTATAACAGTTCTTTTCTTGGCAGACACTGAAAAAGACATCTTTAAAAGAAGATTAAACGTACAGATCACTTCTTGTAGTCAGTGGTATAATAGAAACTTAGTCAGACCAATATCTATTTCCCTATTATTACATAATGCATGTGTGAGTATAGAAAATATGGTGAAGACCACAGAATGGTGGTTCAGTTTGAGATTAAATATAGACAACATAAGCAAAATGGCCATTTAGTGCTTAAAAACACTTGACAACATAATAACCTGGTTATGTAGGTTAATATTTAAAGTCCCCTCCCCCCAAAAAGCGTAATCTCTATTTAGTTCCAAATTAATAGACTAAAACAGCTATTTCACCCTTGGCTTCTTGCTTTGCAATTCCTCCAGCAGGCAATGGCATCTTCCAGGTCAGCAATAAAGCAACTGAATATGTTCTCTTATTGGTATCTGCATAATGATGTTTTGGTACTCGGCTGCATTATTGTATGACACAGCTCTGCATCTGGAGCAGTAGGGCTGGTAAAAGTATGTGTTTGTCTGGGTAAATATATATCACCTCTCTGGGTGTGAATATAGGAACTAAAAAAAGATTTTCCTGCCAAGTTGCCTGAACTCTCCAATTCAGTTTTAAGTTAAGTAGGTTAGATTTCATCAACCTGATGCCATCCAAATACACTGGACTTCAACTCCCATAAGCTCTAATGCAGCATGGCCAATGATGCAGAGCATAATGGGATTAATCAATACAGATGGAGGTCACTCCACTGGACAAACTTATATTCCATAAATCAAGAATATAACCTTGCACGTATTTATCCATAGTGATTTCCCAGGGAATTTACATTAAAAAACTCAAGTTAGGGTCAATAAAATGTCAAAAATTTAAAAAAAAATCCAGCATCAGTAACGGAGGGAAAATGGCCCAGCAAATGATGACCAGATGACCAGAACTTTACAATTAGCAAAAGTGAATTAATATTTCCATTGGCCTCTGGATTCAAAGGAGTAGCACTCCAAGCCAGGCTAACTCTTCTACAGAAAGGAACGGAGGAAACACTGCGGCTAGCAATTTATTCCCATAATTCAAATCAGTTCTAGCCACAAAGCTGTCTGCAAGCAGTTTCCTTGACTTATTCAACTTGGAAAAGATTGAAGGGGGGAAAAAAAACCCCTCTTTTTAACATCTTCCTGTTAACTCCTTATACATCTAATCGACCATAGACAAAGCTTTGCAAATTGTGATGCGTGTATCCCCTATTGTCTCAACAGATTCCCCACATAAAAATTAAACTGGGAATAAGTACGAATTTTTCACCAGCAACCAGTGCAAACACATGGTGTTATTATTTATTTATTTTTTAAAGCTGAGAACCACCTGGTAAGATAAGAGGGCCCATTCAGACACTAGCCCTGTTAGAAAAGGACAACCGCTGTTGAATTTAGCCTCAATGTTGCCTAACCTTGGTC